>NC_140590.1:9983776-10633246 GCF_964204655.1 Triturus cristatus
TTATGAAAGCTACTGGCTGATCCTGACCTTCATCATTCAATTATGACAGTACAGCCCCTAACCCCAATTCAGATGCATCTGTTTGGACAATGAATTTCTTGGAGTAGTCAGGACTCTGCAGAATGGGAGCAGTGCACATGGCCTGCTTCAGGTCATCAAATGCCTTTTGACAGCTAGCTGTCCACTGAACCTTTTTGGGCATCTTTTTAGAAGTTAAGTCATTCAAGGCTGTCACTATTGATCCATACCCTTTGACAAATCTCCTATAGTACCCAGTCAGGCCTAAGAAGGCTCTCACCTGAGTCTGGGTATTTGGAGCAGTCCATTCCATTATGGTCTGGATTTTGCTCTGCAATGGTTGAACCTGGTCTCCACCTACAACGTGGCCCAGGTACACAACCTGACTCTGCCCTATCTGGCACTTAGTAGCCTTGATAGCGAGGCCTGCCCTTTGCAGGGCCTACAAAACATTCTTCAGGTGGACCAGGTGATCCTCCCAGGTGGAGATAAAGACAGCAATGTCATCTAGATATGCTGCACTAAAGTCTTCCAGGCCTGTAAGGACTTGATTCACCAACCTTTGGAAAGTGGCAGGTGCATTCTTCAAACCAAATGGCATTACCACAAATTTATAGTGCCCACAAGGGGTAGAAAATGCTGTCTTTAGCTTTGCATCATTGTTAGACCTGGCACCTTGGCGTGAGTCTCCCTTCCACTTTTTGTCGCTGTGCCTCATGTGTTTTTATGGTGTTGGCCGCTCAGCGCACTGTGCCACTGCCAACCAGTGCCACAGTGCAAGTGCTCCCTATGTAAAATGTATATGTTGGTTGGATTCCGTGATTGGCTTATTTGGTTTACTGTCAGACCCCAGTAAAGTGCACCAGGAGTGCCAGGGCGTGTAAATACAAATGCCGCTGGTGGGCTTGCAGCACTGGTTGTGCCACCCACAGAAGCGGCCTGGTAAAATGTGTCTAGGTCTGCCATCGCAGAACCTGCGTGCAGTCTGGTACTGACATGCTGACTGGCAAGTACACACACTTGCCAGTCCCTAAACCTTCCCTTAACTTCATGTTAGTCACCCCTATGGTAGGCCCAAGGGCAGGATGTGTTGTAAGCATAAGGTAGGACAAGCCCTGATGTGTGTGGCATGTCCTAATAGTGAATTACAGCCATTTTCGTTTTTCACTATTGTAAGGCTACCCTGTTCTCATAGGCCAGAATGGGCTGTTAAGATTGTTACATCCTATGATCCTAACAGACCCAGGGAACATGGTAGAAGATCGAGTTTAGTATGCCTGAACTCAGAATAATAAGGTACATCTTTTCGTAAGGTTTATTTTAATATTCTGCGTTTGCAAATGCCACTTTTAGAAAGTTGGCCTTTGCTTGCCTAACCATTTCAGCCCGCAACTGCGTGATGTGTATCTGCTGTCTGGCTTGTGTGAGTGACAGGGCTGGGGAAACCCAGATGGGCAGGGCTAGGTAGCCTGGCGGTGAATAGAAAGATTGACAGGTAGATGGGTGGGAGGAGTACACCTGGACTCTGAATAGGACTGTGCTCTGCCACCACAATGCCGGCTCTGCACCCTGTGGAGCGTCTGAAGACTGCCCTGCACTCTGAAAGAAGAAGCCTGCATCGCGTCACCAAAGTGCTCCAGAACTGGACTGAACTAGGCAAGGGCCCCCCTGGCCTGGGAGAACAAAAGAAATGGTGTATAAATGTAGGAGCCCTGCTCCTAAGAAATCAGATCCGTTTTGAACCAAGAAGAATCTCTGCCTGAGGAGGAGGCACCAGGAAAGCTGTAAGGAGGAAGACTGTCCCTATCCTGGGGGACTGGCCTGCAGTGGTGACCTTGCTGCCAAAGGAGAGATGAGGAACCTTTTACTAGAAACTTTGCTTTATTTTTATTTTCAAGAAACTTGTGCTTTCAAAAACGATCTCCAAGGGCCTGAAAGCGAGCTTGCCCCCTGAACTGAGCCCCAGGACCATTGGGCTCAGCCTGACCTTCACTCGCCAGCCGCTGGACTGTGGTGTTCCTTCCCTCGCCGGAGCCGTGATTCCCGTGCCCCTCAGCCCCTCCTTGAGCCGTGACCGGACTGCTTAGCTGCCCCTTCCTTGGGAAGAGCCTCGCTCGATCTGAGCCGCTCTCCCTACACCATGCTGGGCTGCCCCCGTCACCTCGCTCGCCGGAGGCCCGCTGCGCACTGTCACCCCTCCCACCGGAATCGGCGCTGTGAGCATCTTCAAGCCTCGGACAGCCCGGACGTAGAAAGCGTGCCCGGCTGCCCCGCTTTGCTCACTTGCCACCCTGAAACACCCCGCTCCTGCTGTGAGCCTGAAGGACCAGACCCCCCTCGTAAAGCGTGGGAGCCCCGGACGCCGCCTCGCGCTTCTGAAAAGAGCCGCTGAGTGTCCCGCACCCGCCTTCACGAAAAGAGACAAGGTACTGTACTTACGAACTCGACCGCGAGCTCGCATTGGATCCAGGGTCCGCAACGTTCTGTTTTCCCTGCCGTCTGACGTGTGCCTCCCGGTTACCGTCTCAGCGCGAAGTGCGCTAAGGCCCACAGTTCATCTTGTTGCCCGCATAAGAAATCTTTCCATATCAAAGAACTTTCCGTATTCATAAAGATCGTGGCCCTACCGTTTCACCGTTACAGGGTCTTGTACTAAGTCTGCTGAAAATATATTAAAGCCTTATTTTTGTATACAACCTGCTTGGTGTCCATTTGTGGTGCATGCAAAGTATTTACTGTGGGCCCGATTCACAGAATTAACTTAAGACAAAATCCTAAACTTACTACTTTTGGTATTCACAGAATGCACTTACTACTTTTGGTATTCACAGAATGCACTTACTACTTTTGGTATTCACAGAATGGATTTACGACTACTAACTTTACGTCCGCACTCGGGCCGGAAATTCCGGCCCGGAGGCGGGGCTTCCGGGCCGGAGGTGGAGCTTCCGGCCCGGAGGTGGGGATTCCGGCCAGTGGCGGAGATTTAGCCATGGTCAAAATCTCCACCTACGGGCCGGAAGCTCCGCCTCTGGTCCGGAAGCCCCGCCTCCGGTCCAGAAGCCCCGCCTCTGGGCCGGAATTTGCGGCCCGAGTGCAGACGTAAAGTTAGTAGTCGTAAATCCATTCTGTGAATACCAAAAGTAGTAAGTGCATTCTGTGAATACCAAAATGGTAGTAAGTTTAGGATTTTGTCTTAAGTTAGTTCTGTGAATCGGGCCCTATGTGTATAATTGCAAATGCTTAACCGTGTACGCCCTGAGGTTTAGCCTTGACTGCTCGCGCCACGCACCTAGAGGGTGAGCAGGGGTTATTCTAAGGAGCCATCCTTCGCCCTGACTAGAAGTAAAGGGTCACTGCTTGTCGCTGGTACTTGCCTGCGCCAACCAGAGCCCCCTCATTTCTAACAGTCATCAGTTAGTCTGATCTGCCAGTAGCCAGCTGGCAGGTCAAATGTGATTAGAAACTTGGCTGAGGCCAAAGTATCTATTAGCTCAACTGCCCTGGGGATGGGATGGGCATCAGTCCCAGTGACTGCATTGAGACCCTTTTCCCACCACTGGTGTGAGGTTTAGGTAACAGGACTACTGGACTAGCCTAAGGCGCTAACTGAGGGTTCAATCACACCCAAATCCAACATCTTTTGGACTTCTGTCCTTATACAGTCCCTGACATGGTCAGGTTGCCTGTAGATCTTATTCTTCACAGGTAGACTGTCCCCAGTGTTCACTTCATGAGTGCACCAGGTGGTCTGACTTGGAGTCAGAGAAAACATATGTCTAAACTGGCTGAGAAGGTTTCTGTAGTCAGTTTGCTGCTGGGCAGTGAGGCTGCCTGCCAAGGCTACACCATCAACTGACCCATCATCAGGGTTCTGAGAAAGCAGGTCAGGGAGTGGGTCACTCTCTTCCTCCTGTCCTTCATCAGTAGCCATGAGCAAGCCCATGTCTGCCCTGTCAACATATGGTTTAAGTCTGCAGGCCAGGTCGCTCCCCACGCCACACTGCTCCACCTGTGCGTCCATGCCCTCTCCCTCCACGCTACCGCTGCTGCCGTGAGTTTGAGTCCCTCTGAGCCTGGTTGCTCCTGGGCTCTCTCCTGCACTTTGCCTTTTCTTTATTTGTTTTCATTTGTATCATTGCTCTAATTGTTGTTTTGTTGGCATTGTAACTGTACCCTTTGCGCCGTAACCCTTACCCCCACCTTTTTTTCTTCTGTACCCGGCCGCTCCCGCCGCTGCTCCCCTGCGGCCCCGCCACCTCGCCAGCTGATTCACCGCCCTGCTCCCGCCTCCCAGCTGCTCCTCCCTCCCCGCCTCAAATGGCAGCCGCTGTGCGGCCGTGCCGCTGGCGTGCCAGAGGCATGTCAGAGGCAAACCCTTCTGCGCCCGTCCACGCCTGGACTGCGCCCAGTGCCAGAACCCCTTGTCCCCGCAACAGCCACGATGCCAGACCCCGCTACGACGTCAGCACTCTCCTCGCACTCAACCCTGGACGAGACCACAACTGCTTCCAGGCCGCCCGAAACAAACCCACGGACCTTTCTCCTGCCGCACCTGTAGCTTCACCTGCAACAGAGCCACCAAACCTCCAAGGACCGGACCCAACAACCTCCGCTGCATACTCCTCAACACCCGCTCTGCACGCAAACACGCAGTTGAGCACTGGGACCTGCTCGACACCTCCACCCCAGACGACGCCTTCCTGACCGAGACCTGGTGGAACGACTCCTCGGCGCCTGACATTGCCATAGCCATCCTGGACGGCTACAAGATCACCCGCAGGGACCGCGCCAATGGAATCGGAGGAGGAATAGCCATCGTCCACAAGTCCACCCTCAAGGTCTCTACACACACAGACGACACCCTCACACCGCCGAACACCTCCACTTCCAGATCCACACCGACCCCAACACCACCCTCAGAGGAACGCTCGTCTACAGACCCCCCGGACCCAGGGCACAGTTCAGCGACTCCATCACCGACCTCGCCAGCACCCACGCACTCACATCCACGGACTACATCCTCCTCGGGGACCTGAACTTCCACCTCGAGAACAACAACGACGCCAACTCCGCCGTGCAGATCAACAACCTCGCCAACCTCGGCCTCAGACAACTCGTCACCACACCCACCCACGCCACCGGCCACACTCTCGACCCCATCTTCTCCATGGTCACCCACGTCGCCTTCGACCACACCACCGAACTTCACTGGACTGACCATTGCTGCATCCATTTTACCTTCAATTAACCCACCACGCACCACCGCACCCAACAGCTGCCCCGCCGCTGCTGGAGCAAAGTCACCGAAGATCAGCTGACCACCACCCTCGCCCAGAACCCACCCACCGACACCACCGACCCAGACGCCGCCTGCAACCTCAGACAATGGATCAACGACTGCGCCAACACCCTCGCCCCGCTAAAGAAACCCTCCAACAGCCGCATCAGCAAGAAAGTCACCTGGTTCACCGAAGAGCTCCAGACCTCCAAACGTGCATGCTGGAAACTGGAGAAGAAATGGCTCCATGAGCATACACCGGACAGCCACGCAGCCCACAAGGAGGCCACCCGCAGACACCACCACCTCATCAGACTAGCCAAGAGAGCTTCCCTCAAAGCCCGCCTGGATAACAACGCACACGACAGCAAAGAGCTCTTCAGCATCGTGAAGGAACTCGCCCCCCCCAGCGCCAACACCAACGACATCCTGCCCTCACAAGAACTGTACGATGCACTGGCCACCTTCTTCCACTGCAAGATCGCCGACATCCATGACACCTTCAACACCACCACCGCCCGACTCACCAGACTCCACCCCCCCTGCTAACACCACATGCACCAACCACCTGACCTCCTGGGCCAACGTCAACGACGACGAGACACGCAAGGTCATGAACTCAATCCACTCAGGATCACCATCAGACCCCTGCCCACACCACGTATTCAACAAAGCAGACGCAGCCATCGCACCCCAACTACGGAAGGTCATCAACATCTCCCTCGAGACAGCGACATTCCTGGAAAGCTGGAAGCACGCCGACATCAGCGGTCTCCTCAAGAAGCCCAAGTCGGACCCCAAGGACCTCAAAAACTTCCCGGCCCATCTCCCTGCTCCCGTTCCCGGCGAAAGTCATCAAGAAAATCGTCAACTTGCAACTGGCCCGGCACCTAAAGGACAACAACATCTTAGACCCGTCCCAGTTCAGATTTAGACGGAACCACAGCAGCGAGACAGCCCTCATCGCCGCCACAGACGACAGCAGGCGCCAACTAGACAATGGCAAAACATCAACCCTCATTCTCCTGGACCTGTCAGCCGCCTTCGACACGGTCTGCCACCGCACACTAAAAACACGCCTCCAAGAAGCCGGAATCAAAGAGAAGGCCCTGAACTGGCCACGTCCTTCCTCGCCGGCAGAACCCAGAGCGTCCGACTCCCCCCCCCTTCCGTTCCGCAGCCACCGACATTACCTGCGGCGTACCCCAGGGCTCATCCCTCAGCCCGACGCTTTTTAACATCTACATGGCCCCCCTCGCACAAGTGGCCCGCAAACACGACCTCAACATCATCTCCTACGCCGACGACACCCAGCTCATCCTCTCCCTCACCAAGGACCCGCACACCGCCAAAACCAAACTCCAGGAGGGAATGAAGGCCGTAGCTGATTGGATGAGGAGCAGCCGTCTGAAGCTGAACTCGGACAAGACAGAGATCCTCATCCTCGGACCCACCCCCTCTGCCTGGGCCGACTCCTGGTGGCTGACCACGCTGGGAACAGCACCAACACCCACCGACCACGCACGCAACCTCTCCATGTCGAAGCAGGTCAATGCCGTCTCCTCCTCCTTCTACAACACCCTCCGCATGCTCTGCAGGATCTACAAGTGGATCCCTACCGAAACAAGAAGAACGGTGACACAGGCCCTCTTCAGCAGCAGAATAGACTACGAAAACGCTCTGTATGCAGGACTCCCGGCCAAACACCTGCGACGACTACAATGCATCCAAAACGCCTCCGCCCGACTGAGCCTCAACATCCCCCGCCGCAGCCACATCACCCCTCACCTGAGAGACCTCCACTGGCTCCCCGTCGACAAGAGGATCACCTTCAAGCTCCTTACCCACTCACACAAGGTACTCCACAACACCGGACCAGCCTACCTCAATAGCATACTCCGCTTCTACACCCCCACCCGCCAGCTCCGCTCAACCAGCCTCGCCCTCGCCACTGTCCCCTGCATCCAACAACGACCTCCAGTGGCAGAGCCTTCCTCGCCGCCAAGACCTGGAACACCCTCCCTACCCACCTAAGGCAGACCCAAGACCTGCTCCTCGTCAGAAGACTCCTCAAGACCTGGCTCTTCGAGCAGCAGCGGCACCCCCTCCCCTCGGTGCCTTGAGACCCTCACGGGTATGTAGTGCGCTTTACAAGTACATTGATTGATTGATTGATTGGTCTGTTGACATGAAGTACCCTGTGGGGACTCCTAGGGGTTCCAAGGTCTACCAAGTAGGTAACCTCCCCTTTTTGCTCAACAATTGTATGGGGGGCACTCCATTTGTCCTGGAGGGCTACTGGGGCCACAGGCTCCAGCACCCACACTTTCTGTCCTGGCTGGTAAACAGTCATTACAGCCTTTTGGTCAAGCCAGGCTTTTTGCAGTTCCTGGCTAGCGTCAAGGTTTTTGTTTGCCTTTTTCATGTACTCAGCCATCCTGGAGCAGAGACCAAGTACCTAGTCCACTATGTCTTGCTTTGGGGGCTTGAGAGGTAACTCCCATCCTTCCTTCACCAAACACAATGGACCCCTGACAGGGTGACCAAACAAAAGTTCAAATGGGCTGTAGCCAACCCCCTTTTGAGGCACCTCCCTGTATGCAAATAAAAGGCAGGGCAAGAGCAGGTCCCATTTTCACCTAAGCTTCTCTGGGAGTCCTTTGATCATGCCCTTTAAGGTTTTGTTGAATCTCCCAACTAAACCATTGCATTGTGGGTGATAGCGTGTGGTGAACTTGTAGTTCACTCCACACTCGTTCCACATATCAATCAAGTAACTAGACATGAAGTTTGCATCCCTGTCAGTTACTACCTCCTTAGGAAAGCCTACTCTTGAGAACACACTCAAGAGAGCTCTTGCCACTACAGTTGCTGTAGTGATCCTTAGGGGAATTGCTTCTGGATACCTGGTGGCTTGATCCACTACCACCAGTATAAACCTGTGCCCAGATGCAGTTTGAGGATCCATGGGACCAACTATGTGAATCCCAACCATTTCAAAGGGCACCCCACCACAGGTAGTGGTATCAGGGGGGCCTTTGTAGTGCCACCTGCTTTGCCACTGGCTTGGCAGGTTACACAGGAGCGACAAAACTCCTTTGTGTCTTCAGACATGTGTGGCCAGTGAAAGTGAGGAACAATTCTGTCCCAAGTCTTGTTCTGTCCCAGGTGTGCTGCTAGGGGAATATCATGGGCTAGTGTCAATAGGAAACCCCTAAACTTCAGAGGTATAACCAACCTCCTGGATGCACCAGGCTTGGGGTCTCTACTCTCTGAGTATAGGAGTCCATCATCCCAATAAACTTTATGGGTGCCACTAGCATTCCCAGCAGCCTCATCAGCAGCTTGCTATCTGAGGGTTTCACGAGAGGGCAGGTTTTCTGCTCCTGGCTCATATCAGACCTGGAAGGGCCCCCTGTCCCCAAGAACTTAACCTGGTCAGGTTCAAGCTCCTCTGGGACAGTTCCTTCTTCAGGCTCAAGATTATCTCCCTGAGGAGACTGATCAGTATCCTGAGGCAGGTGGAAAGGCTCTGCCTTAACCCTACTGCTCCTCCTCTTGTGAGGCACCTGGTCCATTATTCCAGAATCCAGGGCCTGCCCAGTTTTAGACATTTTAGCCTGTGACCTGGTCACAGCAAAGACATGTGCAGGGATCCCTAACATTTCTGCATGTGTCCTGAGCTCCACTTCAGCCCAAGCTGAAGCCTCTAGATCATTGCCAAGCAGGCACTGTACTGGTAAGTCTGCACCTACCACAACCTTCTTAAGGCCCGTTACCCCTCCCCAGGAGAAGTTAACAACTGCCAGAGAATGGTCGGTGTTGATCTGGAAATATGGATTTTTCTGATCAGTTATGTCCCCTATCTTGGACCCCAACGGTTTCATGTATGAATCACAAGTACATGTATGTTCCCTCCAGTTCCAGTTATGAAGACGCAAACACATGTGCGTCCACCGTCAACATGTCCTCTTTCAGATCCGCCATGAATGGGCCGGATATTCCATTCCTAAGTATGAAAGGCCACCGGCTTTATATGGTTCACTTATGCCATTTTACAGTCCAGGCAAGTAGGCCCTGATTCTGTCATCAAGCTTTTCTTGCCTTCTGCCTCTGAAAGCTCCAGTCTGAGCCTGCATCTGTGACCATGAACTTTGTCTCATTCCCTGCGCGGCTCACGGTGCCTGACATCAGCCTGTTGCCTGCCAAAAACTGTATTTCACCTTCGAAATTATCTGCTCCGCTCCCTGCCCAATGCATTCCTGTCTAGTAGTTTAAGTAAACATTCTTCCAGCTACCGAGCAAAGGGCCCGGCTTCTCTGTCTTTATGCAAGTAATTCATAGCCCTATTACTATGGAAGATTTCTGCCCTCGCATCTAGTGTAGACACTTAGACGCTTGTACACGCACTCACAGTCAGTATAGAACAAGATTCTACTCTAAGAGACCTCTCTTTTGGATAACATAGTTCTTTAAACATAGGATGTTAGATATGATTTGGGATTAGGTTGACTTGACCCTCCAGACTTCTGTCGCCACATGTAGAGCTAAATGTCAAGTCCCCTTCACCCCCTAGTTGCACGTCAATCACACGTCATGCTGCTGCGCGCGCATTTCTGCCAGGTATTTCTGCTGACATTGCGAAATTCTTTCATGGGACCACCCTATTATGACATCATACCTGATGACGTTCTTTAGTTACACCCAGTTACGCCCACTTTTGCTACGCATGTATGTTTTATCTTTACTATCAATTGTTACGCCTCCTGCATTTGCTTCACTGTAATGCCTATTGTATAAAAGTGATTACTTATCAATAAAGTACGTACTTCACTTCCTGAACCTCCGTGGTGATGGAACTTGGAGTCCACGATTCGAATCGTCCATTGGAATAAAGCCCATTCCGAACCTCTAATACCACGGATTTTGCCTCTTATTTTACTGAGCTATTTTTATTATTTTTCTGTATCAAATTAAGTTCCGGTAATTAAATTATTTACCACATGAATGGCGCCCGAACAGGGACACTTTCTCATCTCACGCGCCGGCGGTGCGTTGCAGGCCCGGTCTCCTGCCACAGCTGGACGGACAACAACGCGTACCAGCAGGATTTCCTGTATCTCCCTCCGGTCAAGCGGGGGCGACTGAGGCTGCGATCAACACCCAGACGAGGCGGTGAGAAGTGCGAAGTATCCCGACCAGAGCCTAGCTGAGAGAGCAAGATCCGAGGTATACAGAGGCCCACCAAGTTCCGAAGTTTCCAATGTTCCGAAGTTTCCGAAGTTTTCGAGTCGAGTCCAGTCCGGTCCAGTCCAGTTCAGTTCCGTTCCGAGGCCTTCCGTTCCGAGCTACCCGGTGAGTACCATTGCTGGGGAGGCGTTCTGACGTGCACATAGGTTGTGCCGGTCAAGACGGGTTTGGGTACACAAATCCGGTCTGCACTGTTTTAGCAGTGTATCTGTACTGTTTAGCAGTATATCTAGTATATCAAGTATATAAATTCAGAATAATTCAGTTAATGCCGAGTATTATGTTTAGTGATTAGTTTTCTTAGATCGTCATCATCATTGTTGCTCTTTTAAATGTTAAATGTTAAATGTGTTAATACGTCCTGCATATTGTGGTGTGAATGACTGTTCATTATTGTGTTTATCGTATTAAGTTTGTTCAAGATCAAGTATCAGATCAGTTCTCAATATGCCGCTCTTTTCGAAACTAAGACAGATCACAACTAGAAAAGGGGTACTCGAAGAAGCTGTTCCTATTCCTCCTAGGGACACTCCAGGGTACTTCATGTATCATAAACACGGCTTAGACGCTATATTATTTCTTGATTTATGGGTAGACTACACCAAGGAATTACCAGAAAGTCAGAGGTGGCCCGCAGCTGGGACCTGGGATGCAGAGTGCATCATGAAAGTAGAGGAAGAGTTATGGAAAAGGAAAGCTAGACAGTCACAGAAAGACGCCGTTGAGTTATGGCGTAAAGAATCTCATAGACGTACAGAAAAAGCACTCAGACAGGAGGAGAAAAATAAGGAGAATTCAAATAAAGTCCGAGAAAATCTATTAATTGAAGAAGGTACACGAGTGAAATCAGAACAAGTAGACAGACAAAGAAATGCCCTTATGAATGGTATGTATCCCCTTCGGGCCGAAGGATTACCTAAGGCTACTCCAGAGATACCAAAAGACTTGCCACCCCCATTATTTCCAATAAAAGTGCATCCTAAGGGGCATCCTAGAACCGCAGAAGATGTTTTTCTTTCCTCATATTTAGATGACGCAGCTCCCGAGTATGCTAACCCCGCCCCACATAGACCGTCTGCCGGGGAGGTTCAACGCCAAGATCCTGTATCTGTACCTCTACAACAACAAATCCTGACACAAGTTCCGGCAAGCACATCTGTTTCTACATCTGTTCCTACAGCTGCTTCTACAGCTGTGTCCACACCTATAGTTGCTGTATCGCGTTCAACGAATCCTTTCACGTCCGGTACCCCAGACGGGGCTACCGGAGGTGCTACCAACATTTTTTCTACGCCACCCAGAATAAATAAACTTACTTTTCAAGAATCAGCACATCCACGTACGCCCAAACTCATAAATTCCCGCACGCTTAAGGAACTTCTTGTAGATTGTAGATATGACCCTGTGCCCGGCAAAGAGGACGAAATGATCCTGGCATCATTACGTATCAGACGAGCTGCGGTGTATTTAGGGAAGCTACCAGGAATGACTATGCATCTAGATAATATATACCATTTTGTCCAAACAGGGCGAGATTCTGAATGTATTAACAGAGCTATGGAATACCAGAAAGTAGAGATACAGGGGGAACTGTTACGTTTCCTCATAAATTGTGTGATCAGAAATCAAGACCGACCGGGGGTAGATCCGGAAACAATGCAAACTCTTACCAGATGGAGCCAGAATATATCAGAAGGGAAGCATGATAGGCAAACATGTATAATAGCCATGTGCCGAAAGATCCGTAAAGAAATAGAACGCATACACCAAGAGAGATTAGCGGAAGACCAGTTTGAACAAAACGAGGAGGAGGAAGGATCAGGACTGCCCACAGGACAGTCAGAAACCATAGCCTATGTAGGTAGAGGAAGATCTTGTAATAGTACTAGATGTTTTACTGACCCGATACGTCCGATATGTCCAGATAATAACAGGAATTTCCAAACACCTATAATAAATATAAGGTCCCCCGAGCATTCGTTCCAAACCGCTGACAAATTACTCCGAGAACAAAGGGGTTATCATTTACTCGATTCTATGGATGAACAAGAATTAGCCAGGTCAGCCGTTCATTGGGTTGACAGTCCCGGAAAATATGGTGATGATACAGTAGCACACACATTTTTGAACCTCACCCCAGATGAACAGCGTTTAGCTGGGATTTATATGATTCAACAACTTCTTATACTATATAAAAACCAACATTCCGATCCTGGTCCCTTACCTGATATATTGACTGAATTACTCACGAATAGATGGAGAGGTTCAGGTATTAAGTTAATTAGAGAAATACTAGAATCAAGAAAGCAGTACATTCTTTTTGTATGCCCAGAACATGTCTCACTGCCCATCAAGGAAAGAACGACGTATTACATGGACAGACAGAATCCCTTACGAGAAGTACACCCAATAAAAGGCGAGGACAATCAGTTTAAACGTGTATTTGTATATACGCCCATATCGAAAATAGAATTGTTAGAAATGAAGAAAGTGGTACCCAGTCATGACAAAGACCCAGCGGGTTTTCACCGAGAAATTAAAGACATGTTACTCATGGGAGAGTATACCTATCCCGACATTATGACAATATTAAAGGTATTAATGCCTGCTGGCATTTATGAAAAACTCAAGGAAAAAGAGTGGGAGGTGGGAGACCAAAAGATAGACTGGACAGCATTAGAAGCAGAAGAAAAGGCCCGAACTGCAGGAGCAGGGCTTGGGGATAAAACTAAAGCACTACCAGGTTTACTAGTACAGGTACTGCCACGTTTATTAACTACGAAAAAGGAAGACTGGGGTGCAATCTCAGCCTGTAAACAAAAGCAAGATGAAGACACTAGTGATTTCTATGCCCGATTCGAAAAATGTTTTGGTATAAATAGTGGCATAAAAGCAAGTAGCGAATCATACCCACATCTGTTTGTGACAAAATTAGTTGAAAATTCCTTGCCCCAAGTTAAGAATAGAGTATTAAAATTCGAGAGTACCTGGCAAGGTAACACCCCATCACAAATGTTACAAATGTTACAGTATCATCACAATAGAATTAGAGAGGAACAAGAACATGAACAAAGACGCATGAAAGACACAAAAATGAAAATGCTAGTCTCCCAGACAGTTCCAGCTGAAGGTCATAAAAAGGGTACGACACAGTCCGGTGATTCAGCAGGACCTGTAAAAGGGACATGCAACTATTGTAAACAACCAGGTCATTACATACACGATTGCCCAGTCCTGAAGCGTAATATCGCCACAGGTAAAACACAGGAAAGACCACGGCCACCTAGACAGGATCAGAATGAACAAGGAGCCCCGCAGCATGCACAGTCCATGCCAGCTCCACAACAGTCTATACAGTTTGTGCCAGCTGCACCAGCGCTGCCTGTTGCTGCCACACAAACCACGACACGACAGCTGTACCAGACCGCACAGTACGACTATCCTGATTATCAACGATACGCATGAACCAGCCTAGAGAGGGAAGTTGACTTACCCCTTATCGAGGTCCCTGTAGATCAAGAAGGACCTTATGTACATAGTGAACTATTAGGCCAAGATAGAAAATTTTTACTTGATACAGGGGCAAGTCGAACAACCATAAAACGTAGTGAAGTTCCAGGGGCACCCCTCTCAGGCTCACAGAATATTTCCCTTGGTTTTTCAGGAAAACCTATTGTTAATGAAGTATCACAGCCTCTTCCACTTACGATTGGACCCTTGACCCGAACTACAGATTTATTGCTTACTAAATCATGTCCAGAAAACTTGTTAGGTATAAAAACACTGAAAGCTCTAGGAGCTATAATATGTTGTTCTCCGGAAGGAGTAAGATTGTTTTTACGTGATTTCAAAGGTCACTATGTGTCTCGAGACATGGATCCCCGACTGCAGACTTTACCTACACAGTTATGGGCACAAGGCCCTACTGATGTTGGTTGCATGAATATTACACCATATCGAGTTACACTAAAGGCAGGAGTGGTACTACCACGAATGCGACAATACAAGTTACCACCAGATGCTGTAGTGGCTTTACTGCAAATCATTGACGAGCTCATTGCCCAAGGAGTGGTTGTGGAAACAGACTCCAATGTATGTAATTCCCCGATAATTCCGATTCTTAAACAAACAGATCCAAAGGCCCCGCCAGTATATCGATTGGTTATTGATCTGCGCGAATTGAACAAATGCATTGTGCCACAATTCCCTGTGGTCCCAGATATCTCGTCATTACTGACAGCTATTGATTCCAAAGCCACGTTCTTTACTGTAATTGATCTCAAGAATGCCTTTTTCAGCGTCCCAATAGATCCGGAAAGCCAATACCTGTTCGGATTTAGTTTAAATGGACGTAGCTTTAAATTCACACGCGCACCTCAAGGATTTACAGAAAGCCCCAGCATCTATAGCCAAGCACTGAAACGAGAACTTGACAGTATCCACATGCCAGTCAACACTGCCCTGCTTCAATATGTCGATGATCTGCTGATCACCGCTAGAAGCGAACCTGAATGTGAGAAAGCATCACTGACAGTTTTACAATTTCTAGCCGAAAAGGGGCACAAGGTGTCCCCTTCTAAGCTGCAATTCTGTGTCCAGCGAGTTGTTTATCTTGGACACTCGCTGTCCAAGGAGGGAAGGCAGCTTACACCCGACCGCATTCAGTTAATAGCTAACATGCCAATACCCAAGACACAAAAGGAGGTGCGGGCTTTCATAGGCCTCACTTCATATTGTAGGCAGTGGATCCCTCAGTATGCATTTCTAGCAAAACCACTCATTCAATTGACAACACAGGAGGCAGCCACATCGACTGTTCTCCCTTGGACTCAGGAACATGCACAAGCTTTTGAAAGCCTAAAGAAAGCCTTATGCCAAGCACCTGTTTTAGCAACACCATGTTACAATAAACAGTTTACACTCTTTGTTACAGAACGCGAAGGTACTGCCTTGTCAGTACTCACACAGGAACAAGCAGGATCACACAAACCATGTGCTTATTTTCTAGTACATTAGATCCCGTAGCTCCGGCTTTGCCTGCGTGCCTAAAATCAGTGGCAGCAACAGCTTTGGCAATCAGACAAAGCGATGCCATAGTATTAGGACATCCATTGACAGTACAAGTACCACATGCAGTAGAGGTTCTTGTGAATCGAACGCAAACACAACATTTGACTATAGCGCGACTCACTGGTTACGAATTAACATTGTTTCAGCCACACATAGAAATTAGACGTTGTAGTACATTGAATCCTGCCACACTGTTACCTGTAGATGGAACAGACCCACTAGCTCATGATTGTATTGAAGTTATTACAATCACGACGAAACCCAGACAAGACTTGACAGATGTCCCATTGTCAGACCCAGACCTGACGTTGTATGTAGATGGTTCATGTATGAGAACAGGTACAGGAGAGCTAGTGGCCGCTTACGCAGTCACAACAGACACTGAAATCATTGAAACAAATTGCATAAATACCTTGTCAGCTCAAGCCGCAGAGCTCGTCGCTCTGACACAAGCCTGTATTCAAGCCGCAAATAAAAAAGTCAACATATACACTGATTCACGTTATGCATTCGGAGTTGTACATGACTTCGGCGTGCTGTGGCGAGAGAGAGGTTATTTAACTTCTCACAGTGCCCACATTCAGCACGGACCCCTCATTCATGCCTTATTAGATGCAATACATCTACCCACTGCAATATCAATTATGAAATGTAAAGCTCATACGAAAGTTACTGATATCATTTCTCAAGGCAATGATCTAGCTGACAGAACAGCTAAACAGACTGCTCAAACTCAAACATCCGACATGACAAAGACAATAGTCCCGACGCCAACACATTGTATGACGGTTAAGGATCCCGCTCTTGACGTAATTGACATACAGACACATGCTACACCAGACGAAATAAAGAAATGGACTGAATTAGGAGGGATCCAAACGGATCAAGGATGGATGACGAAGGAAAAATCTGTGTGGTTCCTTCCTGATTCAATGGTCCAAGTCATTATTAACACTGTACATAGTCCAGCGCATCTAGGAGAAAAAGCTATGCTAGACAGTATTCAACACATTTGGTTCAACAAACATTTACGAGGAGCAGCTAAACAAAAAGTTCGTACCTGTATGATCTGTTGTCAGTTTAACCCAGGTAAAAGCATTCCCGTAGAACAGGGTGGATTTCAGCCTCCTGATCACCCTTTTGAAGTCCTCCAGATGGATTATATCCAGATGGAACGATGTCGAGGATTCAAATATGTTCTCGTAGTTGTCTGTGCTCTTTCCCGTTGGACAGAGGCATACCCGGTTTCAGATTACACTGCCCCGACTACTGCCAAACAGTTGGTTCGAGAATTCTTCCCACGATACGGTTTACCACGTGTTGTCTACTCAGATAACGGCCAGCCGTTTTCATCCGAACTAATGAAACACGTTTCACTTTTGTTAGGCTATCAGTGGAAATTTCACTGTGTCCGACACCCCGAGGCAGCAGGTCTCGTGGAAAGACATAATCAGACCCTGAAAATTAGATTGTCCAAAATATGCAGAGAGAAAGGTGTCGACTGGGTAGTAGCGTTACCAGTTGCACTCTTTTACATGAGAATGGTAGCACACTCTCGAACAGGGCTATCCCCGTATGAGGTGATCTTTGGCAGACCACCAAATATGTGGGGGACGCCTATACCACGCAAAATAACTGATATTGACTGTAATATGCTGACAGATTACTTGGCTTCCTTGATGTCTGCACTACAATCTTGTCGTTCACAGGTAGCTGCAGCTTTTCCCGACAACACTGAGGTGAAACCCCATGACGTAATTCCAGGAGATTTGGTCTTAGTGAGGAACTTTGATCGGAAGTCTCAGCTGGATCCTAGGTGGAAGTCGCCTCAACTCGTATTATTAACGACGAGGACAGCCGTGAAGATTGAAGGTCGAAAAGGCTGTAACATTCAAGTCATATCAAGAAATTTCATGGACTACCGTCAGAAGTAAACGACACACCTTGCGTGTCTTCACCGATTGACTCAAAACTTCCTTTGGTTGAACTGAGTAACCACGAACAATACAAACTAAAACTTAGGTCTAACCAGTCAGGCAATTTGATTGTTTAAGTCCTCTCCAAGGTGAATCGGTCGAATTTGTCTCTGACATGTACCCCTTAGACCTGTATAGAGAAAGAAACAGAAGGATAAAACTGAAACGACATGCGTACTGTAAATCACTGCGTAGTCATTGCACAGTGACGTTATTAATTTTGTTTTTCTTAAGTCTTTTAATAATTACTGCAAGTATATTGTTGCACATATATTATCCTATTTCTAGACATGTTTATAATGTTACTGCTGAACATTCTTTTAGTGAATTACCTCCGCATGAGTTGTCTTATAGATTTGCGCTGCGCAATAACACGTTTATTAGTATGTTACATCATTCCCATCAGGTTAGCAATGCTACAAATTGTTGGATATGTGGCCGACTCCCTCCCTATCAGAATTATAAAGGAATTCTACCTCTCTTTCCATACCCGTTCACACACAACGGCTCCTGTGGAGCATGGTTTAGTTTAATTAATTCCCTAGATTCGAATTCTGCAGTTTATCAAGACAACTGGGTATGGGGAAATTTGAACTTAGTTTTACTTAAAGTCTGCTACCCTAACAAGGAGGGACTTCCCAAAAGAACAGGAACTGATCTAGAAAATGAAGTGTATGGATTAGGTAATTTTACGCTTAATCTTATGATCCTAAATGTCGAATCCGAAGCTACTCCAATTTTGCCCGCTATGTCAATATTTCCAGTAAAAGGTGAATTATGTGTAAGAAAGAATGGTTCCATACATATGGGCCATAGTAGATGCACCACTGTGATAGAATTTAGTGATCAAGGCAAGTCTACATTTAGAGCTTCCCGCCATTCCTATTTTATATGTGGTCAGACGGCATATATACGTCTGCCTCTAGATCGGGATGGTACCTGCTACATCGGATTCCTTTTGCCACCTGTTTTCCTAGCTCCTCCTGATTATCACAGAAATACTCATTTAGTACACAATAGAGAAAGGAGAGATCTCCCAATAGTCGATTACACTGAAACAGCATGGGAAAAATACACAGATTTCAATAAAGGTCTCTTTCCCTATATAGGTACCGTTACTAATAGTAAGCTGATACGTAGATTAACTAGAACCCTTGAAGCAGTAGTGAACGAAACTATTTCCGCCTTAGGCAATTTAACAGAAGAGCAGTCTGCTATGCGGATTGTTGTGCTTCAAAATCGTCTTGTCCTTGACGTCATCCTGGCCGATAGGGGCGGAGCTTGTAGGGTCATCGGATCAAGTTGTTGCATTTTCATACCAGAAAATTCGCCATCTGTATATAAAGCCATAACTCGCCTTCATAAGATTGTAAGCCAGATACACCAGAATCCAGGCACCTGGACTTGGTCCGGTTGGTTTTGGAGTGTATTATCTACCTTTGGATGGAAGGTCCTATCCTTCCTAGGTATTGGCTTTCTCATACTATTCAGTTGCTGTCTATGTCTACAATGTGGACCAGCGATCTGTGGTCTGTGTGCCACATCGTGTATTCCACCACCAAGATTTCATTCATCCCAGAAGAAAAAAGAAGAACAAATGATGCTATATGAACAGATCAACGGATTGATGAAGATTGATATCTCTTAACGGGCAAGTAGGGGACAAGGAGGGAATGTGGAAATATGGATTTTTCTGATCAGTTATGTCCCCTATCTTGGACCCCAACGGTTTCATGTATGAATCACAAGTACATGTATGTTCCCTCCAGTTCCAGTTATGAAGACGCAAACACATGTGCGTCCACCGTCAACATGTCCTCTTTCAGATCCGCCATGAATGGGCCGGATATTCCATTCCTAAGTATGAAAGGCCACCGGCTTTATATGGTTCACTTATGCCATTTTACAGTCCAGGCAAGTAGGCCCTGATTCTGTCATCAAGCTTTTCTTGCCTTCTGCCTCTGAAAGCTCCAGTCTGAGCCTGCATCTGTGACCATGAACTTTGTCTCATTCCCTGCGCGGCTCACGGTGCCTGACATCAGCCTGTTGCCTGCCAAAAACTGTATTTCACCTTCGAAATTATCTGCTCCGCTCCCTGCCCAATGCATTCCTGTCTAGTAGTTTAAGTAAACATTCTTCCAGCTACCGAGCAAAGGGCCCGGCTTCTCTGTCTTTATGCAAGTAATTCATAGCCCTATTACTATGGAAGATTTCTGCCCTCGCATCTAGTGTAGACACTTAGACGCTTGTACACGCACTCACAGTCAGTATAGAACAAGATTCTACTCTAAGAGACCTCTCTTTTGGATAACATAGTTCTTTAAACATAGGATGTTAGATATGATTTGGGATTAGGTTGACTTGACCCTCCAGACTTCTGTCGCCACATGTAGAGCTAAATGTCAAGTCCCCTTCACCCCCTAGTTGCACGTCAATCACACGTCATGCTGCTGCGCGCGCATTTCTGCCAGGTATTTCTGCTGACATTGCGAAATTCTTTCATGGGACCACCCTATTATGACATCATACCTGATGACGTTCTTTAGTTACACCCAGTTACGCCCACTTTTGCTACGCATGTATGTTTTATCTTTACTATCAATTGTTACGCCTCCTGCATTTGCTTCACTGTAATGCCTATTGTATAAAAGTGATTACTTATCAATAAAGTACGTACTTCACTTCCTGAACCTCCGTGGTGATGGAACTTGGAGTCCACGATTCGAATCGTCCATTGGAATAAAGCCCATTCCGAACCTCTAATACCACGGATTTTGCCTCTTATTTTACTGAGCTATTTTTATTATTTTTCTGTATCAAATTAAGTTCCGGTAATTAAATTATTTACCACGTAAATACGTGGTAAATAATTGCTAGCATTGGTCACTTGGTACATTTCACCAAGTATAATCTGCTCAGGATCCACAAGATCTTTTGTCACCATGGTGACACTTGCTCCTGTGTCCCTGAATGCGCAAGCTTGTACTCCATTTATTAAAGGCTGCTGTATTTGCCCAAGTTACTGGGACTGACAAAGGGGGACACATCCATGCCCCCATCACTGACAAGCACAGCCTGTGTTGGTACGCTGAATAGGCCAGAGTCCATCTCTGAACCCAGGGTCAACCCTACTACACCCTTATTCTGTGTATTCCCACCACCAATTGTAACTGTACTAGGGGGAACAGGTGCCTTAGGGGCATTGGTGGGGGCTGGAGTATTTTATTTGGCCTTGGTGCAGTCACTAGTCCAGTGAGTTTTCTGTTTACAGATTTTGCACCAAGGTTTCTTTTGGCCTTTACCCTTTCCTGACTGTGAATCCCCACCTGAAGAAGATTTTTAGGGCCCTTGAGAAGACTTCTGGTCTTTACCCTTGTCCCCACCCTTGTTAGAGTTTTTGGAATCTTGCTTCTTTGGGTCACCACCTTGGTTCTGTACCTTCTGCCCCACCCTGGTTCTGACCCATTTGTCTGCCTTCTTTCCCAATTCTTGGGGTGAGGTCAGATCAGTGTCTACCAGGTACTGGTGCAACAGCTGATTTTGATAGTTATTAAGAATCTGCTCCCTCATTATCAAATTGTACATTCCTTTGAAGTCACACACTTTACTGCCCAATAACCAACCTTCCAGAGTCTTAGCAGCACAGTCTACAAAGTCAACCCAATCCTGATTTTGTGCCTTTTGGGTGTCTCTGAACTTTAACCTGTATTGTTCAGTGGTTAGGCCAAACCCATCTATCAGTGCACTTTTCAAGACTTTGTAATCAGCAGCATCCTCTTCTCTTACAGTGAGGAGCTTGTCTCTACCTTTGTCTGCAAAGGAGAGAGATAATATTGTTGAAGATTGCATTAATCTCTTAGCATGAGCTGAAAGCCATTTTGTACTTGGCAGCCATTTTAGTTAGCTATGTGCTGGCCTTTTGCTGTTTCCCTCTCCCAGAGTCTTGCACATGCTCAGAGTGCCTAGCTAGTAGAGTGAACCTGTTCCTATTATAGAACTGTCAGGCTGTTCTAACTGATGTCAGCAACTTATTATTCCTCCTACTTGTTGACTGTGCAGTTTCTGTATGACCATCGATGTGCATAACTCTTCTCATGTGTACTTGTACCGCCTTTTTTTAGCCCCTGTGTGGGTATATAATGCCCCTGTTCTCTGTACTCCTTAGAAAATGTCTCATACAGTGATTTGAAAATGCTGTGTGACACATTCTTTCCCTCTTCAGAGGTTAAATAAAAAGATGTCTTTTATATTACAGCTTCTGTGCCAATCTCTTCTTTGTTGGTTTAAAAGGACCAGGTGTCTCAGTGAAACCCCTGAGAAGGTTTTGATTTCTTCAATTGGTGCCCTCTGTGAGGCTCATCAGAGAAGTGGCTATCCAAGGGAGGGATTCTGATGGGAGACAGGAATCTACTGAGGAGGACAGAACAGGACTCTAGTAAAAAGGTACCCTAAAACTGAGATTCTGTCTCTGCAGCCCAGTATATTTCTGGTCTTCCTGATTGGACTCCTCCAACTGCCTACCACACCTGACTGAGAACATTTTTGGCGTGAGTATTCTAAAAATGACCGTTTGGTCACTCAGAACTTGGCAGTTAGAATCTGGAAACTTGTGCTTGGTAAGGTCGTTTGTTGCAACGCTTCTTGGATTTGTATGGAAATTGGCCAATATTTGGAATTTGGAAATATGTAAACTGCAGTTTATGTAGGCAGGTAATGAGAAACTTTTGTAAACTTGAACGGCACACTTTGAGTTAAGTGCTACTTTGTGTATAATATTGTATATGCTGCAATATTCTTGGCATGCCTGTTCTTAGCACACATCGTAGAATGTGTTGCTTTCTTGTAGGTACCCTTGGAACTTGTATTGAATTAGCCGGCTCCCCTAGAAGGGATACCTAACTAGGTTTAGGTATAGAAACGTATTTCTTCCTTGGTGACTAGTACCTCAAAGAACTAAATATGTACATAGAAAGGATCCTGGTCTGTGCACCTAGTAACATTCATAAGTGGTGATATGCAGAGCGTTTTTTCCTGGTGTTCTGCCAGCCAAATCTAGTAAATATGACTTGCAACTAGTATTTACAAATGGTTTGGTTTAAGTACAGTCTGTGGGCTGTCTTTTGTTTCTGTCCTAAGTGTTGACCTGTGGGTTAAATGTGTGTGGTTTGTCATTAGTGGTACTTGTGTGAGTGAGTAGCGATTGCGCTCTTGGTGCAAGAATGGCTCGCCTTAAGTGCCCTGTATTATGTGTTCTGAGTATATGACACCGTTTTGAAAATGTCTGGAATGAGCTCAATGTTTTTTTCATCATTCTGTTATGCAAAACATCATTAAAATAAAATATATTTTAAAAGAATCCAGCAATGAATTATATAATATATGCTAAATAGCAGCATGCTATCATTAAATTGACAGAGTAAGACACTATACATGTGCGCAAATTGCCACAATGTTAAAGATAAAATTAGAATCCACATTTAATAGGAATAAAAAGCTTAAAAAACCGAAATTATGTGTTTTGCAATAGATAAAATTATAGATACAAAATGTCACAGCATTTATCCTTCTGTATTAGGTATTAACAGGCATTCACATTATCGGAGTGAGTTGGTTGTTGCAGACCTGAATACACATTACAGAACGACAGATTTGTGCTGGCTCGAAAGGCTGACTTGAAAGGCGTGTGAATTCGACGCCTTTACGTGTCAAGCAGCTGTGTCAGCACGTGGGTATTTCTGACTCCGGCCACAGAAAACAGCTGAAGTCAAACACGGTGTAAAATCCTGCATTTCAGACTGCTGTTTTAAAAGTTAGAAATATAGGGCCCAATTCACAGAACTAACTTAAGACAAAATGCTAAACTTACTACCATTTTCGTATTCACAGAAGGCACTTACTCATTTTGGTATTCACAGAAGACACTTACTCACTTCGGTATTCACAGAAGTTAGGAGTCCTAACTTTAGGACTCCTAAATGCCTTCTGTGAATACCGCAAGTCTTAAAATTAGGATTTTTCTCAGTTTAGAAGTCCTAAAGTTAGGACTCCTAACTTTACTACTACTAAACTGAGAAAAATCCTAATTTTAAGGCTTTCGGTATTCACAGAAGGCATTTAGGAGTCCTAAAGTTAGGAGTCCTAACTATACTACTACTAAACTGAGAAAAATCCAAATTTTTTTCAGAATGTGAATCGGGCCCATAGTTTCATTATTTTTGATAAACAGAGGACAGATTGACAGTAGGGATTTTTTTTCTTAATGCCTTTTTAAATAAGGATAAGAGAGGTTTTTGATGTTAAATAATAATGACTGTCCTTTAAAAGTGGCGCAGACTTAAGCTGTTTCAAGTTAAGCGTCTGTTCTTAGGGCTGTGAATGAATGTGTTTAAATATGATAGGCAAAGGGATGCAGCTTGCTTTTCACATGTGGACTCATCAAAATGATTAGATTTATTTAAAAAAATATATATATATTTTAATTATATAAAAAATGTTATTTAAAATAGGTGCATTAAATTTGTTTTGTAATATTTATAATGCCTAATAATGATACTGTGACCTCCTAGCATCCAAATTGAATTTAAGCCGGAATATACAGCAATTGGGGGTCACTTACTTGTGAAATGTCACTTTACCCAGGCATACAAAACTTATTTTTATAAGGGTATACATTATACATTTCTGATGCCACATCTCTGGGATATGTAGAGGACATTCTGGGGATGACTATTATGCAAAAACATTGTAGGATATTCATTTTTAAGTGCCCCAAACATCAAAGTCGAAATTGAGTAAAATTCACTATTTAAATGAGGTTATTCCAATCAGAGCAGCTTTTAAACTCTTCTTAGGCTCCAGTAAATGCACATATGTAAGTATAGAATGAATAGCTGACATCTATACTGCTGGACAAGCACTCAGCACACTGCTTACAAATATAAATATGTACAAAAACTGGCAGAAGTTATTAAGCTTACCTCTGAATTGCTGGTAGACAGGAATGGAGTGGGTTGTTGAGCTCTCAGTCTCCAGGGTCACTTTGAATTAGTAAAACTGCATGAAAACCTTGCATACAAGATGGAACAGCTGCGAATTGGTTAAAGGTCGAAGTTCTACATTTAGAAGCAGGGCTCAGCGCAACATTTGTTTGACATTTCGACATTTGAAAGACGAAATGGCAGGGCAGGGACAGAAAGAGGTTTTGCTTACTTTTTTTGGCAAAAGCAAGTTTTTGTTCACTCATATGAACAGATTGAATAATAATGGTATATGTGAGCTCCTATTAAGACAATGGCTCTGCCATATATATAGCACTAATGCTTTTAGCGCTGAATTAAGGAAGCAATGGGATTTAGTTTGAATTCATGTGCCCTCGTGTTACACTTGTACATTTGCTAAAGGAATATGTTCTTTAGCTAGCTCAATGTGCTATTTAGCTCCTCAGAGTTTGTTTATGCCCAGTTGCTACAAATTGGGGTTGATAGTGTTGACAGAATGAAACCTGTTACAGGTTTCCTACTGTCAAAAATGGGGGGGAGGAGGCTAGCTCCTCTACAAATTAAGGGTAGGCAAATTTATGTTTTCTCTCTCTTTTTCCTAATTTCTTTTGAGCCTGTCTAAACTGTCTGTGAAATAGCCATGAGACATTTAATTGGCTATTCAGTAATATTGTTTTAAACATTATTAGCATTAATAAAATTAATAAATAAATTTGCTATGTTACTGCCCATCCTGTCTGATGAAATTATGAAAGGATGAGTAGTCTAGATTGTGGTTTCCTTATTTGATCTTTAAGGGGAACTGGCTGTGGGTAGTTTTTGTTCTAAAATTCTCAGGTGATAACACCACTATTGTTTGTTATTCTCATGCTACATACAGTTTTGCAAGGGCATTGCTAGTTTTTATTAGCTAGTCTGTGTAAATAAACTGACAGTCCTTACTAGAGCTGATGTTGCATAGTTTGGATTGTGAAAAATAGAATGCAGGGAAGATGCCCATGTGATCCTTAGCAAACATTTTTGAGGAAAATATTGTTTTATAGGAGTCTGTTTGTCACAAGATGTTCTACTGGAGAAAATGTACCCATTATGTTGACGTTTTTAGTTCTTTATGTAATAGGAATCCCTGCTAAATTAGCAGTTTTAGATTTTCCTGTTGCTCCTATAACATGAGAGCATGGTCCTAAGCATACAATGTTGGTGCTTTTATTAAGAGAAATCATTTTAGAAGTGTCTGCAGTCCTGTACAAGTAATGCAAAGTCTATGAGTAAAAGTGTAGAACATTTCCTTTTTTCTTGAGGGTCTTTAGATGATTAAGATAGGAATATACAGATGTAAGGATTTGGAGTATGTCTGTATTGTTTTTCTCTTTTCCTCAAAATTTAGTAAATGAACACAGACTTCCTTGGCTGCTTGGGATTGGGTGACGTATTACTCTTGTCAGTTCACCAAAGAGTTCCTTTTATACTTGCCAATAGGTCGAGGCTGTTGTTTTTTTTACTCTCACATAGATGAAAGTGGTTCTTGGGTGCCTTGCTAATATATGGGGCGTCCCAAGACTAGGAAGTATTCTGAGACTATCCTCTCTGTTGATAGATTATTTCTGTGACTTGTCTAAAGATCTTTTGTTCTGTCCACCAATAGATATTTGCTGCCTTACAACCATTGCCAGAGGGGCGCGGACATCAGATCCAGCTTGGAGAGTCAGCACCAGTCCAGCTTGAAGTCAAAGTGAAGGTAACCAGCACAGGCATTGCTGGCAACCAGGACCTCAGTGAAGGTAGAAGGCCGGATGCACTGGGATGTGAAGTGTGTACCCCTGCCACTGTCTTGGGCGAAAGACGGGGTCACAAATCAGAAAGGAGAAATCGTGGATCAAGTTTTTGATGCCCAGCCGAGAGTCACAGACCGACCAGGAAGGCGAGAAAGTTTTTGCTTGAGGTGACCCCCTTTGAAACAAGGGTTGCTTCAGAGATCCTAGCATCAGGGCTCTGAATCCTGGTCCCAAAGTGGTTGTAAAGTTTTCACTTTTGTTGGTCAAGAGATACCTGGGCACACTGAATGCAATCTATGGCCCCAACGAAAGAGCAGTGTGCCAGCAGAGCAATACAGGAGTTAGGGAAGGACTGGAGTTCAGGGTACAGGTGCTGTGTCTCTGGTGCCTGTTAGATTAAAGTGAAGAAAACTGATGCACTGCCTGAGACACTGGACAGGATCGCTGAGAGCATTTGCCCAGGTGGGTGACTGCCCTATCCTGAAAGAATAAACTTTTCCCTTGAAACTAGGCCATGATTCCTGAGTTGCGAGTTGTGCAGCTCCACCGTGGGAACAACAAGAGCCTGCCTGTGAGGCTCAAACGGACACAGGGAGAAGACTCCCCTCTGGTTGGTTGTACAGCGGCTTTAATTTCCCAAGGACTTCTTTTTCTTTTTTGTTGAAAATGTACCCCATTGGTCGTCCCATTTTTGAGGAGGAGCATCCCTTTTCAGCTCTTCGTCCTAATTCTCATGGTCCTGTGTGGTCCTCCTGGTCCTCTGGATCCAGGATCATTTTTGTAATAATATGTCTGACCGCTTTCATAATTGTATTAGGAATAATGTTTATTCTGCGAGAGAAAAGTTCATCTGAGCAATTGACAAATATTACTTTACCCTTTCCTTGATTTATACTCTAGCCCTCATAAAGGAAACACTGGAAAAGTCTAGTGAAAATGTTTTTATTAGATATGTGCTGTTGGCTATTTTGAAGTTGAAATTGATGGTCACTGAAATACATAGGAGCCTTGAAAATGTTTTTACTGGATGGTTCTAGGATTTGCCTAGGACTAGAAAGCTAATAGTTCTGTTTCTGATAATAGTAATTACTCTCTCCTGCTATCTGTATGACCCAATGCTCTGTTCCCTTTGTACTCCTGCTTATACCTTATACATACCTGCTTAACAATATTTAGAATGAGAAATGCCCACCTAGCAATGAATTAGGATATTGATAAATTTATGAAAAAAATTAATATGCATATTTCCTATTGGATTATAGGAATGTCTTTAGCTCATGCTAAAAGGACCATCTGTTGAAGATTGCATTAAACTTTTAGCATGAGCTGAAAGCCATTTTGTACTTGGCAGCCATTTTAGTTAGCTATGTGCTGGCCTTTTGCTGTTTCCCTCTCCCAGAGTCTTGCACATGCTCAGATGTGCTTAGCTAGTAGAGTGCACCTGTTCCTAGTATAGAACTGTCAGGCTGTTCTAACTGATGTCAGCAACTTATTACTCCTCCTACTTGTTAACTGTGCAGTTTCTGTATGACCATCTATGTGCATAACTCTTCTCATGTGTACTTGTACAGCCTTTTTTCAGCCCCTGTGTGGGTATATAATGCCCCTGTTCTCTGTCCTCCTTAGAAAATGTCTCATACAGTGATTTGAGCATGCTGTGCGACACATTTTTTCCCTCTTCAGAGGTTAAATAAAAAGATGTCTTTTATATTACAGCTTCTGTGCCAATCTCTTCTTTGTTGGTTTAAAAGGACCAGGTGTATCAGTGAAGCCCCTGAGAAGGTTTTGATTTCTACAATATTGCTGCCCACTGACCTTGAGGGACCTTCTGTACTTTACAGGCCCTCTCCAAGGCAGTTATCAATTTGTGGATGTCATCCCCACTCTGGTAGGGAGGGACAATCTTACTTAGGTTTCTATGGTCATAAGACCTCTCCCTATCTCTAGGGAAATTGCTGCCACCAAGGGACTCTAGTCCCTCCTTTTTACTAGCTCTGTAGAGCTCTAGGGCTTCCCTATCTAAGGCCATCTGCTGCTTTCTGAGGTTGAACTTGTCTTGCTCATACTTCAGCAGTCTCTCTCTCCTCTCCTGGGAGATTTCACTCCCTCTGTGAGAAGAAACAGAGCTTCCTATAGAGGAGTTAGACTGGGTAGATCCCCTTGACAGAGATCTATCCCTTCTAGCCCTGTGTTCAGGCCTACCAGGAGGAAAGAAGGAAGTGGCATTATTGTCATCATCCTCCTCCTCATCCAGGAGATCTGTGTTTCTGTGTCTGGTCATTTTCACCAGTCTGGTCAGCATTAGAGTTAGGGTCAGGGGAATTATTACCCCTAGGCCCACCCTCAGGTGCTGCTCCACCCACACTATCTACATCATCAGGCTTGCTAGGCCCTGTGATAGCATCCAGCTTAAGTATCTTTATGAGATGCTGGGTGGATGGACTTTTGCCTGTCTTCAGCTTCCTAATGGAACATAAGGCCCTAAGCTGAGCAAAGGAGAGATCCTCATATTTATAGGGAAGGAGCTCACTGGTTCCTGGTAGGGACCCACTGTTTCCTGGCTGGTTAGACATTACTAATGTGGTGTGGTGTATTGCACTACCTATACTAGTGTGGCCTACTAAACACTCTTGAGTTGTATAAAGGGTGTGCTATCCCTTAACACACAACTCTAAGTTCAGTAGAACTTACTGTAGCTAAACTTGATATTATATGTACCTCAGGTACCTTTAGTGGTTTTCAGTTGATCAATTCAATTGAGATTATCTAGTAAAACAATAGCAAGCTGGAATCCCACACGCTGCACACCAATGTGAGAAAGTGGCCTGATCTATGCTGTCCACTAGTTCTAGTGGGCACCTTGTGTCAGTTCAAACAACCCCTTATGGTGAATGGTTAAAGACAACCTTTATTGAAAGCTATCCTATTGGTAGCTATGGAGAGCTTCCTTCCGGCTATGCCTTGAAGGAATGTAAAGCAGCTTGTTTTACCAGTCTATAATCTCTTGAATGATCAAATGAAAGGACAACCACACAAGGTATATATTTAAAATATATGTATTTAGGTTAACGACCCCCCCCTCTAGTCTCTTTATGAGACTGGAGTTCGGAGTACTTAAGTTACAAGATAGCAATCATCAGTAATAGCACAAATACATGTTTGGGCCCTAGGGGCGTACCAAACCATATACCAAAAACGTGGTATAAGAACAACGACTGGAATATACAGTTGGCCTATAGCCTGTAGAATCGCTGGGACCCCAAGGAACCACCCAAGGTAGTGACACAGGGGACTCACGGGGACTGTATGCAGTGTGTAAAACACAACCGCGGGTTCCAGTTATCTTCTATGGGCAATGTCGCGGTTGGAAATTTAAAGATTAGGGACATTTTTAACAGAGTCAGGACCAAACCCTTTTGGACTTAAGAAGTTCTAGCGCCCATGGGAGCACCGGAGTACTCGAGTTACCTCACCCAGGGAAGCCGGGTGCATATGTGTCTTTTGGTGTCGGGTCGCGTCGTCGATGGCAATGGAAGCCTGCAAAGAACTGCTGCTGCTGTGAAGAGGAGAAGTGTCCGGAGAGATCCAAGCCTGGATCTGGAATGGAAGGAACCTGAAAGCAGAGGGGACAGAGTCTGGGTCACTTGCCGGTGACCGAGGGCATGATGGACCAATGCCCACATATGCCGGGTGCTTCAGGTGAGTTGATGGGTGTCTTGAGCCACGAGATCCAGGAGGCGTCGACAAAGTCTCCAAGCCGGATTCGAGCTGCCTCACAAAGTCTGTTGAGTGCTGCGGTGTCGGCGACCAGATTGGACCCAACAAGTCTTGGCGACGGCAAGTCACTGGAATTCAGAGAAAGGACTGTGGTGCAGACCAGCAAAGTCTGAGGGACTCACCCAGTAAGGGTAAGCCAGGGCACATCTGGAGCAACCAGGAAAGCCCAAGCAGAAAAGGAGTTGCCTTCATGGGGACCTGCTAGTCAACGGGCTAGTGATCGCGAAGGAGCCACAAGCGGTCGCACTTGAAACTGGCCCACGGGTCACTCGTGGAGTGGAGGTCAGCAATTTTTGGTGCACAAGTTGATCAAGGCTGGGGCTACTGGGAGCCCAAAGCAAAACTTCGAGGAGGACCAGGAAAATAGTGTTGCTGCAAAAGTTCACGATGTCCAGAGGTCACGGTTTCACGTCACCCACGATAGCCATGGGCCTCGGCTTTGTTGTGGACTCAGGATGGCCTCAATGAAGTCTGGAAATCCACCTCTGTGGAGAAGTGTGGCTCAGGGATTAGAGGCAGCAGACCCGGAAGCTGAGATCGGTCCTGGACCAGGGTTCAATTCCCCGCCTCGGCGGGTCTTGGGCTAAAAATTCCACGGACTCGATAATTCTCGCCCCGGTGCCTCCTCGACTCACGGGTTCACACTCTGCGACTCTGGGCAATAGCTTGCTTAATCTCCACAACGGCCCCTCGCGGCGGGATGCCTGACTTTCACCTTGTGGATACCCTGCTATCTCACAGGGGAATACCAGGACGGGTTCCCTAAGCAAGCGCCGGGAAACCCACAGCGGGTAGCTGTGCGCTATATAAGCTCAACTACATTTACATTTACATTACCTCTGATAATGCAAAGACTTCGGCGTCCGGCGGGAACTTCAGCGATGCAGACCAGTCAGTTGCTTCTTTGGTGCCTGCCTAGCAGGGGAGTCACTCCTTGAGCCCAAGAGAGATTTTTTCAGTCTTCTAGTCAGGATAGAACGTCGAAGGTCCAGGATATATGTTGTAGAGTTTCGTCCAGGATAATCTAAAGTCCTAGGGACTGGATTCCTATACTTATACTAAGTTTAGGGGATGGACTAACTCTAAGGCCCCACCTATGGGTGGGTTTGGAAAGAGGGGTGGTTACACCCATTTCCTTTGTCCAGTTTCACGCCAGAGCAGGGGCAGGTAGCCCCTGCAACCAGTTTGAACTGGACTATGCACAGGGACACCAAATGTGCCCCCAGCGCAGGACTTCAAAGCTCCAGAGAGTGTCCCGCCCAGCCCCAATACACATCTGCCTGTCTGGGGAGGTGGTTAGACATCCCTTCGATAGGAAACCTACTGTCCAGGCCTCCCCTGCCGGAGTTTCGGTCAGCAGCAGGAGGCCAGACACGTGTCTCTGGCAGAGGCATCCATTTTGTGATGCCAGGGCTCAGGAAAGTCCTACCGGGTTTGACCAGTGTGAACATGTCTCTCCCTCTAGAAGGGCGGAATGCTACCCCCTCACCCAGAACTGGTGGGGGGGTGGTATTGCAAAGCGTTTGACACCAAACACGACATGTTTTGATGCATCCATTTCAAAGTTAGCATTTACCGTGAGGTTATAATGCACTTAAGAGTATATGGTATGGCTGTATCACAGAACAGCCATAAGGAAGTATTTTCAAAAGCTGCAGAGGGGCTCAGCTCATGCTTGGGCACCCTCTCACACAAAACCAAGCACTCTGCCTTCAGGATTGTCAAGGCCTGCCATAGGAGTGGCTTATAGGTATATATATATGGGCCTATACCACTGTAAGGGATGCAAGCACACCCTACCCAGGCTGCAGTAGCAGACCTGTGGTGCCATTTTGGAGTAATTCCCAGGGGTGGCATAATACATTCTGCAGCCCCTGGTAGGCCTCTGAGGTACCTATGCCCTAGGTACATAGTATACCATATACTAGGGGCTTATAAGGCATTCCAGAATCCAATTAGATATGTACCTAATGTACATGGAGACCATTTTAGAGAGGAAGCAGCTAAGCTGTGGTCCTGATTAGCAGGGCCACATCAAGACTAAGGTCGAAAAACAGTGAAACACCAGCAAAAAGTGGGGGTACCCATGTGAAGCATATCCTATTCTCCTACAGTAGCCTCGTAAATAAGTGCTCCAGGATGACACCAAACTGGTTCTGGCTGGGTTCAGTGATTTGTGGCTTTTTCAGAAGAAAGACTTTTTGGGGTATAAAGATCTGTGCAAAAACCCCTACACGACGTGTTACTTCTGGATGTCAAGATGAACCTCTGTCCATGTAACGAGAGGGAAAGGACTTTGAAACTTTTATTCATCTTCCTGAAGACACCACCCAAGGGCCTGATTTGAGCTCGCCTCCTGCTGAAGTTTTAGGGACATTAGACTTCACCCATCAGCCTTCCGGATTCCTATTTGAGAGGGATTCTACTCGCAGGTGAGGCCTCTGTTGAGAATTCCAGATCCTCTGGTTCTACTGCGGAGAACGCGGGCTGAAAGTCATCGCATCGCTATTATGGGCCGCCGCAGCTGAGGAGCTGTCGCTGCTGAGAGCCCGCATTTTCCTGTGTTACCAAAGTCATCGTAACCACTATTGTGGGCCACCGCAGCTGAGGAGCTGTTGCCGCTGAGAGCCTGCATTTGCCTGCGTTACCAAAGTCATCGTGATTGCTATTGTGGGCCGCCGCAGCTGAGGAGCTTTTGCTGTTGAGAGCCCGCATTTGCCTGTGTTACCAAAGTCATTGTGACCGCTATTGTGGGCTGCCGCAACTGAGGAGCTGTTGCCCCTGAGAGCCCACATTTGTCACTGTTACCAAAGTCATCGTGATCGCTATTATGGGCCGCCGCAGCTGAGGAGCTGTCGCTGCTGAGAGCCCGCATTTTCCTGTGTTACCAAAGTCATCGTAACCACTATTGTGGGCCACCGCAGCTGAGGAGCTGTTGCTGCTGAGAGTCCACATTTGCCTGTGTTACCAAAGACATCATGATCGCTATTGTGGGCCCCCGCAGCTGAGGAGCTGTTGCCGCTGAGAGCCCGCATTTACCTGTGTCACCAAAGTTATCGTGATCACTATTGTGGGCCGCCACAGTTGAGGAGCTGTCGCCGCTGAGAGCCCGCATTTGCCTGTGTTACCAAAGTCATCGTGAACACTATTGTGGGCCACCGCAGCTGAGGAGCTGTTGCCGCTGAGAGCCCGCATTTACCTGTGTTACCAAAGTCATCGTGATCGCTATTGTGGGCCGCCACAGCTGAGGAGCTATCGCCGCTGAGAGCCCGCATTTGCCACTGCTATCAAAGTCATTGTGATCGCTATTGTGGGCCACTGCAGCTGAGGAGCTGTTGCCGCTGAGGGCCCGCATTTGCCTGTGTTACCAAAGTCATCGTGATCGCTATTGTGGGCCGCCGCAGCTGAGGAGCTGTTGCCGCTGAGTGCCCGCATTTGCCGTCCTACAAAAATCATCTCTATCGCTAATGTGGGCTGCTGCAGCTGAGGAGCTGTTCTGCTGAGTGCCCGCATTTGCCGTCCTACGAGAATCATCGCTATCGCTACGGTGGGCCGCTGCAGCTGAGGAGCTGTGCCGCTGAGTGCCCCCATTTACCATTCTACGAGACTCATCCCTATCACTATTGTGGGCCACTGCAGCTGAGGAGCTGTGCCGCTGAGTGCCCGTACTAGTCACCACTTCTAGGATCTTGTTATCACCTGCGGGTGCTGCTGGGTGCCCGCCTTTAAGCCCCGTCCGAGGATTATCGTGAGTGCATGCCACAGACTGCTACAGCGGGGAGCTGTGGCCGCTGCGAGTCCGCCTGTCATCCCCTCGGCTTCCTTGTCAGGCTGTGTGCTGTGCCCCTTTAAATCTCAGGTACATTGTGCATCACCAGGTCGCGTGGACCCCGGCCTCGAACTAAGTTTGTTCCACACGCTTTTTGAGGGGAACTATTGCTTTTGAAGTGAATCTGTAATTATGTGCATTGTGGTTTCTTAATTGCTTTTGAGCCTTGTGTTAAGCATATATAAAGATACTTTTTTTTCTATAGCTACTTGTGTGGTGTCCCTTTTGTAGTGTCTTCACTGCGTTATTTTTTTTATTTTATTTTTTTGTGAATTTTTATATAGCGCATAGTTACCCTAGGGCATCCCAGCGCTTGTCCAGGGCAAACAACCACAAAAACGGCTAAAATGTCAACAACTTCAGGCAGGGAAAAGAAGAGTTTTCAGAAGATTCCGAAACCGGCCCATGCTCGTTTCAGAGCGCAAACCTATCGGAAGCGCATTCCACAAGTAGGCTATATTAACCGAGAATCTACGTCCACCAGCCCGCGCCCTTTTCACTCCAGGAACTTGGAGCAAATAATTCTGGTTGGAACGGAGGTCTCTATTGGCCTTATAAGGCACAGCTAGGTTCCTCAAAATGGGGGATCCCTTCCCCTGCAGAATTTTATGCGCTGTGCATAGAGCCTTAAATTTGACCCTTTCCCGCACCGGCAACCAATGCAAGGCCTTCAGTGCGGATTTGGCTGACTGCATCCTAGGAGTGTTCATAAGCAGCCTTGCAGCAGCGTTTTGAACCTGCTGGAGTTTGTTGAGAGTCGCTTCAGGGGCGCCTAGGAAAATGATATTGCTAAAGTCTAATCTGGATACAATAAGCCCCTGAATGAGCAACTTCCTAGATACCCAAGGGAGCAGGGGGATGACTTTACGCGCAGAACGAAGAAGGCCAAAGCAAACTCCCGCCGTTTTCTTCGCCTGGGTCCTGAAAGAGAGATCTTGCTCCAGCCAAATCCCCAAACTCTTGATTTCCTTCCTGGGACTCGGAAGAGCTCCCATACAGCTAGGCCAACACGTCAAAGGGAGGGAAGGGGTTTTGTTCCCTAGCAATATTAGTTCAGTTTTTGAGCCATTCAGCTTTAAAGCCGAGTCACACATCCAAGTGTGGATATTGGGCATGCAGGAATGCAGAGAGTCTGGGTAGTTGATGATTTTAAAACCAAAAGGGGCCACCACATCCTCCAGGGGGGCCATATATACATTAAACAATGTGGGGCTAAGAGAAGAGCCCTGTGGCACACCACACTGGAGGGGGATAGACGCGAGCGAGCACTGCCCTCCCAAACTTGGTACGTTCGGTCATGAAGAAATGATATAAGCCACTTCAGGGCGACACTCGTGACCCCTATAGCTGACAGCCGCTGGATCAACACTTGATGGTTCACAGTGTCGAAGGCCGCACTCAGGTCCAGGAGGATCACTGCCACTGATCCTCCTGCGTCGAGAATGGTCCTCGCTTCCTCCACGACTGCCAGAAGAGCGGTTTCGGTGCCCTGGCCAGGTCGGAAACCAGTTTGGGAATCACACAGCAGGCCATTGGTTTCCATAAAATGCGACAACTGACGATTTACTAATCTTTCAGCGAGTTTACTAAGTCCAGGAAGCAGGGAAATAGGCCTAAAATTTGCCAAGTCAGCTGGATCTAGATGTGGCTTTTTTAGAAGCGCCTTTACCACTGCTTTCTTCCAACTAGGTGGCACCAAGCCCTGGGCAAGGGAGGCATTGATAAGATGCGCAATCGGGGCCGCAAAAGTAGTTGCTACCTGTTTAAGGAATCTCATCGGCACCGGATCCCTAGGCGATCCGCTCTTCATGGAGCCCAATTCCTTAAGGACTTCGTCCGCTGACACTACCCCAAAGGAGTCCAGATGGACAGAAGCTCCTAGAGCCTGGCTGCCAGTGAATATTCTCTGGCAAGCCTGGGGGAGGGCACTTAAAATATTTTCAATTTTCCTATGAAAATATTTAGCCAACTCCTTGCATTTCTCACCAGGGCTGTCATGAGTTACCAAGGGCTCAGGAACTGTGAGAAGTTCCTTTACCACTCTGAAGGTCTCTCTGGATGAGTTTGAAGCACTTTTTATTCTTTCCTCAAAAAATTGGGCCTTAGCATGGCAAAGAGCAACTTTATACAGCCTAATTGCCGAGCGATACTCCTTTCGTCTGTCTTCCCTCCCCTCCTTTCTCCACACCCTCTCCCTCCTCTTGCAACCCCTCCTAAGGGATCTCAACTCGGATGTGTACCAAGATGCCGAACCCCTTCTCTTCTCCCTCTTATACATTCTCTTTTTAGGAAGAATAACATCGAGAGAGCTGGTCAACCACTGATTAAAGTTGGTATCTGCGATTACCGGGTCTGAGACAAAAGGAGGACGCATCCCTTCAAGAGTAATCGTCCAGTCATCCACCGATAACCTAGACCAAACTCTCTCTAAAGTGTTAACCCTAGGGAGGGGGGTGGCCAATGAATCCACTTGCCACATTACCGGGACCAAAAAATGGTCAGACCAAGGAAGAGAGTGAGAAGGCAAAGCTATAAGACGGGGAATGTTGGAGAAGATGGGGTCCAACAGATGACCCCTATTATGCGTAGCTCCAGCGTTGATTAGACTCAGGTCATAAGTTTTTAAGTCACACTGCAGATCCACCGCCAGAGGGTCAACTGGATCATTAAAATGGAGATTAAAGTCCCCTAGTGCCATAAAATTAGCCGTGGAGGATGCCAGTAGCGTAATTGTTTCCATCATCGAGCCAACAAAATTCCCAACGCCGCCTGGCGGACGATAAACCAGTAGGCCCGACACCGACACCATACTGGAAATCCGTAGGGAAAACCGACAGCTCTTGCAGTCTAACACCCCCCCCCCCGTCTGAGCCCTGCATACAAAAGTGTCTCTGTATATAATGGCTATGCCGCCCCCTCGCCCCAAAGGCCTATCCAGATGGTATATAAGGAAGCCTGGAGGGAGGGCACGAACTATCTCCACCCCAGAACCAGATGTTATCCACGTTTCCGTCAGAAACAGAACATCGAGGTCATGGTCTTGTAAGAGACAATACATTTCTAATGAATGGCTCGGGAGTGATCGACAGTTCAATAGAGCCATGGCCAGAACATTCTTACCATTCACTGGGTGAATCATCTGACATATCTCACATCCAACGAATGGCTTAGGACCTTTGTGAATGTACTTGCATGTAGTATCCTTAGGAGGGCGTAATGATAACATATCCTCGCGAGAGTATGTAAGTGCACTATCTCGAGGATTGGACAGGGGATCTGACCCTAGGCCCGTCTGGGCCCGGACGGGCACAGACGGGCTGGACTCTGGTGTGACTCCGGCGTCAGCATGACTTCCTTAAGTAGAGGTCGAGCGTCCTTATGACGCTAAAACTAGAAAGAGGCTAGTGCCGCCCGAGACTCTGACTCACCCAATATGGCCGCCAGAGTGCCGAGTAGCCGGGGACAGGACCCGCAAAGCGCGGTGATTCCACAAAATTACAGTGCAGGTAAGTGGACAAGAATAAAAACAGGGGAAAAAGCGAACTCAGGAATAAAACAAATAGAGAAAACAGGAAATTTAAAAAACGCCAAAAACGGCAGGAAGGCCACAATGGACGCAGCGCGCTCTGATAGCTGTGACCGCTCTAAAAGGTCAATTGGCAACCTGGCAAGACTGACCCTCTGATTTATCCTCCTTAAGTAGAGGTCGAGCGTCCTTATGACGCTAAAACTAGAAAGACGCTAGTGCCGCCCGAGACTCTGACTCACCCAATATGGCCGCCAGAGTGCCGAGTAGCCGGGGACAGGACCCGCAAAGCGCGGTGATTCCACAAAATTACAGTGCAGGTAAGTGGACAAGAATAAAAACAGGGGAAAAAGCGAACTCAGGAATAAAACAAATAGAGAAAACAGGAAATTTAAAAAACGCCAAAAACGGCAGGAAGGCCACAATGGACGCAGCGCGCTCTGATAGCTGTGACCGCTCTAAAAGGTCAATTGGCAACCTGGCAAGGTGTATGGTCGTAAATGCTTCACACACTGCCTCTGAGATAGGCCTGTCTGCTCGTGCTACGTTACCACAGGGTTGAGCAGGGGTTATCAAAGGGTGTAGCCCCTTACTCTGACTTAGGAAAAACGATCCCTATTTGGACATCGGCGCCAGCCGCTGCCAACTGGAGACCCCTATTTCTAACATGGAGTAACATAGATATTAAATAGAGTCGGTGACAAGGCTGATCCCTGCGGCACTCCGCACGGAAGATGAAATGTGTCGGATTGTAGATTTTCCCAGTGTATATTCAGGTCCCTTGAGGCTAGAAAGGAGGAGAGAAGGGCCAGAGCTGTATCCCTAATCCCCACAGCCTTCAGCCGCTGCACTAACACCGTATGATTCACGGTGTCAAATGCTGCTGATAGGTCTAAGAGGATAAGGACAGCCCGGCCCCCCATCCACCTGTCTCCGTAGGTCTAAGAGAATAAGGACAGATCGGCCCCCATCCACTTGTCGCCGTAGGTCTAAGAGGATAAGGAAAGCTCGGCCCCCATCCACCTGTCTCCGTAGGTCTAAGAGGATAAGGAAAGCTCGGCCCCCATCCACCTGTCTCCATAGGTCTAAGAGGATAAGGAAAGCTCGGCCCCCATCCACCTGTCTCCGTAGGTCTAAGAGGATAAGGACAGCTCGGCCCCCATCCACCTGTCTCCGTAGGTCTAAGAGGATAAGGACAGCTCGGCCCCCATCCACCTGTCTCCATAGGTCTAAGAGGATAAGGACAGCTCGGCCCCCATCCACCTGTCTCCGTAGGTCTAAGAGGAAAAGGACAGCCTGGCCCCCCATCCACCTGTCTCCGTAGGTCTAAGAGGATAAGGACAGCTCGGCCCCCATCCACCTGTCTCCGTAGTTTAAAAGTAGAAGGACAGCTCGGCCCCCATCCACCTGACTCCGTAGGTCTAAGAGGATAAGGACAGCTCGGCCCCCCATCCACCTGTCTCCGTAGGTCTAAGAGGATAAGGAAAGCTCGGCCCCCATCCACCTGTCTCCATAGGTCTAAGAGGATAAGGACAGCTCGGCCCCCATCCACCTGTCTCCGTAGGTCTAAGAGGATAAGGACAGCTCGGCCCCCATCCACCTGTCTCCATAGGTCTAAGAGGATAAGGACAGCTCGGCCCCCATCCACCTGTCTCCGTAGGTCTAAGAGGATAAGGACAGCCCGGCCCCCCATCCACCTGTCTCCGTAGGTCTAAGAGGATAAGGACAGCTTGGCCCCCATCCACCTGTCTCCGTAGGTCTAAGAGGATAAGGACAGCTCTGCCCCCATCCACCTGTCTCCGTAGGTCTAAGAGGATAAGGACAGCTCGGCCCCCATCCACCTGTCTCCATAGGTCTAAGAGGATAAGGAAAGCTCGGCCCCTATCCACCTGTCTCCATAGGTCTAAGAGGATAAGGAAAGCTCGGCCCCCATCTACCTGTCTCCGTAGGTGTAAGAGGATAAGGACAGCTCGGCCCCCATCCACCTGTCTCCTTAGGTCTAAGAGGATAAGGACAGCTCGGCCCCCATCCACTTGTCTCCGTAGGTCTAAGAGGATAAGGACAGCTCGGCCCCCATCCACCTGTCTCCGTAGTTTAAAAGTAGAAGGACAGCTCGGCCCCCATCCACCTGACTCCGTAGGTCTAAGAGGATAAGGACAGCTCGGCCCCCCATCCACCTGTCTCCGTATGTCTAAGAGGATAAGGACAGCTCGGCCCCCATCCACCTGTCTCCGTAGGTCTAAGAGGATAAGGACAGCTCGGCCCCCATCCACCTGTCTCCGTAGTTTAAAAGTAGAAGGACAGCTCGGCCCCCATCCACCTGACTCCTTAGGTCTAAGAGGATAAGGACAGCTCGGCCCCCATCCACCTGACTCCTTAGGTCTAAGAGGATAAGGACAGCTCGGCCCCCCATCCACCTGTCTCCGTAGGTCTAAGAGGATAAGGACAGCTCGGCCCCCATCCACCTGTCTCCGTAGTTTAAAAGTAGAAGGACAGCTCGGCCCCCATCCACCTGACTCCGTAGGTCTAAGAGGATAAGGACAGCTCGGCCCCCATCCACCTGTCTCCGTAGGTCTAAGAGGATAAGGACAGCTTGGCCCCCATCCACCTGTCTCCGTAGGTCTAAGAGGATAAGGACAGCTCGGCCCCCATCCACCTGTCTCCGTAGTTTAAAAGTAGAAGGACAGCTCGGCCCCCATCCACCTGACTCCGTAGGTCTAAGAGGATAAGGACAGCTCGGCCCCCCATCCACCTGTCTCCGTAGGTCTAAGAGGATAAGGACAGCTCAGCCCCCATCCACCTGTCTCCGTAGGTCTAAGAGGATAAGGACAGCTCGGCCCCCATCCACCTGTCTCCGTAGGTCTAAGAGGATAAGGACAGCTCGGCCCCCATCCACCTGTCTCCGTAGGTCTAAGAGGATAAGGACAGCTCGGCCCCCATCCAGCTGTCTCCGTAGGTCTAAGAGGATAAGGACAGCTCGGCCCCCATCCACCTGTCTCCATAGGTCTAAGAGGATAAGGACAGCTCGGCCCCCATCCACCTGTCTCCGTAGGTCTAAGAGGATAAGGACAGCCCGGCCCCCCATCCACCTGTCTCCGTAGGTCTAAGAGGATAAGGACAGCTTGGCCCCCATCCACCTGTCTCCGTAGGTCTAAGAGGATAAGGACAGCTCTGCCCCCATCCACCTGTCTCCGTAGGTCTAAGAGGATAAGGACAGCTCGGCCCCCATCCACCTGTCTCCGTAGGTCTAAGAGGAAAAGGAAAGCTCGGCCCCCATCCACCTGTCTCTATAGGTCTAAGAGGATAAGGAAAGCTCGGCCCCTATCTACCTGTCTCCGTAGGTCTAAGAGGATAAGGACAGCTCGGCCCCCATCCACCTGTCTCCTTAGGTCTAAGAGGATAAGGACAGCTCGGCCCCCATCCACTTGTCTCCGTAGGTCTAAGAGGATAAGGACAGCTTGGCCCCCATCCACCTGTCTCCGTAGGTCTAAGATGATAAGGACAGCTCGGCCCCCATCCACCTGTCTCCGTAGTTTAAAAGTAGAAGGACAGCTCGGCCCCCATCCACCTGACTCCGTAGGTCTAAGAGGATAAGGACAGCTCGGCCCCCCATCCACCTGTCTCCGTATGTCTAAGAGGATAAGGACAGCTCGGCCCCCATCCACCTGTCTCCGTAGGTCTAAGAGGATAAGGACAGCTCGGCCCCCATCCACCTGTCTCCGTAGGTCTAAGAGGATAAGGACAGCTCGGCCCCCATCCACCTGTCTCCGTAGGTCTAAGAGGATAAGGACAGCTCGGCCCCCATCCACCTGTCTCCGTAGGTCTAAGAGGATAAGGACAGCTCGGCCCCCATCCACTTGTCTCCGTAGGTCTAAGAGGATAAGGACAGCTCGGCCCCCATCCACCTGTCTCCGTAGGTCTAAGAGGATAAGGACAGCTCGGCCCCCATCCACCTGTCTCCGTAGGTCTAAGAGGATAAGGACAGCTCGGCCCCCATCCACCTGTCTCCGTAGGTCTAAGAGGATAAGGACAGCTCGGCCCCCATCCACCTGTCTCCGTAGGTCTAAGAGGATAAGGACAGCTCGGCCCCCATCCACTTGTCTCTGTAGGTCTAAGAGGATAAGGACAGCTCGGCCCCCATCCACCTGTCTCCGTAGTTTAAAAGTAGAAGGACAGCTCGGCCCCCATCCACCTGACTTCATAGGTCTAAGAGGATAAGGACAGCTCGGCCCCCATCCACCTATCTCCGTAGTTTAAAAGTAGAAGGACAGCTCGGCCCCCATCCACCTGACTCCGTAGGTCTAAGAGGATAAGGACAGCTTGGCCCCCATCCACCTGTCTCCGTAGGTCTAAGAGGATAAGGACAGCTTGGCCCCCATCCACCTGTCTCCGTAGGTCTAAGATGATAAGGACAGCTCGGCCCCCATCCACCTGTCTCCGTAGTTTAAAAGTAGAAGGACAGCTCGGCCCCCATCCACCTGACTCCGTAGGTCTAAGAGGATAAGGACAGCTCGGCCCCCCATCCACCTGTCTCCGTATGTCTAAGAGGATAAGGACAGCTCGGCCCCCATCCACCTGTCTCCGTAGGTCTAAGAGGATAAGGACAGCTCGGCCCCCATCCACTTGTCTCCGTAGGTCTAAGAGGATAAGGACAGCTCGGCCCCCATCCACCTGTCTCCGTAGTTTAAAAGTAGAAGGACAGCTCGGCCCCCATCCACCTGACTCCGTAGGTCTAAGAGGATAAGGACAGCTCGGCCCCCCATCCACCTGTCTCCGTATGTCTAAGAGGATAAGGACAGCTCGGCCCCCATCCACCTGTCTCCGTAGGTCTAAGAGGATAAGGACAGCTCGGCCCCCATCCACCTGTCTCCGTAGTTTAAAAGTAGAAGGACAGCTCGGCCCCCATCCACCTGACTCCTTAGGTCTAAGAGGATAAGGACAGCTCGGCCCCCCATCCACCTGTCTCCGTAGGTCTAAGAGGATAAGGACAGCTCGGCCCCCATCCACCTGTCTCCGTAGTTTAAAAGTAGAAGGACAGCTCGGCCCCCATCCACCTGACTCCGTAGGTCTAAGAGGATAAGGACAGCTCGGCCCCCATCCACCTGTCTCCGTAGGTCTAAGAGGATAAGGACAGCTTGGCCCCCATCCACCTGTCTCCGTAGGTCTAAGAGGATAAGGACAGCTCGGCCCCCATCCACCTGTCTCCGTAGTTTAAAAGTAGAAGGACAGCTCGGCCCCCATCCACCTGACTCCGTAGGTCTAAGAGGATAAGGACAGCTCGGCCCCCCATCCACCTGTCTCCGTAGGTCTAAGAGGATAAGGACAGCTCAGCCCCCATCCACCTGTCTCCGTAGGTCTAAGAGGATAAGGACAGCTCGGCCCCCATCCACCTGTCTCCGTAGGTCTAAGAGGATAAGGACAGCTCGGCCCCCATCCACCTGTCTCCGTAGGTCTAAGAGGATAAGGACAGCTCGGCCCCCATCCAGCTGTCTCCGTAGGTCTAAGAGGATAAGGACAGCTCGGCCCCCATCCACCTGTCTCCATAGGTCTAAGAGGATAAGGACAGCTCGGCCCCCATCCACCTGTCTCCGTAGGTCTAAGAGGATAAGGACAGCCCGGCCCCCCATCCACCTGTCTCCGTAGGTCTAAGAGGATAAGGACAGCTTGGCCCCCATCCACCTGTCTCCGTAGGTCTAAGAGGATAAGGACAGCTCTGCCCCCATCCACCTGTCTCCGTAGGTCTAAGAGGATAAGGACAGCTCGGCCCCCATCCACCTGTCTCCGTAGGTCTAAGAGGAAAAGGAAAGCTCGGCCCCCATCCACCTGTCTCCATAGGTCTAAAAGGATAAGGAAAGCTCGGCCCCTATCTACCTGTCTCCGTAGGTCTAAGAGGATAAGGACAGCTCGGCCCCCATCCACCTGTCTCCTTAGGTCTAAGAGGATAAGGACAGCTCGGCCCCCATCCACTTGTCTCCGTAGGTCTAAGAGGATAAGGACAGCTTGGCCCCCATCCACCTGTCTCCGTAGGTCTAAGATGATAAGGACAGCTCGGCCCCCATCCACCTGTCTCCGTAGTTTAAAAGTAGAAGGACAGCTCGGCCCCCATCCACCTGACTCCGTAGGTCTAAGAGGATAAGGACAGCTCGGCCCCCCATCCACCTGTCTCCGTATGTCTAAGAGGATAAGGACAGCTCGGCCCCCATCCACCTGTCTCCGTAGGTCTAAGAGGATAAGGACAGCTCGGCCCCCATCCACCTGTCTCCGTAGGTCTAAGAGGATAAGGACAGCTCGGCCCCCATCCACCTGTCTCCGTAGGTCTAAGAGGATAAGGACAGCTCGGCCCCCATCCACCTGTCTCCGTAGGTCTAAGAGGATAAGGACAGCTCGGCCCCCATCCACTTGTCTCCGTAGGTCTAAGAGGATAAGGACAGCTCGGCCCCCATCCACCTGTCTCCGTAGGTCTAAGAGGATAAGGACAGCTCGGCCCCCATCCACCTGTCTCCGTAGGTCTAAGAGGAAAAGGACAGCTCGGCCCCCATCCACCTGCCTCCGTAGGTCTAAGAGGATAAGGACAGCTCGGCCCCCATCCACCTGTCTCCGTAGGTCTAAGAGGATAAGGACAGCTCGGCCCCCATCCACCTGTCTCCGTAGGTCTAAGAGGATAAGGACAGCTCGGCCCCCATCCACTTGTCTCTGTAGGTCTAAGAGGATAAGGACAGCTCGGCCCCCATCCACCTGTCTCCGTAGTTTAAAAGTAGAAGGACAGCTCGGCCCCCATCCACCTGACTTCATAGGTCTAAGAGGATAAGGACAGCTCGGCCCCCATCCACCTATCTCCGTAGTTTAAAAGTAGAAGGACAGCTCGGCCCCCATCCACCTGACTCCGTAGGTCTAAGAGGATAAGGACAGCTTGGCCCCCCATCCACCTGTCTCCGTAGGTCTAAGAGGATAAGGACAGCTCGGCCCCCATCCACCTGTCTCCGTAGGTCTAAGAGAATAAGGACAGCTCGGCCCCCATCCACCTGTCTCCGTAGGTCTAAGAGGATAAGGACAGCTCGGCCCCCATCCACCTGTCTCCGTAGGTCTAAGAGGATAAGGACAGCTCGGCGCCCATCCACCTGTCTCCGTAGGTCTAAGAGGATAAGGACAGCTCTGCCCCCATCCACCTGTCTCCGTAGGTCTAAGAGGATAAGGACAGCTCGGCCCCCATCCACCTGTCTCCGTAGGTCTAAGAGGATAAGGACAGCTCGGCCCCCATCCACCTGTCTCCGTAGGTCTAAGAGGATAAGGACAGCTCGGCCCCCATCCACCTGTCTCCGTAGGTCTAAGAGGATAAGGAAAGCTCGGCCCCCATCCACCTGTCTCCATAGGTCTAAGAGGATAAGGAAAGCTCGGCCCCCATCTACCTGTCTCCGTAGGTCTAAGAGGATAAGGACAGCTCGGCCCCCATCCACCTGTCTCCTTAGGTCTAAGAGGATAAGGACAGCTCGGCCCCCATCCACTTGTCTCCGTAGGTCTAAGAGGATAAGGACAGCTTGGCCCCCATCCACCTGTCTCCGTAGGTCTAAGAGGATAAGGACAGCTCGGCCCCCATCCACCTGTCACCGTAGGTCTAAGAGGATAAGGAAAGCTCGGCCCCCATCTACCTGTCTCCGTAGGTCTAAGAGGATAAGGACAGCTCGGCCCCCATCCACCTGTCTCCTTAGGTCTAAGAGGATAAGGACAGCTCGGCCCCCATCTACTTGTCTCCGTAGGTCTAAGAGGATAAGGACAGCTCGGCCCCCATCCACCTGTCTCCGTAGTTTAAAAGTAGAAGGACAGCTCGGCCCCCATCCACCTGACTCCGTAGGTCTAAGAGGATAAGGACAGCTCGGCCCCCCATCCACCTGTCTCCGTATGTCTAAGAGGATAAGGACAGCTCGGCCCCTATCCACCTGTCTCCGTAGGTCTAAGAGGATAAGGACAGCTCGGCCCCCATCCACCTGTCTCCGTAGTTTAAAAGTAGAAGGACAGCTCGGCCCCATCCACCTGACTCCGTAGGTCTAAGAGGATAAGGACAGCTCGGCCCCCCATCCACCTGTCTCCGTAGGTCTAAGAGGATAAGGACAGCTCGGCCCCCATCCACCTGTCTCCGTAGTTTAAAAGTAGAAGGACAGCTCGGCCCCCATCCACCTGACTCCGTAGGTCTAAGAGGATAAGGACAGCTCGGCCCCCCATCCACCTGTCTCCGTAGGTCTAAGAGGATAAGGACAGCTTGGCCCCCATCCACCTGTCTCCGTAGGTCTAAGAGGATAAGGACAGCCCGGCCCCCCCATCCACCTGTCTCCGTAGGTCTAAGAGGATAAGGACAGCTTGGCCCCCATCCACCTGTCTCCGTAGGTCTAAGAGGATAAGGACAGCTCGGCCCCCATCCACCTGTCTCCGTAGGTCTTAGAGGATAAGGACAGCTCGGCCCCCATCCACCTGTCTCCGTAGGTCTAAGAGGATAAGGACAGCTCGGCCCCCATCCACCTGTCTCCGTAGGTCTAAGAGGATAAGGACAGCTCGGCCCCCATCCACCTGTCTCCGTAGGTCTAAGAGGATAAGGACAGCTCGGCCCCCATCCACTTGTCTCTGTAGGTCTAAGAGGATAAGGACAGCTCGGCCCCCATCCACCTGTCTCCGTAGTTTAAAAGTAGAAGGACAGCTCGGCCCCCATCCACCTGACTCCATAGGTCTAAGAGGATAAGGACAGCTCGGCCCCCATCCACCTATCTCCGTAGTTTAAAAGTAGAAGGAGAGCTCGGCCCCCATCCACCTGACTCCGTAGGTCTAAGAGGGTAAGGACAGCTTGGCCCCCCATCCACCTGTCTCCGTAGGTCTAAGAGGATAAGGACAGCTCAGCCCCCATCCACCTGTCTCCGTAGGTCTAAGAGAATAAGGACAGCTCGGCCCCCATCCACCTGTCTCCGTAGGTCTAAGAGGATAAGGACAGCTCGGCCCCCATCCACCTGTCTCCGTAGGTCTAAGAGGATAATGACAGCTCGGCCCCCATCCACCTGTCTCCGTAGGTCTAAGAGGATAAGGACAGCTCGGCCCCCATCCACTTGTCTCTGTAGGTCTAAGAGGATAAGGACAGCTCGGACCCCATCCACCTGTCTCCGTAGGTCTAAGAGGATAAGGACAGCTCTGCCCCCATCCACCTGTCTCCGTAGGTCTAAGAGGATAAGGACAGCTCGGCCCCCATCCACCTGTCTCCGTAGGTCTAAGAGGATAAGGACAGCTCGGCCCCCATCCACCTGTCTCCGTAGGTCTAAGAGGATAAGGACAGCTCGGTCCCCATCCTCCTGTCTCCGTAGGTCTAAGAGGATAAGGAAAGCTCGGCCCCCATCCACCTGTCTCCGTAGGTCTAAGAGGATAAGGAAAGCTCGGCCCCCATCTACCTGTCTCCGTAGGTCTAAGAGGATAAGGACAGCTCGGCCCCCATCCACCTGTCTCCTTAGGTCTAAGAGGATAAGGACAGCTCGGCCCCCATCCACTTGTCTCCGTAGGTCTAAGAGGATAAGGACAGCTTGGCCCCCATCCACCTGTCTCCGTAGGTCTAAGAGGATAAGGACAGCTCGGCCCCCATCCACCTGTCACCGTAGGTCTAAGAGGATAAGGAAAGCTCGGCCCCCATCTACCTGTCTCCGTAGGTCTAAGAGGATAAGGACAGCTCGGCCCCCATCCACCTGTCTCCTTAGGTCTAAGTGGATAAGGACAGCTCAGCCCCCATCCACTTGTCTCCATAGGTCTAAGAGGATAAGGACAGCTGGGCCCCCATCCACCTGTCTCCGTAGTTTAAAAGTAGAAGGACAGCTCGGCCCCCATCCACCTGACTCCGTAGGTCTAAGAGGATAAGGACAGCTCGGCCCCCCATCCACCTGTCTCCGTATGTCTAAGAGGATAAGGACAGCTCGGCCCCTATCCACCTGTCTCCGTAGGTCTAAGAGGATAAGGACAGCTCGGCCCCCATCCACCTGTCTCCGTAGTTTAAAAGTAGAAGGACAGCTCGGCCCCCATCCACCTGACTCCGTAGGTCTAAGAGGATAAGGACAGCTCGGCCCCCCATCCACCTGTCTCCGTAGGTCTAAGAGGATAAGGACAGCTCGGCCCCCATCCACCTGTCTCCGTAGTTTAAAAGTAGAAGGACAGCTCGGCCCCCATCCACCTGACTCCGTAGGTCTAAGAGGATAAGGACAGCTCGGCCCCCCATCCACCTGTCTCCGTAGGTCTAAGAGGATAAGGACAGCTTGGCCCCCATCCACCTGTCTCCGTAGGTCTAAGAGGATAAGGACAGCTCGGCACCCATCCACCTGTCTCCGTAGTTTAAAATTAGAAGGACAGCTCGGCCCCCATCCACCTGACTCCGTAGGTCTAAGAGGATAAGGACAGCTCGGCCCCTATCCACCTGTCTCCGTAGGTCTAAGAGGATAAGGACAGCTCAGCCCCCATCCACCTGTCTCCGTAGGTCTAAGAGGATAAGGACAGCTCGGCCCCCATCCACCTGTCTCCGTAGGTCTAAGAGGATAAGGGCAGCTCGGCCCCCATCCACCTGTCTCCGTAGGTCTAAGAGGATAAGGACAGCTCGGCCCCCATCCAGCTGTCTCCGTAGGTCTAAGAGGATAAGGACAGCTCGGCCCCCATCCACCTATCTCCATAGGTCTAAGAGGATAAGGACAGCTCGGCCCCCATCCACCTGTCTCCGTAGGTCTAAGAGGATAAGGACAGCCCGGCCCCACATCCACCTGTCTCCGTAGGTCTAAGAGGATAAGGACAGCTTGGCCCCCATCCACCTGTCTCCGTAGGTCTAAGAGGATAAGGACAGCTCTGCCCCCATCCACCTGTCTCCGTAGGTCTAAGAGGATAAGGACAGCTCGGCCCCCATCCACCTGTCTTCGTAGGTCTAAGAGGATAAGGAAAGCTCGGCCCCCCATCCACCTGTCTCCGTAGGTCTAAGAGGATAAGGAAAGCTCGGCCCCCATCCACCTGTCTCCATAGGTCTAAGAGGATAAGGACAGCTCGGCCCCCATCCACCTGTCTCCGTAGGTCTAAGAGGATAAGGACAGCTCGGCCCCCATCCACCTGTCTCCATAGGTCTAAGAGGATAAGGACAGCTCGGCCCCCATCCACCTGTCTCCGTAGGTCTAAGAGGATAAGGACAGCCCGGCCCCCCATCCACCTGTCTCCGTAGGTCTAAGAGGATAAGGACAGCTTGGCCCCCATCCACCTGTCTCCGTAGGTCTAAGAGGATAAGGACAGCTCTGCCCCCATCCACCTGTCTCCGTAGGTCTAAGAGGATAAGGACAGCTCGGCCCCCATCCACCTGTCTCCATAGGTCTAAGAGGATAAGGAAAGCTCGGCCCCCATCCACCTGTCTCCATAGGTCTAAGAGGATAAGGAAAGCTCGGCCCCCATCTACCTGTCTCCGTAAGTCTAAGAGGATAAGGACAGCTCGGCCCCCATCCACCTGTCTCCTTAGGTCTAAGAGGATAAGGACAGCTCGGCCCCCATCCACTTGTCTCCGTAGGTCTAAGAGGATAAGGACAGCTCGGCCCCCATCCACCTGTCTCCGTAGTTTAAAAGTAGAAGGACAGCTCGGCCCCCATCCACCTGACTCCGTAGGTCTAAGAGGATAAGGACAGCTCGGCCCCCCATCCACCTGTCTCCGTATGTCTAAGAGGATAAGGACAGCTCGGCCCCCATCCACCTGTCTCCGTAGGTCTAAGAGGATAAGGACAGCTCGGCCCCCATCCACCTGTCTCCGTAGTTTAAAAGTAGAAGGACAGCTCGGCCCCCATCCACCTGACTCCTTAGGTCTAAGAGGATAAGGACAGCTCGGCCCCCCATCCACCTGTCTCCGTAGGTCTAAGAGGATAAGGACAGCTCGGCCCCCATCCACCTGTCTCCGTAGTTTAAAAGTAGAAGGACAGCTCGGCCCCCATCCACCTGACTCCGTAGGTCTAAGAGGATAAGGACAGCTCGGCCCCCATCCACCTGTCTCCGTAGGTCTAAGAGGATAAGGACAGCTTGGTCCCCATCCACCTGTCTCCGTAGGTCTAAGAGGATAAGGACAGCTCGGCCCCCATCCACCTGTCTCCGTAGTTTAAAAGTAGAAGGACAGCTCGGCCCCCATCCACCTGACTCCGTAGGTCTAAGAGGATAAGGACAGCCCCCCCCATCCACCTGTCTCCGTAGGTCTAAGAGGATAAGGACAGCTCAGCCCCCATCCACCTGTCTCCGTAGGTCTAAGAGGATAAGGACAGCTCGGCCCCCATCCACCTGTCTCCGTAGGTCTAAGAGGATAAGGACAGCTCGGCCCCCATCCACCTGTCTCCGTAGGTCTAAGAGGATAAGGACAGCTCGGCCCCCATCCAGCTGTCTCCGTAGGTCTAAGAGGATATGGACAGCTCGGCCCCCATCCACCTGTCTCCATAGGTCTAAGAGGATAAGGACAGCTCGGCCCCCATCCACCTGTCTCCGTAGGTCTAAGAGGATAAGGACAGCCCGGCCCCCCATCCACCTGTCTCCGTAGGTCTAAGAGGATAAGGACAGCTTGGCCCCCATCCACCTGTCTCCGTAGGTCTAAGAGGATAAGGACAGCTCTGCCCCCATCCACCTGTCTCCGTAGGTCTAAGAGGATAAGGACAGCTCGGCCCCCATCCACCTGTCTCCGTAGGTCTAAGAGGATAAGGAAAGCTCGGCCCCCATCCACCTGTCTCCATAGGTCTAAGAGGATAAGGAAAGCTCGGCCCCTATCTACCTGTCTCCGTAGGTCTAAGAGGATAAGGACAGCTCGGCCCCCATCCACCTGTCTCCTTAGGTCTAAGAGGATAAGGACAGCTCGGCCCCCATCCACTTGTCTCCGTAGGTCTAAGAGGATAAGGACAGCTTGGCCCCCATCCACCTGTCTCCGTAGGTCTAAGATGATAAGGACAGCTCGGCCCCCATCCACATGTCTCCGTAGGTCTAAGAGGATAAGGACAGCTCGGCCCCCATCCACCTGTCTCCGTAGGTCTAAGAGGATAAGGACAGCTCGGCCCCCCATCCACCTGTCTCCGTATGTCTAAGAGGATAAGGACAGCTCGGCCCCTATCCACCTGTCTCCGTAGGTCTAAGAGGATAAGGACAGCTCGGCCCCCATCCACCTGTCTCCGTAGGTCTAAGAGGATAAGGACAGCTCGGCCCCCATCCACCTGTCTCCGTAGGTCTAAGAGGATAAGGACAGCTCGGCCCCCATCCACCTGTCTCCGTAGGTCTAAGAGGATAAGGACAGCTCGGCCCCCATCCACCTGTCTCCGTAGGTCTAAGAGGATAAGGACAGCTCGGCCCCCATCCACCTGTCTCCGTAGGTCTAAGAGGATAAGGACAGCTCGGTCCCCATCCACCTGTCTCCGTAGGTCTAAGAGGATAAGGACAGCTCGGCCCCCATCCACTTGTCTCTGTAGGTCTAAGAGGATAAGGACAGCTCGGCCCCCATCCACCTGTCTCCGTAGTTTAAAAGTAGAAGGACAGCTCGGCCCCCATCCACCTGACTCCATAGGTCTAAGAGGATAAGGACAGCTCGGCCCCCATCCACCTATCTCTGTAGTTTAAAAGTAGAAGGACAGCTCGGCCCCCATCCACCTGACTCCGTAGGTCTAAGAGGATAAGGACAGCTTGGCCCCCCATCCACCTGTCTCCGTAGGTCTAAGAGGATAAGGACAGCTCGGCCCCCATCCACCTGTCTCCGTAGGTCTAAGAGAATAAGGACAGCTCGGCCCCCATCCACCTGTCTCCGTAGGTCTAAGAGGATAAGGACAGCTCGGCCCCCATCCACCTGTCTCCGTAGGTCTAAGAGGATAAGGACAGCTCGGCGCCCATCCACCTGTCTCCGTAGGTCTAAGAGGATAAGGACAGCTCTGCCCCCATCCACCTGTCTCCGTAGGTCTAAGAGGATAAGGACAGCTCGGCCCCCATCCACCTGTCTCCGTAGGTCTAAGAGGATAAGGACAGCTCGGCCCCCATCCACCTGTCTCCGTAGGTCTAAGAGGATAAGGACAGCTCGGCCCCCATCCACCTGTCTCCGTAGGTCTAAGAGGATAAGGAAAGCTCGGCCCCAATCCACCTGTCTCCATAGGTCTAAGAGGATAAGGAAAGCTCGGCCCCCATCTACCTGTCTCCGTAGGTCTAAGAGGATAAGGACAGCTCGGCCCCCATCCACCTGTCTCCTTAGGTCTAAGAGGATAAGGACAGCTCGGCCCCCATCCACTTGTCTCCGTAGGTCTAAGAGGATAAGGACAACTTGGCCCCCATCCACCTGTCTCCGTAGGTCTAAGAGGATAAGGACAGCTCGGTCCCCATCCACCTGTCTCCTTAGGTCTAAGAGGATAAGGACAGCTCGGCCCCCATCCACTTGTCTCCGTAGGTCTAAGAGGATAAGGACAGCTCGGCCCCCATCCACCTGTCTCCGTAGTTTAAAAGTAGAAGGACAGCTCGGCCCCCATCCACCTGACTCCGTAGGTCTAAGAGGATAAGGACAGCTCGGCCCCCCATCCACCTGTCTCCGTATGTCTAAGAGGATAAGGACAGCTCGGCCCCTATCCACCTGTCTCCGTAGGTCTAAGAGGATAAGGACAGCTCGGCCCCCATCCACCTGTCTCCGTAGTTTAAAAGTAGAAGGACAGCTCGGCCCCCATCCACCTGACTCCGTAGGTCTAAGAGGATAAGGACAGCTCGGCCCCCCATCCACCTGTCTCCGTAGGTCTAAGAGGATAAGGACAGCTCGGCCCCCATCCACATGTCTCCGTAGGTCTAAGAGGATAAGGACAGCTCGGCCCCCATCCACCTGTCTCCGTAGGTCTAAGAGGATAAGGACAGCTCGGCCCCCCATCCACCTGTCTCCGTATGTCTAAGAGGATAAGGACAGCTCGGCCCCTATCCACCTGTCTCCGTAGGTCTAAGAGGATAAGGACAGCTCGGCCCCCATCCACCTGACTCCGTAGGTCTAAGAGGATAAGGACAGCTCGGCCCCCCATCCACCTGTCTCCGTATGTCTAAGAGGATAAGGACAGCTCGGCCCCTATCCACCTGTCTCCGTAGGTCTAAGAGGATAAGGACAGCTCGGCCCCCATCCACCTGTCTCCGTAGTTTAAAAGTAGAAGGACAGCTCGGCCCCCATCCACCTGACTCCGTAGGTCTAAGAGGATAAGGACAGCTCGGCCCCCCATCCACCTGTCTCCGTAGGTCTAAGAGGATAAGGACAGCTCGGCCCCCATCCACCTGTCTCCGTAGTTTAAAAGTAGAAGGACAGCTCGGCCCCCATCCACCTGACTCCGTAGGTCTAAGAGGATAAGGACAGCTCGGCCCCCCATCCACCTGTCTCCGTAGGTCTAAGAGGATAAGGACAGCTTGGCCCCCATCCACCTGTCTCCGTAGGTCTAAGAGGATAAGGACAGCCCGGCCCCCCCATCCACCTGTCTCCGTAGGTCTAAGAGGATAAGGACAGCTTGGCCCCCATCCACCTGTCTCCGTAGGTCTAAGAGGATAAGGACAGCTCGGCCCCCATCCACCTGTCTCCGTAGGTCTAAGAGGATAAGGACAGCTCGGCCCCCATCCACCTGTCTCCGTAGGTCTAAGAGGATAAGGACAGCTCGGCCCCCATCCACCTGTCTCCGTAGGTCTAAGAGGATAAGGACAGCTCGGCCCCCATCCACCTGTCTCCGTAGGTCTAAGAGGATAAGGACAGCTCGGCCCCCATCCACTTGTCTCTGTAGGTCTAAGAGGATAAGGACAGCTCGGCCCCCATCCACCTGTCTCCGTAGTTTAAAAGTAGAAGGACAGCTCGGCCCCCATCCACCTGACTCCATAGGTCTAAGAGGATAAGGACAGCTCGGCCCCCATCCACCTATCTCCGTAGTTGAAAAGTAGAAGGACAGCTCGGCCCCCATCCACCTGACTCCGTAGGTCTAAGAGGATAAGGACAGCTTGGCCCCCCATCCACCTGTCTCCGTAGGTCTAAGAGGATAAGGACAGCTCAGCCCCCATCGACCTGTCTCCGTAGGTCTAAGAGAATAAGGACAGCTCGGCCCCCATCCACCTGTCTCCGTAGGTCTAAGAGGATAAGGACAGCTCGGCCCCCATCCACCTGTCTCCGTAGGTCTAAGAGGATAATGACAGCTCGGCCCCCATCCACCTGTCTCCGTAGGTCTAAGAGGATAAGGACAGCTCGGCCCCCATCCACTTGTCTCTGTAGGTCTAAGAGGATAAGGACAGCTCGGCCCCCATCCACCTGTCTCCGTAGGTCTAAGAGGATAAGGACAGCTCTGCCCCCATCCTCCTGTCTCCGTAGGTCTAAGAGGATAAGGACAGCTCGGCCCCCATCCACCTGTCTCCGTAGGTCTAAGAGGATAAGGACAGCTCGGCCCCCATCCACCTGTCTCCGTAGGTCTAAGAGGATAAGGACAGCTCGGCCCCCATCCACCTGTCTCCGTAGGTCTAAGAGGATAAGGAAAGCTCGGCCCCCATCCACCTGTCTCCGTAGGTCTAAGAGGATAAGGAAAGCTCGGCCCCCATCTACCTGTCTCCGTAGGTCTAAGATGATAAGGACAGCTCGGCCCCCATCCACCTGTCTCCTTAGGTCTAAGAGGATAAGGACAGCTCGGCCCCCATCCACTTGTCTCCGTAGGTCTGAGAGGATAAGGACAGCTTGGCCCCCATCCACCTGTCTCCGTAGGTCTAAGAGGATAAGGACAGCTCGGCCCCCATCCACCTGTCACCGTAGGTCTAAGAGGATAAGGAAAGCTCGGCCCCCATCTACCTGTCTCCGTAGGTCTAAGAGGATAAGGACAGCTCGGCCCCCATCCACCTGTCTCCTTAGGTCTAAGAGGATAAGGACAGCTCGGACCCCATCCACTTGTCTCCGTAGGTCTAAGAGGATAAGGACAGCTCGGCCCCCATCCACCTGTCTCCGTAGTTTAAAAGTAGAAGGACAGCTCGGCGCCCATCCACCTGACTCCGTAGGTCTAAGAGGATAAGGACAGCTCGGCCCCCCATCCACCTGTCTCCGTATGTCTAAGAGGATAAGGACAGCTCGGCCCCTATCCACCTGTCTCCGTAGGTCTAAGAGGATAAGGACAGCTCGGCCCCCATCCACCTGTCTCCGTAGTTTAAAAGTAGAAGGACAGCTCGGCCCCCATCCACCTGACTCCGTAGGTCTAAGAGGATAAGGACAGCTCGGCCCCCCATCCACCTGTCTCCGTAGGTCTAAGAGGATAAGGACAGCTCGGCCCCCATCCACCTGTCTCCGTAGTTTAAAAGTAGAAGGACAGCTCGGCCCCCATCCACCTGACTCCGTAGGTCTAAGAGGATAAGGACAGCTCGGCCCCCATCCACTTGTCTCTGTAGGTCTAAGAGGATAAGGACAGCTCGGCCCCCATCCACCTGTCTCCGTAGTTTAAAAGTAGAAGGACAGCTCGGCCCCCATCCACCTGACTCCATAGGTCTAAGAGGATAAGGACAGCTCGGCCCCCATCCACCTATCTCTGTAGTTTAAAAGTAGAAGGACAGCTCGGCCCCCATCCACCTGACTCCGTAGGTCTAAGAGGATAAGGACAGCTTGGCCCCCCATCCACCTGTCTCCGTAGGTCTAAGAGGATAAGGACAGCTCGGTCCCCATCCACCTGTCTCCGTAGGTCTAAGAGAATAAGGACAGCTCGGCCCCCATCCACCTGTCTCCGTAGGTCTAAGAGGATAAGGACAGCTCGGCCCCCATCCACCTGTCTCCGTAGGTCTAAGAGGATAAGGACAGCTCGGCGCCCATCCACCTGTCTCCGTAGGTCTAAGAGGATAAGGACAGCTCTGCCCCCATCCACCTGTCTCCGTAGGTCTAAGAGGATAAGGACAGCTCGGCCCCCATCCACCTGTCTCCGTAGGTCTCAGAGGATAAGGACAGCTCGGCCCCCATCCACCTGTCTCCGTAGGTCTAAGAGGATAAGGACAGCTCGGCCCCCATCCACCTGTCTCCGTAGGTCTAAGAGGATAAGGAAAGCTCGGCCCCCATCCACCTGTCTCCATAGGTCTAAGAGGATAAGGAAAGCTCGGCCCCCATCTACCTGTCTCCGTAGGTCTAAGAGGATAAGGACAGCTCGGCCCCCATCCACCTGTCTCCTTAGGTCTAAGAGGATAAGGACAGCTCGGCCCCCATCCACTTGTCTCCGTAGGTCTAAGAGGATAAGGACAGCTTGGCCCCCATCCACCTGTCTCCGTAGGTCTAAGAGGATAAGGACAGCTCGGCCCCCATCCACCTGTCACCGTAGGTCTAAGAGGATAAGGAAAGCTCGGCCCCCATCTACCTGTCTCCGTAGGTCTAAGAGGATAAGGACAGCTCGGCCCCCATCCACCTGTCTCCTTAGGTCTAAGAGGATAAGGACAGCTCGGCCCCCATCCACTTGTCTCCGTAGGTCTAAGAGGATAAGGACAGCTCGGCCCCCATCCACCTGTCTCCGTAGTTTAAAAGTAGAAGGACAGCTCGGCCCCCATCCACCTGACTCCGTAGGTCTAAGAGGATAAGGACAGCTCGGCCCCCCATCCACCTGTCTCCGTATGTCTAAGAGGATAAGGACAGCTCGGCCCCTATCCACCTGTCTCCGTAGGTCTAAGAGGATAAGGACAGCTCGGCCCCCATCCACCTGTCTCCGTAGTTTAAAAGTAGAAGGACAGCTCGGCCCCCATCCACCTGACTCCGTAGGTCTAAGAGGATAAGGACAGCTCGGCCCCCATCCCCCTGACTCCGTAGGTCTAAGAGGATAAGGACAGCTCGGCCCCCCATCCACCTGTCTCCGTAGTTTAAAAGTAGAAGGACAGCTCGGCCCCCATCCACCTGACTCCGTAGGTCTAAGAGGATAAGGACAGCTCGGCCCCCATCCCCCTGACTCCGTAGGTCTAAGAGGATAAGGACAGCTCGGCCCCCCATCCACCTGTCTCCGTAGGTCTAAGAGGATAAGGACAGCTTGGCCCCCATCCACCTGTCTCCGTAGGTCTAAGAGGATAAGGACAGCCCGGCCCCCCCATCCACCTGTCTCCGTAGGTCTAAGAGGATAAGGACAGCTTGGCCCCCATCCACCTGTCTCCGTAGGTCTAAGAGGATAAGGACAGCTCGGCCCCCATCCACCTGTCTCCGTAGGTCTAAGAGGATAAGGACAGCTCGGCCCCCATCCACCTGTCTCCGTAGGTCTAAGAGGATAAGGACAGCTCGGCCCCCATCCACCTGTCTCCTTAGGTCTAAGAGGATAAGGACAGCTCGGACCCCATCCACTTGTCTCCGTAGGTCTAAGAGGATAAGGACAGCTCGGCCCCCATCCACCTGTCTCCGTAGTTTAAAAGTAGAAGGACAGCTCGGCGCCCATCCACCTGACTCCGTAGGTCTAAGAGGATAAGGACAGCTCGGCCCCCCATCCACCTGTCTCCGTATGTCTAAGAGGATAAGGACAGCTCGGCCCCTATCCACCTGTCTCCGTAGGTCTAAGAGGATAAGGACAGCTCGGCCCCCATCCACCTGTCTCCGTAGTTTAAAAGTAGAAGGACAGCTCGGCCCCCATCCACCTGACTCCGTAGGTCTAAGAGGATAAGGACAGCTCGGCCCCCCATCCACCTGTCTCCGTAGGTCTAAGAGGATAAGGACAGCTCGGCCCCCATCCACCTGTCTCCGTAGTTTAAAAGTAGAAGGACAGCTCGGCCCCCATCCACCTGACTCCGTAGGTCTAAGAGGATAAGGACAGCTCGGCCCCCATCCACTTGTCTCTGTAGGTCTAAGAGGATAAGGACAGCTCGGCCCCCATCCACCTGTCTCCGTAGTTTAAAAGTAGAAGGACAGCTCGGCCCCCATCCACCTGACTCCATAGGTCTAAGAGGATAAGGACAGCTCGGCCCCCATCCACCTATCTCTGTAGTTTAAAAGTAGAAGGACAGCTCGGCCCCCATCCACCTGACTCCGTAGGTCTAAGAGGATAAGGACAGCTTGGCCCCCCATCCACCTGTCTCCGTAGGTCTAAGAGGATAAGGACAGCTCGGTCCCCATCCACCTGTCTCCGTAGGTCTAAGAGAATAAGGACAGCTCGGCCCCCATCCACCTGTCTCCGTAGGTCTAAGAGGATAAGGACAGCTCGGCCCCCATCCACCTGTCTCCGTAGGTCTAAGAGGATAAGGACAGCTCGGCGCCCATCCACCTGTCTCCGTAGGTCTAAGAGGATAAGGACAGCTCTGCCCCCATCCACCTGTCTCCGTAGGTCTAAGAGGATAAGGACAGCTCGGCCCCCATCCACCTGTCTCCGTAGGTCTCAGAGGATAAGGACAGCTCGGCCCCCATCCACCTGTCTCCGTAGGTCTAAGAGGATAAGGACAGCTCGGCCCCCATCCACCTGTCTCCGTAGGTCTAAGAGGATAAGGAAAGCTCGGCCCCCATCCACCTGTCTCCATAGGTCTAAGAGGATAAGGAAAGCTCGGCCCCCATCTACCTGTCTCCGTAGGTCTAAGAGGATAAGGACAGCTCGGCCCCCATCCACCTGTCTCCTTAGGTCTAAGAGGATAAGGACAGCTCGGCCCCCATCCACTTGTCTCCGTAGGTCTAAGAGGATAAGGACAGCTTGGCCCCCATCCACCTGTCTCCGTAGGTCTAAGAGGATAAGGACAGCTCGGCCCCCATCCACCTGTCACCGTAGGTCTAAGAGGATAAGGAAAGCTCGGCCCCCATCTACCTGTCTCCATAGGTCTAAGAGGATAAGGACAGCTCGGCCCCCATCCACCTGTCTCCTTAGGTCTAAGAGGATAAGGACAGCTCGGCCCCCATCCACTTGTCTCCGTAGGTCTAAGAGGATAAGGACAGCTCGGCCCCCATCCACCTGTCTCCGTAGTTTAAAAGTAGAAGGACAGCTCGGCCCCCATCCACCTGACTCCGTAGGTCTAAGAGGATAAGGACAGCTCGGCCCCCCATCCACCTGTCTCCGTATGTCTAAGAGGATAAGGACAGCTCGGCCCCTATCCACCTGTCTCCGTAGGTCTAAGAGGATAAGGACAGCTCGGCCCCCATCCACCTGTCTCCGTAGTTTAAAAGTAGAAGGACAGCTCGGCCCCCATCCACCTGACTCCGTAGGTCTAAGAGGATAAGGACAGCTCGGCCCCCATCCCCCTGACTCCGTAGGTCTAAGAGGATAAGGACAGCTCGGCCCCCCATCCACCTGTCTCCGTAGGTCTAAGAGGATAAGGACAGCTTGGCCCCCATCCACCTGTCTCCGTAGGTCTAAGAGGATAAGGACAGCCCGGCCCCCCCATCCACCTGTCTCCGTAGGTCTAAGAGGATAAGGACAGCTTGGCCCCCATCCACCTGTCTCCGTAGGTCTAAGAGGATAAGGACAGCTCGGCCCCCATCCACCTGTCTCCGTAGGTCTAAGAGGATAAGGACAGCTCGGCCCCCATCCACCTGTCTCCGTAGGTCTAAGAGGATAAGGACAGCTCGGCCCCCATCCACCTGTCTCTGTAGGTCTAAGAGGATAAGGACAGCTCGGCCCCCATCCACCTGTCTCCGTAGGTCTAAGAGGATAAGGACAGCTCGGCCCCCATCCACTTGTCTCTGTAGGTCTAAGAGGATAAGGACAGCTAGGCCCCCATCCACCTGTCTCCGTAGTTTAAAAGTAGAAGGACAGCTCGGCCCCCATCCACCTGACTCCATAGGTCTAAGAGGATAAGGACAGCTCGGCCCCCATCCACCTATCTCCGTAGTTGAAAAGTAGAAGGACAGCTCGGCCCCCATCCACCTGACTCCGTAGGTCTAAGAGGATAAGGACAGCTCGGCCCCCATCCACCTGTCTCCGTAGGTCTAAGAGGATAAGGACAGCTCGGCCGCCATCCACCTGTCTCCGTAGGTCTAAGAGGATAAGGACAGCTCGGCCCCCATCCACCTGTCTCCGTAGGTCTAAGAGGATAAGGACAGCTCGGCCCCCATCCACTTGTCTCTGTAGGTCTAAGAGGATAAGGACAGCTCGGCCCCCATCCACCTGTCTCCGTAGTTTAAAAGTAGAAGGACAGCTCGGCCCCCATCCACCTGACTCCATAGGTCTAAGAGGATAAGGACAGCTCGGCCCCCATCCACCTATCTCCGTAGTTGAAAAGTAGAAGGACAGCTCGGCCCCCATCCACCTGACTCCGTAGGTCTAAGAGGATAAGGACAGCTTGGCCCCCCATCCACCTGTCTCCGTAGGTCTAAGAGGATAAGGACAGCTCAGCCCCCATCCACCTGTCTCCGTAGGTCTAAGAGAATAAGGACAGCTCGGCCCCCATCCACCTGTCTCCGTAGGTCTAAGAGGATAAGGACAGCTCGGCCCCCATCCACCTGTCTCCGTAGGTCTAAGAGGATAATGACAGCTCGGCCCCCATCCACCTGTCTCCGTAGGTCTAAGAGGATAAGGACAGCTCGGCCCCCATCCACTTGTCTCTGTAGGTCTAAGAGGATAAGGACAGCTCGGCCCCCATCCACCTGTCTCCGTAGGTCTAAGAGGATAAGGACAGCTCTGCCCCCATCCACCTGTCTCCGTAGGTCTAAGAGGATAAGGACAGCTCGGCCCCCATCCACCTGTCTCCGTAGGTCTAAGAGGATAAGGACAGCTCGGCCCCCATCCACCTGTCTCCGTAGGTCTAAGAGGATAAGGACAGCTCGGCCCCCATCCACCTGTCTCCGTAGGTCTAAGAGGATAAGGAAAGCTCGGCCCCCATTTACCTGTCTCCGTAGGTCTAAGATGATAAGGACAGCTCGGCCCCCATCCACCTGTCTCCTTAGGTCTAAGAGGATAAGGACAGCTCGGCCCCCATCCACCTGTCACCGTAGGTCTAAGAGGATAAGGAAAGCTCGGCCCCCATCTACCTGTCTCCGTAGGTCTAAGAGGATAAGGACAGCTCGGCCCCCATCCACCTGTCTCCTTAGGTCTAAGAGGATAAGGACAGCTCGGACCCCATCCACTTGTCTCCGTAGGTCTAAGAGGATAAGGAACGCTCGGCCCCCATCCACCTGTCTCCGTAGTTTAAAAGTAGAAGGACAGCTCGGCGCCCATCCACCTGACTCCGTAGGTCTAAGAGGATAAGGACAGCTCGGCCCCCCATCCACCTGTCTCCGTATGTCTAAGAGGATAAGGACAGCTCGGCCCCTATCCACCTGTCTCCGTAGGTCTAAGAGGATAAGGACAGCTCGGCCCCCATCCACCTGTCTCCGTAGTTTAAAAGTAGAAGGACAGCTCGGCCCCCATCCACCTGACTCCGTAGGTCTAAGAGGATAAGGACAGCTCGGCCCCCCATCCACCTGTCTCCGTAGGTCTAAGAGGATAAGGACAGCTCGGCCCCCATCCACCTGTCTCCGTAGTTTAAAAGTAGAAGGACAGCTCGGCCCCCATCCACCTGACTCCGTAGGTCTAAGAGGATAAGGACAGCTCGGCCCCCATCCACTTGTCTCTGTAGGTCTAAGAGGATAAGGACAGCTCGGCCCCCATCCACCTGTCTCCGTAGTTTAAAAGTAGAAGGACAGCTCGGCCCCCATCCACCTGACTCCATAGGTCTAAGAGGATAAGGACAGCTCGGCCCCCATCCACCTATCTCTGTAGTTTAAAAGTAGAAGGACAGCTCGGCCCCCATCCACCTGACTCCGTAGGTCTAAGAGGATAAGGACAGCTTGGCCCCCCATCCACCTGTCTCCGTAGGTCTAAGAGGATAAGGACAGCTCGGTCCCCATCCACCTGTCTCCGTAGGTCTAAGAGAATAAGGACAGCTCGGCCCCCATCCACCTGTCTCCGTAGGTCTAAGAGGATAAGGACAGCTCGGCCCCCATCCACCTGTCTCCGTAGGTCTAAGAGGATAAGGACAGCTCGGCGCCCATCCACCTGTCTCCGTAGGTCTAAGAGGATAAGGACAGCTCTGCCCCCATCCACCTGTCTCCGTAGGTCTAAGAGGATAAGGACAGCTCGGCCCCCATCCACCTGTCTCCGTAGGTCTCAGAGGATAAGGACAGCTCGGCCCCCATCCACCTGTCTCCGTAGGTCTAAGAGGATAAGGACAGCTCGGCCCCCATCCACCTGTCTCCGTAGGTCTAAGAGGATAAGGAAAGCTCGGCCCCCATCCACCTGTCTCCATAGGTCTAAGAGGATAAGGAAAGCTCGGCCCCCATCTACCTGTCTCCGTAGGTCTAAGAGGATAAGGACAGCTCGGCCCCCATCCACCTGTCTCCTTAGGTCTAAGAGGATAAGGACAGCTCGGCCCCCATCCACTTGTCTCCGTAGGTCTAAGAGGATAAGGACAGCTTGGCCCCCATCCACCTGTCTCCGTAGGTCTAAGAGGATAAGGACAGCTCGGCCCCCATCCACCTGTCACCGTAGGTCTAAGAGGATAAGGAAAGCTCGGCCCCCATCTACCTGTCTCCGTAGGTCTAAGAGGATAAGGACAGCTCGGCCCCCATCCACCTGTCTCCTTAGGTCTAAGAGGATAAGGACAGCTCGGCCCCCATCCACTTGTCTCCGTAGGTCTAAGAGGATAAGGACAGCTCGGCCCCCATCCACCTGTCTCCGTAGTTTAAAAGTAGAAGGACAGCTCGGCCCCCATCCACCTGACTCCGTAGGTCTAAGAGGATAAGGACAGCTCGGCCCCCCATCCACCTGTCTCCGTATGTCTAAGAGGATAAGGACAGCTCGGCCCCTATCCACCTGTCTCCGTAGGTCTAAGAGGATAAGGACAGCTCGGCCCCCATCCACCTGTCTCCGTAGTTTAAAAGTAGAAGGACAGCTCGGCCCCCATCCACCTGACTCCGTAGGTCTAAGAGGATAAGGACAGCCCGGCCCCCCCATCCACCTGTCTCCGTAGGTCTAAGAGGATAAGGACAGCTTGGCCCCCATCCACCTGTCTCCGTAGGTCTAAGAGGATAAGGACAGCTCGGCCCCCATCCACCTGTCTCCGTAGGTCTAAGAGGATAAGGACAGCTCGGCCCCCATCCACCTGTCTCCGTAGTTTAAAAGTAGAAGGACAGCTCGGCCCCCATCCACCTGACTCCGTAGGTCTAAGAGGATAAGGACAGCTCGGCCCCCCATCCACCTGTCTCCGTATGTCTAAGAGGATAAGGACAGCTCGGCCCCTATCCACCTGTCTCCGTAGGTCTAAGAGGATAAGGACAGCTCGGCCCCCCATCCACCTGTCTCCGTAGGTCTAAGAGGATAAGGACAGCTTGGCCCCCATCCACCTGTCTCCGTAGGTCTAAGAGGATAAGGACAGCCCGGCCCCCCCATCCACCTGTCTCCGTAGGTCTAAGAGGATAAGGACAGCTTGGCCCCCATCCACCTGTCTCCGTAGGTCTAAGAGGATAAGGACAGCTCGGCCCCCATCCACCTGTCTCCGTAGGTCTAAGAGGATAAGGACAGCTCGGCCCCCATCCACCTGTCTCCGTAGGTCTAAGAGGATAAGGACAGCTCGGCCCCCATCCACCTGTCTCCGTAGGTCTAAGAGGATAAGGACAGCTTGGCCCCCATCCACCTGTCTCCGTAGGTCTAAGAGGATAAGGACAGCTCGGCCCCCATCCACTTGTCTCTGTAGGTCTAAGAGGATAAGGACAGCTAGGCCCCCATCCACCTGTCTCCGTAGTTTAAAAGTAGAAGGACAGCTCGGCCCCCATCCACCTGACTCCATAGGTCTAAGAGGATAAGAACAGCTCGGCCCCCATCCACCTATCTCCGTAGTTGAAAAGTAGAAGGACAGCTCGGCCCCCATCCACCTGACTCCGTAGGTCTAAGAGGATAAGGACAGCTTGGCCCCCCATCCACCTGTCTCCGTAGGTCTAAGAGGATAAGGACAGCTCAGCCCCCATCCACCTGTCTCCGTAGGTCTAAGAGAATAAGGACAGCTCGGCCCCCATCCACCTGTCTCCGTAGGTCTAAGAGGATAAGGACAGCTCGGCCCCCATCCACCTGTCTCCGTAGGTCTAAGAGGATAATGACAGCTCGGCCCCCATCCACCTGTCTCCGTAGGTCTAAGAGGATAAGGACAGCTCGGCCCCCATCCACTTGTCTCTGTAGGTCTAAGAGGATAAGGACAGCTCGGCCCCCATCCACCTGTCTCCGTAGGTCTAAGAGGATAAGGACAGCTCTGCCCCCATCCACCTGTCTCCGTAGGTCTAAGAGGATAAGGACAGCTCGGCCCCCATCCACCTGTCTCCGTAGTTCTAAGAGGATAATGACAGCTCGGCCCCCATCCACCTGTCTCCGTAGGTCTAAGAGGATAAGGACAGCTCGGCCCCCATCCACTTGTCTCTGTAGGTCTAAGAGGATAAGGACAGCTCGGCCCCCATCCACCTGTCTCCGTAGGTCTAAGAGGATAAGGACAGCTCTGCCCCCATCCACCTGTCTCCGTAGGTCTAAGAGGATAAGGACAGCTCGGCCCCCATCCACCTGTCTCCGTAGGTCTAAGAGGATAAGGACAGCTCGGCCCCCATCCACCTGTCTCCGTAGGTCTAAGAGGATAAGGACAGCTCGGCCCCCATCCACCTGTCTCCGTAGGTCTAAGAGGATAAGGAAAGCTCGGCCCCCATCCACCTGTCTCCGTAGGTCTAAGAGGATAAGGAAAGCTCGGCCCCCATCTACCTGTCTCCGTAGGTCTAAGATGATAAGGACAGCTCGGCCCCCATCCACCTGTCTCCTTAGGTCTAAGAGGATAAGGACAGCTCGGCCCCCATCCACTTGTCTCCGTAGGTCTGAGAGGATAAGGACAGCTTGGCCCCCATCCACCTGTCTCCGTAGGTCTAAGAGGATAAGGACAGCTCGGCCCCCATCCACCTGTCACCGTAGGTCTAAGAGGATAAGGAAAGCTCGGCCCCCATCTACCTGTCTCCGTAGGTCTAAGAGGATAAGGACAGCTCGGCCCCCATCCACCTGTCTCCTTAGGTCTAAGAGGATAAGGACAGCTCGGACCCCATCCACTTGTCTCCGTAGGTCTAAGAGGATAAGGACAGCTCGGCCCCCATCCACCTGTCTCCGTAGTTTAAAAGTAGAAGGACAGCTCGGCGCCCATCCACCTGACTCCGTAGGTCTAAGAGGATAAGGACAGCTCGGCCCCCCATCCACCTGTCTCCGTATGTCTAAGAGGATAAGGACAGCTCGGCCCCTATCCACCTGTCTCCGTAGGTCTAAGAGGATAAGGACAGCTCGGCCCCCATCCACCTGTCTCCGTAGTTTAAAAGTAGAAGGACAGCTCGGCCCCCATCCACCTGACTCCGTAGGTCTAAGAGGATAAGGACAGCTCGGCCCCCCATCCACCTGTCTCCGTAGGTCTAAGAGGATAAGGACAGCTCGGCCCCCATCCACCTGTCTCCGTAGTTTAAAAGTAGAAGGACAGCTCGGCCCCCATCCACCTGACTCCGTAGGTCTAAGAGGATAAGGACAGCCCGGCCCCCCCATCCACCTGTCTCCGTAGGTCTAAGAGGATAAGGACAGCTTGGCCCCCATCCACCTGTCTCCGTAGGTCTAAGAGGATAAGGACAGCTCGGCCCCCATCCACCTGTCTCCGTAGGTCTAAGAGGATAAGGACAGCTCGGCCCCCATCCACCTGTCTCCGTAGGTCTAAGAGGATAAGGACAGCTCGGCCCCCATCCACCTGTCTCCGTAGGTCTAAGAGGATAAGGACAGCTCGGCCCCCATCCACCTGTCTCCGTAGGTCTAAGAGGATAAGGACAGCTCGGCCCCCATCCACTTGTCTCTGTAGGTCTAAGAGGATAAGGACAGCTCGGCCCCCATCCACCTGTCTCCGTAGTTTAAAAGTAGAAGGACAGCTCGGCCCCCATCCACCTGACTCCATAGGTCTAAGAGGATAAGGACAGCTCGGCCCCCATCCACCTATCTCCGTAGTTGAAAAGTAGAAGGACAGCTCGGCCCCCATCCACCTGACTCCGTAGGTCTAAGAGGATAAGGACAGCTTGGCCCCCCATCCACCTGTCTCCGTAGGTCTAAGAGGATAAGGATAGCTCAGCCCCCATCCACCTGTCTCCGTAGGTCTAAGAGAATAAGGACAGCTCGGCCCCCATCCACCTGTCTCCGTAGGTCTAAGAGGATAAGGACAGCTCGGCCCCCATCCACCTGTCTCCGTAGGTCTAAGAGGATAATAACAGCTCGGCCCCCATCCACCTGTCTCCGTAGGTCTAAGAGGATAAGGACAGCTCGGCCCCCATCCACTTGTCTCTGTAGGTCTAAGAGGATAAGGACAGCTCGGCCCCCATCCACCTGTCTCCGTAGGTCTAAGAGGATAAGGACAGCTCTGCCCCCATCCACCTGTCTCCGTAGGTCTAAGAGGATAAGGACAGCTCGGCCCCCATCCACCTGTCTCCGTAGGTCTAAGAGGATAAGGACAGCTCGGCCCCCATCCACCTGTCTCCGTAGGTCTAAGAGGATAAGGAAAGCTCGGCCCCCATCCACCTGTCTCCGTAGGTCTAAGAGGATAAGGAAAGCTCGGCCCCCATCTACCTGTCTCCGTAGGTCTAAGATGATAAGGACAGCTCGGCCCCCATCCACCTGTCTCCTTAGGTCTAAGAGGATAAGGACAGCTCGGCCCCCATCCACTTGTCTCCGTAGGTCTGAGAGGATAAGGACAGCTTGGCCCCCATCCACCTGTCTCCGTAGGTCTAAGAGGATAAGGACAGCTCGGCCCCCATCCACCTGTCACCGTAGGTCTAAGAGGATAAGGAAAGCTCGGCCCCCATCTACCTGTCTCCGCAGGTCTAAGAGGATAAGGACAGCTCGGCCCCCATCCACCTGTCTCCTTAGGTCTAAGAGGATAAGGACAGCTCGGACCCCATCCACTTGTCTCCGTAGGTCTAAGAGGATAAGGACAGCTCGGCCCCCATCCACCTGTCTCCGTAGTTTAAAAGTAGAAGGACAGCTCGGCGCCCATCCACCTGACTCCGTAGGTCTAAGAGGATAAGGACAGCTCGGCCCCCCATCCACCTGTCTCCGTATGTCTAAGAGGATAAGGACAGCTCGGCCCCTATCCACCTGTCTCCGTAGGTCTAATAGGATAAGGACAGCTCGGCCCCCATCCACCTGTCTCCGTAGTTTAAAAGTAGAAGGACAGCTCGGCCCCCATCCACCTGACTCCGTAGGTCTAAGAGGATAAGGACAGCTCGGCCCCCCATCCACCTGTCTCCGTAGGTCTAAGAGGATAAGGACAGCTCGGCCCCCATCCACCTGTCTCCGTAGTTTAAAAGTAGAAGGACAGCTCGGCCCCCATCCACCTGACTCCGTAGGTCTAAGAGGATAAGGACAGCTCGGCCCCCATCCACTTGTCTCTGTAGGTCTAAGAGGATAAGGACAGCTCGGCCCCCATCCACCTGTCTCCGTAGTTTAAAAGTAGAAGGACAGCTCGGCCCCCATCCACCTGACTCCATAGGTCTAAGAGGATAAGGACAGCTCGGCCCCCATCCACCTATCTCTGTAGTTTAAAAGTAGAAGGACAGCTCGGCCCCCATCCACCTGACTCCGTAGGTCTAAGAGGATAAGGACAGCTTGGCCCCCCATCCACCTGTCTCCGTAGGTCTAAGAGGATAAGGACAGCTCGGTCCCCATCCACCTGTCTCCGTAGGTCTAAGAGAATAAGGACAGCTCGGCCCCCATCCACCTGTCTCCGTAGGTCTAAGAGGATAAGGACAGCTCGGCCCCCATCCACCTGTCTCCGTAGGTCTAAGAGGATAAGGACAGCTCGGCGCCCATCCACCTGTCTCCGTAGGTCTAAGAGGATAAGGACAGCTCTGCCCCCATCCACCTGTCTCCGTAGGTCTAAGAGGATAAGGACAGCTCGGCCCCCATCCACCTGTCTCCGTAGGTCTCAGAGGATAAGGACAGCTCGGCCCCCATCCACCTGTCTCCGTAGGTCTAAGAGGATAAGGACAGCTCGGCCCCCATCCACCTGTCTCCGTAGGTCTAAGAGGATAAGGAAAGCTCGGCCCCCATCCACCTGTCTCCATAGGTCTAAGAGGATAAGGAAAGCTCGGCCCCCATCTACCTGTCTCCGTAGGTCTAAGAGGATAAGGACAGCTCGGCCCCCATCCACCTGTCTCCTTAGGTCTAAGAGGATAAGGACAGCTCGGCCCCCATCCACTTGTCTCCGTAGGTCTAAGAGGATAAGGACAGCTTGGCCCCCATCCACCTGTCTCCGTAGGTCTAAGAGGATAAGGACAGCTCGGCCCCCATCCACCTGTCACCGTAGGTCTAAGAGGATAAGGAAAGCTCGGCCCCCATCTACCTGTCTCCATAGGTCTAAGAGGATAAGGACAGCTCGGCCCCCATCCACCTGTCTCCTTAGGTCTAAGAGGATAAGGACAGCTCGGCCCCCATCCACTTGTCTCCGTAGGTCTAAGAGGATAAGGACAGCTCGGCCCCCATCCACCTGTCTCCGTAGTTTAAAAGTAGAAGGACAGCTCGGCCCCCATCCACCTGACTCCGTAGGTCTAAGAGGATAAGGACAGCTCGGCCCCCCATCCACCTGTCTCCGTATGTCTAAGAGGATAAGGACAGCTCGGCCCCTATCCACCTGTCTCCGTAGGTCTAAGAGGATAAGGACAGCTCGGCCCCCATCCACCTGTCTCCGTAGTTTAAAAGTAGAAGGACAGCTCGGCCCCCATCCACCTGACTCCGTAGGTCTAAGAGGATAAGGACAGCTCGGCCCCCATCCCCCTGACTCCGTAGGTCTAAGAGGATAAGGACAGCTCGGCCCCCCATCCACCTGTCTCCGTAGGTCTAAGAGGATAAGGACAGCTTGGCCCCCATCCACCTGTCTCCGTAGGTCTAAGAGGATAAGGACAGCCCGGCCCCCCCATCCACCTGTCTCCGTAGGTCTAAGAGGATAAGGACAGCTTGGCCCCCATCCACCTGTCTCCGTAGGTCTAAGAGGATAAGGACAGCTCGGCCCCCATCCACCTGTCTCCGTAGGTCTAAGAGGATAAGGACAGCTCGGCCCCCATCCACCTGTCTCCGTAGGTCTAAGAGGATAAGGACAGCTCGGCCCCCATCCACCTGTCTCTGTAGGTCTAAGAGGATAAGGACAGCTCGGCCCCCATCCACCTGTCTCCGTAGGTCTAAGAGGATAAGGACAGCTCGGCCCCCATCCACTTGTCTCTGTAGGTCTAAGAGGATAAGGACAGCTAGGCCCCCATCCACCTGTCTCCGTAGTTTAAAAGTAGAAGGACAGCTCGGCCCCCATCCACCTGACTCCATAGGTCTAAGAGGATAAGGACAGCTCGGCCCCCATCCACCTATCTCCGTAGTTGAAAAGTAGAAGGACAGCTCGGCCCCCATCCACCTGACTCCGTAGGTCTAAGAGGATAAGGACAGCTCGGCCCCCATCCACCTGTCTCCGTAGGTCTAAGAGGATAAGGACAGCTCGGCCGCCATCCACCTGTCTCCGTAGGTCTAAGACGATAAGGACAGCTCGGCCCCCATCCACCTGTCTCCGTAGGTCTAAGAGGATAAGGACAGCTCGGCCCCCATCCACTTGTCTCTGTAGGTCTAAGAGGATAAGGACAGCTCGGCCCCCATCCACCTGTCTCCGTAGTTTAAAAGTAGAAGGACAGCTCGGCCCCCATCCACCTGACTCCATAGGTCTAAGAGGATAAGGACAGCTCGGCCCCCATCCACCTATCTCCGTAGTTGAAAAGTAGAAGGACAGCTCGGCCCCCATCCACCTGACTCCGTAGGTCTAAGAGGATAAGGACAGCTTGGCCCCCCATCCACCTGTCTCCGTAGGTCTAAGAGGATAAGGACAGCTCAGCCCCCATCCACCTGTCTCCGTAGGTCTAAGAGAATAAGGACAGCTCGGCCCCCATCCACCTGTCTCCGTAGGTCTAAGAGGATAAGGACAGCTCGGCCCCCATCCACCTGTCTCCGTAGGTCTAAGAGGATAATGACAGCTCGGCCCCCATCCACCTGTCTCCGTAGGTCTAAGAGGATAAGGACAGCTCGGCCCCCATCCACTTGTCTCTGTAGGTCTAAGAGGATAAGGACAGCTCGGCCCCCATCCACCTGTCTCCGTAGGTCTAAGAGGATAAGGACAGCTCTGCCCCCATCCACCTGTCTCCGTAGGTCTAAGAGGATAAGGACAGCTCGGCCCCCATCCACCTGTCTCCGTAGGTCTAAGAGGATAAGGACAGCTCGGCCCCCATCCACCTGTCTCCGTAGGTCTAAGAGGATAAGGACAGCTCGGCCCCCATCCACCTGTCTCCGTAGGTCTAAGAGGATAAGGAAAGCTCGGCCCCCATTTACCTGTCTCCGTAGGTCTAAGAGGATAAGGACAGCTCGGCCCCCATCCACCTGTCTCCGTAGGTCTAAGAGGATAAGGAAAGCTCGGCCCCCATCCACCTGTCTCCATAGGTCTAAGAGGATAAGGAAAGCTCGGCCCCCATCTACCTGTCTCCGTAGGTCTAAGAGGATAAGGACAGCTCGGCCCCCATCCACCTGTCTCCTTAGGTCTAAGAGGATAAGGACAGCTCGGCCCCCATCCACTTGTCTCCGTAGGTCTAAGAGGATAAGGACAGCTTGGCCCCCATCCACCTGTCTCCGTAGGTCTAAGAGGATAAGGACAGCTCGGCCCCCATCCACCTGTCACCGTAGGTCTAAGAGGATAAGGAAAGCTCGGCCCCCATCTACCTGTCTCCGTAGGTCTAAGAGGATAAGGACAGCTCGGCCCCCATCCACCTGTCTCCTTAGGTCTAAGAGGATAAGGACAGCTCGGCCCCCATCCACTTGTCTCCGTAGGTCTAAGAGGATAAGGACAGCTCAGCCCCCATCCACCTGTCTCCGTAGTTTAAAAGTAGAAGGACAGCTCGGCCCCCATCCACCTGACTCCGTAGGTCTAAGAGGATAAGGACAGCTCGGCCCCCCATCCACCTGTCTCCGTATGTCTAAGAGGATAAGGACAGCTCGGCCCCTATCCACCTGTCTCCGTAGGTCTAAGAGGATAAGGACAGCTCGGCCCCCATCCACCTGTCTCCGTAGTTTAAAAGTAGAAGGACAGCTCGGCCCCCATCCACCTGACTCCGTAGGTCTAAGAGGATAAGGACAGCCCGGCCCCCCCATCCACCTGTCTCCGTAGGTCTAAGAGGATAAGGACAGCTTGGCCCCCATCCACCTGTCTCCGTAGGTCTAAGAGGATAAGGACAGCTCGGCCCCCATCCACCTGTCTCCGTAGGTCTAAGAGGATAAGGACAGCTCGGCCCCCATCCACCTGTCTCCGTAGTTTAAAAGTAGAAGGACAGCTCGGCCCCCATCCACCTGACTCCGTAGGTCTAAGAGGATAAGGACAGCTCGGCCCCCCATCCACCTGTCTCCGTATGTCTAAGAGGATAAGGACAGCTCGGCCCCTATCCACCTGTCTCCGTAGGTCTAAGAGGATAAGGACAGCTCGGCCCCCCATCCACCTGTCTCCGTAGGTCTAAGAGGATAAGGACAGCTTGGCCCCCATCCACCTGTCTCCGTAGGTCTAAGAGGATAAGGACAGCCCGGCCCCCCCATCCACCTGTCTCCGTAGGTCTAAGAGGATAAGGACAGCTTGTCCCCCATCCACCTGTCTCCGTAGGTCTAAGAGGATAAGGACAGCTCGGCCCCCATCCACCTGTCTCCGTAGGTCTAAGAGGATAAGGACAGCTCGGCCCCCATCCACCTGTCTCCGTAGGTCTAAGAGGATAAGGACAGCTCGGCCCCCATCCACCTGTCTCCGTAGGTCTAAGAGGATAAGGACAGCTTGGCCCCCATCCACCTGTCTCCGTAGGTCTAAGAGGATAAGGACAGCTCGGCCCCCATCCACTTGTCTCTGTAGGTCTAAGAGGATAAGGACAGCTAGGCCCCCATCCACCTGTCTCCGTAGTTTAAAAGTAGAAGGACAGCTCGGCCCCCATCCACCTGACTCCATAGGTCTAAGAGGATAAGAACAGCTCGGCCCCCATCCACCTATCTCCGTAGTTGAAAAGTAGAAGGACAGCTCGGCCCCCATCCACCTGACTCCGTAGGTCTAAGAGGATAAGGACAGCTTGGCCCCCCATCCACCTGTCTCCGTAGGTCTAAGAGGATAAGGACAGCTCAGCCCCCATCCACCTGTCTCCGTAGGTCTAAGAGAATAAGGACAGCTCGGCCCCCATCCACCTGTCTCCGTAGGTCTAAGTGGATAAGGACAGCTCGGCCCCCATCCACCTGTCTCCGTAGGTCTAAGAGGATAATGACAGCTCGGCCCCCATCCACCTGTCTCCGTAGGTCTAAGAGGATAAGGACAGCTCGGCCCCCATCCACTTGTCTCTGTAGGTCTAAGAGGATAAGGACAGCTCGGCCCCCATCCACCTGTCTCCGTAGGTCTAAGAGGATAAGGACAGCTCTGCCCCCATCCACCTGTCTCCGTAGGTCTAAGAGGATAAGGACAGCTCGGCCCCCATCCACCTGTCTCCGTAGTTCTAAGAGGATAATGACAGCTCGGCCCCCATCCACCTGTCTCCGTAGGTCTAAGAGGATAAGGACAGCTCGGCCCCCATCCACTTGTCTCTGTAGGTCTAAGAGGATAAGGACAGCTCGGCCCCCATCCACCTGTCTCCGTAGGTCTAAGAGGATAAGGACAGCTCTGCCCCCATCCACCTGTCTCCGTAGGTCTAAGAGGATAAGGACAGCTCGGCCCCCATCCACCTGTCTCCGTAGGTCTAAGAGGATAAGGACAGCTCGGCCCCCATCCACCTGTCTCCGTAGGTCTAAGAGGATAAGGACAGCTCGGCCCCCATCCACCTGTCTCCGTAGGTCTAAGAGGATAAGGAAAGCTCGGCCCCCATCCACCTGTCTCCGTAGGTCTAAGAGGATAAGGAAAGCTCGGCCCCCATCTACCTGTCTCCGTAGGTCTAAGATGATAAGGACAGCTCGGCCCCCATCCACCTGTCTCCTTAGGTCTAAGAGGATAAGGACAGCTCGGCCCCCATCCACTTGTCTCCGTAGGTCTGAGAGGATATGGACAGCTTGGCCCCCATCCACCTGTCTCCGTAGGTCTAAGAGGATAAGGACAGCTCGGCCCCCATCCACCTGTCACCGTAGGTCTAAGAGGATAAGGAAAGCTCGGCCCCCATCTACCTGTCTCCGTAGGTCTAAGAGGATAAGGACAGCTCGGCCCCCATCCACCTGTCTCCTTAGGTCTAAGAGGATAAGGACAGCTCGGACCCCATCCACTTGTCTCCGTAGGTCTAAGAGGATAAGGACAGCTCGGCCCCCATCCACCTGTCTCCGTAGTTTAAAAGTAGAAGGACAGCTCGGCGCCCATCCACCTGACTCCGTAGGTCTAAGAGGATAAGGACAGCTCGGCCCCCCATCCACCTGTCTCCGTATGTCTAAGAGGATAAGGACAGCTCGGCCCCTATCCACCTGTCTCCGTAGGTCTAAGAGGATAAGGACAGCTCGGCCCCCATCCACCTGTCTCCGTAGTTTAAAAGTAGAAGGACAGCTCGGCCCCCATCCACCTGACTCCGTAGGTCTAAGAGGATAAGGACAGCTCGGCCCCCCATCCACCTGTCTCCGTAGGTCTAAGAGGATAAGGACAGCTCGGCCCCCATCCACCTGTCTCCGTAGTTTAAAAGTAGAAGGACAGCTCGGCCCCCATCCACCTGACTCCGTAGGTCTAAGAGGATAAGGACAGCCCGGCCCCCCCATCCACCTGTCTCCGTAGGTCTAAGAGGATAAGGACAGCTTGGCCCCCATCCACCTGTCTCCGTAGGTCTAAGAGGATAAGGACAGCTCGGCCCCCATCCACCTGTCTCCGTAGGTCTAAGAGGATAAGGACAGCTCGGCCCCCATCCACCTGTCTCCGTAGGTCTAAGAGGATAAGGACAGCTCGGCCCCCATCCACCTGTCTCCGTAGGTCTAAGAGGATAAGGACAGCTCGGCCCCCATCCACCTGTCTCCGTAGGTCTAAGAGGATAAGGACAGCTCGGCCCCCATCCACTTGTCTCTGTAGGTCTAAGAGGATAAGGACAGCTCGGCCCCCATCCACCTGTCTCCGTAGTTTAAAAGTAGAAGGACAGCTCGGCCCCCATCCACCTGACTCCATAGGTCTAAGAGGATAAGGACAGCTCGGCCCCCATCCACCTATCTCCGTAGTTGAAAAGTAGAAGGACAGCTCGGCCCCCATCCACCTGACTCCGTAGGTCTAAGAGGATAAGGACAGCTTGGCCCCCCATCCACCTGTCTCCGTAGGTCTAAGAGGATAAGGATAGCTCAGCCCCCATCCACCTGTCTCCGTAGGTCTAAGAGAATAAGGACAGCTCGGCCCCCATCCACCTGTCTCCGTAGGTCTAAGAGGATAAGGACAGCTCGGCCCCCATCCACCTGTCTCCGTAGGTCTAAGAGGATAATAACAGCTCGGCCCCCATCCACCTGTCTCCGTAGGTCTAAGAGGATAAGGACAGCTCGGCCCCCATCCACTTGTCTCTGTAGGTCTAAGAGGATAAGGACAGCTCGGCCCCCATCCACCTGTCTCCGTAGGTCTAAGAGGATAAGGACAGCTCTGCCCCCATCCACCTGTCTCCGTAGGTCTAAGAGGATAAGGACAGCTCGGCCCCCATCCACCTGTCTCCGTAGGTCTAGGAGGATAAGGACAGCTCGGCCCCCATCCACCTGTCTCCGTAGGTCTAAGAGGATAAGGAAAGCTCGGCCCCCATCCACCTGTCTCCGTAGGTCTAAGAGGATAAGGAAAGCTCGGCCCCCATCTACCTGTCTCCGTAGGTCTAAGATGATAAGGACAGCTCGGCCCCCATCCACCTGTCTCCTTAGGTCTAAGAGGATAAGGACAGCTCGGCCCCCATCCACTTGTCTCCGTAGGTCTGAGAGGATAAGGACAGCTTGGCCCCCATCCACCTGTCTCCGTAGGTCTAAGAGGATAAGGACAGCTCGGCCCCCATCCACCTGTCACCGTAGGTCTAAGAGGATAAGGAAAGCTCGGCCCCCATCTACCTGTCTCCGCAGGTCTAAGAGGATAAGGACAGCTCGGCCCCCATCCACCTGTCTCCTTAGGTCTAAGAGGATAAGGACAGCTCGGACCCCATCCACTTGTCTCCGTAGGTCTAAGAGGATAAGGACAGCTCGGCCCCCATCCACCTGTCTCCGTAGTTTAAAAGTAGAAGGACAGCTCGGCGCCCATCCACCTGACTCCGTAGGTCTAAGAGGATAAGGACAGCTCGGCCCCCCATCCACCTGTCTCCGTATGTCTAAGAGGATAAGGACAGCTCGGCCCCTATCCACCTGTCTCCGTAGGTCTAATAGGATAAGGACAGCTCGGCCCCCATCCACCTGTCTCCGTAGTTTAAAAGTAGAAGGACAGCTCGGCCCCCATCCACCTGACTCCGTAGGTCTAAGAGGATAAGGACAGCTCGGCCCCCCATCCACCTGTCTCCGTAGGTCTAAGAGGATAAGGACAGCTCGGCCCCCATCCACCTGTCTCCGTAGTTTAAAAGTAGAAGGACAGCTCGGCCCCCATCCACCTGACTCCGTAGGTCTAAGAGGATAAGGACAGCTCGGCCCCCATCCACTTGTCTCTGTAGGTCTAAGAGGATAAGGACAGCTCGGCCCCCATCCACCTGTCTCCGTAGTTTAAAAGTAGAAGGACAGCTCGGCCCCCATCCACCTGACTCCATAGGTCTAAGAGGATAAGGACAGCTCGGCCCCCATCCACCTATCTCTGTAGTTTAAAAGTAGAAGGACAGCTCGGCCCCCATCCACCTGACTCCGTAGGTCTAAGAGGATAAGGACAGCTTGGCCCCCCATCCACCTGTCTCCGTAGGTCTAAGAGGATAAGGACAGCTCGGTCCCCATCCACCTGTCTCCGTAGGTCTAAGAGAATAAGGACAGCTCGGCCCCCATCCACCTGTCTCCGTAGGTCTAAGAGGATAAGGACAGCTCGGCCCCCATCCACCTGTCTCCGTAGGTCTAAGAGGATAAGGACAGCTCGGCGCCCATCCACCTGTCTCCGTAGGTCTAAGAGGATAAGGACAGCTCTGCCCCCATCCACCTGTCTCCGTAGGTCTAAGAGGATAAGGACAGCTCGGCCCCCATCCACCTGTCTCCGTAGGTCTCAGAGGATAAGGACAGCTCGGCCCCCATCCACCTGTCTCCGTAGGTCTAAGAGGATAAGGACAGCTCGGCCCCCATCCACCTGTCTCCGTAGGTCTAAGAGGATAAGGAAAGCTCGGCCCCCATCCACCTGTCTCCATAGGTCTAAGAGGATAAGGAAAGCTCGGCCCCCATCTACCTGTCTCCGTAGGTCTAAGAGGATAAGGACAGCTCGGCCCCCATCCACCTGTCTCCTTAGGTCTAAGAGGATAAGGACAGCTCGGCCCCCATCCACTTGTCTCCGTAGGTCTAAGAGGATAAGGACAGCTTGGCCCCCATCCACCTGTCTCCGTAGGTCTAAGAGGATAAGGACAGCTCGGCCCCCATCCACCTGTCACCGTAGGTCTAAGAGGATAAGGAAAGCTCGGCCCCCATCTACCTGTCTCCGTAGGTCTAAGAGGATAAGGACAGCTCGGCCCCCATCCACCTGTCTCCTTAGGTCTAAGAGGATAAGGACAGCTCGGCCCCCATCCACTTGTCTCCGTAGGTCTAAGAGGATAAGGACAGCTCGGCCCCCATCCACCTGTCTCCGTAGTTTAAAAGTAGAAGGACAGCTCGGCCCCCATCCACCTGACTCCGTAGGTCTAAGAGGATAAGGACAGCTCGGCCCCCCATCCACCTGTCTCCGTATGTCTAAGAGGATAAGGACAGCTCGGCCCCTATCCACCTGTCTCCGTAGGTCTAAGAGGATAAGGACAGCTCGGCCCCCATCCACCTGTCTCCGTAGTTTAAAAGTAGAAGGACAGCTCGGCCCCCATCCACCTGACTCCGTAGGTCTAAGAGGATAAGGACAGCTCGGCCCCCATCCCCCTGACTCCGTAGGTCTAAGAGGATAAGGACAGCTCGGCCCCCCATCCACCTGTCTCCGTAGGTCTAAGAGGATAAGGACAGCTTGGCCCCCATCCACCTGTCTCCGTAGGTCTAAGAGGATAAGGACAGCCCGGCCCCCCCATCCACCTGTCTCCGTAGGTCTAAGAGGATAAGGACAGCTTGGCCCCCATCCACCTGTCTCCGTAGGTCTAAGAGGATAAGGACAGCTCGGCCCCCATCCACCTGTCTCCGTAGGTCTAAGAGGATAAGGACAGCTCGGCCCCCATCCACCTGTCTCCGTAGGTCTAAGAGGATAAGGACAGCTCGGCCCCCATCCACCTGTCTCCGTAGGTCTAAGAGGATAAGGACAGCTCGGCCCCCATCCACCTGTCTCCGTAGGTCTAAGAGGATAAGGACAGCTCGGCCCCCATCCACTTGTCTCTGTAGGTCTAAGAGGATAAGGACAGCTAGGCCCCCATCCACCTGTCTCCGTAGTTTAAAAGTAGAAGGACAGCTCGGCCCCCATCCACCTGACTCCATAGGTCTAAGAGGATAAGGACAGCTCGGCCCCCATCCACCTATCTCCGTAGTTGAAAAGTAGAAGGACAGCTCGGCCCCCATCCACCTGACTCCGTAGGTCTAAGAGGATAAGGACAGCTTGGCCCCCCATCCACCTGTCTCCGTAGGTCTAAGAGGATAAGGACAGCTCAGCCCCCATCCACCTGTCTCCGTAGGTCTAAGAGGATAAGGAAAGCTCGGCCCCCATCCACCTGTCTCCGTAGGTCTAAGAGGATAAGGAAAGCTCGGCCCCCATCTACCTGTCTCCGTAGGTCTAAGATGATAAGGACAGCTCGGCCCCCATCCACCTGTCTCCTTAGGTCTAAGAGGATAAGGACAGCTCGGCCCCCATCCACTTGTCTCCGTAGGTCTGAGAGGATAAGGACAGCTTGGCCCCCATCCACCTGTCTCCGTAGGTCTAAGAGGATAAGGACAGCTCGGCCCCCATCCACCTGTCACCGTAGGTCTAAGAGGATAAGGAAAGCTCGGCCCCCATCTACCTGTCTCCGTAGGTCTAAGAGGATAAGGACAGCTCGGCCCCCATCCACCTGTCTCCTTAGGTCTAAGAGGATAAGGACAGCTCGGACCCCATCCACTTGTCTCCGTAGGTCTAAGAGGATAAGGACAGCTCGGCCCCCATCCACCTGTCTCCGTAGTTTAAAAGTAGAAGGACAGCTCGGCGCCCATCCACCTGACTCCGTAGGTCTAAGAGGATAAGGACAGCTCGGCCCCCCATCCACCTGTCTCCGTATGTCTAAGAGGATAAGGACAGCTCGGCCCCTATCCACCTGTCTCCGTAGGTCTAAGAGGATAAGGACAGCTCGGCCCCCATCCACCTGTCTCCGTAGTTTAAAAGTAGAAGGACAGCTCGGCCCCCATCCACCTGACTCCGTAGGTCTAAGAGGATAAGGACAGCTCGGCCCCCCATCCACCTGTCTCCGTAGGTCTAAGAGGATAAGGACAGCTCGGCCCCCATCCACCTGTCTCCGTAGTTTAAAAGTAGAAGGACAGCTCGGCCCCCATCCACCTGACTCCGTAGGTCTAAGAGGATAAGGACAGCCCGGCCCCCCCATCCACCTGTCTCCGTAGGTCTAAGAGGATAAGGACAGCTTGGCCCCCATCCACCTGTCTCCGTAGGTCTAAGAGGATAAGGACAGCTCGGCCCCCATCCACCTGTCTCCGTAGGTCTAAGAGGATAAGGACAGCTCGGCCCCCATCCACCTGTCTCCGTAGGTCTAAGAGGATAAGGACAGCTCGGCCCCCATCCACCTGTCTCCGTAGGTCTAAGAGGATAAGGACAGCTCGGCCCCCATCCACCTGTCTCCGTAGGTCTAAGAGGATAAGGACAGCTCGGCCCCCATCCACTTGTCTCTGTAGGTCTAAGAGGATAAGGACAGCTCGGCCCCCATCCACCTGTCTCCGTAGTTTAAAAGTAGAAGGACAGCTCGGCCCCCATCCACCTGACTCCATAGGTCTAAGAGGATAAGGACAGCTCGGCCCCCATCCACCTATCTCCGTAGTTGAAAAGTAGAAGGACAGCTCGGCCCCCATCCACCTGACTCCGTAGGTCTAAGAGGATAAGGACAGCTTGGCCCCCCATCCACCTGTCTCCGTAGGTCTAAGAGGATAAGGATAGCTCAGCCCCCATCCACCTGTCTCCGTAGGTCTAAGAGAATAAGGACAGCTCGGCCCCCATCCACCTGTCTCCGTAGGTCTAAGAGGATAAGGACAGCTCGGCCCCCATCCACCTGTCTCCGTAGGTCTAAGAGGATAATAACAGCTCGGCCCCCATCCACCTGTCTCCGTAGGTCTAAGAGGATAAGGACAGCTCGGCCCCCATCCACTTGTCTCTGTAGGTCTAAGAGGATAAGGACAGCTCGGCCCCCATCCACCTGTCTCCGTAGGTCTAAGAGGATAAGGACAGCTCTGCCCCCATCCACCTGTCTCCGTAGGTCTAAGAGGATAAGGACAGCTCGGCCCCCATCCACCTGTCTCCGTAGGTCTAAGAGGATAAGGACAGCTCGGCCCCCATCCACCTGTCTCCGTAGGTCTAAGAGGATAAGGAAAGCTCGGCCCCCATCCACCTGTCTCCGTAGGTCTAAGAGGATAAGGAAAGCTCGGCCCCCATCTACCTGTCTCCGTAGGTCTAAGATGATAAGGACAGCTCGGCCCCCATCCACCTGTCTCCTTAGGTCTAAGAGGATAAGGACAGCTCGGCCCCCATCCACTTGTCTCCGTAGGTCTGAGAGGATAAGGACAGCTTGGCCCCCATCCACCTGTCTCCGTAGGTCTAAGAGGATAAGGACAGCTCGGCCCCCATCCACCTGTCACCGTAGGTCTAAGAGGATAAGGAAAGCTCGGCCCCCATCTACCTGTCTCCGCAGGTCTAAGAGGATAAGGACAGCTCGGCCCCCATCCACCTGTCTCCTTAGGTCTAAGAGGATAAGGACAGCTCGGACCCCATCCACTTGTCTCCGTAGGTCTAAGAGGATAAGGACAGCTCGGCCCCCATCCACCTGTCTCCGTAGTTTAAAAGTAGAAGGACAGCTCGGCGCCCATCCACCTGACTCCGTAGGTCTAAGAGGATAAGGACAGCTCGGCCCCCCATCCACCTGTCTCCGTATGTCTAAGAGGATAAGGACAGCTCGGCCCCTATCCACCTGTCTCCGTAGGTCTAATAGGATAAGGACAGCTCGGCCCCCATCCACCTGTCTCCGTAGTTTAAAAGTAGAAGGACAGCTCGGCCCCCATCCACCTGACTCCGTAGGTCTAAGAGGATAAGGACAGCTCGGCCCCCCATCCACCTGTCTCCGTAGGTCTAAGAGGATAAGGACAGCTCGGCCCCCATCCACCTGTCTCCGTAGTTTAAAAGTAGAAGGACAGCTCGGCCCCCATCCACCTGACTCCGTAGGTCTAAGAGGATAAGGACAGCTCGGCCCCCATCCACTTGTCTCTGTAGGTCTAAGAGGATAAGGACAGCTCGGCCCCCATCCACCTGTCTCCGTAGTTTAAAAGTAGAAGGACAGCTCGGCCCCCATCCACCTGACTCCATAGGTCTAAGAGGATAAGGACAGCTCGGCCCCCATCCACCTATCTCTGTAGTTTAAAAGTAGAAGGACAGCTCGGCCCCCATCCACCTGACTCCGTAGGTCTAAGAGGATAAGGACAGCTTGGCCCCCCATCCACCTGTCTCCGTAGGTCTAAGAGGATAAGGACAGCTCGGTCCCCATCCACCTGTCTCCGTAGGTCTAAGAGAATAAGGACAGCTCGGCCCCCATCCACCTGTCTCCGTAGGTCTAAGAGGATAAGGACAGCTCGGCCCCCATCCACCTGTCTCCGTAGGTCTAAGAGGATAAGGACAGCTCGGCGCCCATCCACCTGTCTCCGTAGGTCTAAGAGGATAAGGACAGCTCTGCCCCCATCCACCTGTCTCCGTAGGTCTAAGAGGATAAGGACAGCTCGGCCCCCATCCACCTGTCTCCGTAGGTCTCAGAGGATAAGGACAGCTCGGCCCCCATCCACCTGTCTCCGTAGGTCTAAGAGGATAAGGACAGCTCGGCCCCCATCCACCTGTCTCCGTAGGTCTAAGAGGATAAGGAAAGCTCGGCCCCCATCCACCTGTCTCCATAGGTCTAAGAGGATAAGGAAAGCTCGGCCCCCATCTACCTGTCTCCGTAGGTCTAAGAGGATAAGGACAGCTCGGCCCCCATCCACCTGTCTCCTTAGGTCTAAGAGGATAAGGACAGCTCGGCCCCCATCCACTTGTCTCCGTAGGTCTAAGAGGATAAGGACAGCTTGGCCCCCATCCACCTGTCTCCGTAGGTCTAAGAGGATAAGGACAGCTCGGCCCCCATCCACCTGTCACCGTAGGTCTAAGAGGATAAGGAAAGCTCGGCCCCCATCTACCGGTCTCCGTAGGTCTAAGAGGATAAGGACAGCTCGGCCCCCATCCACCTGTCTCCTTAGGTCTAAGAGGATAAGGACAGCTCGGCCCCCATCCACTTGTCTCCGTAGATCTAAGAGGATAAGGACAGCTCGGCCCCCATCCACCTGTCTCCGTAGTTTAAAAGTAGAAGGACAGCTCGGCCCCCATCCACCTGACTCCGTAGGTCTAAGAGGATAAGGACAGCTCGGCCCCCCATCCACCTGTCTCCGTATGTCTAAGAGGATAAGGACAGCTCGGCCCCTATCCACCTGTCTCCGTAGGTCTAAGAGGATAAGGACAGCTCGGCCCCCATCCACCTGTCTCCGTAGTTTAAAAGTAGAAGGACAGCTCGGCCCCCATCCACCTGACTCCGTAGGTCTAAGAGGATAAGGACAGCTCGGCCCCCATCCCCCTGACTCCGTAGGTCTAAGAGGATAAGGACAGCTCGGCCCCCCATCCACCTGTCTCCGTAGGTCTAAGAGGATAAGGACAGCTTGGCCCCCATCCACCTGTCTCCGTAGGTCTAAGAGGATAAGGACAGCCCGGCCCCCCCATCCACCTGTCTCCGTAGGTCTAAGAGGATAAGGACAGCTTGGCCCCCATCCACCTGTCTCCGTAGGTCTAAGAGGATAAGGACAGCTCGGCCCCCATCCACCTGTCTCCGTAGGTCTAAGAGGATAAGGACAGCTCGGCCCCCATCCACCTGTCTCCGTAGGTCTAAGAGGATAAGGACAGCTCGGCCCCCATCCACCTGTCTCCGTAGGTCTAAGAGGATAAGGACAGCTCGGCCCCCATCCACCTGTCTCCGTAGGTCTAAGAGGATAAGGACAGCTCGGCCCCCATCCACTTGTCTCTGTAGGTCTAAGAGGATAAGGACAGCTAGGCCCCCATCCACCTGTCTCCGTAGTTTAAAAGTAGAAGGACAGCTCGGCCCCCATCCACCTGACTCCATAGGTCTAAGAGGATAAGGACAGCTCGGCCCCCATCCACCTATCTCCGTAGTTGAAAAGTAGAAGGACAGCTCGGCCCCCATCCACCTGACTCCGTAGGTCTAAGAGGATAAGGACAGCTTGGCCCCCCATCCACCTGTCTCCGTAGGTCTAAGAGGATAAGGACAGCTCAGCCCCCATCCACCTGTCTCCGTAGGTCTAAGAGAATAAGGACAGCTCGGCCCCCATCCACCTGTCTCCGTAGGTCTAAGAGGATAAGGACAGCTCGGCCCCCATCCACCTGTCTCCGTAGGTCTAAGAGGATAATGACAGCTCGGCCCCCATCCACCTGTCTCCGTAGGTCTAAGAGGATAAGGACAGCTCTGCCCCCATCCACTTGTCTCTGTAGGTCTAAGAGGATAAGGACAGCTCGGCCCCCATCCACCTGTCTCCGTAGGTCTAAGAGGATAAGGACAGCTCTGCCCCCATCCACCTGTCTCCGTAGGTCTAAGAGGATAAGGACAGCTCGGCCCCCATCCACCTGTCTCCGTAGGTCTAAGAGGATAATGACAGCTCGGCCCCCATCCACCTGTCTCCGTAGGTCTAAGAGGATAAGGACAGCTCGGCCCCCGTCCACTTGTCTCTGTAGGTCTAAGAGGATAAGGACAGCTCGGCCCCCATCCACCTGTCTCCGTAGGTCTAAGAGGATAAGGACAGCTCTGCCCCCATCCACCTGTCTCCGTAGGTCTAAGAGGATAAGGACAGCTCGGCCCCCATCCACCTGTCTCCGTAGGTCTAAGAGGATAAGGACAGCTCGGCCCCCATCCACCTGTCTCCGTAGGTCTAAGAGGATAAGGACAGCTCGGCCCCCATCCACCTGTCTCCGTAGGTCTAAGAGGATAAGGAAAGCTCGGCCCCCATCCACCTGTCTCCGTAGGTCTAAGAGGATAAGGAAAGCTCGGCCCCCATCTACCTGTCTCCGTAGGTCTAAGATGATGAGGACAGCTCGGCCCCCATCCACCTGTCTCCTTAGGTCTAAGAGGATAAGGACAGCTCGGCCCCCATCCACTTGTCTCCGTAGGTCTGAGAGGATAAGGACAGCTTGGCCCCCATCCACCTGTCTCCGTAGGTCTAAGAGGATAAGGACAGCTCGGCCCCCATCCACCTGTCACCGTAGGTCTAAGAGGATAAGGAAAGCTCGGCCCCCATCTACCTGTCTCCGTAGGTCTAAGAGGATAAGGACAGCTCGGCCCCCATCCACCTGTCTCCTTAGGTCTAAGAGGATAAGGACAGCTCGGACCCCATCCACTTGTCTCCGTAGGTCTAAGAGGATAAGGACAGCTCGGCCCCCATCCACCTGTCTCCGTAGTTTAAAAGTAGAAGGACAGCTCGGCGCCCATCCACCTGACTCCGTAGGTCTAAGAGGATAAGGACAGCTCGGCCCCCCATCCACCTGTCTCCGTATGTCTAAGAGGATAAGGACAGCTCGGCCCCTATCCACCTGTCTCCGTAGGTCTAAGAGGATAAGGACAGCTCGGCCCCCATCCACCTGTCTCCGTAGTTTAAAAGTAGAAGGACAGCTCGGCCCCCATCCACCTGACTCCGTAGGTCTAAGAGGATAAGGACAGCTCGGCCCCCCATCCACCTGTCTCCGTAGGTCTAAGAGGATAAGGACAGCTCGGCCCCCATCCACCTGTCTCCGTAGTTTAAAAGTAGAAGGACAGCTCGGCCCCCATCCACCTGACTCCGTAGGTCTAAGAGGATAAGGACAGCTTGGCCCCCCATCCACCTGTCTCCGTAGGTCTAAGAGGATAAGGACAGCTCGGCCCCCATCCACCTGTCTCCGTAGGTCTAAGAGGATAAGGACAGCTCGGCCCCATCCACCTGTCTCCGTAGGTCTAAGAGGATAAGGACAGCTCGGCCCCCATCCACTTGTCTCTGTAGGTCTAAGAGGATAAGGACAGCTCGGCCCCCATCCACCTGTCTCCGTAGGTCTAAGAGGATAAGGACAGCTCGGCCCCCATCCACCTGTCTCCGTAGGTCTAAGAGGATAAGGACAGCTCGGCCCCCATCCACCTGTCACCGTAGGTCTAAGAGGATAAGGACAGCTCAGCCCCCATCCACCTGTCTCCGTAGGTCTAAGAGAATAAGGACAGCTCGGCCCCCATCCACCTTTCTCCGTAGGTCTAAGAGGATAAGGACAGCTCGGCCCCCATCCACTTGTCTCTGTAGGTCTAAGAGGATAAGGACAGCTCGGCCCCCATCCACCTGTCTCCGTAGGTCTAAGAGGATAAGGACAGCTCTGCCCCCATCCACCTGTCTCCGTAGGTCTAAGAGGATAAGGACAGCTCTGCCCCCATCCACCTGTCTCCGTAGGCCTAAGAGGATAAGGACAGCTCGGCCCCCATCCACCTGTCTCCGTAGGTCTAAGAGGATAAGGACAGCTCGGCCCCCATCCACCTGTCTCCGTAGGTCTAAGAGGATAAGGAAAGCTCGGCCCCCATCCACCTGTCTCCGTAGGTCTAAGAGGATAAGGAAAGCTCGGCCCCCATCTACCTGTCTCCGTAGGTCTAAGAGGATAAGGACAGCTCGGCCCCCATCCACCTGTCTCCTTAGGTCTAAGAGGATAAGGACAGCTCGGCCCCCATCCACTTGTCTCCGTAGGTCTAAGAGGATAAGGACAGCTTGGCCCCCATCCACCTGTCTCCGTAGGTCTAAGATGATAAGGACAGCTCGGCCCCCATCCACCTGTCACCGTAGGTCTAAGAGGATAAGGAAAGCTCGGCCCCCATCTACCTGTCTCCGTAGGTCTAAGAGGATAAGGACAGCTCGGCCCCCATCCACCTGTCTCCTTAGGTCTAAGAGGATAAGGACAGCTCGGCCCCCATCCACTTGTCTCCGTAGGTCTAAGAGGATAAGGACAGCTCGGCCCCCATCCACCTGTCTCCGTAGTTTAAAAGTAGAAGGACAGCTCGGCCCCCATCCACCTGACTCCGTAGGTCTAAGAGGATAAGGACAGCTCGGCCCCCCATCCACCTGTCTCCGTATGTCTAAGAGGATAAGGACAGCTCGGCCCCTATCCACCTGTCTCCGTAGGCCTAAGAGGATAAGGACAGCTCGGCCCCCATCCACCTGTCTCCGTAGTTTAAAAGTAGAAGGACAGCTCGGCCCCCATCCACCTGACTCCGTAGGTCTAAGAGGATAAGGACAGCTCGGCCCCCCATCCACCTGTCTCCGTAGGTCTAAGAGGATAAGGACAGCTCGGCCCCCATCCACCTGTCTCCGTAGTTTAAAAGTAGAAGGACAGCTCGGCCCCCATCCACCTGACTCCGTAGGTCTAAGAGGATAAGGACAGCTCGGCCCCCCATCCACCTGTCTCCGTAGGTCTAAGAAGATAAGGACAGCTTGGCCCCCATCCACCTGTCTCCGTAGGTCTAAGAGGATAAGGACAGCTCGGCCCCCATCCACCTGTCTCCGTAGTTTAAAATTAGAAGGACAGCTCGGCCCCCATCCACCTGACTCCATAGGTCTAAGAGGATAAGGACAGCTCGGCCCCCCATCCACCTGTCTCCGTAGGTCTAAGAGGATAAGGACAGCTCAGCCCGCATCCACCTGTCTCCGTAGGTCTAAGAGGATAAGGACAGCTCGGCCCCCATCCACCTGTCTCCGTAGGTCTAAGAGGATAAGGACAGCTCGGCCCCCATCCACCTGTCTCCGTAGGTCTAAGAGGATAAGGACAGCTCGGCCCCCATCCAGCTGTCTCCGTAGGTCTAAGAGGATAAGGACAGCTCGGCCCCCATCCACCTATCTCCATAGGTCTAAGAGGATAAGGACAGCTCGGCCCCCATCCACCTGTCTCCGTAGGTCTAAGAGGATAAGGACAGCCCGGCCCCACATCCACCTGTCTCCGTAGGTCTAAGAGGATAAGGACAGCTTGGCCCCCATCCACCTGTCTCCGTAGGTCTAAGAGGATAAGGACAGCTCTGCCCCCATCCACCTGTCTCCGTAGGTCTAAGAGGATAAGGACAGCTAGGCCCCCATCCACCTGTCTCCGTAGGTCTAAGAGGATAAGGAAAGCTCGGCCCCCATCCACCTGTCTCCATAGGTCTAAGAGGATAAGGAAAGCTCGGCCCCCATCTACCTGTCTCCGTAGGTCTAAGAGGATAAGGACAGCTCGGCCCCCATCCACCTGTCTCCTTAGGTCTAAGAGGATAAGGACAGCTCGGCCCCCATCCACTTGTCTCTGTAGGTCTAAGAGGATAAGGACAGCTTGGCCCCCATCCACCTGTCTCCGTAGGTCTAAGAGGATAAGGACAGCTCGGCCCCCATCCACCTGTCTCGGTAGTTTAAAAGTAGAAGGACAGCTCGGCCCCCATCCACCTGACTCCGTAGGTCTAAGAGGATAAGGACAGCTCGGCCCCCCATCCACCTGTCTCCGTATGTCTAAGAGGATAAGGACAGCTCGGCCCCCATCCACCTGTCTCCGTAGGTCTAAGAGGATAAGGACAGCTCGGCCCCCATCCACCTGTCTCCGTAGGTCAAGAGGATAAGGACAGCTCGGCCCCCATCCACCTGTCTCCGTAGGTCTAAGAGGATAAGGACAGCTCGGCCCCCATCCACTTGTTTCCGTTAGTCTAAGAGGATAAGGACAGCTCGGCCCCCATCTACCTGTCTCCGTAGGTCTAAGAGGATAAGGACAGCTAGGCCCCCATCCACCAGTCTCCGTAGGTCTAAGAGGATAAGGACAGCTCAGCCCCCATCCACCTGTCTCCGTAGGTCTAAGAGGATAAGGACAGCTCGGCCCCCATCCACCTGTCTCCGTAGGTCTAAGAGGATAAGGACAGCTTGGCCCCCATCCACTTGTCTCTGTAGGTCTAAGAGGATAAGGACAGCTCGGCCCCCATCCACCTGTCTCCGTAGTTTAAAAGTAGAAGGACAGCTCGGCCCCCATCCACCTGACTCCATAGGTCTAAGAGGATAAGGACAGCTCGGCCCCCATCCACCTATCTCCGTAGTTTAAAAGTAGAAGGACAGCTCGGCCCCCATCCACCTGACTCCGTAGGTCTAAGAGGATAAGGACAGCTTGGCCCCCCATCCACCTGTCTCCGTAGGTCTAAGAGGATAAGGACAGCTCGGCCCCCATCCACCTGTCTCCGTAGGTCTAAGAGGATAAGGACAGCTCGGCCCCATCCACCTGTCTCCGTAGGTCTAAGAGGATAAGGACAGCTCGGCCCCCATCCACTTGTCTCTGTAGGTCTAAGAGGATAAGGACAGCTCGGCCCCCATCCACCTGTCTCCGTAGGTCTAAGAGGATAAGGACAGCTCGGCCCCCATCCACCTGTCTCCGTAGGTCTAAGAGGATAAGGACAGCTCGGCCCCCATCCACCTGTCTCCGTAGGTCTAAGAGGATAAGGACAGCTCGGCCCCCATCCACCTGTCTCCGTAGGTCTAAGAGGATAAGGACAGCTCGGCCCCCATCCACCTGTCTCCGTAGGTCTAAGAGGATAAGGAAAGCTCGGCCCCCATCCACCTGTCTCCTTAGGTCTAAGAGGATAAGGAAAGCTCGGCCCCCCTCTACCTGTCTCCGTAGGTCTAAGAGGATAAGGACAGCTCGGCCCCCATCCACCTGTCTCCTTAGGTCTAAGAGGATAAGGACAGCTCGGCCCCCATCCACTTGTCTCCGTAGGTCTAAGAGGATAAGGACAGCTTGGCCCTCATCCACCTGTCTCCGTAGGTCTAAGAGGATAAGGACAGCTCGGCCCCCATCCACCTGTCTCCGTAGGTCTAAGAGGATAAGGACAGCTCGGCCCCCATCCACCTGTCTCCGTAGTTTAAAAGTAGAAGGACAGCTCGGCCCCCATCCACCTGACTCCGTAGGTCTAAGAGGATAAGGACAGCCCGGCCCCCCCATCCACCTGTCTCCGTAGGTCTAAGAGGATAAGGACAGCTTGGCCCCCATCCACCTGTCTCCGTAGGTCTAAGAGGATAAGGACAGCTCGGCCCCCATCCACCTGTCTCCGTAGGTCTAAGAGGATAAGGACAGCTCGGCCCCCATCCACCTGTCTCCGTAGGTCTAAGAGGATAAGGACAGCTCGGCCCCCATCCACCTGTCTCCGTAGGTCTAAGAGGATAAGGACAGCTCGGCCCCCATCCACCTGTCTCCGTAGGTCTAAGAGGATAAGGACAGCTCGGCCCCCATCCACTTGTCTCTGTAGGTCTAAGAGGATAAGGACAGCTCGGCCCCCATCCACCTGTCTCCGTAGTTTAAAAGTAGAAGGACAGCTCGGCCCCCATCCACCTGACTCCATAGGTCTAAGAGGATAAGGACAGCTCGGCCCCCATCCACCTATCTCCGTAGTTGAAAAGTAGAAGGACAGCTCGGCCCCCATCCACCTGACTCCGTAGGTCTAAGAGGATAAGGACAGCTTGGCCCCCCATCCACCTGTCTCCGTAGGTCTAAGAGGATAAGGATAGCTCAGCCCCCATCCACCTGTCTCCGTAGGTCTAAGAGAATAAGGACAGCTCGGCCCCCATCCACCTGTCTCCGTAGGTCTAAGAGGATAAGGACAGCTCGGCCCCCATCCACCTGTCTCCGTAGGTCTAAGAGGATAATAACAGCTCGGCCCCCATCCACCTGTCTCCGTAGGTCTAAGAGGATAAGGACAGCTCGGCCCCCATCCACTTGTCTCTGTAGGTCTAAGAGGATAAGGACAGCTCGGCCCCCATCCACCTGTCTCCGTAGGTCTAAGAGGATAAGGACAGCTCTGCCCCCATCCACCTGTCTCCGTAGGTCTAAGAGGATAAGGACAGCTCGGCCCCCATCCACCTGTCTCCGTAGGTCTAAGAGGATAAGGACAGCTCGGCCCCCATCCACCTGTCTCCGTAGGTCTAAGAGGATAAGGAAAGCTCGGCCCCCATCCACCTGTCTCCGTAGGTCTAAGAGGATAAGGAAAGCTCGGCCCCCATCTACCTGTCTCCGTAGGTCTAAGATGATAAGGACAGCTCGGCCCCCATCCACCTGTCTCCTTAGGTCTAAGAGGATAAGGACAGCTCGGCCCCCATCCACTTGTCTCCGTAGGTCTGAGAGGATAAGGACAGCTTGGCCCCCATCCACCTGTCTCCGTAGGTCTAAGAGGATAAGGACAGCTCGGCCCCCATCCACCTGTCACCGTAGGTCTAAGAGGATAAGGAAAGCTCGGCCCCCATCTACCTGTCTCCGCAGGTCTAAGAGGATAAGGACAGCTCGGCCCCCATCCACCTGTCTCCTTAGGTCTAAGAGGATAAGGACAGCTCGGACCCCATCCACTTGTCTCCGTAGGTCTAAGAGGATAAGGACAGCTCGGCCCCCATCCACCTGTCTCCGTAGTTTAAAAGTAGAAGGACAGCTCGGCGCCCATCCACCTGACTCCGTAGGTCTAAGAGGATAAGGACAGCTCGGCCCCCCATCCACCTGTCTCCGTATGTCTAAGAGGATAAGGACAGCTCGGCCCCTATCCACCTGTCTCCGTAGGTCTAATAGGATAAGGACAGCTCGGCCCCCATCCACCTGTCTCCGTAGTTTAAAAGTAGAAGGACAGCTCGGCCCCCATCCACCTGACTCCGTAGGTCTAAGAGGATAAGGACAGCTCGGCCCCCCATCCACCTGTCTCCGTAGGTCTAAGAGGATAAGGACAGCTCGGCCCCCATCCACCTGTCTCCGTAGTTTAAAAGTAGAAGGACAGCTCGGCCCCCATCCACCTGACTCCGTAGGTCTAAGAGGATAAGGACAGCTCGGCCCCCATCCACTTGTCTCTGTAGGTCTAAGAGGATAAGGACAGCTCGGCCCCCATCCACCTGTCTCCGTAGTTTAAAAGTAGAAGGACAGCTCGGCCCCCATCCACCTGACTCCATAGGTCTAAGAGGATAAGGACAGCTCGGCCCCCATCCACCTATCTCTGTAGTTTAAAAGTAGAAGGACAGCTCGGCCCCCATCCACCTGACTCCGTAGGTCTAAGAGGATAAGGACAGCTTGGCCCCCCATCCACCTGTCTCCGTAGGTCTAAGAGGATAAGGACAGCTCGGTCCCCATCCACCTGTCTCCGTAGGTCTAAGAGAATAAGGACAGCTCGGCCCCCATCCACCTGTCTCCGTAGGTCTAAGAGGATAAGGACAGCTCGGCCCCCATCCACCTGTCTCCGTAGGTCTAAGAGGATAAGGACAGCTCGGCGCCCATCCACCTGTCTCCGTAGGTCTAAGAGGATAAGGACAGCTCTGCCCCCATCCACCTGTCTCCGTAGGTCTAAGAGGATAAGGACAGCTCGGCCCCCATCCACCTGTCTCCGTAGGTCTCAGAGGATAAGGACAGCTCGGCCCCCATCCACCTGTCTCCGTAGGTCTAAGAGGATAAGGACAGCTCGGCCCCCATCCACCTGTCTCCGTAGGTCTAAGAGGATAAGGAAAGCTCGGCCCCCATCCACCTGTCTCCATAGGTCTAAGAGGATAAGGAAAGCTCGGCCCCCATCTACCTGTCTCCGTAGGTCTAAGAGGATAAGGACAGCTCGGCCCCCATCCACCTGTCTCCTTAGGTCTAAGAGGATAAGGACAGCTCGGCCCCCATCCACTTGTCTCCGTAGGTCTAAGAGGATAAGGACAGCTTGGCCCCCATCCACCTGTCTCCGTAGGTCTAAGAGGATAAGGACAGCTCGGCCCCCATCCACCTGTCACCGTAGGTCTAAGAGGATAAGGAAAGCTCGGCCCCCATCTACCGGTCTCCGTAGGTCTAAGAGGATAAGGACAGCTCGGCCCCCATCCACCTGTCTCCTTAGGTCTAAGAGGATAAGGACAGCTCGGCCCCCATCCACTTGTCTCCGTAGATCTAAGAGGATAAGGACAGCTCGGCCCCCATCCACCTGTCTCCGTAGTTTAAAAGTAGAAGGACAGCTCGGCCCCCATCCACCTGACTCCGTAGGTCTAAGAGGATAAGGACAGCTCGGCCCCCCATCCACCTGTCTCCGTATGTCTAAGAGGATAAGGACAGCTCGGCCCCTATCCACCTGTCTCCGTAGGTCTAAGAGGATAAGGACAGCTCGGCCCCCATCCACCTGTCTCCGTAGTTTAAAAGTAGAAGGACAGCTCGGCCCCCATCCACCTGACTCCGTAGGTCTAAGAGGATAAGGACAGCTCGGCCCCCATCCCCCTGACTCCGTAGGTCTAAGAGGATAAGGACAGCTCGGCCCCCCATCCACCTGTCTCCGTAGGTCTAAGAGGATAAGGACAGCTTGGCCCCCATCCACCTGTCTCCGTAGGTCTAAGAGGATAAGGACAGCCCGGCCCCCCCATCCACCTGTCTCCGTAGGTCTAAGAGGATAAGGACAGCTTGGCCCCCATCCACCTGTCTCCGTAGGTCTAAGAGGATAAGGACAGCTCGGCCCCCATCCACCTGTCTCCGTAGGTCTAAGAGGATAAGGACAGCTCGGCCCCCATCCACCTGTCTCCGTAGGTCTAAGAGGATAAGGACAGCTCGGCCCCCATCCACCTGTCTCCGTAGGTCTAAGAGGATAAGGACAGCTCGGCCCCCATCCACCTGTCTCCGTAGGTCTAAGAGGATAAGGACAGCTCGGCCCCCATCCACTTGTCTCTGTAGGTCTAAGAGGATAAGGACAGCTAGGCCCCCATCCACCTGTCTCCGTAGTTTAAAAGTAGAAGGACAGCTCGGCCCCCATCCACCTGACTCCATAGGTCTAAGAGGATAAGGACAGCTCGGCCCCCATCCACCTATCTCCGTAGTTGAAAAGTAGAAGGACAGCTCGGCCCCCATCCACCTGACTCCGTAGGTCTAAGAGGATAAGGACAGCTTGGCCCCCCATCCACCTGTCTCCGTAGGTCTAAGAGGATAAGGACAGCTCAGCCCCCATCCACCTGTCTCCGTAGGTCTAAGAGAATAAGGACAGCTCGGCCCCCATCCACCTGTCTCCGTAGGTCTAAGAGGATAAGGACAGCTCGGCCCCCATCCACCTGTCTCCGTAGGTCTAAGAGGATAATGACAGCTCGGCCCCCATCCACCTGTCTCCGTAGGTCTAAGAGGATAAGGACAGCTCTGCCCCCATCCACTTGTCTCTGTAGGTCTAAGAGGATAAGGACAGCTCGGCCCCCATCCACCTGTCTCCGTAGGTCTAAGAGGATAAGGACAGCTCTGCCCCCATCCACCTGTCTCCGTAGGTCTAAGAGGATAAGGACAGCTCGGCCCCCATCCACCTGTCTCCGTAGGTCTAAGAGGATAATGACAGCTCGGCCCCCATCCACCTGTCTCCGTAGGTCTAAGAGGATAAGGACAGCTCGGCCCCCGTCCACTTGTCTCTGTAGGTCTAAGAGGATAAGGACAGCTCGGCCCCCATCCACCTGTCTCCGTAGGTCTAAGAGGATAAGGACAGCTCTGCCCCCATCCACCTGTCTCCGTAGGTCTAAGAGGATAAGGACAGCTCGGCCCCCATCCACCTGTCTCCGTAGGTCTAAGAGGATAAGGACAGCTCGGCCCCCATCCACCTGTCTCCGTAGGTCTAAGAGGATAAGGACAGCTCGGCCCCCATCCACCTGTCTCCGTAGGTCTAAGAGGATAAGGAAAGCTCGGCCCCCATCCACCTGTCTCCGTAGGTCTAAGAGGATAAGGAAAGCTCGGCCCCCATCTACCTGTCTCCGTAGGTCTAAGATGATGAGGACAGCTCGGCCCCCATCCACCTGTCTCCTTAGGTCTAAGAGGATAAGGACAGCTCGGCCCCCATCCACTTGTCTCCGTAGGTCTGAGAGGATAAGGACAGCTTGGCCCCCATCCACCTGTCTCCGTAGGTCTAAGAGGATAAGGACAGCTCGGCCCCCATCCACCTGTCACCGTAGGTCTAAGAGGATAAGGAAAGCTCGGCCCCCATCTACCTGTCTCCGTAGGTCTAAGAGGATAAGGACAGCTCGGCCCCCATCCACCTGTCTCCTTAGGTCTAAGAGGATAAGGACAGCTCGGACCCCATCCACTTGTCTCCGTAGGTCTAAGAGGATAAGGACAGCTCGGCCCCCATCCACCTGTCTCCGTAGTTTAAAAGTAGAAGGACAGCTCGGCGCCCATCCACCTGACTCCGTAGGTCTAAGAGGATAAGGACAGCTCGGCCCCCCATCCACCTGTCTCCGTATGTCTAAGAGGATAAGGACAGCTCGGCCCCTATCCACCTGTCTCCGTAGGTCTAAGAGGATAAGGACAGCTCGGCCCCCATCCACCTGTCTCCGTAGTTTAAAAGTAGAAGGACAGCTCGGCCCCCATCCACCTGACTCCGTAGGTCTAAGAGGATAAGGACAGCTCGGCCCCCCATCCACCTGTCTCCGTAGGTCTAAGAGGATAAGGACAGCTCGGCCCCCATCCACCTGTCTCCGTAGTTTAAAAGTAGAAGGACAGCTCGGCCCCCATCCACCTGACTCCGTAGGTCTAAGAGGATAAGGACAGCTTGGCCCCCCATCCACCTGTCTCCGTAGGTCTAAGAGGATAAGGACAGCTCGGCCCCCATCCACCTGTCTCCGTAGGTCTAAGAGGATAAGGACAGCTCGGCCCCATCCACCTGTCTCCGTAGGTCTAAGAGGATAAGGACAGCTCGGCCCCCATCCACTTGTCTCTGTAGGTCTAAGAGGATAAGGACAGCTCGGCCCCCATCCACCTGTCTCCGTAGGTCTAAGAGGATAAGGACAGCTCGGCCCCCATCCACCTGTCTCCGTAGGTCTAAGAGGATAAGGACAGCTCGGCCCCCATCCACCTGTCACCGTAGGTCTAAGAGGATAAGGACAGCTCAGCCCCCATCCACCTGTCTCCGTAGGTCTAAGAGAATAAGGACAGCTCGGCCCCCATCCACCTTTCTCCGTAGGTCTAAGAGGATAAGGACAGCTCGGCCCCCATCCACTTGTCTCTGTAGGTCTAAGAGGATAAGGACAGCTCGGCCCCCATCCACCTGTCTCCGTAGGTCTAAGAGGATAAGGACAGCTCTGCCCCCATCCACCTGTCTCCGTAGGTCTAAGAGGATAAGGACAGCTCTGCCCCCATCCACCTGTCTCCGTAGGCCTAAGAGGATAAGGACAGCTCGGCCCCCATCCACCTGTCTCCGTAGGTCTAAGAGGATAAGGACAGCTCGGCCCCCATCCACCTGTCTCCGTAGGTCTAAGAGGATAAGGAAAGCTCGGCCCCCATCCACCTGTCTCCGTAGGTCTAAGAGGATAAGGAAAGCTCGGCCCCCATCTACCTGTCTCCGTAGGTCTAAGAGGATAAGGACAGCTCGGCCCCCATCCACCTGTCTCCTTAGGTCTAAGAGGATAAGGACAGCTCGGCCCCCATCCACTTGTCTCCGTAGGTCTAAGAGGATAAGGACAGCTTGGCCCCCATCCACCTGTCTCCGTAGGTCTAAGATGATAAGGACAGCTCGGCCCCCATCCACCTGTCACCGTAGGTCTAAGAGGATAAGGAAAGCTCGGCCCCCATCTACCTGTCTCCGTAGGTCTAAGAGGATAAGGACAGCTCGGCCCCCATCCACCTGTCTCCTTAGGTCTAAGAGGATAAGGACAGCTCGGCCCCCATCCACTTGTCTCCGTAGGTCTAAGAGGATAAGGACAGCTCGGCCCCCATCCACCTGTCTCCGTAGTTTAAAAGTAGAAGGACAGCTCGGCCCCCATCCACCTGACTCCGTAGGTCTAAGAGGATAAGGACAGCTCGGCCCCCCATCCACCTGTCTCCGTATGTCTAAGAGGATAAGGACAGCTCGGCCCCTATCCACCTGTCTCCGTAGGCCTAAGAGGATAAGGACAGCTCGGCCCCCATCCACCTGTCTCCGTAGTTTAAAAGTAGAAGGACAGCTCGGCCCCCATCCACCTGACTCCGTAGGTCTAAGAGGATAAGGACAGCTCGGCCCCCCATCCACCTGTCTCCGTAGGTCTAAGAGGATAAGGACAGCTCGGCCCCCATCCACCTGTCTCCGTAGTTTAAAAGTAGAAGGACAGCTCGGCCCCCATCCACCTGACTCCGTAGGTCTAAGAGGATAAGGACAGCTCGGCCCCCCATCCACCTGTCTCCGTAGGTCTAAGAAGATAAGGACAGCTTGGCCCCCATCCACCTGTCTCCGTAGGTCTAAGAGGATAAGGACAGCTCGGCCCCCATCCACCTGTCTCCGTAGTTTAAAATTAGAAGGACAGCTCGGCCCCCATCCACCTGACTCCATAGGTCTAAGAGGATAAGGACAGCTCGGCCCCCCATCCACCTGTCTCCGTAGGTCTAAGAGGATAAGGACAGCTCAGCCCGCATCCACCTGTCTCCGTAGGTCTAAGAGGATAAGGACAGCTCGGCCCCCATCCACCTGTCTCCGTAGGTCTAAGAGGATAAGGACAGCTCGGCCCCCATCCACCTGTCTCCGTAGGTCTAAGAGGATAAGGACAGCTCGGCCCCCATCCAGCTGTCTCCGTAGGTCTAAGAGGATAAGGACAGCTCGGCCCCCATCCACCTATCTCCATAGGTCTAAGAGGATAAGGACAGCTCGGCCCCCATCCACCTGTCTCCGTAGGTCTAAGAGGATAAGGACAGCCCGGCCCCACATCCACCTGTCTCCGTAGGTCTAAGAGGATAAGGACAGCTTGGCCCCCATCCACCTGTCTCCGTAGGTCTAAGAGGATAAGGACAGCTCTGCCCCCATCCACCTGTCTCCGTAGGTCTAAGAGGATAAGGACAGCTAGGCCCCCATCCACCTGTCTCCGTAGGTCTAAGAGGATAAGGAAAGCTCGGCCCCCATCCACCTGTCTCCATAGGTCTAAGAGGATAAGGAAAGCTCGGCCCCCATCTACCTGTCTCCGTAGGTCTAAGAGGATAAGGACAGCTCGGCCCCCATCCACCTGTCTCCTTAGGTCTAAGAGGATAAGGACAGCTCGGCCCCCATCCACTTGTCTCTGTAGGTCTAAGAGGATAAGGACAGCTTGGCCCCCATCCACCTGTCTCCGTAGGTCTAAGAGGATAAGGACAGCTCGGCCCCCATCCACCTGTCTCGGTAGTTTAAAAGTAGAAGGACAGCTCGGCCCCCATCCACCTGACTCCGTAGGTCTAAGAGGATAAGGACAGCTCGGCCCCCCATCCACCTGTCTCCGTATGTCTAAGAGGATAAGGACAGCTCGGCCCCCATCCACCTGTCTCCGTAGGTCTAAGAGGATAAGGACAGCTCGGCCCCCATCCACCTGTCTCCGTAGGTCAAGAGGATAAGGACAGCTCGGCCCCCATCCACCTGTCTCCGTAGGTCTAAGAGGATAAGGACAGCTCGGCCCCCATCCACTTGTTTCCGTTAGTCTAAGAGGATAAGGACAGCTCGGCCCCCATCTACCTGTCTCCGTAGGTCTAAGAGGATAAGGACAGCTAGGCCCCCATCCACCAGTCTCCGTAGGTCTAAGAGGATAAGGACAGCTCAGCCCCCATCCACCTGTCTCCGTAGGTCTAAGAGGATAAGGACAGCTCGGCCCCCATCCACCTGTCTCCGTAGGTCTAAGAGGATAAGGACAGCTTGGCCCCCATCCACTTGTCTCTGTAGGTCTAAGAGGATAAGGACAGCTCGGCCCCCATCCACCTGTCTCCGTAGTTTAAAAGTAGAAGGACAGCTCGGCCCCCATCCACCTGACTCCATAGGTCTAAGAGGATAAGGACAGCTCGGCCCCCATCCACCTATCTCCGTAGTTTAAAAGTAGAAGGACAGCTCGGCCCCCATCCACCTGACTCCGTAGGTCTAAGAGGATAAGGACAGCTTGGCCCCCCATCCACCTGTCTCCGTAGGTCTAAGAGGATAAGGACAGCTCGGCCCCCATCCACCTGTCTCCGTAGGTCTAAGAGGATAAGGACAGCTCGGCCCCATCCACCTGTCTCCGTAGGTCTAAGAGGATAAGGACAGCTCGGCCCCCATCCACTTGTCTCTGTAGGTCTAAGAGGATAAGGACAGCTCGGCCCCCATCCACCTGTCTCCGTAGGTCTAAGAGGATAAGGACAGCTCGGCCCCCATCCACCTGTCTCCGTAGGTCTAAGAGGATAAGGACAGCTCGGCCCCCATCCACCTGTCTCCGTAGGTCTAAGAGGATAAGGACAGCTCGGCCCCCATCCACCTGTCTCCGTAGGTCTAAGAGGATAAGGACAGCTCGGCCCCCATCCACCTGTCTCCGTAGGTCTAAGAGGATAAGGAAAGCTCGGCCCCCATCCACCTGTCTCCTTAGGTCTAAGAGGATAAGGAAAGCTCGGCCCCCCTCTACCTGTCTCCGTAGGTCTAAGAGGATAAGGACAGCTCGGCCCCCATCCACCTGTCTCCTTAGGTCTAAGAGGATAAGGACAGCTCGGCCCCCATCCACTTGTCTCCGTAGGTCTAAGAGGATAAGGACAGCTTGGCCCTCATCCACCTGTCTCCGTAGGTCTAAGAGGATAAGGACAGCTCGGCCCCCATCCACCTGTCACCGTAGGTCTAAGAGGATAAGGACAGCTCGGCCCCCATCCACCTGTCTCCGTAGGTCTAAGAGGATAAGGACAGCTCGGCCCCCATCCACCTGTCTCCGTAGGTCTAAGAGGATAAGGACAGCTCGGCCCCCATCCACCTGTCTCCGTAGGTCTAAGAGGATAAGGACAGCTCGGCCCCCATCCACCTGTCTCCGTAGGTCTAAGAGGATAAGGAAAGCTCGGCCCCCATCCACCTGTCTCCATAGGTCTAAGAGGATAAGGAAAGCTCGGCCCCCATCTACCTGTCTCCGTAGGTCTAAGAGGATAAGGACAGCTCGGCCCCCATCCACCTGTCTCCTTAGGTCTAAGAGGATAAGGACAGCTCAGCCCCCATCCACTTGTCTCCGTAGGTCTAAGAGGATAAGGACAGCTTGGCCCCCATCCACCTGTCTCCGTAGGTCTAAGAGGATAAGGACAGCTCGGCCCCCATCCACCTGTCTCCGTAGGTCTAAGAGGATAAGGACAGCTCGGCCCCCATCCACCTGTCACCGTAGGTCTAAGAGGATAAGGACAGCTCGGCCCCCATCCACCTGTCTCCGTAGGTCTAAGAGGATAAGGACAGCTCGGCCCCCATCCACCTGTCTCCGTAGGTCTAAGAGGATAAGGACAGCTCGGCCCCCATCCACCTGTCTCCGTAGGTCTAAGAGGATAAGGACAGCTCGGCCCCCATCCACCTGTCTCCGTAGGTCTAAGAGGATAAGGAAAGCTCGGCCCCCATCCACCTGTCTCCATAGGTCTAAGAGGATAAGGAAAGCTCGGCCCCCATCTACCTGTCTCCGTAGGTCTAAGAGGATAAGGACAGCTCGGCCCCCATCCACCTGTCTCCTTAGGTCTAAGAGGATAAGGACAGCTCAGCCCCCATCCACTTGTCTCCGTAGGTCTAAGAGGATAAGGACAGCTTGGCCCCCATCCACCTGTCTCCGTAGGTCTAAGAGGATAAGGACAGCTCGGCCCCCATCCACCTGTCTCCGTAGGTCTAAGAGGATAAGGACAGCTCGGCCCCCATCCACCTGTCTCCGTTGCCAATAAATATCAAAGCAGTCTCAGTCGAGTGACATGACCGAAAGCCATACTGACTTGAGTCAAGCAGATTATTGGAGTCTAGATATTGTGTTAGCTCCCAGTTGACTGATTTTTTAAGGATTTTGGCTGCTACTGGCAGGCATGAAATAGGTCGATCATTTTTGACCTCGGTAGGGTACAGGGAAGGCTTTTTCAGGCTCGGCCTGATACACACATTTTTCCAGGCACAAGGATAAATCTCTGACTCTACAACTTTGTTTAATACGGGGGGTTAGATGTAAACTAATGGCCGGTGGACAGGATCATTACCGGATCCTGATTTAGTTGATAGGATTGTTCATTTCCTCTTGAGTAAGAGACCGGAAACTTGTTAGTTGGCACTGAGATGCCTTCCCCTCCAGTGGCAGCCCGTTACAATCGTCCGCGACACGAGCTGTGTTAAGGAGGCCGCTGTAGATCAATTGCACCTTAGTCTTAATTAAATTAGCCATCTTATTTCAGAAGGCTTGATCCGCCCTAAACTGATGAACCTGCTGCGGTTTAGATAACACTTGGATGGATTTGAAAAGTTCCTTAGAGGAGTTGTTAGCCGCCTCAATGTTTGCTGTGAAATTAGCTGTTTTGGCCTTTATAATGGCCTCCTTGTATTGGTCTAAGGCTTGATTATATGATGTTTTGTGCTCCTTACTGTAGTCAGATCTCCACGTTCGTTCGATTCTCCTACATTTGGCCTTTATGCCTGAAGATATGGTCCATACCATGGCGAGGTTGCCCGCGATCTTCTTGCTACATGGTTGACTGCTGCTCCGATCCATTTATCAAGTTGGTACACTGTGTCACTGTTATCAGTGACCAATGAGGAGGGCAAGTGTTTAGGGCCTGTTCTAATTCGTTCCCTTGTATTTCATTCCATAATAGGATCTTTACCATGGATGGCTTGTTTCAGATGGAATGGGCAGGCTGGATTACCTCAGTATTGAAATATACGGCCTGATGGTCGGTCCAGGGTCGTGAGGAGGTTTCGGTCAGAGAGATGTCAGGGTTATTGGTAAATATGCCATCAAGTGTGTGGCCGGCTGAGCAAGTAGGTTCAGACTCTATTTGAGCAAGGCCACGGGCTGCTAGATTATAAAGTATCCTGATAGAGTTATTATATAGTTCCAAGTGGAAGTTAAAGTCAGCCAGGATAGTGAGCGAGGGGGATTCGAGGCAGGATTCAAGTAGGGTCTGAAGGGCTTGAGAGAAGGCTGCTCTGGGGCCAGGTGGCCGATACAAGAGTAAACCATGAAAAGTTGAAATGTTATTTATTTTAAACGTAAAAGCATCGCCTCCGCCGGAAGATGTGAAATTGTTACGGTGGGAGTTACCAGGTAACACCCAAGGCATTTGACACATTCCCAGATTTACGAGAATTTACAAACATGGGAATACATCTTGGTGAGCAGTCAAAATATCGAAAACAAAATATCTACATACACTAATATCGAGTTGACAATATCGAAGCGACAGAATATCGATGTCAATAATATCTATGGACAGAATATCGACCCTAAGGTAAGTATTTTTATATCGATGTTAGTAATATCGAAGTTAGTAATATCGATATCAAATATATCGATGTTACTAATATTGATGTTACTAATATCGATATTTATATTATTGTTATGTATTTTATTATGTATTTAATATGAATGTGTTATGTTTTTTGTTGAGTGTTCTACTGGTTTTAAAATATATTTGTACAATTTTTATATGTTAATAATGGTTTTTTAAGTCAATTTTGTGTTTTAGTACCGTAGCGGGTTGTGGGTTTATCGGGGAATAGGGTGGGAAGTAATTTAATTATATGAAATTAATTATACATTTTTAGGAATTATAAATTAATTTTAATTATTTTTTGCGTATAAGTTCTGTAGCGGGTTGTGGGTTTATAGGGGAATAGGGTGGGAAGTAATTTAATTGTTATTAAGGAATAATTTATTTTCATTTATTGGTATCGATAATTATATTATTGTTAATTAAGTATTAATTGGTAATTCATTTGTATTAATTGGTAATTAGTTTTTATTAATTGATTAATTGATAATTATGTTAAGTGTATTATTTTATTATTGGAGTGTGTCGTGCGTTTATAGGGGAATAGTGTTGGAAGTAATTGAAATCTAATTAAGTAATTATTACATTTGTTGTTGGGTATTGATAATTAATTAATTGGACATTAATTATTAATTGGTAAATCTTTTAAATTATAATATTTTGGTTATGAAAAATAATTTATCGTTGATTAATCAATAATTGTTAATTAAATATGATTAAATATTATGTATTGATATTTCTAATTTATATATATTATTAAGTAATTATTAATTGGTAATTAATGTTTAATACTTATTATTTTGAGTTATACAAAATATTTAATAGTTCAAAAAAATTTAATTGGTAATTAATGGTTAATAATTATTATTCTTTGGTATAAAAAATGTACTTGTTCAATATTTTTTTATTGGTAATTACTTTTTAATAATACATATGTTTTTGGTTATGAAAAATATTTTATTTAATATTATTTGGTAATTAATATTAATTATTATTTATAGGTATTTATTATTCATTTATTGTTAATTAATTATTCATTGGTATAATAAATAAATAAATAAATAAATAATTAAATCGCTAATTATTTTAAATATTTATTTTATTTATAAGTATGTTATTCTTAACTTCTACGCTATCCAACACTTTCCCTACTGTTGCAATCTCTGGAATTTCGAATAGTAATTTGTATCCCTACGCTATCCAACACTTTCCATACTGTTGCACTCTCTGGAGTTGGAATAGTAATTTTGACCCTTACGCTATCCAAAACTTTCCCTACTGTTGCACTCTGTGGAATTGGAATAGTAATTTTTACCCCTACGCTATCCAACACTTTCCCTACTGTTGCACTCTCTGGAGTGGGAATAGTAATTTTTACCCCTACACTATCCAACACTTTCCCTACTGTTGCACTCTCTGGAGTTGGAATAGTAATTTTTACCCCTACGCTATCCAACACATTCCCTACTGTTGCACTCTCTGGAGTGGGAGTAGTAATTTTTTCCCCTATGCTATCCAACACTTTCTCTACTGTTGCACTCTCTGGAGTTGGAATAGTAATTTTTACCCCTACGCTATCCAACACTTTCCCTATTGTTGCACTGTCTGGAGTGGGAATTGTAATTTTTACCCCTGTGCTATCCAACACTTTCCCTACTGTTGCACTCTCTGGAATGGGAATAGTCATTTTTACCCCTACGCTATCCAACACTTTCCCTACTGTTGCAGTCTCTGGAGTGGGAATAGTATTTTTTACCCCTACGCTATCCAACACTTTCTCTACTGTTGCACTCTCTGGAGTTGGAATAGTCATTTTTACCCCTACGCTATCCAACATTTTCCCTATTGTTGCACTGTCTGGAGTGGGAATTGTAATTTTTACCCCTATGTTATCCAACACTTTCTCTACTGTTGCACTCTCTGGAGTTGGAATAGTAATTTTTACCCCTACGCTATCCAACACTTTCTCTACTGTTGCACTCTCTGGAGTGGGAATTGTAATTTTTACCCCTATGTTATCCAACACTTTCCCTACTGTTGCACTCTCTGGAGTAGGTATAGTAAAGACAGACCAGCATAGCTGAAAAATCACACCTGTGGCAGAGGATCGTCGATAGGGTGAATGCTGTTGCACCCATTAGAAGGACCAGGAATGAATGCCAAGCCAGGTGGTACGATCTGCGGAGGGCGGTCAAGCGCAAAATGAATGAGAACTACGCCCAGAGCAACATCACTGGAGGTGGGCTGCCCGGCAGACCGGTACATTGCCATCCCTGGGAGGAGAAGGTGATGGCCCTGCTTCCGCCGGTGGGAGTACATGGACTGCAAGGACTTCCAGAGCCTGGTGAGTACACAAACAACTTACGTAACATGGGGGTAATGGCATCCACACCCCAACTACACAAAATGCACACAGCTACCCCCAAGCCCTCACTGGCCAGAACCACACTCAAAAATAAAGCTAATACCACTAACATGTGTATGCCCCATTGAGAAAACAAGGCCATGCTATGTCCCATGCTACACGAAGCACCAACCCAAGAATGGATGTCCGGTATGCTGGGAGGGTGGGTGGCACAAAACACATTGTTGAACTCCAAATCAGACACAATTGCCCTCATCCCATATGGCCCAGGTACATACCCATGCACCATGCGCAATGCACAGGGATTGGGAAAGTACTGACAAGATAGCTCACACTCTGCTTGGGTGTAGGCAGCACAAGGCCCTCCTGTGACCAGTGCAAACACAAACACCAAGACAACAAGGTCAGATATCTAGGACAGGAACTCACACTCACTGTCATGGCAGCATGCTCCATGGGGGGACAGACACCTGGGAGCCCCAGGGCCAAATCACACTACACACACCAGCAGGCCCTGCCACACACACCCCTTACACAAGCAGACACCCCCGGGACAGGCAATGGATGTACCCACTGTCACAATGGACATGTAACACAACACCAATACATAGCCAAAGAAGCATCCAAGCCAAAAATCTACATGTCAAAGACTCAGGAGAACATATCAAACTGTCCCCCGCAACATACCCATCCACAAGTGAACATTGAGGAGAATGCTAGGCACATACAACTACCTGGAGGAACAGTGTCAACTAGAATGTGTATGAGACATGCATGTTGCATGAAACAGCATTAAAATTGGCTGTCTCTCACACACATGGCAACGTGATGAATCTACCCCCAACAATGGGGGTGAAGATTCACAGTCCCTGGCCCGGGAGGAACCTGATCCCACTGGCAGCGACGCCTCTCAAAATTCCGCGGATGACCCCGACCGACCTGGACCCTCTGGTGTCCAAGCCCCTGCAGAACCTGGTTCAGGACCATCTGTGCCAACCACCACCCCCATTCCTGCCACATCCCAGGAGACACCGTGGAGCCCTGCCCGCAGTGAACAACTGAGCCAGTCTGACCAGGAGGGACAAGGAGCGCCGGGCACCCAGGAGGAGGCAGACAACACTGCCACTGCCATCCCTCAGGGGTCCCGTAGACCCGATGTGCCCACAACGGCAGGCCAGGCTCGTGTGGGCAGGGGTGGTGGGAGTGGAGGCAGGCGGAGGTGAGAACCTGACCAGCCAGCTGAAGGGACCAGTATGTCACACATACACAACATCATGGAGGCATACCGGCGTGACACCAGGGAGTTCAGCCAGGTAGTGCTGACCCTCACAGAGATCAAGAACCAGCAGGCGAGCAACACGCCAGTCAACAAGAACACCAAGGACGGATGGAGGCAAGACTGGCTGAGCTCCTGGCGGTGCAAACGGACATAAGCCGTTCACTCCGTCGGATCGCCGACAACATGGCCAACCATCCCTGTGCCACCAGGCGAAGACCACCACCAGCCACAGGGAGGGAGGAGGAGGAGGAGGATTCGTCCGACGGAGCGTCCCAAGCATCGTCAAGGCCTACATCTGAGAGTCCCCCGAGGAAGGTGGGTTGTCCACGGAAAAGACCGTGAGAGGCAGCGGACCATCCACATCTCCCAGGTCACCTGGCCTGGCACCTGGCCTTCATGTGCGACAGCATCACCTCATTGACTGACATCATCTGCCACATGGACCTGCTGGTCACAGTCTGACTAATTATGCCAAACACTGTGGTCTGGACTCTGATGACTTCAAATGGCAAGGATCCCATCTCCCCCTGTGAACTTTGGATTCTATGGTCCCTGCATTGCACCTTTTTCAGTGCACAAATCACGCCCCAGACCTATAATTGAATAATTACTACGTGAAATTTCTTGTTGCAGTCATTTAGCATGAGTCCACAACATACGTGTGGGGATATGTCAAAGTATGCCTGAGTGTGGAACTAACTCCAGCCATCCATACACTTGGATCTGAGTCCGGTCGAGGACACACATGTGTCTCAATGTATCACCAAATACAGACATGGAGCCCAATACTCACCCGTGATGGCATCAAGCTGCTGAGGGGGGGCTTGCAATACTGCTCAGACAGACCAATTTGGAAAAGTATCATGAAGGTGTACAGGTCATGGGTCATGTTGATGTTTCCGTGGAGGGAGTCCCAGGTCTGTTTGGCGAGGTGGGAGAACTATCTCCTGCATGCCGTGTTTATGTGGATGTGATGAATGGTGGCCAGGGCAAGGTGGCCTGCATGGAGTTGGGCCAACGGGTTGTTGGATGACAGATGTCCAAGGTTTGTTTTGGGTCTGGGGTTGTGGACTGCCTGCTGAGTGTGGTTGAGGAGTCTGAAGGTGATCCTGCAGCAGACAGTGAGCCATTCTAGCTATCTCAGGTGGACGGTGATGTGGCTGAGGCTGGGGATGTCGAAGATGAGGTGAGCGGATGCACCCTGGATGTGGACTGCTTCTCCTGCAGTCCTGCTGTAGTTCCACAAAGCGGCCGGTGCTGTAGTTGAGCCGGCTGGTGTCGTTGACCTGGAGGATGGTCTGTCTTGCCTTGAAGTGGATCTATCTGTGGATCATTTGCAGCATGCGGAGGGTGTTGCAGCATGAGGTACAGATGGTGGTGAGTTGCATGGTAATTGTCAGCGATGGGTCCATGATGAACACCAGCTTGCGTGTGTGACCACTGGGTGCTGGTGCCGTGCCCAGACCAGTGGGACACAAGGAGTTGACCCAGCCATAAGGGGACAATCCTCAGATGATGACCTCAGTCCTGTCCAAGTCCAGCCTCAGATGGCTGATGTTCAGCCATTCGTCAATGGATCTCATGCCTTCTTGAAGTTTGGATCTGGCAATGGCTGGCTCTTTGGTGAGTTTGAGGAGCAGCTGGGTGTCAATTGCATACGGGATGATGATGAGGTCGTGTGCGCATGTGATGGTGGAGAGGGGGGTCATGGAGATATTGAAGATCGTCACGCTGAGAGAAGAGCCCTGGGGCATGTGCCACATGACCCCAGTGTACTACATGCTGCAGGGTGGAGGCAGACTCCCTGGGCCTTCCTGGTGAGCTACTTTCTGATTGAATCCTGGGCCCTCCTCTGCATACCAGTGTTGGAGATGTGTGAGCTGACAGTGTGGCAGCACATGGTGTACAATGCCGTTGAGAGGTCAAGGGGGGTGGGCTCACCATTGTTGAGCAGGGCAAAGTTGTCGTTGGTGGTGGCAATGATGACGGTTACAGTGGTGTGATTACAGTGGAATATGGTCTGGTGCCGGTTGCCTGGAGCTGGTTGCGTGGAGGAAATATGTCAGTTGCTTGTTGAGTGTCTTCCGGGTGACATTTGATGGGTAGGGAAGCAGGGTGATGTACCAGGAGATCCTGCGGTACTGCCGTCCATTGTTTAAGAAGGGCCTGGGTCTCTGCATGCGTCCAGCACCCATGGAATGTGGCCAACTCAAAGGAGACATTCAGGACGCGCGGGACGTGGGCTTCAAGGATGGCGAATGATGTGGTTGAGATGTTGTGTGGGAAGGGGCCTGATGGAGAGCCAGGTTATGTACTTGCTGCTGACGGGAGTCCAGAAACTGAGGGGGGTTTGTCCTGCGGATAATAGTGCTGTCTGCCTCTGTGTGCCAAGGCTGTCGTGTATGGCCATGAGCTAGCAGTGGTAGAAAGCTGCAAGGGATTTGATCTGCCTCGCAAGGGTGGGGTGTCATGGATGGAGATCTGCTGTCAGTTCACTCACAATGCTGAGGAGCTCCTTGATGTCGTGTGTTTTGGTGTCTCAGCACTATCTGAAGGATCTCCACTTGTCCTTGCTGATGATATGGTGATGTCTGTGTGTGGTGTTTCCACGGCTGTAAGGTACCTGATGGCTCTTTGTGTTGCAAGGTGTGCACAAGAGTCCGGCTACGTCTGTAGGAGTCCAGTAGGTCTGCCCTGTCCCAGGTGCCTTAACTATTGTTGTGCTTCACAGGAAAGTCCGTCAATGTGGAAAGATTGTTGGATCAGTTGCTGATCCAGTGCGTGAGGTTTCAGGGTGTTGCATTGGTGTTGTTTTGAGTGTCCCACACAGCTTGTCTGTGGTGACTTACATCAAGCATCTTTGAGGGATCGTTAGCAGGGTGTGGGGCAGTGTGTTGGTTGTCAGAGACGTCAATCAAAATGTTGATGGACCAATGATGGATGGTGGTGTGGTTCTCCTCCAGCCAGAAGTTACTGGCCCCCAGCCACATGTAGCCTGTGGAGGTGAGGGTGTGCGTGCAGATGTACGTGTTGATAGCTTAGCGCAATTGTGGATGTAGGCCTTGATATCTGGAGTTGAGTGTCACTCTGAGGGTTGCCAGGGAGTTGCTGCAAACCCAGATTTGTGACTCTGAGGATGTACTTGTGAATCAATTGCAATTCATCCTCCGGGATTGTTGGTGCCGTCCCTGCGGGTGATCTTGTATCCGTCTGAGATGGCAATGAAGAAGTCGTGTGCTGAGGATGCTTATGTCCAGGTTACTGTCATGAAGGTGATGTGTGGCCCTGTTGTGTTGAGGAGGTAACAGAGTCCAATGGCGTGCTGGTGGACGGAGCGGGTGTGGAGTAGGAGGCACATGACCTGGTTATCCTGACAGGGTCTGGTAGGCTGGGCAGCGCTGTATAGGCAGTTGGAGTTGCACACTCAGCATGCGAAGGTGTCGTGTGTGCGCTTAGGGGTTGCCTGATAGCAGGCGGATGATTGTGTGGAGGACATTGCTTTGAGGTTGGCTGCAGCATGAGCCTGTTGTGTGACGTGGGTCATGCAAAGACCAGAGGCTCGGTCACTGTGCACGTTGCAGGCGCACACGGTCCTGCCTTTGGCACGGCATTGGCGCAACAGTGGCACAGACAAGCTGCTGGCTGCATGAAGAATGGGTGGAGGGGGGAAGGGAGGAGCAGTTTGGAGGCGTGTGGGTTGCAGAATCATGGCACTCGGCGGGGCGGTGCCGTAGGTGAGGCAGCAGCAGGCAGAAGGGGTGAGAAACTATGCAAAAAGTAGCACACAAAGACAAGGAGGCCAGAAAGGCACAGTGCAACAGGTGTATGCAAAGGAAGCGGTGTCAGGTAACTCATGGGTCACTACGAGAAAATGTATGACCAATCACCAAAAATGATGATCACAGGGTCAGGCAACAAAATGGGGAGCTGCACACAGGAGACACACCATCAGCATGTGCTCACGTCTCGTTGTGGGGAGCAAGCTGCACAAATACATACACGACCAGGGACTTCATGCACAATAGATATTATTAGCCATGAATAACTGCATGCATGTTGCCGAAGTAGATATACACATATGCTCAATATTTAACAAGTATGCCATAGATGATGCATGCAAACTGGCAAGAGAGCTGCAGTGACAGAGATGAGGCACTTTGGATTGTGTTGAACACCTTTGCTCCACATACACACACAAAGGGAAATGCATCCATGTGAACAGACTCACAGGTCAGTTGACAGAACATGTGGGACATACGCTGGACCCCCCCTTCACGACACAGATGATGTCAATCCCAATGAACTGGCACACAAGTCAAGGGGATGAGCCAAACAAATCCTGCTGCACACGGAGAGGCTGCAATTCCCCATAGAGCCAGTTGTTGTGATGTCCCACACTATGTCCACCCGTAGCATCCGCAATGTTTCAGAGGCAAGGTTTACACACATTGATGCCTTCATCAGACGCCACACTCCACTACAGATGACAGTTAATAAGGGTGACTATCATGTCATGGGAGTGATGCTACATGTTATATGCTCCATGGTGAAAAGACATGTATGCATAGTACCACAACATGCACAGAAGCAGGCCCACACATTCCCAACCCGTACCACCACCAAAAAGCCTTGCTGCTATCCTTACCCAAACTGACATTTCCACATGTCCGTGCATGGAACGCTGATTCAGCACACGTTGCAATCCTCATGAGGAATAGCAGGAGGACAAAGATGACATGAGCAGACAACAGGCGCAAAAACCTGGGAATGACGGACACACAAGAAGTCACCAAAAAGAATTCTCGCCGCACACAGGGACATTTACAAAACATGAACAATGTTGGACACATGTAAATTTCAAAACTGTGTGGCATGACATCATCACTCGAGTGACACATCAGAACACACATCAAAGTCACTTTGCATTCAGTCAGCTGGATACACACATTGCAACACATGCCACTCAATGCTACAGGCTTGCACACTCATACCCAGTGACTCACCATTATGAGAAGAAGTTGCGTATGAGCTGATTCCGGATATCATCCTCCTCCTCCTCCTCATCACTAGCCTCGTGAGCAAGCCCTTGATCCTCCACGGGTGGATGTTCCTGCTCATCCTGCTCCAGGATGAGTGGCACTGCCTTCTCAACTGCCATGTTGTGCAGCATGCAGCACACGAGGAAGATTCGGCAGACCTTCTCCGGGGCATAAGGGAGGGACCTGCCTGTCTTGTCCAGGCACCAGAATCGGCTCTTCAGGAGGCCAAACGTCCTCTCAATCACTCGCCTGGTCTGCCCGTGTGCATTGTTGTAACGGTGATCTGCAGCTGTTCTTGGGTTGCGGAGAGGTATCATTAGCCATGGTATGTTGAGATATCCAGAGTCCCCTACATGGAAACACCATGTAAAAAAGTGGGTCAGGAGATGCCGTAAGAGCCAAAGTTACCGCAACACACAGGACAAACAGAGTATACCCACCAACAAGACATGCTCGTTCGTTGTGCCCCAGCATCATTTGTGGCACCCTGCTACGCCTCATGATGCAGGCATCGTGTGCTGATCCTGGAAAACGTGCACAGACATGGGAAATCAGCATGTTAGCAAGACACACCACAAGGGCATTTATCGAGTGGTAATGTTTTCTATTGCGATAGGCTTGTTCCTGTGCCTGTGGTGGTACCAAAGCCACATGTGTACCATCAATGGACCCAATGACATGGGGCATCCCTCCCAGGGCATAGAAATCACCCTTGACACCCGTCAACTCCTCAGGAGTAGGAAATGTGATGAATTCATCAAGGTGCTCCAACATGGCTGCTAAAACATCACGCAGGACACGGCTGAACATTGTCTGTGACAGGCCACCAACATCAGCTATGGTGAATTGAAACGTACCTGTGGCAAAAAAATGTAGTGCTGCCATCACCTTCATCTTTGGGGTCAGTGCAGTAGGATACCTGTGTCGCGGTTGGAGGTGTGGTGCCAGCCTGTTTGTCAGATCCTCAATCAACTGTTGAGTGAATCTGTAACGTCGGATGCAGGCACGTTCCCTCATGGCACCCAAGTCTGGCATTGGTCTTGGGACAGGCGGTGCCCTGCAAGACATTGTTTGTAAGAATGAAGATTGAGAGTCGGCCAATATCAATGTCAATGAACATAGCACATGCTACACTGCTAATACACATCAGGTAACTATGGAGTCGGGTGTGTGCAATACATACAGGACACATATGCCAGCTTGCTCGTACTCCTACAAAAAGCCAGATACACCTGTTGATTGTCAAGTCTACATGACAGGCCCTGAAATGAGCTGGTGGCCACAGATATCACCAGAGTGACACACAACCACAAAGCTGCATTGGAAGGATGTCATCTCATCCAGACAGCTAACTGTAAGGCACACGCACAGGTCACATGGAATGTCAAATGTAAATATCAAACACAGTGCGATGAAGGGGTACACGTGTGTTCTGCTTGGGTTTTCAGATCGGGTGGAACCTGCTCTACAGAGCCCTTCTGACCCAAAACCAGAACGTTACCCCCTCCCTAGGGCCTTTTTACACCTAAATGACCACATATATATGTACCACCTAAGGACAGGGAATTCCTATTATATATATATATATATCAAGACCTCACCGTCTAGCGATCTCAGCAACCACAGTCTCGCGGCCTTCAGCAGACCCAGAATCTCCTACCCAGACGGCAGCAACACACACAGTCTCGCGGCCTCAGTCAGACCCAGAATCTCCTACCCAGCCGGCAGCAACACACACAGTCTCGCGGCCTCAGTCAGACCCAGAATCTCCTACCCAGACGGCAGCAACACACACAGTCTCGCGGCCTCAGTCAGACCCAGAATCTCCTACCCAGACGGCAGCAACACACACAGTCTCGCGGCCTCAGGCAGACCCAGAATCTCCTACCCAGACGGCAGCAACACACACAGTCTCGCGGCCTCAGGCAGACCCAGAATCTCCTACCCAGACGGCAGCAACACACACAGTCTCGCGGCCTCAGTCAGACCCAGAATCTCCTACCCAGACGGCAGCAACACACACAGTCTCGCGGCCTCAGTCAGACCCAGAATCTCCTACCCAGCCGGCAGCAACACACATAGTCTCGCGGCCTCAGTCAGACCCAGAATCTCCTACCCAGCCGGCAGCAACACACATAGTCTCGCGGCCTCAGTCAGACCCAGAATCTCCTACCTAGACGGCAGCAACACACATAGGTGCCGATCACAATCCTGTAAAAACCGGGTACGAACCGTCGGACGGAGCATATTCTCCGTTCGACGCGTACCCGGTCGTGTAAATATACAAACAAGGAATTACGATTCGTACGGAAACACCTTGGGCCCGATTCACAGAACTAACTTAAGACAAAATCCTAAACTTACTACTTATGGTATTCACAGAAGGTAGGATTTTGTCCTAAGTTTGACTTAAGACAAACTTAAGACAGACTTAAGACAAACTTAAGACAAACTTAAGACAAACTTAAGACAAACTTAAGACAGACTTAAGACAGACTTAAGACAGACTTAAGACAAACTTAAGACAAACTTAAGACAAAATCCGAACTTAAGTCTGTCTTAAGTCTGTCTTAAGTCTGTCTTAAGTTTGTCTTAAGTCTGTCTTAAGTTTGTCTTAAGTCTGTCTTAAGTCTGTCTTAAGTTTGTCTTAAGTTTGTCTTAAGACAAACTTAAGACAAAATCCTAACTTCTGTGAATACCAAAAGTAGTAAGTTTAGGATTTTGTCTTAAGTTAGTTCTGTGAATCGGGCCCCTTTTCCGTACGAATCGTAAAAAAGCCCGACCGAACAAAAAAACAACTACCAATGTGATCCGGGAAAGCGCAGACCTGACGTCTGGACGCACGCAGCCAGCCATTCACGAACCAGGAATCACGATTCGCACCGACGTCACCCCGCACGGTGAAGATTCTGCGGCAGCCAAAAACTGCCGGGAAACAGGACGACGCGAACAAGGACCACCAGTACGCGACGGACAGACGACGACGCGAACAAGGAGGACCAGTACGCGACGGACACAGGACCACGCGACCAAGGAGGACCCGTACCCGACAGGACGACGCGATCAAGGAGGACCCGTACGCGACAGGACGACGCGAGCAAGGAGTACCAGTACGCGACGGACAGACATGGACCCGAACCTACGAGTCATCCCTGCCCTCATAGCAGTCCACCTGCTCTACAGGCACCGACGCAGACGCCGCAGAAGGTAAGAATAACTAAGGGAGGGGGGAAAGTGGGGTGGGGTGGGGGTGGCACGACCAGGGCAAACCACAAAACAACCACATAAGTCACACATGGCCTGGACATACCTGACTCCCATGCCCTGGTCACCACGAGGGGGTGGGGGCGTGTCCTGATAAGCCAGCTACCGCCACAACGGAAGTCCGTCACCACGCGAACCGACAACACAACCAGACAGGTACGTCCCGTACCCACGCCTGAAGAGCGTGGGTACGAGTCGTACCACGCCCACACACACGTCACCCCAACAATGGCGGGACGGATCGTACCCACGTGGCAAAGGCCTGGGTACGGCCCGCACAAGCATCACATAGCGTGGGGATGGATATGTACGGACCCTACCCCCACCCTATATGCATGGAGCGTACCCCCATGCCAACAGTGTAGTACGACTCGAACCCTCACCCGCGGACCTACGGACCGTACCCCCACCAGTGTAAGTACGACTCCGACCCCCAACAGCGGACTCAGGGACCATACCCCCACCCCAACAGTGTAAGTACGACCCGTACCCCCACCCGCGTATGCAAGGAGCGTACCCCCCATGCCAACAGTGTAAGTACGACCCGTAGCCACACCCTATATGCAAGGAGCGTACCCCCACCCCAACAGTGTAAGTACGACCCGTACCCTCACCCGCGTATGCATGGAGCGTACCCCCACCCCAACAGTGTAAGTACGACTCGAACCCTCACCCGCGTATGCAAGGAGCGTACCCCCACCCCAACAGTGTAAGTACGACCCGTACCCCCACCCGCGTATGCAAGGAGCGTACCCCCACCCCAACAGTGTAAGTACGACTCGAACCCTCACCCGCGTATGCAAGGAGCGTACCCCCACCCCAACAGTGTAAGTACGACCCGTACCCCCACCCGCGTATGCAAGGAGCGTACCCCCCATGCCAACAGTGTAAGTACGACCCGTAGCCACACCCTATATGCATGGAGCGTACCCCCACCCCAACAGTGTAAGTACGACCCGTACCCCCACCCGCGTATGCAAGGAGCGTACCCCCCATGCCAACAGTGTAAGTACGACCCGTAGCCACACCCTATATGCATGGAGCGTACCCCCACCCCAACAGTGTAAGTACGACCCGTACCCCCACCCGCGTATGCAAGGAGCGTACCCCCCATGCCAACAGTGTAAGTACGACCCGTAGCCACACCCTATATGCATGGAGCGTACCCCCACCCCAACAGTGTAAGTACGACCCGTACCCTCACCCGCGTATGCATGGAGCGTACCCCCACCCCAACAGTGTAAGTACGACTCGAACCCTCACCCGCGTATGCATGGAGCGTACCTCCACCCCAACAGTGTAAGTACGACCCGTACCCCCACCCGCGTATGCAAGGAGCGTACCCCCACCCCAACAGTGTAAGTACGACTCGAACCCTCACCCGCGTATGCAAGGAGCGTACCCCCACCCCAACAGTGTAAGTACGACCCGTACCCCCACCCGCGTATGCAAGGAGCGTACCCCCACCCCAACAGTGTAAGTACGACTCGAACCCTCACCCGCGTATGCAAGGAGCGTACCCCCCATGCCAACAGTGTAAGTACGACCCGTAGCCACACCCTATATGCATGGAGCGTACCCCCCATGCCAACAGTGTAAGTACGACTCGAACCCTCACCCGCGGACGTACGGACCGTACCCCCACCCCCACCAGTGTAAGTACGACTCCTGGACTCACGGACCGTACCACCACCACACCAGTGTAAGTACGACTCGAACCCTCACCTCGAATGCATGGAGCGCACCCACACCGTGTATGTCCCAAGCGTACATGTCCAGAAATTGGAGGTGTGTGTGCAGAGTCCTCCCAGCAGTGTCCAGACCCAGGAGGGGTGGGTGCAGAGACCTCCCAGCAGTGCCCTGAGACAGGAGGGGTGGGTGGTGAGTCCTCCCAGCAGTGCCCAGAGACAGGAGGGGTGTGTGCAGAGTCCTCCCAGCAGTGTCCAGACCCAGGAGGGGTGGGTGCAGAGTCCTCCCAGCAGTGCCCAGAGACAGGAGGGGTGGGTGCAGAGTCCTCCCAGCAGTGTCCAGACCCAGGAGGGGTGTGTGCAGAGTCCTCCCAGCAGTGTCCAGACCCAGGAGGGGTGTGTGCAGAGTCCTCCCAGCAGTGTCCAGACCCAGGAGGGGTGGGTGGTGAGTCCTCCCAGCAGTGCCCTGAGACAGGAGGGGTGGGTGCAGAGACCTCCCAGCAGTGCCCTGAGACAGGAGGGGTGGGTGGTGAGTCCTCCCAGCAGTGTCCAGACCCAGGAAGGGTGTGTGCAGAGTCCTCCCAGCAGTGTCCAGACCCAGGAGGGGTGGGTGGTGAGTCCTCCCAGCAGTGCCCTGAGACAGGAGGGGTGGGTGCAGAGACCTCCCAGCAGTGCCCTGAGACAGGAGGGGTGGGTGGTGAGTCCTCCCAGCAGTGCCCAGAGACAGGAGGGGTGGGTGGTGAGTCCTCCCAGCAGTGCCCTGAGACAGGAGGGGTGGGTGCAGAGACCTCCCAGCAGTGTCCACACCCAGGAGGGGTGTAACACATGTGTGTGATGCCACAATTACCCACATCCATACTGCCTACAAGGGAACATGTCCCCATGAACTCATGTCAACTGACTCCACACACAAGTACAGTGATCACCAAGGATGCCACGATTGTTGCAGGTGGAGACATGGCCATGCATGCATGGCCAAAGTAGAAGGGCTCCGTCACACACACAGCTCATGTACACACAGCTCTGCGCTAAACATTGGGAACACCCTGCAGGGAAGAAACTGGGTACACAGAGGAAGGAATACACCCTGGGACAATTGAACCATGCAGTAACTGCTGACATGACCTAAGGAAGTTAGCCAACACCTTGTGATGGCACACAGATCCTAGGGTGGCCCCAAAGATCAGAACACTACTACAAATCCCACACACCCAAAGCCTTAAACACCACCAAAAACAATGTAGCAGCCCCACCAACACCAATACCACCATAGCAGGAGTGTGATAATGAAAAAAAAAATAAGCTTTATTCAGCATGAGCACAATGTCCGTGGATCAAAGGCAGTTCAAAGTCAACAAAGGCCATAGGGCAGTCAATGATTCCCAGCTGCATGGGGGACACAGTGGGATGTGTGTCCCCTACCTTGCCTGCACAGTCAAATGCCATCGTCTTCCATACTGGTGAGGGCATCAGGGGGGGGGGAAGCAACAGGCACCGCAGGGACATCAGGGCAAAGGGGCGGCGTTGTGGGTGCAGGGATGGAGGACTCAACCACAGGGGGTGTGTCATGGCCAAAGGCGGAGGCCAGGATGGCACTACACACCTTAGCAAGGTCCTCCAGGGAGTCCCCTGCACCCGAAGTGACCTCAGGCCCCAAGGAGGGGGGGGGTTCAGAGGGATGGGTTGCAGCGCCACCGGGGGAGGGTGGAGACAGGGGGGGAGACTCAACCACCCTGACCGAGGACTTCCTTGACCGCTTGCGTGGTGGCGTAACTGTGGGGCTCAGGGACAGAGCGGCCATGAAGGAGTCCTTGGGGGAGATGTGGCCAGGAGAGCTGAGGGGAGGGGATTTGGAGGGAGTGGATTGTGTGGAATGCGGACTCCCACTCTGGCTGCGTGTCACACGTTTGCCCCCCGACCCAGTGGGTGTGCCTATCTCACCCTGTGTGTGCGTGTCAGGAGGAGTGCGGTGGACATTCCGTGCTGGTGTGGTGCCTGTGTCTGTTGTGGTGGGTGCATGCCGACGTCTGGGTGTACGTGGGACAGGCATGGAAGTGGGAAGTGTGGATGGGGCAGGGGTAGGTGGGGGGAGGTCGCGCTGCAGGAGACCCACTGCTGCAGTCAGTGTGGAGTCTAGGGACCTCAGCAAGTTGCGTTGGTCAGCCTGCAAAGAATGAATGCCCTCCAAGAATGCCTCGATGTTGGTGAGGGTTTTCCCGTGGGAATGGAGGACATTCAGGATCGCAGCCTGACCAACCTGCATTTGCCGCTGGATGTCCATAGACTCAGCATTGGCGGCAGCAGTGGAGACAGGGGCAGGGGGTGCGGTGCCTGGCAGGAAGGAGACATGCGGTGACCGGGCACGCTGGGAAGGGACACGAGCAAGTGGGAGGCGGTTGGTGGGAACTGAGGGGGCGGTGGCAGGTGTTGTTCCACTGTCAGCTGCTGGTGCAGCCTCCGCCAACTCTGAGACATCCTCCTCGGACCTGTCAGCTTCGTAGTCTGATGTGCCAGTCGACAGGTCCTCGGCCACACTATCCTCCGCCTCTGTCCCACTCGATGTGCCAGCCCCGATGTCACGGCTGCCACTGGTGCTCGGTCCCTCCGCCTGGTCCGTGTCCATGTCTCCCTCTGTGTCCCCCGACGATGCTGTGGGCAGGGTGGAGAGACAGAAATTAATCAGACACCTGTACACATCTGTCACATGAGTCCAATCTACATAGTCAACATTGCATAGCCTGAAGAGGCAGATCCCTAACATCTGCAAAACAAGGTACCGATGTAGGGCATGAAACACAGTTGGTTGAGCCACCATGCCACTGAAATACCATGGAGAGCATGAGACAATAGCTGATGACAGGAAACGGAGTCTGACATAGCACCCAGGCCCTGGGGACAATCCTGCACTGCCTCTGCACCACACAGCGTTTGTGAAAATACCTATGACCAGGGACAATATCCATGAACTTGAGACACATGCTGCATAGGTAATGCTGCAAACATGCCCAACATAACTCGGTCACTGCACCTTGCGTGTGTGTCCAGTAACATCACACACTGTCCAGACCCAGCAATTAGGAATCAGGAATTGACACATAGGCATTGCCCGCCCCAAGCAACCCCCACACGATGCTAATTGCTGAGACACAGGTGGCACCAACATCTCATAGTCTGGGTGATAAACACAGTGCCAGGCAAAAGGCAAGATTGGACGCAAAACAGCAAAGGTGCGCCTGTACAAATAATGAGGTACCAGTGCCCATCCTCAGATGAGTATAACAAGACACACAGGCACTGGCAACTGTGAGTATGAAGAGGGACAATCAGGTCAGGCTGCACAGTGGACACCTGTACATAATAGCACGTCTATATACATGGTGACAGGGGACAATGGCACAGAGCACAACCTACGCTGTAGACAGTGAGAGTGTCCACGTTGATGATGACACAAACAACACTGAGGATAAGGTGCCCCAGGGGACAGTATTGGGCACGCAACTACATGCTACTGAATGGGAATGACTGCTACACACGTCACCATCCCTGCACTATGCGTAGCGCACACTCATGCACATCATGTCACAGGCCACTACATAGGACATGCGCGCTGTAAGGCATGACACATGAGAGACCAACTCCCATGTCTGGAGCCAGCATCAGTGCCAACTGACATGGAACCCACATGCAGTGAACTTGACAGTTCACAGGCAAGGTCCCACAACCTGTTACCCACCACCACCACCCATGATGCTACAGTCATTGTTCTCGTGGACAAAGCGCCAGCCTACATTACCTTGTGAAGGAGTGACTACACACAGACCAGGGAACACATTGCAAGGAGGGGAAGGGTGGCAGGGGCGCAGCGCTACACTGGGGCAAACTGGATGGGCACAGCACCTTTAAACCCTGCCAGTGAATTAATGCCACTGTGCCCTTACAAATGCCGGTGACACACAACAAACGCACATGTACCTACCCCCTTCCGCCTGCTGCATCGCCTGTAAGCGCCTCTCCAGGTCTGGAAAGACCACCGGCAGCACACGCCTGTGGAGGTGGGTCAGACGGCGGCGGCCGCGGTTCTTGTGGCTCTCAGGTGAGTTCCCCAGCAGGAGCCGTGCAATCCTCCGCGTCCAGCACCGGATATCCTGCCAGCGTTTCCTCACCTGGGACAGGCTCCGCCTCCGACCATCCACACGCCTCACGGCACTGACGGCGGTCAGCCAGATCTGCTCCTTGGCAGTGGCGCCTACCTGTGAGGAAGTACAAGTGACACCACATCAATACACCGGCCACATGTCACAGAGAGACATATGTGAACATAATAGCTGGTTACTACATGGCATGTAATGCAGCCAACGCATTGCACCTCTGTCATAGGGACATCATCCTCCGGTGAGGGAAAAGGCAGTACGTGCCATAGTGGGTACTCAGGTGGAATGATGGCAATGTCACAATCAATGATCAAGGCTCACACTGTGCATCACACCCACACCTCCTGTCTCAGGGCACTGCTGGGAGGACTCTGCACACACACCTCCTGTCTCAGGGCACTGCTGGGAGGACTCTGCACACACCCCTCCTGTCTCAGGGCACTGCTGGGAGGACTCTGCACACACACCTCCTGTCTCAGGGCACTTCTGGGAGGACTCTGCACACACCCCTCCTGTCTCAGGGCACTGCTGGGAGGACTCTGCACACACCCCTCCTGTCTCAGGGCACTTCTGGGAGGACTCTGCACACACCCCTCCTGTCTCAGGGCACTGCTGGGAGGACTCTGCACACACCCCTCCTGTCTCAGGGCACTGCTGGGAGACATCAGGCACCCCCCCCCTGGTACCCCCCCGACAGTACATGGCATGTGTGTCACACCGGGACACAATGCCTGAAGACACAGTCACAACATAGGGACAGTCTGTGGCAGTGGCCTATGCACTCACCTGATACCCTGGTCGCCCATACAGCATGGGGTACTGTGGGAGGATCACATCCAGCAGAGCCATGTTCTCCTCCAGGGTGAATGGCTGTGTCCTCTCCACAGCCCTTGACATGGTTCCAGGGAATCAGTAGCAGCAGCTTGGTCGACAAATGCAAAGATGTGCAGGCAAGTAATCCCTCATGGGACCTGGCTGCCTTATATGTGGCCTTCTGCCCAGTCTCATGCACAGGAGTACAGAGTGATTGGTCACTCACATTTGCATCCTATGTTTCCACCAATCCCTTCAAACCTAGCAGTCTGTGGGTTCTCTATCGGTTTCATTCTCCTGCATGATGTCAGCCCCACAAACACATTGCAACAAAGTAGAAGAATTCCAACTGACTTCTGCTGTGCACCTTCCAGAACAAAATCGAAATTTGAACCTGGTCGCCATGACAACCAGCATGCATGTAGGCCTTAATACTTGTCCCCTATGTAATTAGGAGAATCACACACAGGTACGGTGCGTTTCCGGGCCCTAGGGCACCCCAAATGCATGGCAACGGCCCGTACATGCATGCCTACGTTCAAAATCACTATGGGTCTGCACGCGTATGCGTACACGTAGTGGTACGGACCGTACACACGCATGTACGCTCACTATCACCATGGGTCTGCACGCGTATGCGTACACGTAGTGGTACGGACCGTACAAATGCCTGTACGCTCACTATCACTATGGTTCTGCACGCGTATGCGTACTCGTTGTGGTACGGACCGTACAAATGCCTGTACGCTCACTATCACTATGGGTCTGTGTACCCGTAGTGACAGTGAGCGTAGATGCGAGTGTACGGTCCGTACCACTACGTGTACGCATACGCGTGCAGACCCATAGTGACAGTGAGCGTAGATGCGAGTGTACGGTCCGTACCACTACGTGTACGCATACGCGTGCAGACCCATAGTGATAGTGAGCGTAGATGCGAGTGTACGGTCCGTACCACTACGTGTACGCATACGCGTGCAGACCCATAGTGATAGTGAGCGTAGATGCGAGTGTACGGTCCGTACCACTACGTGTACGCATACGCGTGCAGACCCATAGTGACAGTGAGCGTAGATGCGAGTGTACGGTCCGTACCACTACGTGTACGCATACGCGTGCAGACCCATAGTGATAGTGAGCGTAGATGCGAGTGTACGGTCCGTACCACTACGTGTACGCATACGCGTGCAGACCCATAGTGATAGTGAGCGTAGATGCGAGTGTACGGTCCGTACCACTACGTGTACGCATACGCGTGCAGACCCATAGTGATAGTGAGCGTACATGCGAGTGTACGGTCCGTACCACTACGTGTACGCATACGCGTGCAGACCCATAGTGATAGTGAGCGTACATGCGAGTGTACGGCCCTCTCACTATGGTTCTGCACGCGTATGCGTACTCGTTGTGGTACGGACCGTACAAATGCCTGTACGCTCGCCATCACGATGGGTACACATACGGCAGCACTCCCACAGTGATTGGGGAACATACACAGGCCCTCTTAGCAGCAGTACGCCGGTTTGTACACATCACTGTGGTGATAGTCGACACACAGGTAGGAATAGGGCGGACATACTTGTCCATGGATGGACATACTTGTCCATGAATGGACATCAAGGCATCGTCTGTGCATTACTACATGTGTGGGGCACAGGTGTGACAGGCTGTGATGTGGAACATGCCTCCTGAGTGGAGGAGGCACCAGATGTATGATGAGATGTGTACAGGTGTACTGTGTGAGGGTGCAATGTGTGCCAGGCATGCCCTTGACTCCTTTGACATGTGTGCATGTCGTACTGCGCACTTGGGGTGAGCGTCACTGGCATGGCACGGACACCAACACACGGAAGTGTCCCATGATGCCCGGTACAGGGGTCATGACACCTGACTTGTCACTACCCACAGTGCACAATGTGACTATGTCATTTATGTGTCCGGGATTTACATCAGGTTGATGTTGTAGCACCCTCAAAAGCTGCAGCCGTTGCAGCAACCAACATGTGTCTGTGTGTAGATTGTCATTGCACACTGTTCCGCACACCATGCCACATGTGGTATCGGATGTGAGGTGCACATGTATGCATGGGACACGGAGTAGCGTGACAAGGCCATGTCAGCATCCTCACAAGGAATGTGTGGTGAGTCATGACATGTGCACCTTCATGGCAAGGTGTGTGGGCAGGCCTAGTGTAATGTCATGTGACCTGTGGCTCCGGTGTTCCGCTACCAGTCTCTACAATCGGCATCCTACTTCTGCTGATGTGTGGGTGTATGTCACTTCTGTCTTGCGTCGGGCTGTTCACTTGCACTGGGACACAGCTATTCCCATGGCGTGGCATGGGGAGGTTCTCAATCTCCGTGTGTAGCTGGGTCTTGGAAGGAGTGTCACCTTGCATCCATACGTGTCCTGGGCATGTAGCACATATGTGACTCCCTATGTAGCATGTGTGTATTGCCAGATTTACATGTGCTCAGTAGACATGAGTTGTTGTCGTAGTGCACTCACTCTTCCTTGTCACTTCCAAATTACTGCAGAGCGCCGCCTGTGGCCCGAATAATTCCAGACTTGGCTGCCATGCAGGAGAATGACAGGATCCGGCTCTACCGCTTCACCCAACCGTTGATTCTGGAGCTGACAGCGAGACTGGCACCACACCTGCAACCGCAGCACAGGTATCCTACGGCACTGACACCCCAGCTGAAGGTAATGGCTGCCCTACATTTTCTAGCCACGGGTACCTTCCAAAATACCATAGCTCATGTTGGTGGCATGTCCCAGAGCATGTTCAGCGGTGTGCTGCATGATTTCTTGGAGGCCATGTTGATTCACCTGGATGACTTCATAAAGTTCCCAACCCCTGAACAGATGACAGAGGTCAAGCGTGGATTCTATGCCCTGGGAGGGATGCCCCATGTCATTGGGTCCATAGATGGGACACATGTAGGTTTGGTACCACCACACGCACGGGAGGTGGCGTACCGGAATCGGAAGCACTACCACTCCATCAATGCCCTTGTGGTGTGTCTGTCCAACATGGTGATTTCACATGTCTGTGCTCGTTTTCCAGGATCAGCACACGATGCCTACATCATGAGGCGTAGCGGGATGCCTGATATGATGATGCAGCTGCGCAACGAACGGGCATGTGTTGTTGGTGGGTACAGTCTGTCTGTCCTGTATTCTGTATAGCCTACCAGCACGACCGCTTCGCCAGTTCTAACGATATCCATGTGCTTTCCATGTAGGGGACGCTGGCTATCCCAACATGCCTTGGCTGCTGACACCTCTCCGCAACCCCATCACGCCGGCCCAGCTCCGCTACAACACCGCCCATGGCCGGACAAGGCGTGTGATAGAGAGGACGTTTGGCATGCTGAAGAGCCGATTCCGGTGCCTCCACAAGACCGGCGGCGCACTCCCATATGCCCCGGCGAAGGTTTGCAAGATCTTCATGGTCTGCTGCATGCTGCACAACATGGCAGTTGAAAGAGCTGTGCCACTCATCCTGAATCAACATGACGAGGACCATCCACCCGTGGAGGACGAAGGGCTTGGCAATGGGGCTAGTGATGTGGAGGATGTGGAGCCGCAAGAGGACATCCGGACTCGGCTCATACGCGACTTCTTTGCTTAGTGGTGAGTACCAGTGTCTTGAGTGTGCACGCCTTGGTCCCCGTGTGGCATGCGTTGTGATGTGTGTCTCCACCTGCATGTATGGCACGTGAGTCAGAGGTGTGTGTGGGTGTGTCACTGGAGTGATGGTGGCAGTGATGTGTATTTCCCCACTCATAATTGTGACCTAGCATGTTGTCATCCTAACATGTGTCGAGTACATGCACATGCAAGTGGCTGTGCTTTTTGTGGCTGACTTCTTGTGTGTCTCTCTTCCCCAGGTACCTGCGCATGCCGTCTTCTGGTTGCATTGTTGTGGCACTGCTATTCCTCATGGACATGGCATCGTGGGCTGACTCAGCGTTACAGGCACGGACACGTTTGGAAGTCTCCATGGGGTAAGGGATGCATCAGGGGTGTATTGGGTGTGGCAGTTGTTCACGATGTGTGCACACTGCCCCGGTCGGGGTTTGGTTCCTCTGCAGACATGGGGCATCCCCATGGGACACGACATGCAGCTGGGTACACCAGAATAGATGTGCTGCCTGGTTGTCAGTCATCAGTGATGGGATAGTGGATTGTGATGATGCCATCAATGTGTGTGACACTGCCCTCGGACACATACGGTTAACAATTGCTTGACATGGCGTGGGACTTCCACATCAGCGGATCTGTGGTGTATGTTAGGCTCTCCGTGTGCAGCTGTGGGTATTTAGCTGTTGGCCGACGCTTGTGTGCCAGTACCATGGCTATCACGCATTTGTGCTGCAGAAGGGGGGTGCCAGTGTTGGACCCACATGTTACTCCACATGAAGTGTTCATGTGTACTTCAAGTTGCCTCTGCAATCCCGAATACATGACTAATAAAGGTGTCCCTATGCCTCCAAGGTGCCTCTTCTCAGTCAATGCTGGTGTGTTGGCACGGTGCATCCAGCATGTCTGGCATGGTATCCCCTGATTGTGGCTATGTGCCAATGTGTCGACTGGCGAGATGCAAGCTGTGTGTGTTGGCTGACACTGTGTATTGGGCATGATGTCCATGACTGCGTGGGTATTGTGACATGTGCCATCCCCATGCATCCAACGTTGGACAGGCCCCCATTCTCTGCATCCACCGGACTCAAGCTTGCAGGACATGGTTCTGCCACCTGTCTACACATACCTGGGTGCCCCCCAGGACACTGGCCAGGATCCCTGACCTCTGCGCATGACTGTTGCTGTACTGAGTGTGTGTGTCAGCACGGTTGTTCGGCCACCCCCTCAGCTGGTTGTGCCCATCACGGGTGTGTATGGTGCTCCATGTCTGTCTTGCCTAATAGACTGTGACCCATGTGTCCTGTGCCAGACTCAGGCCCCAGGGTGTGGATGGTTGAAGAGAACAGATAACTCAGGCATGTTTCGACTTTACAAGACACATGTTAGGTAATAATGCTACCAGCAGGCATCTACTCTTAGTAGTGTGATTTATTATGGGGGGGGGGGGGGACAAAGTGAGGTGCTTTCCGGGATTATGGAATCCAAAGTTCAGTAGGGGAGTTGGTGTCCTTGCCATTGGAAATCCTCAGAGTCCATGCCACAGTCTTTGTCAACATTGGTCAGCCAGTGACCAGCAGGGCCATGTGGCAGAGAATGTCTCTTGATGCTGTGATGCTGTTGCTCCAGTGGGCCAGGTGCCAGGCCAGGTGTCCTGGGAGATGGTGATGTAGCAGCCACCCTCACGGTGCTTTCCGTGGACGACCCGGCCTCCTGCGGGGAACATCACCAGCAGGCCGTGACGACGTCTGGGATGCTCCGTCGGATGTTTCCTCCTCCTCCTGATCCCTCCCTGTGGGTGGTGATGTTCTCCGCCTTCTGGCACAGGGAGGGTCGGCCATGGTGTCGGCCATCCGACGGAGTTCAGCGTGAATCCCCTGGGACGCCGTCACTTGCTCAGCCTGTCTGTCCTCCATCCTCCGTTGGTGTACCAGTAGACAGGCTATTAGGTCCGCATGTTGCTGGGCCTGCTGGGTCTTGATCCCCTCGAGGACGGACACAACCTGGGCCATGCCCGTGGTGTCCTGCCGGTATGAGTCCAGGATGTTACGGACATGGGAATATACCGGATCCCCAGCCAACTGGTCAGGCTCGCGCCTCCGCCGTCCTCCACTCCCACCACCCCTGCCCACTTGCGCCTGGCCTGCACTTGTGGGCACATCGGGTCTCCGGGACCCCTGAGGGGTGGCATTTGCGTTGTCGCCTGCCTCCTCCTGGGTGCCCGGGACACCGTGTCCCTCCTGGCGAGCCTGGCTGCATTGTGGTGTTGGGGCAGGGATCCTGGGTGTCTCCTGGGATGTGGCAGGAGTGGGGGTGGTGGTTGGCACGGTTGTACCTGACGCAGGTGCTGCAGGTGGTTGGACACCAGAGGGGCCAGGTCGGTCGAGGTCGTCCGCAGAGTGGTGAGAGTGGTCGCTGCCGGTGGGATCGGTCTCCTGCAGATCCGGGTCCTGTGAGTGTTCCCCCCCAGTGTTGGGGGGTGCAGCACGACGTTGACCTGTGTGTGAGAGAGACAATGTTAATTTTGGTCCATGAAACATCCATGTTTCATCAGTTTCAAAGTTGGCACTTTTCCTCTTGGAATTAGGATCTGTCTTGCATTCCACTCACAGTGCACTTGTGCATGGGTGTGTCCCGTGGGCACCACTTTGGCCCCTTTCACTATGTGTGGCACAGTCTTACTTGCTGCGTCAAGTGTGACTGCAGTCAGCAGTGGAGTGTGCAGGTGTGGCGAGCCATGCAATTGCGCCTTCCTTGTAGCACTGTACATGTGCACATGGAGTGGATCCACACACTTATACGATGCAGGTGGCTATCCTTGTGCTCGTGTACAGGTTGTGACATGGCCCTGCGTTTGGCCCTGATGAAGAGGGGGGGTTCTTGCACTGGCCACCCATGTCTACATGCACGCGGTCCACCTGCTTACGAGCAGACATTCCCACACACCAAAGGACTAATTTGCTCTCCCTGTGTCTCCCTCCTTCTCTGTCCCCCTCTCCCTCCCTCTCTGTCCCCCTCTCCCTCCCTCTGTGTGACAGCCTCCTCCCTCTGTCCGTCTCCCTCCCTCTCTGTCCCCCTCTCCCTCCTTCTCTGTCCCCCTTTCCCTCCCTCTGTGTGTCCCCCTCTGTCACCTCGGCCCAGCTTCCTGGGCACAGACTGTTAGCAGATCTTTGAGTGGCCCTTGGCTTGTTGATGTGAGTTTGTTTCTGCTCTCCAGGCACCCATTTGGTGTGATGTGTGTCTGTGCGCTGCTGCTGTGGTGGTGTGTGCTGCCACTCTTTCACAATGTTGGCTGTTCATTAGCTGCCGTCATGTGCAAACCAGTGCCTTCACCCCCATGTGTTGATGCAAGGCGTCCGCCATTTGCTGGCAAGTCATTCCTGTGTTGGGACACAGTGTTTGTCTGGCTGTGACCTAGGCCATATGGGCAGAGGCCATTGTTGTCTGCTATGGAGTCGCACTATGTGATTGTTGGTGCCCAGCCTCCCGCCATCCGGGTTACCGTGTCATGTGTTGTTGTCTTCTGTGGCCTGTGACTTGACATTGTCCAGCTGGGTGCATGGGGCATGGTGGCAGCAGTGGCATGTGCCTGCTCATGGAGTGTGGTTGAGTCATGCGATGGCTTGTGGTAGTTGCGTGCCTGTTAGTAGTTTTGGTTGTGGTTGCAGTTCCCCCCATGTGAGGTGCGTTGTTTGTGTACTCACCCGGGTCTCGGAGTCCTTCTAATCCTTCGACTGCCTCCACCGGCAGTATGGCCATCACCCTCTCCTCCCAGGGATGGTACTGTACGGGTCTGCGGGAGGGCCCTCCTCCGGTGGCGTTGGCATGGTCGAGTTCCTCCTGCCTCTTGGCTCTGACCCTCCTCCGCAGATCGTACCACCTGTTCTGGCAATCCTGCTTGGTCCTCCTGGTGTCCGCAACGGCATTCACAGCATCGACGATGGTCTGCCACATGGCTGTTTTGGCAGCCTGGCTGGTGTTTCTGACCAATGTTCCAAAGATCTGTGGCTCGACTCTGAGGATTTGATCCACAAGGACCTCCAACTCTCGGTGACTGAACTTTGGATTCTTGGTAGTGGGCATGGTGAGGGGTGTGGGTGGGGATGGTGTGGGTGCGGGTGGTGTGTGGATGTTGGGGGGGGGTGTGGATGGTTGTGTGTGTGTGTGAATGTGATGAGAGGGTGTTTGTGAGGGTGGTTGTGTAAAGGTGTGCAAGTGTAAGGTGTGGTGTAGCTTGTAGTGTGGTTCTGTGGTGTCTGGCAGCAGTGAGTCTGTTGCAAAGGCTCATGGTTTGTGTGTGTGGGCCCTTTTTATTGGTCCATGGGTGGGTGTGGCAGTGTTTGAAGTTTGGGTGGGTGTGTTATAAGGAGTGGTGGTGTATTGGGCCTCTGTTTGTTTTTGGCAGTTGCAGGTCAGTGATTGTGTTATTTTAGTGGTTGTTGGCCATGTTTCGTGGCTTTGTGCCTTTCGAATGGTGTATTCTTGTGTAGTTTTGTTTTGTCCTGGTTGTGTACGTGCGTTTTGAGCATGTGTACGGTGTGTACATGGGCCATTTGGTTGTACGGTGCTGTCCTTGTATGTGACTTGGTACGAGTCGTACATGCGGTGGTGATGTTGGGGCCTGGGGTGCGCTCCGTACTTAGGAGGTTGTGTTGGGGGTAGGACCGGAACCTACTGGGGTGTACATAGACGGTGGTACGACACGTACTGGGGTGGGGGGGTGTACATTGACGGTGGTACGACACGTACTGGGGTGGGGGGTGTACATTGACGGTGGTACGACACGTACTGGGGTGGGGGGGTGTACATTGACGGTGGTACGACACGTACTGGGGTGGGGGGTGTACATTGACGGTGGTACGACACGTACTGGGGTGGGGGGGTGTACATTGACGGTGGTACGACACGTACTGGGGTGGGGGTACGACTCGAACGTACTGGGGTATCGGTAGACGGGGGGTACGACACGTACTGGGGTGGGGGGGTGTACATTGACGGTGGTACGACACGTACTGGGGTGGGGGGTGTACATTGACGGTGGTACGACACGTACTGGGGTGGGGGGGTGTACATTGACGGTGGTACGACACGTACTGGGGTGGGGGTACGACTCGAACGTACTGGGGTATCGGTAGACGGGGGGTACGACACGTACTGGGGTGGGGGGGTGTACATTGACGGTGGTACGACACGTACTGGGGTGGGGGGTGTACATTGACGGTGGTACGACACGTACTGGGGTGGGGGGGTGTACATTGACGGTGGTACGACACGTACTGGGGTGGGGGGTGTACATTGACGGTGGTACGACACGTACTGGGGTGGGGGGGTGTACATTGACGGTGGTACGACACGTACTGGGGTGGGGGTACGACTCGAACGTACTGGGGTATCGGTAGACGGGGGGTACGACACGTACTGGGGTGGGGGGGTGTACATTGACGGTGGTACGACACGTACTGGGGTGGGGGGTGTACATTGACGGTGGTACGACACGTACTGGGGTGGGGGGGTGTACATTGACGGTGGTACGACACGTACTGGGGTGGGGGTACGACTCGAACGTACTGGGGTATCGGTAGACGGGGGGTACGACACGTACTGGGGTGGGGGGGTGTACATTGACGGTGGTACGACACGTACTGGGGTGGGGGTACGACTCGAACGTACTGGGGTATCGGTAGACGGGGGGTACGACACGTACTGGGGTGGGGGGGTGTACATTGACGGTGGTACGACACGTACTGGGGTGGGGGGTGTACATTGACGGTGGTACGACACGTACTGGGGTGGGGGGTGTACATTGACGGTGGTACGACACGTACTGGGGTGGGGGGGTGTACATTGACGGTGGTACGACACGTACTGGGGTGGGGGTACGACTCGAACGTACTGGGGTATCGGTAGACGGGGGTACGACACGTACTGGGGTGGGGGGGTGTACATTGACGGTGGTACGACACGTACTGGGGTGGGGGTACGACTGGAATGTACTGGGGTGTCGGTAGACGGGGGATTTGACACGTACTGGGGTGGGGGTACGACTGGAACGTACTGGGGTGGGGGTACACGGGGGGTACGACACGTACTGGGGTGGGGGTTGGACTGGAACGTACTGGGGTGTACCTAGACGGGTGGGGGTATACATACACGGGGGGTACGTGTCGGACGTACGGGGGCTGGGGGGGGTGTTGGGCGCGTATGCGGGCACATGTCTCCATGGTTGCTATGGATGTTCGGTGCGGACGGTGTTTTTTTCCATACGGTTGTAGGCTCGGACGCACGGGATGGATCGTGATTCCTCGGTCGGACTTGGCTTTTCACGTTTGTAAGGTAAATCGTCCGAGGACGTGTCGGACACATTTTCCGACCGGAGGACGTGTGGGGAATGATTCCCAGTGCGGTTCGTATGGACTTTTTACCATGCGAATCGTGATTGCGAGTTCGTACGGCACTTGTTCGATTCGTACGGTAAAAAGACCCGATACGAGTCGCACGGGGACATTTTTTGCCGGATCGTGATCGGCACCATAGTCTCGCGGCCTCAGTCAGACCCAGAATCTCCTACCAGACGGCAGCCTTAGCACGAGCTCATCCTATTGTTACCGTAGTACATGACAGGGGAATCGGGATTACCATATATCAGATCACACAAAGACTATTAGTTGAGCACAACCTGTTCTCTAGTTCGAGGGGCTCGTTTTCCCCCTCATCCAGTTACCACTTACCTGACCAGGATTAACCTCTGTTCATGTTGAGTTAACTCTGACTAAAAGAATAGGCTATCCTCCTATACAAAAATACACAACACATGCTAACTCACGACAAGCTAAATACTTTATTTAAATGCCACATGCACATTCGCAGAATACATCATATATATATAACCTGCAAGGAAAGTGAAAGGTTAAGTTATACACTTCAAAGAAAAAGGGGTCGACATCACCTGGATTGTATGTAGTCTGTGCTCAATGGTCATCTAGGTTCCCTTCTCCCTCTGTGCCTCGGCTTCGCCTGGAAGTCACACCTCCGCAGTCGCGGATCTACTCCCTTCTCCCTCTCCGAGTCACTGGAACCTCTTCCTCATCGGCTACTCTCTCCTCTTTAGATTCAAGTTCGTCATCTGTCTTCCCTGGAATAAGTAGTAGCTTTTTCTGCTAACGGCCAGATGCCGCCTATGGTCTAGAAGCAAGTGCCCATATCTAACTCAGACTTTCACTAATATAGAGGTGCATTCTCTCATGGAAATTTCCAGCTCGAAACCTGCCGCCCACCAAATTCCTGTACCTCCCCGTGCCAAGGACACGTTCCCAGCCGGCCGGCCTGATGTAGTGTCTTCGGCAGGGGAAAAAATACATTCCTTCGATAAGGGCCGGCCTGAACCGGTTCTCTCCGAGCGAATAACACCTCATAACTAAAACATCACCCTCCCTCTAGAAGTGTCCCAAGCTGCTGGAGCAGAAGGAAAGATGGAGTCTCTCCTGTCTGAGGCCTACCAGGCCTGAATTCAGCACGACTCCATGAAATACCCTCACTATAGGGCAAGTTATCCTCGATGCTAACGAATCTATCCCCTAGGCTATGTATGTAGGCCCTGATCTATGGGTAGGAGCACAGGATTGTGTCAAAGTGTCTAATAGATAGGCCCTATTCACTACTCTAGTCCTTAGACTTGGATGGAAAGAGACTGAAGTCATATTGATCGCTCTATAACACCAGAAGGCCAGGAAAATCAAGCAGTACATTTCACCCTTGACTTCAGTCTATTATACATACATTTAAACAGAACTCACATCGGTGGAAGAATAATATGAAACAAAACTAACCGATCTATGTCTAGTACCAGATGTGCAGAATTGAAGCAGTGAAGGGATACATTGAATAAAACAACAGATAGAAATCAAAACAGCAATAGCAATCAAAATGCCACCTAATATGTAGCGTAGCATATGCATGTCCGGTAACCAATTAAAGAGCCAGTCAAACCAGCCCTGATCAATGTGTTTTCTAACTTCATTGGTTAAGTCATGCAATTTATCTATGTGTGCACGAATGGATTGTGTATGATCAGATAAGTTAAAACAGCAGAGGCCTTCGAAATCTGAGCAACCATGTCCATGTTTAAGCAAAAGATAATCAATGGCTGCTCTATTTTGCAAAATGGCCCTACGTTCACCCTGGGCGTCTAATAGCAAGTCAGACAAGACTGTAGAAGTATGATTAATAGATTTAACCATCCAGCAAGCCATTTTCCCAATGGATTTGGCATTGTAAACCGCCAAAGCAGGAACACCAATAATTGAAACAGCTAGGCTAAGGTATTCAGACTTGGAATATAAATGCAAAGATGAGTCACAATCCTCCTGTAACATCACTGTATCTCGAAGCACACGAGAGTTGGCATTTGGATGGGAGGAGAACATGAGTAAACTCAATCTAGTGATGGCACACGGGCCTCCGGAAATGTTTGCAGGGACATATGGCCAGGAAGTATTACCACATGAGAAAAGCCATCCGGCAGGTAGCAACATCGCACGATAGTGACTGGGAGTAACTACCAAACTATTGCAAGTCATATTGTTCTGGACTGAGACACATGTCGTCGGTGTCCTCTGGAAACACAGAGTTCGTTCGTGAGGTGTAAAGGAAGTGGCGCCCCTTAACTTGAGGCGTAGGCATTCAGAAATTGTATTAGGATTACATGTGAGAAAGAAGCATAAGTCACCTTGTGTAATATTGTACGTAATTATTTGGGACTGGATGGGGAGTTGCTCATTCGGCAGTTCAGTACACAAAGGACAATATACATGGGTAGCAAAATCACCCAGGATAATATTCGGACGAGCCTTCGAAATGTTAAAGATACTGATTAAAGTCTCCAGCGAGGCGGGGACAGCAACTAGGCAGGTCGCAAGAATATCGTGCACAGATCTCATCGGTGTCAAACAGAAGTGAGGGGCATCAGTTACTCTCTTGGCCAGTAGGGTCCAAAAGTTCGATGATGAATCCCACGCATTGAAGGAACGCAACATTCGGGTTCCCAGTTCATCCCGGGTTGATGGGATCCCTTCCCTCTCGCCGAAGTAGTCCGAAGGGGGTCCAATACCGGCACATCCTGCAGCAACAATCCAAAGAATGATCTGAAAAAGAACCAAATACAGGCATTAATCATTCTCGTAAATAACATTTATCAGCTGGGACAGCTTCCCAGCTATCTTTCCCTGGCCTCATAACCAAGATGGTATTATCCTGACCGGTGGCAATAACCTCTGCTTGTTCAGGGGGATTCTTAGGCGATTGCACCCAAACCTTGGCCCCAGGGTTATCCGTAGAGCCAAAGCCTTTCTGGCCACGTACAGTTAGCAAAGTTGGGGCAGTGCCTTTCATTATTTCACCACTGAAAACAGGCATAATGAGTAATTGAGCCACTCGGTCAGTACGATGTATCAGCAAGTCAATCTCACTGCTATTTAGCAGAAGTACCTTAATCTCTCCCTGATAGTCGCTGTCAATAACTCCTCCAAGCACCTGGATGCCTTTTACAGCCAGCCCCGATCTAGGGGCGATCAATCCAAAATTCCCCGGTGGTATATGAATACCAACACCGGTAGCAATGATGACCCGATTTTTACTTTCCAGAACGGTGTCATCCATAGCATGCAAGTCTAAACCTGCCGACCCTGGGGTCGCTCTGCATGGAGCCAGAGCTCCGGGAGTAATTTCCCAATACATCACAGTTTCATTGATTACATTAGGCATAGTCTCAACATTTGGGGGAAACAAACGCATGAGCGGAGATTCAGCATTTAAAAAAGGACGATTATTCAGGATCAATAGTGCTTGGGGTAAAAAGTCTCGCCAATTTTTATACTTGTCATCCGTTAACTTTCGTAACTGATCCTTTAGCAGGCCATTCAATCTCTCCACCAGGCCTGAGGCCTGCGGGTAATAGGGTATGTGAAATATCCATTCAATGGTATTTTCCACACAGAATTCCTGTACCAATCTTCCACGAAAATGGGATGCATTATCAGATTGAATTTGGAATGGCACACCATAATACATCATAATCAATTCTAATGTTTTTATGGTATTCAATTGGGTGGCTTGCTTACATGGAAGAGCTACCAGCAAGCCACTATATGTATCGACAATTGTGCAAACATATTGACAATTTCTACTCATGGGAAGGGGCCCGATGTAATCAATCTGCCAAATTTGAGCGGGCAGTTTCCCGCGATGTAAATGGCCTCTAACAATTTGGGGTACCTTACGCTGTCTGATATGTTGACAGACGGGACAATGTAAGATAACATTTTTGATTAGATCCAGAGGAATATAAATTCCTCTATCAGCAGCCCACCTGCTAGTGGCCTTCTCTCCAAAGTGTCCTGCCTTCTGGTGTGCCCATTTCGCCAATCCCGCAATGTCAGGATCTTGTCTGTCCACCACTGCCTCAGCAATTTTAGATTTTTCATCTGCAATGTTATGAAAAAATTTGTCAAGGGAGTCTATTGGGGTGTGAGCATCCACATGGAAGATGGTAACAGTACTCTGTGGGAGCATCTCCCAAATCTCTTGCCATAACTCTTTTCCCCACAATTCTTTGGAGTGTAACCTCCAATTATGGGAATGCCAGGTCGGCAACCAAACAGCCAGTCCATTGGCAGTGGACCAGGAATCGGTGAAAATGTGGCATGTGCCGGGTAACTCTTGTTTCAAAACTTGGTAAACAGCGTAAAGCTCGGCAAATTGGCTACTCTTCCCTTCACCAGTTGTGCTCAATAGTCTCTGTGTGATCGGATTATAAGACACCGCCTTCCAGTGTCGTGTCGTTCCAATAAACTTCGCCGACCCATCTGTAAACCAAACATGGTTTCTGTCCTCAGCGGACAAATCATCAAAAGGTCTACCCCACTTGACAGGGGACTCCTGTTCTAAAGGTACGGAACACTCACTCTCAGTCTCAGCCGATGGTGCTTGCGCCACTTGCTCATGTAAAAACGCAACTCCTTTCGGACCCACACGTGCCCTGTCTTGTATGTACCATTTCCATTTAATCACACTCGCCTCCTGAGCATGCCCAATTCGATGAGTTTTTGGTGAACTCAAAACCCACTGCATAATAGGAATTTCAGGACGCAAAAATATGTCATGTCCCAAAGTCAATTGCTCGGTATCCACCAAAGCCCAATAACAAGCAAGTAGCTGTTTCTCAAAGGGTGTATAACGCTCACCAGCATCAGGTAGCTTTTTGGTCCAAAACCCTAACGGTACCTTACTCCTGCCTTGTTTCTGCCATAGACTCCAATTTGCATAAGGGCCTTGCACAGACACATTCAAATCCACATCACCATCACGTACAGGCCATAGATCCATAGCATGTTGAATTGCCTCTTTCGCCAGACTAAATGCATCTTGCTGTTGCTTACCCCATTCAAATGCATTCTTTTTACGTGTAATTCGGTACAAAGGGGCCAATATTTGACTCAAATGAGGAATATGCTGGCGCCAAAAACCAAATAAGCCAATGAAGCTCTGGGCTTCCTTCCTATTCCTCGGAACCGAAAAATCAAGAATCTTCTGTTTAACTTGAGGGATCACCTCGCGGTGTCCCTCGTGCCAATTAATACCTAAAAATTTTACAGCTTGAGACGGACCTTGTAATTTATCCGGATTGATCTCCCAACCTTTCCCACGCAGACACTCAATGACTCTATCTAATTGTGTCTGAACATCCTCTTGTGTTTCGCCTTGGATCAAAACATCATCAATATAATGACATATCTGAATTTTGGGATGAACTGGTACTTCAGCCAAATGTTCTGCCACCATCCGGTGACAAATCGTAGGACTATGCACATAGCCCTGAGGAAGACTTCTGAACGTCATCTGGCGCCCGTTCCACGTAAAACTGAACTGTTCCTGACACTCAGGGGCAATTGGAATAGAAAAGAAGGCATTAGCAATATCAATGGACGCATACCATGTACCTGGATGTTTTTGGATTCTTTCAATTAAAGTAATGACATCCGGTACTGCAACAGTCAAAGAGGGTGTGTGTTTGTTCAATTCTCGATAATCAACAGTCATGCGCCAAGAATTATCACTCTTACGCACCGGCCAAACAGGATTATTCCAAGCAGAAGTAACTGGAGTTATAACGCCTGCATCAACCAACTCCTGAATGGTGGTACTAATCTCTTCATGACCACCCGGAATGCGATACTGCTTCTGACAAACCACTTTGGTCGCCTGGGGAACTTGTATAGGGGGCATCCTTAAACGACCAACCCGTATAGGTCTGGACGAGATATAATGCGTCGTTCCAAATTGGTAACACCCATCATCAAGATGCAACGTCATTCCCTTCAAAATATCAATTCCAATTATGAATTCTAAGAGTGGCACCACTAATACAGAATATTCCTTTCTAGGGATTCTACCTATTCTCATTTCAAGCAAAGTTTGAACTGCAGGGGTTTCTTTTCCTCCTAATCCGGTAATAGTAAAAGGCTGCCCTGTAAATTTCTTTGATTTTCCATGAATAAGAGTGGCCTCCGCTCCTGTATCAACTAATGCTCGGGCCCTTTGGATATTACGATGTCTCCAATAAATATCAATATCTACATAGGGTCTATTATCTCTGTGAGCCCATCTGTGTACCGGAGCTTGACCTATTTCCTAGTCATTCTTACTGCATTCTGTGTACCAGGACAAATCAGGATAAAGGCTCTCACGTTTCTTAGGTATCGATACCTCCTGTTCATATCCATCTCTATTACGAAATGGATTCCTGTCCTCTGCATTGTACTGCGGGTTTCGATCGGCCAAACTGTGTCGATCCTCTCTCCTTCTCAACTCAGGGGATTGATCCCTATCATCTCTACGTCTGCTGTAAGCATGATCATTTCTCCCCCTTTCCTTTTCCCCCTCTCTCTCCCTGTCCCGCTCTCGACGGGGAGACAGATCACGTGCAGGACGCCGATCATCACGACGATCAGAGCGCCCACGGCGATCATCATCACTGCTACCATCAGAACAACCACGATCACACGCAGTCGTTCGAACACGCCGGGCACCCTCCTTCCGATCCAAGCCCCGTTTGCGAAACATCTCCCACAAACGAGCAGTAGTCTCACCATCAATGTCCTCCCGACGCACATCATCAGCCAAAAGACCAGTAAAGATGTCACGTCTAGTAAATTTATATTCACCAGGAGTACGAGTGTCAGGCCGGGACTGACGTTCAGGTTTAAACCACTCACCCAACTCACCGAGTTGGCGTACCGATTCCAACACTGTAGACAGTACATTACCAGTCTGGTTAATCAACAAAGTCATCATGACCTGCTTGTAGGCAACAGGAGAAGAGCGAATGATACGATTTCGCACAGAAGAAGTCAACATCCCATCAAGCAACCTGTCAGCAGTGCCCAGAAAAATAGCCGTTTTCATCACTTCTTCCTTAAGACGTTGCGCAGCATCACGCAAGGTATACCATGGCTTGTCATTGACAGGCCAGTCAGATTCAGTAGGATACTTCAAATTACAACCCTCAGTCGCCAATTGGAGCAAAGAAATTTGACCACCACCATTATAGTTACGAAAATGATCTTGCACAGTAGAATCCAAACTCAAAGAACAAAATTTCAAACAATCGCCAGTATCCAACATAATACCAGCAGCGCCTAGTTCATAAAGGCGCACCATCCATGTGAGCAAAGCCTCACCAGCCCGCTGCCGAAAGCGCAGCAAAATGTCACTAATTTCTTGTTGGGTAAAATCTTCTAAACAGTCTAAAGAAATACCCTGCGGAGCATTGGGAGACTGCTGCAACTTCCGACGAAAAACCGGATGCGCAGAGACCACGGGACGAGCATCACAAGGAGCTCGAGCAGTACTAGTAGAGGGACAATCAGTGTAAGAAGCATCGATGCCGCCCGAAGAGCGAGCGTAATCACGGGGTGCACCATCAGAGGTGCGAGAAGCAGACTTACATTCATGACGGGAACGAGAAGACTCGTGCTTGACAGACTCCTCACCCGAGGAACAAGACGTAGTCGAGTCCCAGATATTACCATCCCATTCATCAGGGTTCCAATCTAGTCCAGCTTTCGCCACGACCAGACGCACCTTACGCGTCGAAACTCGACCACGCCTGTTCTTGTACTTATAACGAGCAATCCGCACAGCCGCCCTTTCGGCAACCGTTTGGTAAGTGTCAAGTTTGTCAGAAAGCAACTTATTTTGACACCGCAATAAAGTATTAGAATTCTGAATCTCAACAAAGTGTGCATCCACATCCTTAAGAGAGATCTGCAATTTCAACAATCTCTCATGCAGAATCCGATACGCAGACAGAATAACCCAACCTCTGCGCCCCAAAGCGGGAACCTCCTCACCCTTCAATACAGGTGCCGTCTGCAAACAAGTAATCACGTCAGCCGGTTCCGCTGACTCCAAAGAAGAGTTCCAATTTTCACTCAGACCAGTAGAGTCAGCCCACTCACGGGCTAAGGCTCCATAAGGCGTTGAATCCCATCCGGGAATATCAACGGACAATTTAAGAGTAGATTTAGATTTCCTAGAAAACATCGCGAAAAAGAAAGAAAAAGAAACGCAGAGAAAGAGGAAAAAAAAAAGGAAGAGAGAAAGAAAGAGAGAAAAAACTATACACGCAAATATATAAAAAAGAAAACCACGCACACGCTGAAAGCAAACACACGACAATGACAACGCACACAGGTTTCGTAAACAGTTCGTGACGCCAAATGTTCTGCTTGGGTTTTCAGATCGGGTGGAACCTGCTCTACAGAGCCCTTCTGACCCAAAACCAGAACGTTACCCCCTCCCTAGGGCCTTTTTACACCTAAATGACCACATATATATGTACCACCTAAGGACAGGGAATTCCTATTATATATATATATATATCAAGACCTCACCGTCTAGCGATCTCAGCAACCACAGTCTCGCGGCCTTCAGCAGACCCAGAATCTCCTACCCAGACGGCAGCAACACACACAGTCTCGCGGCCTCAGTCAGACCCAGAATCTCCTACCCAGCCGGCAGCAACACACACAGTCTCGCGGCCTCAGTCAGACCCAGAATCTCCTACCCAGACGGCAGCAACACACACAGTCTCGCGGCCTCAGTCAGACCCAGAATCTCCTACCCAGACGGCAGCAACACACACAGTCTCGCGGCCTCAGGCAGACCCAGAATCTCCTACCCAGACGGCAGCAACACACACAGTCTCGCGGCCTCAGGCAGACCCAGAATCTCCTACCCAGACGGCAGCAACACACACAGTCTCGCGGCCTCAGTCAGACCCAGAATCTCCTACCCAGACGGCAGCAACACACACAGTCTCGCGGCCTCAGTCAGACCCAGAATCTCCTACCCAGCCGGCAGCAACACACATAGTCTCGCGGCCTCAGTCAGACCCAGAATCTCCTACCCAGCCGGCAGCAACACACATAGTCTCGCGGCCTCAGTCAGACCCAGAATCTCCTACCTAGACGGCAGCAACACACATAGTCTCGCGGCCTCAGTCAGACCCAGAATCTCCTACCAGACGGCAGCCTTAGCACGAGCTCATCCTATTGTTACCGTAGTACATGACAGGGGAATCGGGATTACCATATATCAGATCACACAAAGACTATTAGTTGAGCACAACCTGTTCTCTAGTTCGAGGGGCTCGTTTTCCCCCTCATCCAGTTACCACTTACCTGACCAGGATTAACCTCTGTTCATGTTGAGTTAACTCTGACTAAAAGAATAGGCTATCCTCCTATACAAAAATACACAACACATGCTAACTCACGACAAGCTAAATACTTTATTTAAATGCCACATGCACATTCGCAGAATACATCATATATATATAACCTGCAAGGAAAGTGAAAGGTTAAGTTATACACTTCAAAGAAAAAGGGGTCGACATCACCTGGATTGTATGTAGTCTGTGCTCAATGGTCATCTAGGTTCCCTTCTCCCTCTGTGCCTCGGCTTCGCCTGGAAGTCACACCTCCGCAGTCGCGGATCTACTCCCTTCTCCCTCTCCGAGTCACTGGAACCTCTTCCTCATCGGCTACTCTCTCCTCTTTAGATTCAAGTTCGTCATCTGTCTTCCCTGGAATAAGTAGTAGCTTTTTCTGCTAACGGCCAGATGCCGCCTATGGTCTAGAAGCAAGTGCCCATATCTAACTCAGACTTTCACTAATATAGAGGTGCATTCTCTCATGGAAATTTCCAGCTCGAAACCTGCCGCCCACCAAATTCCTGTACCTCCCCGTGCCAAGGACACGTTCCCAGCCGGCCGGCCTGATGTAGTGTCTTCGGCAGGGGAAAAAATACATTCCTTCGATAAGGGCCGGCCTGAACCGGTTCTCTCCGAGCGAATAACACCTCATAACTAAAACATCACCCTCCCTCTAGAAGTGTCCCAAGCTGCTGGAGCAGAAGGAAAGATGGAGTCTCTCCTGTCTGAGGCCTACCAGGCCTGAATTCAGCACGACTCCATGAAATACCCTCACTATAGGGCAAGTTATCCTCGATGCTAACGAATCTATCCCCTAGGCTATGTATGTAGGCCCTGATCTATGGGTAGGAGCACAGGATTGTGTCAAAGTGTCTAATAGATAGGCCCTATTCACTACTCTAGTCCTTAGACTTGGATGGAAAGAGACTGAAGTCATATTGATCGCTCTATAACACCAGAAGGCCAGGAAAATCAAGCAGTACAACGTGACAACACAAAGACACAGCCATTGAGACAACACACACATGTATGACTGGGAAAATATGATGTCCTATGCACACAGACCCTACAGCCGTGGGGAGCCACATGTGGCATGGTGTGCGTAGATGTGTTCCATGCCCATCTCCACACAGACCCCTGTTGGATGCACCAACAGCAGATGCAGTTGACGGGACACTGACATTAAGGTCATGTGAACACATGACACACACATGACATAGTCACAAAGGGGCACGCTGATCATGACATGTCAGTCGATAGAGTGTCCCTGTCCCTGGCATCAGGAGACAGGTGCGGGTGTTGATGACTGTGCCATCCCTCTGCTGCTGTGCATGACACAGTTGGACTACAGACACACATGTGGCAAGTGGCAAGGTAATGTGTGCCACATAGTGCCCCATCACACATGACATGTGTCCACAGGTCATCACACATCAATTGTGCAACTATATGAGATGACCTGTACAATATCACTAGCTGCCACACCTAGGGCCTGCACATGAAAGTATGCAATGACACGTACTTGATGGACATCCTTGTGCGACTCCTAGCCCTACATTCCTGGCATGTGTACGTCTGTATTCCCATTGTAAGCGTGTGAAATGCGTACCCGTACGTGTACGCACTAGTAGTACACGTACGTGTACTACTACTGTGTACACTTAAAGGGATCGCACTAGTAGTACATGAACGTGTACGTACTAGTAGTACACGTACGTGTACTACTAGTGCCTACCTGTAAAGGGATCGCAATAGTAGTACACGTACGTGTATGCACAAGTAGTACATGTATGTGTATGCACTAGTAGTACATGTACGTGTACTACTAGTGCGATCCCTTTACGTGTACGTACCAGTAGTACACGTACATGTATGCACTAGAAGTACACGTATGTGTACGCACTAGTAGTACACATATGTGTACTACTAGTGTGATCCCTTTACGTGTATGCACTAGTAGTACACGTACGTGTACTACTAGTGCGATCCCTTTATGTGTATGCACTAGTCGTACGTGTGCGCACTAGTAGTACACGTACGTGTACTACTAATGCGATCCCTTTCCGTGTACGCACTAGTAGTACACATACACGTACGTGCACTACTAGTGCGATCCCTTTACGGGTACGCACTAGTAGTACACGTATGTGTACGCACTAGTAGTACACATACGTGTACTAGTATTGCAAACCCTTTATGGGTACGCACTAGTAGTACACGTACGTGTACTACTAGTGCGTACACGTATGTGTCAAACGCACTGTACAACTGGTGCAGTAGGGGTACGTGTGAAACGCACCGTACCTGTGTGTGGAATTCAAAATTACATAGGGGACACATAAGGGACAAGTATTAGGCCCTAAATGCATGCTGGTTGTCATGGATACAGAGTTTTCTGTTCAAATTTGTCCATCAGGTGTCCTGGAAAAGTCAGTTGGCTACAAAATACAATGTTGCAAAGTGGTTGTTGACTTGACATGATGCTCAAAATTTGAACGATGCAAATGCTGTCACTGGTGTATGTTTAAAGGGATTGGAGTAAACATACGATGCAAATGATTCTGACCAATCACTATGTACTCCTCAAAATGAATGCCCCTCAACAAGACAGATATAAGGCAGCCAGAACCCATGAGAGGGCACTTGCCTGCACAACTTTAGAGTCGACCACACTGCTGCTGTCTCTGCTTCCTCTGGACCATGTCACGTACTGTGGAGAGGGCCCAGCCATTCACCCAGGAGGAGAATGAGACCTTGCTGGACACCCTCCTCCCACAGTACCCCAGCCTGTATGGGAGACCAGGGGAGCAGGTGAGTGCTGCTGACTCCACTACCTTTGCCTATGCACCTGTTGTGTGACTGTCAATATTGTGTCCAGGTGGGACAGACATGCAATGTTGTTTAGAGTGTGTCCCGGGGGGGGGGGTTCATGCTTATGTCTCTCATGCAGAGCATGATGTAGTTCCTGTGTGCACTCCTCACTTGCATTGTGCTTACAGTGACTTTCACTGCATAGTGCATGACACTTTCAGCCTGGCAAATCCTTTGTGTTTTTTTTTCCTGCTGTCCTGAGGTGATTAAGTGGTCCCCCCGGTGTGACAGGTGACTGTATCCACCCACAGATGTGTATGAGTTGAGTGGACCTGTGGTGAGAGTGTCCAAATGATGTGTACGACCTCATGGACATTGATGTGTGTGAATGTTCCTTTACATGTGGGTGAGTGTCTATGTGAAGTGTTGCACCACACCTGCATGGAGGTGGCAACAGATCTACCCATCTGATGTGACAAGTAATCCGTGCTGTGTGTCTGACTTGCAGAGCTAGCACGACACCTGTGACTCCCCCCTGGCAAATGGCACATGTGCGGAGTGAGGGTTGTATCCGCTGTTGTCAATGACAAGTGAGTGATCTGTGCCTGGGTGTGTCTGTCTAGTCTGCTGAGGTTGCGTCAGTGGAGTGGGACATGTGACTGCTTGGCACGTGCTGGCCATCAGCCTGCTGTTGCATGTGCTGCACAGTGTGTGGCATGATCAGGGAGTGTGTTGCACCCCTCATGCCACCTGTTGACTTTGAATGCCATGTAGTGCATTGGTGCTTGCACACACACAAATTTCTTATTGTGAATGAGCAAATAACTGTCAGCAGCCTATGCCCTGTTCAACATTTCAAAGAGGTTCTAATGTGTGTCTCTGGGACATGGAGCAGGTGTAGTGATGTAGTGTCACTTTGTCATCCTGACAGGTAACTGCCTACGAGAAGGGGGTGATCTTGAACAACGTCGTCAGGGCCGTGAGAACTGCGGGGGAGCGTAGTCGGCAGCTGCCACAGGTCTGCAAGAGGTGGCAGGACATCCGGTGCTGGACCCGGCGGATCGCCCGGGTCCAGCTGGGGATCGACAGTCCTCGCCCCCACGGCGGCCGACGACGCCGGACCACCCACATGAAACGTGTCCTGGCGGTGGTCTTCCCTGACCTCGATAGGCAGTTACAGGAGAGACTGCAGCAAGGAGGGGGTAGGTACATGGCTTTTTGTTGTGTTATGTGTCGCCAGCTTTTGGAAGTGCTCTGTAGCCTGGATACACTCCCAGAGTTTATATGTGCAGTGCCTTTTCTGTTCCCCAATGTCACCTGGTGCTCTTTTTCATCCCTTCCCCTCCTTGACATGTGTCCCCTGGTCTGTGTGTAATCACATTTGCACATGGTCATCTAGGGAGCCAGTAAATCTAAGTGCACATTGCTTTCTGCATCATGTGGGAGGGTGGTCTGTGACTTGTGTTGGTACCTTGCCTGTGCCATGACCTGTTCACTATGTTGGGGGTCCATATTTGTTGTCACTGATAATGATTCTCAACATAGGGGTGTGAGCTTTCAACTGAACAACCTTGCAGCATGCATGATCAATGTTGTGGCCTCAGACATGATGTGCATGAGTGGGAGATATGCATAGTGCAGGGACGGTTGAACATGGTACAGTCAGCTCATTCCAGGACCACGGAGCAGTGTGCCCACTACAGTCCCCTGAGACACCCTGGCCTCCTAATCATTTGTGTCATCCAACACTGTGCACATTCTCTGTGGGTTCAGCATAGGTCTGCCTCTGTGACATTGTTCCCTGGCCTAGTTTGTATTTTTCAAATGTGTGCTACATGTGTCCACTGGACAGGGATACACCATTTTGCTTGTGCATACTCACACTGGGCAGTGACTGTGTGGCTATTGTTAGAAATGAGGGGACTCTGGTTGGGGCAGGCAAGGACCAGCGACAAGCAGGGACCCTTTACTTCTAGTCAGGGTGAAGGATGACTCCTTAGAATAACCCCTGCTCACTCTCTAGGTGCGTGGCGCGAGCAGTCAAGGCTAAACCTCAGGGCGTACACGGTTAAGCATTTGCAATTATACACACAGTAAACTCTTTGCATGCACCACAAACGGACACCAAGCAGGTTGTATACAAAAGTAAGGCTTTTATATATTTTCAGCAGATTTAGTACAAGACCCAGTAACGGTGAAACGGTGGGGCCGCGATCTTTATGAATACGGAAAGTTCCTTGATACGGAAAGTCTTCTTATGCAGGCAACAAAGGGAACTGTGGGCCTTAGCGAACTTCGCGCTGGAGCGGCAACCGGGAGGCACGCGTCAGACGGCAGGGAAAACAGAACCTTGCGGACCCTGGATCCGATGCGAGCTCGCGGTCGAGTTCCTAAGCCCTTGGAGATCGTTTTGAAAAGCACAAGTTCTTGAAAGTAAAAAACTAAAGCAAAGTCTTCAGCAAAAGGTTCCTCTTCTCTCCTTTGGCAGCAAGGTCACCACTGCAGGCCAGTCCCCCAGGATAGGGACAGTCTTCCTCCTTACAGCTTTCCCGGTGCCTCCTCCTCAGGCAGAGTTCTTCTTGGGTCAAAAGCGGATCTGATTTGTTAGGAGCAGATCTCCTACATTTATACTACATTTCTTTTGTTCCCCCAGGCCAGGGGGGCCCTTGCCAAGTTCAGTCCAGTTCTGGAGCAATTTGTTGACGCAATGCAGGCTTCTTCTTTCAGAGTGCAGGGCAGAGTCATCAGACGCTCCACAGTGGGCGGAGCCGGCATTGTGGTGGAAGAGCACAGTCCTATTCAGAGTCCAGGTGTACTCCTCCCACCCATCTACCTGTCAATCTTTCTATTCCCCACCAGGCTACCTAGCCCTGCCCATCTGGGTTTCCCCAGCCCTGTCACTCACACAAGCCAGACAGCAGATACACATCACGCAGAGGTGGGCTGAAATGTTTAGGCAAGCAAAGGCCAACTTTCTAAAAGTAGCATTTGCAAACGCAGAGTATTAAAATAAACCTTACGAAAAGATGTTCCTTATTATTCTGAGTTCAGGCATACTAAACTCGATCTTCTACCATGTTCCCTGGGCATGTTAGGATCATAGGATGTAACAATCTTAACAGCCCATTCTAGCATATGAGAACAGGGTAGCCTTACAATAGTGAAAAACGAAAATGGCTGTAATTCACTATTAAGACATGCCACACACATCAGGGCTTGTCCTACCTTATGCTACAATGCACCCTGCCCTTGGGCCTACCATAGGGGTGACTAACATGAAGTTAAGGGAAGGTTTAGGGACTGGAAAGTGGGTGCACTTGCCAGTCACCATGTCAGTACCAGACTGCACGCAGGTTCTGCGATGGCAGACCTAGACACATTTTACCAGGCCGCTTCTGTGGGTGGCACAACCAGTGCTGCAAGCCCACCAGCGGCATTTGTATTTACACGCCCTGGCACTCCTGGAGCACTTTACAGGGGTCTGACAGTAAACCAAATAAGCCAATCATGGAATCCAACCAACATATCCATTTTACATAGGGAGAGCATATGCACTTTAGCACTGATCAGCAGTGGTAAAGTGCCCAGAGTCATAAAACAGCCAACAACAGGTCAGAAAAAATGCAGGAGGAAGGCAAAAAGTTTAGGGATGACCCTGCAAAAAGGGCCAAGTCCAACACTAACCCCTTCCAGCCAAAACGCAAGGCAGACCAATCACCACCGTGATGGTCTTCCCTGCTTGGGGCGATAGAACGAGGACCTGGCCCGCAACTGCAGGGGCAGACTCCAGTTCTACGCCAATCTGAACCTATTGGAATCCCTCTGTCTATACTCTCAAGGCCCACCCAGCCAATCCATGGGGAACCCTTCTCCTCACCTGTGGACACCACCTGTGCAGCACCTAACCTTAACTGGCTCACAGGTGTGTCCCAACAGACAGACAGCAAAATGCCACAGTGGCCACTGACAGTAGCCAGTGATGAGACCCAGGCCTTATGCCTCTCAGGGCTCTCAAACCTCTGTGGTGCCAGGGAGCGGGGGGCAGTAGCCCCAGGTGCTTGGCAACCTGTGTCCATTCTCCCTCCTGTCAGGTCAGGTATGATGACATCCTGGCACCAACTCACCAGCCCCAGGCCTGTACTCGGCGGCTGGACCAAAGACTGGGGTGGCCTCTCCCACACCCTGTCCTCCTCCTTGGGGCTCTGTACCCTCCCACTTGGAGTGGTACCCCCTTCCAGAATTGCCAGGGCACCTGTGGCAGGTGTCCTGTGCAATTCGCCTACCAGTTCAGGGGTTCTATCCTGCAACTGGGCGTCCAGGTCAGGGGGACACCCTGAACCTGGCCCTCCAACCTAGGGTCTAAACCCTTCAGTTGAGCCGGGTCAGAGGCGAGGACTCCCTCCCTCTGCACCCCCTTCCAGATGGCTGTACCCTCCCAACTGGAGTGGTACCCCTAGAAGCAACATGGGTCAGGACACAGATTACAGTTGTCCCACCCTCCAGGTCAGATAACACCTGAACCTGGCTTCCCAACCCTGGGACCAACCCATGCGGTTGAACACTCGCCTGGCGCACCAGGACTTCCCGGGGAGCGCGCATGCCCCCCCTGAGGGTGACACATAACTCATGTGTCGTGTGACAGTCTGCCTGGCGCAGATCTCCCGACCCCTGTCCATCTGACAGTGCACGAAGATCCCCCAGGACAGAAGTGGTGTCACCATGGACATTCACTGGTGCCGCAGCCCTTCTGGCTGGCCCCTGACCCACTGGTTCTTCCACTGGGGACTCTTTCCCCCTCTCACTCCTCAATCTGGACTTCTGCACCCTCCCAACTGGAGCGGTACTGCCAGACACCAGAACTGAGAGAGGCCTGCTTACAGACACTCCCCGTTCACCAGACACTAGGGGATCCCGCACAACGGGCAGCCCCTCAGAACAGACTAGGCTCCCCACCTGGTGTTCCCTTAAAGAACCATCCAAGTTCTGAGACTGAGGTTGGGCACTACCGGGACATAACCCATTCTCACTCCTTCCCCTTAAAGACAGAACGTGAGGCCCTATACCCCTCTCACTACTACAGGACCTAGTTGGGCTACTCTGAGCCACTTCCACCACACTGGGTGTGAAGATACCTGAACCACTCCTCTTGGGATCACTCCCCAATGCCTTTCCAGACCCTCTGGACTCCACCAAAAGGTCTGCCTCCCATGTGAGTTCTCTGCGGTCAGAGCACTCACTATCCCACAGGTGTTGGCATAGCTCTGGAAAACAGGGACTTATAATATGCTCTCCCACAATTGGATCACACAGCCCCCTAGCAGGGTTAACCAAATTATCCTTTACCTCACCATCCAGTGCCTCACACAGGTACTCCACACCCCTCCCCTGAGACTTCAATTTTGGGGGAACCCCTCTCCCTGCACCTCTCATCTAGAGTCAGTAGAGTGTCCCTCCCACCACTAGGACCATGAACCCCTGCACCAGTTACCCTATTCCTCTCAGGGACACTGCGCACTACTGGAGCTACCTCATGTCCTTGAACCTCCTGGTGTATGTTGTTAACCCCCTCCTCCAAGTCAGGTGCCATGTCTCTGGGTGTGTGTACTACTCTCTCAGCACTAGATAACTGAATATTGCTGCCACCATCTGAGCTGGATTCCTCCTCCCACTCAGCAAAGCTTAACCTCTGAGCTACGCACCTTTCTTGTTGCTGGGCTGAGACACTCATGGCCTCAAGCCTCTCGAGCTCCATATCAAACTTCCTCATTATCAAGTCATGCTCCATTTGCAATTTCTTTTCTTCCAGAGCCAGCTTTTTGCTTTCCAGCTCCAGTTGTCCATTTAGTTTCGCCATCTCTATCTCATGAGCTCTAGTTTCCTTCCTGTCGGCCAACTCCTCTGGCGACAGGCCTCTGCCCAAGCTAGCGATGCTCTCTGCCCGCTCAATTTCCTCCACCTCATCAGAGTCTTTTCTTGACTCCATCCAGGCCCTCAGCGCTTTGCAAAGATCTACTTTGAGCTTGCATCCAACAGTGGGGACTTTGAATTTCCTGCAGAAGCCCTTCAGCTGGACCTTGGTGTAGATCTCTAATCTCTCTTCTTCCCATTCCACGTCTTCAGTTTCAGAGATGAGGGATGCTGCCCTTCCTGCAGGGAGTGAACCAGGCATGGTTTCTCAAAAATGGAGATTCTTGGCAAAACAAAAAAAATCAATAGTATTGTGGCTGCGTTACTGGTCTGCACTCACTATGTGGCGATCAATGATTTACTGTATACAAACCGCAAATGCAAATTCAAAAATCCTCACCGCTGCCTCCAATGTTAGAAATGAGGGGACTCTGGTTGGCGCAGGCAAGGACCAGCGACAAGCAGGGACCCTTTACTTCTAGTCAGGGCGAAGGATGACTCCTTAGAATAACCCCTGCTCACCCTCTAGGTGCGTGGCGCGAGCAGTCAAGGCTAAACCTCAGGGCGTACACAGTTAAGCATTTGCAATTATACACACAGTAAACTCTTTGCATGCACCACAAACGGACACCAAGCAGGTTGTATACAAAAATAAGGCTTTTATATATTTTCAGCAGATTTAGTACAAGACCCAGTAACGGTGACACGGTGGGGCCACGATCTTTATGAATACGGAAAGTTCCTTGATACGGAAAGTCTTCTTATGCGGGCAACAAAGGGAACTGTGGGCCTTAGCCCACTTCACGCTGGGGCGGCAACCGGGAGGCACGCGTCAGACGGCAGGGAAAACAGAACGTTGCGGACCCTGGATCCGATGCGAGCTCGCGGTCGAGTTCGTAAGTACAGTACCTTTGTTTCTTTTCGTGAAGGCGGTTGCGGGACACTCAGCGACTCTTTCAGAAGGGCGAGGTGGCGTCCGGGGCTTCCGCGCTTCACGAGGGGGGTCTGGTCTTTCAGGCTCACAGCAAGAGCGGGGTGTCACAGTTTGGCATGTGAGCAAAGCGGGGCAGCTGGGCACGCTTTCTACGTCCGGGCCGTCCGAGGCTTGAAGATGCTCACAACGCCGATTCTGGCGGGAGGGGTGAAGGTGCGCAGCGAGCCTCCGACGAGCGAGGTGACGGGGGCAGCCCAGCACGGCATAGGGAGAGTGGCTCAGATCGAGCGAGGCTCTTCCCAAGGCAGGGGCGGCTAAGCAGTCCGGTCACGACTCAAGGAGGGGCTGGGGGGCACGAGAGTCACGGCTCTGGCGAGGGAAGGAACACCACAGTCCAGCGGTGGGCGAGTGACAGTCAGGTTGAGCCCAATGGTCCTGGGGCTCAGTTCAGGGGGCAAGCTCGCTTCCAAGCCCTTGGAGATCGTTTTGAAAAGCACAAGTTCTTGAAAGTAAAAAATAAAGCAAAGTCTTCAGCAAAAGCTTCCTCTTCTCTCCTTTGGCAGCAAGGTCACCACTGCAGGCCAGTCCCCAAGGATAGGGATAGTCTTCCTCCTTACAGCTTTCCCGGTGCCTCCTCCTCAGGCAGAGATTCTTCTTGGGTCAAAAGCGGATCTGATTTCTTAGGAGCAGGGCTCCTACATTTATACTACATTTCTTTTGTTCCCCCAGGCCAGGGGGGCCCTTGCCAAGTTCAGTCCAGTTCTGGAGCACTTTGTTGACGTGATGCAGGCTTCTTCTTTCAGAGTGCAGGGCAGAGTCATCAGACGCTCCACAGGGGGTGAAGCCAGCATTGTGGTGGCAGAGCACAGTCCTATTCAGAGTCCAGGTGTACTCCTCCCACCCATCTACCTGTCAATCTTTCTATTCCCCACCAGGCTACCTAGCCATGCTCATCTGGGTTTCCCCAGCCCTGTCACTCACACAAGCCAGACAGCAGATGCACATCATGCAGAGGCGGGCTGAAATGTTTAGGCAAGCAAAGGCCAACTTCCTAAAAATGGCATTTGCAAACGCAGAATATTAAAAGAAACCTTACGAAAAGATGTACCTTATTATTCTGAGTTCAGGCATACTAAACTCGATCTTCTACCATGTTCCCTGGGTCTGTTAGGATCATAGGATGTAACAATCTTAACAGCCCATTCTGGCCTATGAGAACAGGGTAGCCTTACAATAGTGAAAAACAAAAATGGCTGTAATTCACTATTAGGGCATGCCACACACATCAGGGCTTGTCCTACCTTATGCTTACAACGCACCCTGCCCTTGGGCCTACCATAGGGGTGACTAACATGAAGTTAAGGGAAGGTTTAGGGACTGGCAAGTGTGTGCACTTGCCAGTCAGCATGTCAGTACCAGACTGCACGCAGGTTCTGCGATGGCAGACCTAGACGCATTTTACCAGGCCGCTTCTGTGGGTGGCACAACCAGTGCTGCAAGCCCACCAGCGGTATTTGTATTTACACGCCCTGGCACTCCTGGTGCACTTTACTGGGGTCTGACAGTAAACCAAATAAGCCAATCATGGGATCCAACCAATATATCCATTTTACATAGGGAGAGCATATGCACTTTAGCACTGATCAGCAGTGGTAAAGTGCTCAGAGTCATAAAACAGCCAACAACAGGTCAGCAAAAATGCAGGAGGAAGGCAAAAAGCTAGGGATGACCCTGCAAAAAGGGCCAAGTCCAACAGCTATTCACAACAATCTGTTGATGGTTGTTTGTCACAAATATGTGTTGCCAGCCCCACGAGGCGATGTTGTGTAAATGAAGCTATTTTTCCAGCACAGTTATTGTAACCCTGAATAAGAGGTGTCACTTCTTGATCTGTATCAATCACATTGACTCAGGTATGGAGGGGGTGTGCGGGAGAGGCATACATGTGCAACCCTGAATTTTCATTGCCAGGTCTGACTTGTGTGTGAGACTTGGCTGTACCGAAAATCACTGTGCAGTGCCCCTGTGATGCTGGCCAGTGCTTCATGTTCGTGCTTTGCAGCCTGTGTCAGTTTTTTACAAACATGAATCCTGCTCATACATTTTTTGCACCTGTGTGTGGTTCAGATGCAACGCAGTTTGGACTTTGTGTGCTGACATCTGTGTGTACATTCTGGCTTGCCATGAGGGTGTCCCCACAGTACAGCTATGCTTTTTTACAACCCAATTGCAGGCCCATTAGCTCATGTATTGTCCTGGGTGTGGACATGTGTGCCACTCCAGATGACAGGCAGTAGGTCATATGTGAAGCCAACTGTGTTATCAGGTAATGGATGGCCATGTGACAACTGACATAATTCAAGTTGTTACTCTTAAAAAATTGTACCTTGGCACTCACAGCACTTGTCAACAGTTCTTCATGTTTTAAATGTGGTTATTTGATGATTTGTGTTCAGAACACTGATGTGCCTGCATGAAAAAAAGTCTAACAAGGAAGTGCACACCAAACGGCATTTCCACTTTCATGGAACACGCTGGCACCTTTTCAAATAAGCCACTGTTAGAATTAAATGGTGTGGCAGATTCTCCATATACAAGTTCCCACAGTGGTCTTGATTTTGTGAGACTCCTTTGTTGTTGGTGATACATACTAACGAGTCTCAGGACATCTAGACCTCCGTGGGCCCATGTATATGTACTTTCTGCAACCCCATTTATTTCTAACTGTGGCTTCTTAGAAAAGGTGCCAGCTTCTTCGATGACAGTGTAAAAGTACTTTTGTGTGCACTTCCTTGTGCGACATAGTTCATGCAGGCACATGAGTGTCTTTTCACAAAATGGCGAATTGCCATATTCAAAGCATGTCGATTGAGTAAAGTATTGTGAGTCCCAAGGTAACCACATTTTTTCGTTTTGTGTTCCAAAGTACTTACAGGTCTCGGAGTGTGGTGACACCTTGAGTATTGAGGTGTGTTAGTTTACCTTGGCTGCACCACTAATGTTTCTTTCAGGGTAAACAAGAGGTGGCATGACTTCATTGTATTGCTGTGCTCACCAGTTCACAGACACTAGCTTCTCAGAGTATTTCTCATTCAAGTTGTGGCCTGGTGTGTTTTTTTTGTCCTGGTGTCCAAGTGGCATAGTGGGTCTACAAAGTGGGCAGTACAGGGCTTACATATGTGCGGAGTGATCTAGCTGTTACTCATGATGCATTGCCGGATATGCACTGTGGCCAATTGGTTTGTGCTCATGTGTCAGATGTATAAAGGTGACTGATGCATTTCGGTTTCTTCTCCTTGCCCACTGAATCATCATCCGAAACCGAGGGAGACACCAGCATGTACCTTGAGGAGGGACTCAGCGACAGTGCCACCAGTGCTGTGGAGTCAGCAGGAGACAGTGGCACGGAGGGCGAGGGGAGTCAGTCGGAGGACCTTTCTGGAGGCGAGAGCATCTACGACGCCGACGTGTCCGAGGCTGACCTCCCAGAGGAGGTGGAGGCTGCAACACCAACTGGCAGCATCTCCACATCTGTCCCCGCCTCCTCCATTACCATCTCCGCCCTCCCAGTTGCTCCTGTCCCTTCTGTCCGTGCACGGTCCCACCATGTCTCCTTCGTCCCAGGCACCGCACCCCCTGCCTCTGTCACCCCTGATGCCCTCAGTGAAGAGTCTGTGGACACACTGCGGCAGTTGCAGGTTGGGCAGGCATCAGTGCTGAATGTCCTCCATGAACACACTAGACTGCTCACACAGATGGTGTCGTTCATGGAGGGCATGTCATCAACGATGACTGACCTACACAGGATTCTGCGGTCCATCGACTCTTCACTGATGGCAGCAGTTACTGCCCAGCAGCGCTCCGTCCCCCCTCCTACCCTGGACCCATCCACACTGCCCTCTCTCATGCCTGCCCAACGCACACCCAGACAGTCACGGGCACGCATCCCAACAGACACATCCAGCACACCCCCAAGTAAGGCACAGCGCACACCTCCTGGCACGCACACTCAGGGGGATGTAGGCACACCCACAGGGTCTGGAAGCAGACGACAGACACGCAGCCACAGTCGGAGTCCGCAGTCCTCACAACCCGCTTCCTCCAAAACCACTCCCCTTAGCTCCCCTGCCAAAGCCTCACCCAAGGAGACCTACATGGGTGAGCTGGACCTCGCCCACACTGAGACACCACCCCACAAGCGGGCGAGGAAGTCCCCGGGCAAGGGAGTTGAGTCCCCCCCCATGTCCTCCCCCTCCCCCAAGAGTGCTGTACCCCATCCCTCGCCCACCACACCCTCCATTGGCCCTGGGGTATCTTCAGGTGCAGGGGTTAGGATGGAGGCCCTAGCAGCAGTGTGCAGCGCCGAGCTCACCTCCACCTTTGGCGCTGCCCCACCCCCTGTGGTGGAGACGTCCACCCCTGCACCCACCACACCTACCCATCCCCCCACTGTCCCTGCGGTGCCTGGTCCTGCCACTGATGATGCCCCCCCCGGTCGACAAACCTTGAGGTTACTTTGTGCAGGCAAGGTAGGGGTGGACACGGTCCCCTACGTCCACCCTTGGACTTGAGCAATGGACTGGCCATTGGCCTTTGTACATAGTTTCTTATTAATTTATTTATTTTTGGTGCTGAATAAAGCCTTTTCTTTTACTTTCAACACTATTGCATTTCAGGTACTTGATGTTGGTGATGAGGCTCCGGGAGTTGGTGTTCTGGTAATGTGTTAGGGTTCTGATATATATGTTTTGGTATGATGGTCATGAGGTGGACCATGGTATCTGTGTGCCATCACAATGTCTCTGCAAAGAATGATTGGTAGTGTGTGTTCATTTCCTTTGGAGACATTGTCCCAAGGAGTGTTCCTTCCCCTGTGGCACCTGACATCTTCCCTGCAAACAGTTGCACAATTGTTGTGCTGACCTGTGTCAACATTTCCTTTGTTGGTGACGGATCCCTTCAACAATGGCCATGCATGCTCACCGATGTCTCCTGCTGAAACGTCTGTGCCATCCTTGCTAGTCACTGTACTTGTGTTTTGTGTATGTAGGAATACCTTCAGGGACAAATTGCCCCTTTACAGCACTATGCATGTGTGTAATCACTGCCTACCACACAAATGGTACTTGTTATGCAGGGTATTTGGGCACCTGACTCACAATTGTGGGCATTGTATCTAGTGGAATTGAACCATATTCGTTCCATGAGAGCCAACATCTTGGTGGCTGGACCAGCACCTGCACATTCCTATCAGTCGTGGGATGTGCGTGACAGTGTGTGTCCCCTTTGGCTATCTTAGTTTTGTATGCAGTTACATGACTATACAGTCTGTTGGTATGAAATCAGGGTGTGTATTGTGCTGCATCCGCCATGGGTGGGCATGCATGTGTTATATGTCCTCACACCCACATGTGGTGTGTCATGTAGTGTGTGAAAGACATCCATCCTCCTGGGAGTGGGACACTGCTGGTAGTGATATGCACCCACCCCTCATATGTCCGTCCACTGCTGGGAGTCCTCTGCACCCACCCCTCATATGTCTGGACACTGCTGGTAGTTGTTAGAAGGCGACCTCAGGGGAGCCCGGAGGGTGCCCTGACTGCCCTGAGACCCACCCTCAAGGTATCGTAGCCGGGCACTGGCGGGAGATTCCGCAGGGGAGGAATCTCGTACCTAGGATCGTACACTTGGCACCACACGACAAAGAGACACCACACCGAGGGTTCTTAGGATTCAAGCTTTATCAAATCGAAGTGGTAGGATCTTTATGATCAGCAAGGCGGATATTTACAAGCAGAGCGTGGGCTCACAGAGTCTTGGCGGGGGTAGAAGGTAGCGGGACAGTCTTTGGGGGGGATCGGATCAAATGCAGGAGCGTACCCGGCGCACAGCTCACAATCCTCGAGCTGGGGGATACGCTTGTCGTCGTGGGGTCCGGCGGGACCAAAGAGAGTCAGGGGAAGCCGCGAGTCACTCAGCAGGCTCAAGCACAAGTTCGGAGGTCTTACGATCTTCAGGGAGCCGCGAGTCACTCAGCAAGGCTCAAGCACAAGTTCGGAGGTCTTACGTTCTTCGGGGAGCCACGAGTCACTCAGCAGGGCTCAAGCACAAGTTCGGAGGTCTTACGATCTTCAGGGAGCCGCGAGTCACTCAGCAGGGCTCAAGCACAAGTTCGGAGGTCTTACGATCTTCAGGGAGCCGCGAGTCACTCAGCAGGGCTCAAGCACAAGTTCGGAGGTCTTACGTTCTTCGGGGAGCCGCGAGTCACTCAGCAGGGCTCAGATGTTCCAAAGCGAATCTGCCGGACAGTCCCAGAGCACCCCTTGTTATAGGTCGACCCCTCTTTGATGTCCAGAGTCTGTGCAGGCAGGGGTCTTGTCACCTGGGGGTCGCTTGTCGAGGTTTCCTGCTATTGTCTTTTGATCCTTTCAGGGCCGGGTCGGGAGGAGTCCCAGACACCCAGCAGGCGTGGAGCCAGCCCTCAGGGAGGCCGGAGGGCCGATCGAAACCCATCGTCCCAGGGGAGTTCAGAGGTGCGATAGAAACTGCTCCTCCCTCTCTCATCCCCTGGAAGCGTGATGTCCTCCAGCCGGAGTGGCGCCTCTAGGCCCGGGTTGTGCTGGGGCCGGGCGGCCCGGGGTGGCCGAAAGGAGAGAGGCCATGGACGGGGAGGCCCGGGCTGCGTGTGTGTGTTCTGGTGGGAAGGATCGGCTGGGCCGTGTGCTTGGGGTCCCTGGTACCAGGTTAGGTAGTGCGAGGACAGGAAGAGCCATGCTACGAGGCCGGGTCTAACACGCGTCCCCCCCAGCTGAAAGCCGGAGAGAACTACCCATCATCTTGGGGGGTTCTCTTCGCTGAGGCGGAAGAACCGGGAGAGGCCGTCCGCATTGGCGTGGTCCGTACCAGGGCGATGTTCTACGGTGAAATCCATCCCCTGGAGGGAGATTGACCACTGCAGTAGCTTGGGGTTTTCTCCTCGCATCTGCATGAGCCATCGCAAGGGCCGATGGTCGGTTTGTACCTTGAAATGGGTGCCAAACAGGTAAGGGCGCAGCTTTTTGAGGGCCCAGACTACGGCAAATGCTTCGCGCTCAATGGTGCTCCACCTCTGTTCTCTGGGCAACAGCCGCCGGCTGAGGAAGGCGATGGGCTGGTCTAGGCCTTGGTCATTCACCTGGGACAGGACGGCTCCAATGCCATGCTCGGAGGCATCGGTCTGGACTACAAACTCCTTGGAGTAGTCGGGAGCCTGGAGGACGGGGGCCGTGCACATGGCCTTCTTTAGGGCATCGAACGCTTCCTGGCAGGCAGTCGTCCACTGCACCCTCTTGGGCTGTTTTTTTGATGTGAGCTCGGTGAGGGGGCCAACCAGGCTGCCATACCCCCGGATGAATCTTCGGTAGTAGCCAGTGAGGCCCAGGAAGGCTTGGACCTCCGTTTGGGTGGTGGGTGGTTCCCAGGCTAGGATGGCGTCGATCTTTAGCTGTAGAGGGGCGGCCTGACCGCTCCCGACCTGGTGCCCCAGGTAGACTACTGATCCTTGCCCAATCTGGCACTTGCTGGCTTTTACTGTGAGGCCTGCCTGGCACAGGGCGGTTAGCACTCTCCGGAGGTGCTGGAGGTGCTCACTCCATCCGGAACTGAAAAGAGCGATGTCGTCTAGATAGGCCGCACTGAACTGTTCCATCCCGGCCAGGACCCTATTCACCAGTCGCTGGAAGGTGGCCGGGGCATTTTTTATTCCGAAGGGCATTACGCGGAAGCGATAATGCCCATCTGGGGTGGAGAAGGCGGACCGCTCCTTGGCTTCCTCTGTGAGCGCAATCTGCCAGTATCCGCAGGTGAGGTCGAATGTGCTGAGGAACCGGGCCGCCCGAGTCGGTCAATGAGCTCGTCGGCTCGGGGGATGGGGTGGGCATCGGCCCGGGTGATGTCATTGAGCCCCCGGTAGTCCACGCAGAATCGGAGCTCGGGGGCGACACCGGGGGCCGCTGCCTTCGGAACTAGGACCACGGGACTGGCCCAGGGACTATCGGATGGCTCGATCACCCCCAGGGTCAACATCTTCGAGACTTCAGCTTGAATGCAGGACCGGACTCGGTCAGGGACTCGGTAGGCTCGGTGTCTTACTGGCGGGCTGTCCCCGGTGTCCACATCATGGACACACCAGTCGGTGACTCGGGGGATCAGGGAGAAGAGGTCGGAGAATTGTCCTAGGAGCTGGCGACAGTCCGCTTGTTGCTGGTCAGTGAGGGATGGGGAGAGGTTCACTCCCTCTACAGAGCCATCCTTCTCCTTGACACACAGGAGGTCCGGGAGGGGATCGGACTCATCTTCGGCCCCGTCATCGGTGGCCAGCAGGAGGCTCAGTTCTGTCCGTACGAAGTGAGGCTTGAGGCGGTTCACGTGTAGGACCCGCAGGGGATCCCGGGGCGACTGGACGTCCACCAAGTACGTGACTGGACTCTTCTGCTCAATCACTTTGAAGGGCCCGGTCCCCTTGTCCTGGAGGGCGCCAGGCTTCACGGGGGCCATGACCCATACCTGCTGGCCCGGCTGGAACTCGACTAGAGTGGCATTCTGGTCGTACCAGCGCTTCATCTCTTCTTGGCTTGCCTCCAGGTTGGCCTCGGCCAGCTTTCGGAACTTCCTGGTCTGGTTCCGGAGGGCCAGAACGTATTGGAACACATCTCGTGGGGGGGTCTGGGGTGCTGCCTCCCACCCTTCCTTAACCAAACTGAGGGGACCTCGGACGGGGTGCCCATATAGTAATTCAAACGGGCTGAACCCCAAGGACTTCTGTGGGACTTCCCGGTAAGCGAACAGGAGGCAGGGGAGCAGGACGTCCCACTTACGCCGGAGGGGTTCTTCTAGGCCGTTGATCATCCCCTTCAGAGTCCGATTAAACCTTTCTACTAGGCCGTTCCCTTGGGGATGGTACGGGGTGGTGAACTTATAGGACACCCCACATTGTTGCCACAGGGACGTCATGTATTTTGAGATAAAATTAGTGCCGCGATCGCTCACGACCTCGCGGGGAAAACCCACCCGGGAAAAGATCCCCATCAGGGCTCAGCCCACCACGGGAGCCGTGACGGTGCGTAGGGGGATCGCCTCAGGGTATCGGGTGGCGTGATCCACTAGGACCAGAATGAAACGGTGACCTTGGGAGGTGGGGGGATCCAGGGGCCCCACGATGTCGATTCCGACTCTTTCGAATGGGGTACTGACGACCGGGAAGGGTTGGAGGGGAGCCTTGCGCTTCCCCCCACTCTTCCCACTAGCCTGGCACGTGGGACAGGACTTGCAGTGGGCTTCTACAGCTACTCTCATCCTAGGCCAGTAAAAGTGAGTCACGAGACGGCTGTAGGTTTTGTCTTGACCCAGGTGGCCGGCGAGGGGGACGTCGTGGGCCAAGCCCAGGAGGAAGTCTCGGAAGCGTAGGGGTACCACCAGCACCCGGCCGGATCCTAGCTCCACCGACTTCTGCTCACTGTACAAGAGGTTATTCTCCCAATAAACTCGGTGTGTTCCGGTCTGGTCGCCTGCGGCTTGGCCCTCGGCCTGGTGCCGTAGTCCGACCAGGGAAGGACAGGTGGCTTGCTCCCGGCAGAACTCCTCCCGGGTGGGCCCGCCATCGTGGCGCCACGGGGCCAATTCGGCCAGATCGCCTAACTCGGGGACCGGGGTGGTGTCGGACGGTGAGGGTTCATCGCTGGCGACTGACCCTCCCGATGGGGGGACGGGAGGACCCTCGGCGGGGACTGCTCTGACTCCCTCGGTCGGGGGGTCCTCGACTTCCCCCAGGGGGGTGAGTCGGGCGGACATAGATCGGGTGGTGGCGCACACCCACTCGGGGATTCCCATCATCTCTAGGTGGGCCTTGCGCTCGACGTACTTCCAGGGAGAACTCTCCAGGTCGTTCCCTAAGAGGCAGTCGACCGGCTGGGAGGTTCTTACGGCAACCCTCAGTTTACCTATCACCCCTCCCCACTCAAACGGCACCAGGGCTACCTGACACATACTCTCTCTATTATCTGCGGAAATTACGGGGCAAAAGACGTTGGGTAGGATCTGCTCCTCGGGGACTAAGTGCCTGAGGACACCGGTGATGCTGGCCCCGGTGTCTCGCAGGGCTTCTATCTGGTGGCCATTGATCTTGACGAGCTGCCCGTACTTCTTCGTGTTGGAGGGCAGGAGGCTACCAGGGACCATCTCTCTGTCTCCCAGGGACACTAGGGCCATAGCTGCGGGTTCCCACTCCCCGGTGTCCTCAACCTCCTCCCCCAGGGCTACGTTGGCTATCTGTCTAGCATGGTTTGCAGCAGGGGGGACCTGGGGGGCCATGGGGCACTCCGGGTCATTGGCGTAGTGCCCGGGCCTTTGACAACGGAAACAAGTGATGGTTACCCAGTGCCCCCGTCTCCCGGGGGGTCCGGAGACTGGTGGGGGGGGCGCCGGGAAAGGTGGAGGTTGGGCCTTCGGGGGACTCGACTGGGACTCTCTCTGCCCTCCCTGGTTCCCTCCCCCTCTCTGGCGGGGTGGTCCCTGACTGGCTCGGGGGTATTCTCCTACACTGCTCCGGGGGACCCGGGTGTTGGTCCAGCGGTCTGCTTCCACAGCCAGCTTCCGGGGATCGGTGAGTTTGCTGTCGAGCAGATGCTGGCGTAGTTCCACAAAGCAGTTCGCCGCCAGGTGTTCCCACAACATGAGGTCGGTGAGTTCCTCGAGGGTGGTGACCTTGCTGCCCTTGATCCACCCATCGAAGGCCCGACTGAAAAAGTTTACATACTCCACCCAGGTGGTGCCCGGGATCTTCCTGCAGTCCCGGAATCGCTGACGGTACATCTCTGGGGTGAGGCCGTACCTAGTGAGGAGAGCCTCTTTCATGTGGCTGTAGGAGGTCTGCAGGGAGAGGGGTAGGTCGAGCAGGGTGTCCCTTCCTTCGCTCAGAAACCGTCCCCACAGCCCTGCCCCCCAGTCCTTCTGCGGGACCCGATGAGAGGTCATGGCGACCTCGTAGGCCCTGAACCATTGTTAAATGTCATCATTTTTATAATATTCTTTGACCACGTCCTTGGGGATGTGGACCTTCTGTTCCGCCGGGGAGGTCGCCTCTCGGTTCCCCGGGGGCCTCCCTTCCTCGTTTCTGGCTTTGATCTCGATCTCCTTCAAGCTGCGTTCGTGCTCTAGTTGGAGCTTCCTTCCTTCGTGCTCCCGTTGGAGCTTCTTCTCCTCCAATTCGCCTCGTACGCGCATTTGTTCTACTGCTAGCTTTTTTTCTGCTAATTTTAATTCGCCTTCGATTTTGAGTTTGGCTAACTCGAGTTCGTGATTTCGACCTCTCTCTGTCTGCAAGCTCTTCCGGGGAAAGGCCCCCGTCTGGCACGAAGCCTCGCACATGATTGCTGCTGCTTTCGCCTTGGGTGGGTTCTGCTTCGTCGTGTCGCTCCCCCATGCCTTCTGGGCGGGAGGCCCCGACATCCACCCAAGCTTTCAGTGCTTTCTGCAAATCTTCTTTGGTGTTGAGACCGGTGGTAGCGATTTTAAGTTCTTTGCAGAATTGCTTCAGTTCTTTGTGCGTGTATTCTTCTAGTTGTTCCACCTGAAACACCCTGTTGGTGTTGGTTTCTGCGGGGCTCATGGCGCTTCCTTCTACCATCTTTGTCTGTAGTGTGTCAGTCGTTCACGGTACAATCTCTAGGTTATGGGCCCGAATCCCACCGCTGCCACCAATGTTAGAAGGCGACCTCAGGGGAGCCCGGAGGGGGCCCTGACTGCCCTGAGACCCACCCTCAAGGTATCGTAGCCGGGCACTGGCGGGAGATTCCGCAGGGGAGGAATCTCGTACCTAGGATCGTACACTTGGCACCACACGACAAAGAGACACCACACCGAGGGTTCTTAGGATTCAAGCTTTATCAAATCGAAGTGGTAGGATCTTTATGATCAGCAAGGCGGATATTTACAAGCAGAGCGTGGGCTCACAGAGTCTTGGCGGGGGTAGGAGGTAGCGGGACAGTCTTTGGGGGGGATCGGATCAAATGCAGGAGCGTACCCGGCGCACAGCTCACAATCCTCGAGCTGGGGGATACGCTTGTTGTCGTGGGGTCCGGCGGGACCAAAGAGAGTCAGGGGGAGCCGCGAGTCACTCAGCAGGCTCAAGCACAAGTTGGGAGGTCTTACGATCTTCAGGGAGCCGCTAGTCACTCAGCAAGGCTCAAGCACAAGTTCGGAGGTCTTACGTTCTTCGGGGAGCCGCGAGTCACTCAGCAGGGCTCAAGCACAAGTTCGGAGGTCTTACGATCTTCAGGGAGCCGCGAGTCACTCAGCAAGGCTCAAGCACAAGTTCGGAGGTCTTACGTTCTTCGGGGAGCCGCGAGTCACTCAGCAGGGCTCAAGCACAAGTTCGGAGGTCTTACGATCTTCAGGGAGCCGCGAGTCACTCAGCAGGGCTCAAGCACAAGTTCGGAGGTCTGACGATCTTCAGGGAGCCGCGAGTCACTCAGCAGGGCTCAAGCACAAGTTCGGAGGTCTTACGTTCTTCGGGGAGCCGCGAGTCACTCAGCAGGGCTCAGATGTTCCAAAGCGAATCTGCCGGACAGTCCCAGAGCACCCCTTGTTATAGTTCGACCCCTCTTTGATGTCCGGAGTCTGTGCAGGCAGGGGTCTTGTCACCTGGGGGTCGCTTGTCGAGGTTTCCTGCTATTGTCTTTTGATCCTTTCAGGGCCGGGTCGGGAGGAGTCCCAGACACCTAGCAGGCGTGGAGCCAGCCCTCAGGGAGGCCGGAGGGCCGATCGAAACCCATCGTCCCAGGGGAGTTCAGAGGTGCGATAGAAACTGCTCCTCCCTCTCTCATCCCCTGGAAGCGTGATGTCCTCCAGCCGGAGTGGCGCCTCTAGGCCCGGGTTGTGCTGGGGCCGGGCGGCCATCTTGGTGCACGAAGTGGGCACGCGTGCCCGGGGTGGCCGAAAGGAGAGAGGCCATAAACGGGGAGGCCCGGGCTGCGTGTGTGTGTTCTGGTGGGAAGGATCGGCTGGGCCGTGTGCTTGGGGTCCCTGGTACCAGGTTAGGTAGTGCGAGGACAGGAAGAGCCATGCTACGAGGCCGGGTCTAACACGCGTCCCCCCCAGCTGAAAGCCGGAGAGAACTACCCATCATCTTGGGGGGTTCTCTTCGCTGAGGCGGAAGAACCGGGAGAGGCCGTCCGCATTGGCGTGGTCCGTACCAGGGCGATGTTCTACGGTGAAATCCATCCCCTGGAGGGAGATTGACCACTGCAGTAGCTTGGGGTTTTCTCCTTGCATCTGCATGAGCCATCGCAAGGGCCGATGGTCGGTTTGTACCTTGAAATGGGTGCCAAACAGGTAAGGGCGCAGCTTTTTGAGGGCCCAGACTACGGCAAATGCTTCGCGCTCAATGGTGCTCCACCTCTGTTCTCTGGGCAACAGCCGCCGGCTGAGGAAGGCGATGGGCTGGTCTAGGCCTTGGTCATTCACCTGGGACAGGACGGCTCCAATGCCATGCTCGGAGGCATCGGTCTGGACTACAAACTCCTTGGAGTAGTCGGGAGCCTGGAGGACGGGGGCCATGCACATGGCCTTCTTTAGGGCATCGAACGCTTCCTGGCAGGCAGTCGTCCACTGCACCCTCTTGGGCTGTTTTTTTGATGTGAGCTCGGTGAGGGCGCTAACCAGGCTGCCATACCCCCGGATGAATCTTCGGTAGTAGCCAGTGAGGCCCAGGAAGGCTTGGACCTCCGTTTGGGTGGTGGGTGGTTCCCAGGCTAGGATGGCATCGATCTTTGGCTGTAGAGGGGCGACCTGACCGCTCCCAACCTGGTGCCCCAGGTAGACTACTGATCCTTGCCCAATCTGGCACTTGCTGGCTTTTACTGTGAGGCCTGCCTGGCGCAGGGTGGTTAGCACTCTCCGGAGGTGCTGGAGGTGCTCACTCCATCCGGAACTGAAAACAGCGATGTCGTCTAGATAGGCCGCACTGAACTGTTCCATCCCGGCCAGGACCCTATTCACCAGTCGCTGGAAGGTGGCCGGGGCATTTTTCATTCCGAAGGGCATTACGCGGAAGCGATAATGCCCATCTGGGGTGGAGAAGGCGGACCGCTCCTTGGCTTCCTCTGTGAGCGCAATCTGCCAGTATCCGCAGGTGAGGTCGAATGTGCTGAGGAACCGGGCCGCCCCGAGTCGGTCAATGAGCTCGTCGGCTCGGGGGATGGGGTGGGCATCGGCCCGGGTGACGTCATTGAGCCCCCGGTAGTCCACGCAGAATCGGAGCTCGGGGGCGACACCGGGGGCCGCTGCCTTCGGAACTAGGACCACGGGACTGGCCCAGGGACTATCGGATGGCTCGATCACCCCCAGGGTCAACATCTTCGAGACTTCAGCTTGAATGCAGGACCGGACTCGGTCAGGGACTCTGTAGGCTCGGTGTCTTACTGGCGGGCTGTCCCCGGTGTCCACATCATGGACACACCAGTCGGTGACTCGGGGGATCAGGGAGAAGAGGTCGGAGAATTGTCCTAGGAGCTGGCGACAGTCCGCTTGTTGCTGGTCAGTGAGGGATGAGGAGAGGTTCACTCCCTCTACAGAGCCATCCTTCTCCTTGACACACAGGAGGTCCGGGAGGGGATCGGACTCATCTTCGGCCCCGTCATCGGTGGCCAGCAGGAGGCTCAGTTCTGTCCGTACGAAGTGAGGCTTGAGGCGGTTCACGTGTAGGACCCGCAGGGGATCCCGGGGCGACTGGACGTCCACCAAGTACGTGACTGGACTCTTCTGCTCAATCACTTTGAAGGGCCCGGTCCACTTGTCCTGGAGGGCGCCAGGCTTCACGGGGGCCATGACCCATACCTGCTGGCCCGGCTGGAACTCGACCAGAGTGGCATTCTGGTCGTACCAGCGCTTCATCTCTTCTTGGCTTGCCTCCAGGTTGGCCTCGGCCAGCTTTCGGAACTTCCTGGTCTGGTTCCGGAGGGCCAGAATGTATTGGAACACATCTCGTGGGGGGGTCTGGGGTGCTGCCTCCCACCCTTCCTTAACCAAACTGAGGGGACCTCGGACGGGGTGCCCATATAGTAATTCAAACGGGCTGAACCCCAAGGACTTCTGTGGGACTTCCCGGTAAGCGAACAGGAGGCAGGGGAGCAGGACGTCCCACTTACGCCGGAGGGGTTCTTCTAGGCCATTGATCATCCCCTTCAGAGTCCGATTAAAACTTTCTACTAGGCCGTTCCCTTGGGGATGGTACGGGGTGGTGAACTTATAGGACACCCCACATTGTTGCCACAGGGACGTCATGTATTTTGAGATAAAATTAGTGCCGCGATCGCTCACGACCTCGCGGGGAAAACCCACCTGGGAAAAGATCCCCATCAGGGCTCGGCCCACCACGGGAGCCGTGACGGTGCGTAGGGGGATCGCCTCAGGGTATCGGGTGGCGTGATCCACTAGGACCAGAATGAAACGGTGACCTTGGGAGGTGGGGGGATCCAGGGGCCCCACGATGTCGATTCCGACTCTTTCGAATGGGGTACTGACGACCGGGAAGGGTTGGAGGGGAGCCTTGCGCTTCCCCCCACTCTTCCCACTAGCCTGGCACGTGGGACAGGACTTGCAGTGGGCTTCTACAGCTACTCTCATCCTAGGCCAGTAAAAGTGAGTCACGAGACGGCTGTAGGTTTTGTCTTGACCCAGGTGGCCGGCGAGGGGGACGTCGTGGGCCAAGCCCAGGAGGAAGTCTCGGAAGCGTAGGGGTACCACCAGCACCCGGCCGGATCCTAGCTCCACCGACTTCTGCTCACTGTACAAGAGGTTATTCTCCCAATAAACTCGGTGTGTTCCGGTCTGGTCGCCTGCGGCTTGGCCCTCGGCCTGGTGCCGTAGTCCGACCAGGGAAGGACAGGTGGCTTGCTCCCGGCAGAACTCCTCCCGGGTGGGCCCGCCCTCGTGGCGCCACGGGGCCAATTCGGCCAGATCGCCTAACTCGGGGACCGGGGTGGTGTCGGACGGTGAGGGTTCGTCGCTGGCGACTGACCCTCCCGATGGGGGGACGGGAGGACCGTCGGCGGGGACTGCTCTGACTCCCTCGGTCGGGGGGTCCTCGACTTCCCCCAGGGGGGTGAGTCGGGCGGACATAGATCGGGTGGTGGCGCACACCCACTCGGGGAGTCCCATCATCTCTAGGTGGGCCTTGCGCTCGACGTACTTCCAGGGAGAACTCTCCAGGTCGTTCCCTAAGAGGCAGTCGACTGGCTGGGAGGTTCTTACGGCAACCCTCAGTTTACCTATCACCCCTCCCCACTCAAATGGCACCAGGGCTACCTGACACATACTCTCTCTATTATCTGCGGAAATTACGGGGCAAAAGATGTTGGGTAGGATCTGCTCCTCGGGGACTAAGTGCCTGAGGACACCGGTGATGCTGGCCCCGGTGTCTCGCAGGGCTTCTATCTGGTGGCCATTGATCTTGACGAGCTGCCCGTACTTCTTCGTATTGGAGGTCAGGAGGCTACCAGGGACCATCTCTCTGTCTCCCAGGGACACTAGGGCCATAGCTGCGGGTTCCCACTCCCCGGTGTCCTTAACCTCCTCCCCCAGGGCTACGTTGGCTATCTGTCTAGCAGGGTTTGCAGCAGGGGGGACCTGGGGGGCCATGGGGCACTCCGGGTCATTGGCGTAGTGCCCGGGCCTTTGACAACGGAAACAAGTGATGGTTACCCAGTGCCCCCGTCTCCCGGGGGGTCCGGAGACTGGTGGGGGGGGCGCCGGGAAAGGTGGAGGTTGGGCCTTCGGGGGACTCGACTGGGACTCTCTCTGGCCTCCCTGGTTCCCTCCCCCTCTCTGGCGGGGTGGTCCCTGACTGGCTCGGGGGTACTCTTCTACACTGCTCCGGGGGACCCGGGTGTTGGTCCAGCGGTCTGCTTCCACAGCCAGCTTCCGGGGATCGGTGAGTTTGCTGTCGAGCAGATGCTGGCGTAGTTCCACAAAGCAGTTCGCCGCCAGGTGTTCCCACAACATGAGGTCGGTGAGTTCCTCGAGGGTGGTGACCTTGCTGCCCTTGATCCACCCATCGAAGGCCCGACTGAAAAAGTTTACATACTCCACCCAGGTGGTGCCCGGGATCTTCCTGCAGTCCCGGAATCGCTGACGGTACATCTCTGGGGTGAGGCCGTACCTAGTGAGGAGAGCCTCTTTCATGTGGCTGTAGGAGGTCTGCAGGGAGAGGGGTAGGTCGAGCAGGGTGTCCCTTCCTTCGCTCAGAAACCGTCCCCACAGCCCTGCCCCCCAGTCCTTCTGCGGGACCCGATGAGAGGTCATGGAGACCTCGTAGGCCCTGAACCATTGTTGAATGTCATAATTTTTATAATATTCTTTGACCACGTCCTTGGGGATGTGGACCTTCTGTTCCGCCGGGGAAGTCGCCTCTCGGTTCCCCGGGGGCCTCCCTTCCTCGTTTCTGGCTTTGAGCTCGATCTCCTTCAAGCTGCGTTCGTGCTCTAGTTGGAGCTTCCTTCCTTCGTGCTCCCGTTGGAGCTTCTTCTCCTCCAATTCGCCTTGTACGCGCATTTGTTCTACTGCTAGCTTTTTTTCTGCTAATTTCAATTCGCCTTCGATTTTGAGTTTGGCTAACTCGAGTTCGTGATTGCGACTTCTCTCTCTGTCTGCGAGCTCTTCCGGGGAAAGGCCCCCGTCTGGCACGAAGCCTCGCACATGATTGCTGCTGCTTTCGCCTTGGGTGGGTTCTGCTTCGTCGTGTCGCTCCCCCATGCCTTCTGGGCGGGAGGCCCCGGCATCCACCCAAGCTTTCCGTGCTTTCTGCAAATCTTCTTTGGTGTTGAGACCGGTGGTAGCGATTTTAAGTTCTTTGCAGAATTGCTTCAGTTCTTTGTGCGTGTATTCTTCTAGTTGTTCCACCTGAAACACCCTGTTGGTGTTGGTTTCTGCGGGGCTCATGGCGCTTCCTTCTGCCATCTTTGTCGGTAGTGTGTCAGTCGTTCACGGTACGATCTCTAGGTTATGGGCCCGAATCCCACCGCTGCCACCAATGTTAGAAGGCGACCTCAGGGGAGCCCGGAGGGGGCCCTGACTGCCCTGAGACCCACCCTCAAGGTATCGTAGCCGGGCACTGGCGGGAGATTCCGCAGGGGAGGAATCTCGTACCTAGGATCGTACACTTGGCACCACACGACAAAGAGACACCACACCGAGGGTTCTTAGGATTCAAGCTTTATCAAATCGAAGTGGTAGGATCTTTATGATCAGCAAGGCGGATATTTTCAAGCAGAGCATGGGCTCACAGAGTCTTGGCGGGGGTAGGAGGTAGCGGGACAGTCTTTGGGGGGATCGGATCAAATGCAGGAGCGTACCCGGCGCACAGCTCACAATCCTCGAGCTGGGGGATACGCTTGTCGTCGTGGGGTCCGGCGGGACCAAAGAGAGTCAGGGGGAGCCGCGAGTCACTCAGCAGGCTCAAGCACAAGTTGGGAGGTCTTACGATCTTCAGGGAGCCGCGAGTCACTCAGCAAGGCTCAAGCACAAGTTCGTAGGTCTTACGTTCTTCGGGGAGCCGCGAGTCACTCAGCAGGGCTCAAGCACAAGTTCGGAGGTCTTACGATCTTCAGGGAGCCGCGAGTCACTCAGCAGGGCTCAAGCACAAGTTCGGAGGTCTTACGATCTTCAGGGAGCCGCGAGTCACTCAGCAGGGCTCAAGCACAAGTTCGGAGGTCTTACGTTCTTCGGGGAGCCGCGAGTCACTCAGCAGGGCTCAGATGTTCCAAAGCGAATCTGCCGGACAGTCCCAGAGCACCCCTTGTTATAGGTCGACCCCTCTTTGATGTCCGGAGTCTGTGCAGGCAGGGGTCTTGTCACCTGGGGGTCGCTTGTCGAGGTTTCCTGCTATTGTCTTTTGATCCTTTCAGGGCCGGGTCGGGAGGAGTCCCAGACACCCAGCAGGCGTGGAGCCAGCCCTCAGGGAGGCCGGAGGGCCGATCGAAACCCATCGTCCCAGGGGAGTTCAGAGGTGCGATAGAAACTGCTCCTCCCTCTCTCATCCCCTGGAAGCGTGATGTCCTCCAGCCGGAGTGGCGCCTCTAGGCCCGGGTTGTGCTGGGGCCGGGCGGCCATCTTGGTGCACGAAGTGGGCACGCGTGCCCGGGGTGGCCGAAAGGAGAGAGGCCATGGACGGGAAGGCCCGGGCTGCGTGTGTGTGTTCTGGTGGGAAGGATCGTCTGGGCCGTGTGCTTGGGGTCCCTGGTACCAGGTTAGGTAGTGTGAGGACAGGAAGAGCCATGCTACGAGGCCGGGTCTAACAGTAGTCATATGCACCCACCCCTCATATGTCTGGGCACTGCTGGAAGTGATATGCACCCACCCCTCATATGTCTGTCCACTGCTGGGAGTCATATGCACCCAACCCTCATATTGCAGGCCACTGCTGGTAGTCATATGCACCCACCCCTCATATGTCTGTCCACTGCTGGGAGTCCTCTGCACCCACCCCTCATATGTCTGTCCACTGCTGGTAGTCATATGCACTCACCCCTCATATGTTTGTCCACTGCTGGGAGTCCTCTGCACCCACCCCTCATATGTCTGTCCACAGCTGGGAGTCATATGCACCCACCCCTCATATTGCAGGCCACTGCTGGTAGTCATATGCACCCACCCCTCATATGTCTGGACACTGCTGGGAGTCCTCTGCACCCACCCCTCATATGTCTGGACACTGCTGGTAGTCATATGCACCCACCCCCATATGTCTGTCTACTGCTGGGAGTCCTCTGCGCCCACCCCTCATATGTCTGTCCACAGCTGGAGTCCTCTGCACCCACCCCTCCTATTGCAGGCCACTGCTGGTAGTCATATGCACCCACCCCTCATATGTCTGGACACTGCTGGGAGTCATATGCACCCACCCCTCATATCTCTGTCCACTGCTGGGAGTTATATGCACCCACCCCTCATATGTCTGAACACTGCTGGGAGTCATATGCACCCACCCCTCATATGTCTGGACACTGCTGGGAGTCCTCTGCACCCACCCCTCATATGTCTGGACACTGCTGGTAGTCATATGCACCCACCCACGCACCCCCTTGGAGCTGTACACTGCTGGCCTGGACCTAAACACACACCAATATGAAGGTAACATGCTGGGCCAGTCCTCTAAGCCCACATTCCTGGCGTGTGTACGCCTCGTATCCCAAATTTACTGCTGCCGTAACGGGGTACGTGTGGTACGCACCGTACCCACGCATTCATTGCGTGTGTACGGTCCATATCACTGTTATAATGGTGCCGTAGGGGTACGTGTGGTATGCACCGTACCCACGCATTCATTGAGTGTGTACGGACCGTATCACTGTTATAATGGTGCCGTAGGGGTACGTGTGGTACGCACCGTACCCATACATTCATGCGTGTGTACGGTCCATATCACTGTTATAATGGTGCCGTAGGGGTACGTGTGGTACGCACCGTACCGACGCATTCATTGCGTGTGTACGGTCAGTATCACTGTTATAATGGTGCCATAGGGGTACGTGTGGTACGCACCGTACCCACACATTCATGCGTGTGTACGGTCCGTATCACTGTTATAATGGTGCCGTAGGGGTACGTGTGGTACGCACCGTACCCACCCATTCATTGCGTGTGTACGGTCCGTATCACTGTTATAATAGTGCCGTACGGGTACGTGTGGTAAGCACCATACCCCCGCATTCATTGCGTGTGTACGGTCTGTATCACAGTTATACTGTGCTGTAGGGGTACGTGTGGTACGCACCATACCCACGCATTCATGCGTGTGTACAGTCCGTATCACTGTTATTTTGGTGACGTAGGGGTACATGTGGTACGCACCGTACCCACGCATTCATTGCTTGCGTACTGTCCGTATCACTGTTATAATGGTGCCGTAGGGGTACGTGTGGTACGCACTGTACCCACGCATTCATCCGTGTGTACGGTCCGTATCACTGTTATAATGGTGCCGTAGAGGTACGTGTGGTACGCACCGTACACGTACACTTCCATTGTTGCGGTACGCAGGGTTTGCTGGCCACACCCCCCCAAGTGACCAGACATTGGTGGTAATGTATGGGCTCCATATTATAGGTTTTGCTTTGGGTATGGGGTATGTTTCCTGCCCCTCACCCCCCCCCCCGGCCCCTGGGTGTTGTTCTCACCTTCTGCGGCGTGTGCGTCGGGTCCGGTGCACCAGGTCGTAGGCTAGGAGGACCGGGATGACACGTACGATGGGGTTCATGGTGTGTACGTCACGTACCGGGGCTCCATTGCATGGCGGTTCGCGTCGAACTCTGCTTTTCCGGCTGTGTTTGACTCCTGTAAAAAAAAAGGCGTACGGAGTGATGTAGGGACGAATCGTACTTGCTGTGCTGGAAATCGCTGCCAGAATACGTCCAGACGTCGCATACAAGCTGTTCCAGATCAGAATCGTAGGTATTTTTTCCACGTACGGTCTTTTGTACGATTCGTACGGAAATAGGCTTTCTGTACGAATCGTACTTCCTAGGTTGTAGGGACAGTTTACCGGGTACGAGTTGTACGGAGAAAATTGCCTTTTAACAGGTTTGGAATCGGCCCCTATATGTATATGTGTAATTAATGTTTTATTAAATTATATATATTAATTATTAATTTTAAACATTATAAAATATATTTAATTATGTTTATTTTATTTATAAGTATTATTTTACATTTTTTTTAACTAAAAAAAAACGACATTTTTAATAACGATATTTTTTACATCTATATTTTATTTTCGATATTTTGTACTTACCATGTTGTAGATAGGATGTCGATATTCTTGACATCGATATTTTTGCTCCGATATTTTTGTAGGTCGATTTTTTGACCTTCGATATTTTGGCGGTGATCCTTCATCTTTCCTCGTATTTCCCTCTTCCTATGTCTGCTACATTGCAGTACACATAGGAAGAGGAAATCAGCTCTTGTGATTGTTTTTGTGCAGGAAGGTGTCTCTTCCTGCACAAATTCAATCATCCCCGCAACACAGGCGCCCTTGCACAATGGGGCAAGAGTGCCTGCGTTGGCGCATGGCAGCCATTTGTGTGCCAGCGCAGGGGAAACGGACAGGAATGTGGCATATCTGATCGGTAGGGCGCAGTCCTGACCTGTTTTCTGACACAGGGCAGTGCAACAGGAAGGCTTGCGGCGCTGCCCTCCGGCGACATATTGTAAATGAGTCCTTGCCAGTCAGAGCAGTGATGGAGGGAATTTATAGCGCTTCGGGCTGTCGAGTGAGAAGAGGCGCTATGCCTCTCCTCTCACAAGCACTTCTCTAAACGGTCCCTTATTAGTTTGCATCATCTGTGTTACGCTCCTAACTTTGGGGAGTTTCCTTCAGCGTCACCGCGTTAGTGATGTCATTATTTACGTTCTTCCTTAATCATAAACAAATTGGCCAATAGCGTTGGCTTTATTTCCCACAGTTCCTCTTAGCGCCACTATGCTTGTTTTAAATTCTTATTTCAGGCAGGATGCCCTGGGCTGGACGCCCACAGTTGGGCAGCTGGTTTATGGTGGTCTGTGGTCACTTCTCAAAGGATGGGAGGGTGCCCACTGAGAGGCCCTGGCAAAGATCCAGGGGTTACAGGGTGCACACTGAGAGGCCCTGCCACAGATCCAGTAATGACAGGGTGCCCACTGAGAGGCCCTGCCCAGATCCAGGGAGGGAGGGTGCCGACTGAGAGACCCCGCCACAGATCCGGGGATGGGAGGGTGACCATGGAGAGGCCCTGGCACAGACCCGGGGATGGGAGGGTGCCCACTGAGAGGCCCTGGCAAAGATCCAGGGGTGACAGGGTTCCCACTGAGAGGCCCTGCCACAGACGCGGGATTGGAGGATGCCCACTGAGAAGCCCTGCCACAGATCCTGGGATGGGAGTATGCCCACTGAGAGGCCCTGCCACAGATCCAGGGATGAAAGGATGGTCACTGAGATGCCCTGGCACAGATGCTGGGATGGGAGGGTGCCCTCTGAGAGGCCCTGCCATAGATCCAGGGATGGGAGGGTGCCCACTGAGAGGCCCTGCCACAGATCCAGAGATGGGAGGGTGCCCACTAAGAGGCTCTGCCACAGATCCAGGGATAGGAGGGTGACCACTGAGAGGCCCTGGCACAGACCCAGGGATGTGAGAGTGCCCACTGAGAGGCCCTGCCACAGATCCAGGGATAGCAGGGTTCCCACTGAGAGGCCCTGAAACAGATCCAGGGATGGGAGGGTGGCCACTAAGACGCCTTGGCACAGATACAGGGATGGGAGGGGGCCCACTGAGAGGCCCTGGCACAGATCCAGGGATGGGAGGGTGGCCACTGAGACGCCTTGGCACAGATCCAGTAATGACAGGGTGCCCACTGAGAGACCCTGCCCAGATCCAGGGATAGGAGGGTGCCGACTGAGAGACCCCGCCACAGATCCGGGGATGGGAGGGTGACCATGGAGAGGCCCTGGCACAGACCCGGGGATGGGAGGGTGCCCACTGAGAGGCCCTGGCAAAGATCCAGGGGTGACAGGGTTCCCACTGAGAGGCCCTGCTACAGATCCTGGGATGGGAGTATGCCCACTGAGAAGCCCTGCCACAGATCCTGGGATGGGAGTATGCCCACTGAGAGACCCTGCCACAGATACGGGGATGGGAGGGTGGCAACTGAGAGGCCATGGCACAGATGCAGGGATGGGAGGGCGGCCACTGAGACGCCTTGGCACAGATACAGGGATGGGAGGGGGCCCACTGAGAGGCCCTGGCACAGATCCAGGGGTAGCAGGGTGCCCACTGAGAGGCCCAGCCACAGATCCGGGGATGGGAGGGTGCCCACTGAGAGGCCCTGCCACAGATCCGGGGGTGGGAGGGTGCCCACTGAGAGGCCCTGCCACAGATCCGGGGGTGGGAGGGTGCCCACTGAAAGGCCCTGCCACAGATCCGGGGGTGGGAGGGTGCCCACTGAGAGGCCCTGCCACAGATCCGGGGGTGGGTGCCCACTGAGAGGCCCTGCCATAGATCCGGGGGTGGGAGGGTGCCCACTGAGAGGCCCTGCCATGGATCCGGGGGTGGGAGGGGGCCCACTGAGAGGCCCTGGCACAGATCCGGGGGTGGGAGGATGCCCACTGAGAGGCCCTGGCACAGATTCTCACACATGCTGTACGACACTGACAGATTGGCGTGGACAGTCGCTTCGCGTTTCAGCAGGACGCCCACCCTCCCACCCCCACTCATGTGATGTGAGCTCCGACACTTGTTTTCCTCTCAAGCTGGAGCTGTCCTGCGCCCCCACTTCCCCTCCCAGCCCTCAGAAACCACAGGCTGAGACTCTCGTCTCTCAAGTCAAGCCTCACTTCCTGCTGCCGTCGGTGTCAGCTCGACATGTGACTGTCTCACAGTGGTGAGGCTCTCACAGACAAGGAAGCCACCCTGCAGCAGCCTCCCGGAACCGCGGTCACCCCCCAGGGCCTCCAGGACAGCCCCTCAGTGGGGTCCGGCCATGGCACGGCTGGCACGATGGATGGCGAGCCTGTGTCTGCTCACGCTTCTGGCGGAAGGACAAGGTGAGGTCACGCAAGAGCGTGAGACTAGCAGGTGAGATCAGTGGTGGAAGGGTGAGGTGAGCTTATGTGAGACTCTACCACCCACTTGTGAGCACTGTGGTGGAAGTGCGAAGTAAGCGTATGTGAGACGCTGCCACCCACAGGTCAGCACTGTGGTTCAAGAGTGAGGTAACTGTATGTCAGAGTCTGCCACCCACAGGTCAACGCTGTGGTGGAAGGGCGAGGTATGTCAGAGTCCGCCACCCACAGGTCAACGCTGTGGTGGAAGGGCGAGGTAAGTGTATGTCAGAGTCCGCCACCCACAGGTCAGCACTGTGGTTCAAGAGTGAGGTAACTGTATGTCAGAGTCCGCCACCCACAGGTCAGCGCTGTGGTTCAAAGGTGTGGTAAGCATATGTGAGACTGGGTCACCCACACTGGCCAGGAGGTGGAAGGATGAAGTAAGGTTATGTGAGATGCTGCCACCCACAGGTCACCACTGTGGTGAAAGGGCAAGGTAAGCGTATGTCAGAGTCTGCCACCCACAGGTCAGCGCTGTGGTGGAAGGGCGAGGTAAGCGTATGTCAGAGTCTGCCACCCACAGGTCAGCGCTGTGGTGGAAGGGAGAGGTAAGCATATGTCAGAGTCTGCCATCCACAGGTCAACGCTGTGGTGGAAGGGTGAGGTAAGCATATGTGAGACTCTGCCACCCACAGGTCAGCGCTGTGGTGGAAGGGCGTGGCAAGAGTATGTCAGAGTCTGCCACCCACAGGTCAGTGCTGTGGTGGAAGGGCGAGGTAAGCGTATGTCAGAGTCTGCCACCCACAGGTCAGCGCTGTGGTGGAAGGGAGAGGTAAGCGTATGTCAGAGTCTGCCAACCACAGGTCAGCGCTGTGGTGGAAGGGAGAGGTAAGCGAATGTCAGAGTCTTCCACCCACTAGTCAGTGCTGTGGTGGAAGGGCGAGTTAAGCGTATTTCAGAGTCCACCACCCACAGGTCAGCGCTGTGGTGGAAGGGCGAAGTAAGCGTATGTCAGAGTCTGCCACCCATAGGTCAGCGCTGTGGTGGAAGGGTGAGGTAAGCATATGTGAGACTCCACCACCCACAGGTCAGTGCTGTGGTGGAAGGGCGAGTTAAGCGTATTTCAGAGTCCACCACCCACAGGTCAGCGCTGTGGTGGAAGGGCAAGTTAAGCGCATTTCAGAGTCCACCACCCACAGGTCAATGTTGTGGTGGAAGGGCGAGTTAAACGTATTTAAGAGTCCACCACCCACAGTTCAGTGCTGTGGTGGAATGGTGATGTAAGTTTATGTGAGACTCTGCCACCCACTTGTAAGCACTGTGGTGGAATGGCGAGGTAAGCTTATGTGAGACTGCCACCCACAAGTCACCACTGTGATGTAAGGGTGATGTAAGCATATGTGAGACTTTACCACCTACAGGTCAGCGCTGTGGTGAAAGGGCGAGGTAAGCGTATGTCAGAGTCTGGCACCCCCAGGTCAGCGCTGTGGTGGAAGTGTGAGGTAAGCTTATGTGAGACTGCCACCCACAGGTCACCACTGTGGTGGTAGGGAGAGGTAAGCGTATGTCAGGGTCTGCCACCCACAGGTCAGCGCTGTGGTGGAAGGGAGAGGTAATCATATGTCAGACTCTGCCACCCACAGGTCAGCGCTGCGATGGAAGGGCGAGGTAAGTGTATGTCAGAGTCCACCACCCACAGGTCAGCGCTGTGGTTCAAAGGTGAGGTAAGCATATGTGAGACTGGGTCACCCACACTGGCCAGGAGGTGGAAGGATGAAGTAAGGTTATGTGAGATGCTGCCACCCACAGGTCACCACTGTGGTGAAAGGGCAAGGTAAGCGTATGTCAGAGTCTGCCACCCACAGGTCAGCGCTGTGGTGGAAGGGCGTGGCAAGAGTATGTCAGAGTTTGCCACCCACAGGTCAGCGCTGTGGTGGAAGGGCGTGGCAAGAGTATGTCAGAGTCTGCCACCCAGAGGTCAGCGCTGTGATGGAAGGGAGAGGTAAGCATATGTGAGACTGGGTCACCCACACTGGCCAGGAGGTGGAAGGATGAAGTAAGGTTATGTGAGATGCTGCCACCCACAGGTCACCACTGTGGTGAAAGGGCAAGGTAAGCGTATGTCAGAGTCTGCCACCCACAGGTCAGCGCTGTGGTGGAAGGGCGTGGCAAGAGTATGTCAGAGTCTGCCACCCACAGGTCAGCGCTGTGGTGGAAGGGAGAGGTAAGCGTATGTCAGAGTCTGCCAACCACAGGTCAACGCTGTGGTGGAAGGGTGAGGTAAGCATATGTGAGACTCTGCCACCCACAGGTCAGCGCTGTGGTGGAAGGGCGTGGCAAGAGTATGTCAGAGTCTGCCACCCACAGGTCAGCGCTGTGGTGGAAGGGCGTGGCAAGAGTATGTCAGAGTCTGCCACCCACAGGTCCGCGCTGTGGTGGAAGGGAGAGGCAAGCTGATGTGAGACTCTGCCACCCATTGGTGAGGTGTGGAAAGGCAGAGAAGGATCACGTGACTCTTCGTACCACAGGTCAGGTGTATGGCAACAGCACACTTGAGCACATGCTAGACCTGTCTACCGATAACCTACCAGAATATTATGGATTTAAAAAGGTCTTGCTATAATATCACAGCCAAAGTATTGAGAAGTAAATGAACAGCTTGATGCTGTGATTCTAAAAGCTAATCACATTTCAAAAGTAATTCGCCTCTGTTTCTGGGCGCTGTTCTTGTACAGAATGCTGTGCCTAGTCAAGCTTTAGCCATGCCTAGTCAAGCTTTGAATCTTTCTCACCTTGTATGTGCGCTGCACAGTGCAGCAGTCGGTGACAATCACAAACTTTTGTAGAAATAAACACGTTTCCTTGTTAATGCTGCACGCATGGCTGCATTGGAGCTCGCATGGCTCATCCATGGACCCCTTGACAGAAATGAGCGTCGCTTTCAGGCGCCTTTCCAGTACAGATCCCAAATGAACATTTTGCGACTCATTTGCATTGATTTGTTGTTTTGTGGCAGGACAGAGCTGCAAGTCTTTGCGCTGCGCCAAATCAAAAGAGCGGCTGCGCGCGATATTTACGAGATACGACGCATTCCTGTCCTTTCTGCCAGCGCTGGCGCACCATTTGGGTGTCTTGCACCAACGCAGCACATTGCACCATGGTGCAAGGGTGTCTGCATTGTTGGCAGGATAGTTTTTGTGCAGGAAGGGGCACCTCCTGCCCAAAAACATTCCATGGAGGCGTTCCCTCCTTCTATGTGTGCGCTGCAGAATGCAGCACACATGGAAAGAGGAAAACACGAGTCACGCCTGCTCTGGGGAGACGTACAGTGTTGACACATTCCCAGGTTTACAGATCCTTGTAAATCTTGGAATGCGCCAAAACCCATGGGTGTTGCATGGGGACACCCACTGCAACGCCCATGGAATGCCTCCCTGACACAGTGTAAGGCAACGCAGCGACTTGCGCTGTGTTACTTTACGCAATATTCCAGAGGCCAGGAAAAGCCAGGCAAAGTGGCTTTGTGCGGCCTCTTAGATATGGGTCTGCCCTCTGCACTGCCAGGGCGTCAAGAAAAGTGACGCACCAGTGGCGCATGGGACTTGTAAATAAGCCCCTTTGTGATGCAAACCCAGTGCAAAATGTTAGAATCCGTTACCCACTGGTCAGCGTTGTGGTGCAAGGGTGTGGTATGTGTATGTCAGAGTCTGCCACCCACAGGTCAGCGCTGTGGTGGAAGGATGTGGGTTGAACCTTGTGTCCTTCCAGGATAAGCACTCCTGAGGGGCAGCATGGTGGGGGCTCAAACCGTGTCCATCAGGAAAGGAACTCATGAGGGGCAGAATGGTGGGGGCTCAACCCTCCAACTTCTTTTCCTGATTATATTTGAAGAAGACAAGTAACTGGTCTCCTCTTCACGGCCAGTAATCAGTGCTGTGCCTTAGTTCAGTTCTTTTCTCTGTGCCAGTGCAGCTTGTTCTGGACCCTCCACTGCTTTTGTATCCCTCCTCTTCCCCTTCTTAGGCTCCTGCTCTTTTATTTTGTTTCCTCTTTTCTCCACTTTTTAACTTTTTTCTTCCTTGTCCCTCTTTTTCTAATCTTCACTCTGTCCCAATATTTATCTTTGCTCTTTTTTCTCTATCTCTTTATTCTTTCTCTAGTCTCTTCTATTTAACTCCAGGTTTCTAGCCTTCACCCCTTGCTTCTTTATTCTCTTCTATTGACACTGTGACTTGAGTCTAACTCCCACAATGCTCTCTTCTCAGTGCCACGCGAGCGAGGACCAACAGTCCGGGTGGCCCCCACTGTCTTTGGCTCTCTGATGGATGAGGTCAGCTTGAGATGCGCGCTTGCTCCCGCCTCCCGTGACGTGGCCAAGGTCAGCTGGTCAGTGATGACCAATGGGGATCGGGCACTGGTTGCTGTGTTTGAGCGAGGTGGGCGACCATACTACCCTCTGGAGAAACACCCTGGACGCCTCGCCTTCAGATCTTCACTCCCTACTGAAGACGCAACACTCATCATCCAGTCGTTGACGGCCAAGGATGGAGGAACCTACTACTGCACCTTTGACTTACCCCAACGAAGGGCAGAGGAGCCAACAACACTGATCGTTACAGGTGAGGATCGCGAATGACTACTACGGACTGGCCTACAGCTTCATGGGCACCAGGCCTGAAGCACCAACCACAGGCCCTCATGACCGTGGTCTTCCAGAGGGTTGTATGGGATAGCATCAAAGCTCTGATGACTGAGAGATGTTCCCTTGCTTCACCTGGTGATCAGTGTCACCTTCACTCCAAATCCTGGCAGCTTTCACCTGACTTCACTAAGCTCACTCTGGCCGCCATATTCACTCTTTCTGTGGATAAAAGCCTTCCTCGTCTTGGGAGGTTCCATCAGAACTCACTAGTTCCACTTTCTTTTTCCTCCATTTACTGATGTTGGTAAATCTCACTCACTCTTTTCTCTTAGTATGGTCAACATGCACTCCCTTGTTGGTAGGCGCTCCCTACACTCCATTTGTAGTAGATGTTTCCTTTACTTGTTCTCTTAGCATACTTCACCTACACCACCTTTGGTAGACGTTCCCTACACTCCATTCGTAGTTGGTGTTTCCTTCATTTGCTCTATTTGTAGAGTCCACCTGCACTTCCTTGTTGGTAGATGTTCCCTAGAGTCCATTCGTAGGCGATGTTTCCATCACTCGTTCTCTTAGTAGAGTCCACATAGACTCCCACTTTGGTAGATGTTCACTACACTCCATTCGCAGTTGGTGTTTCCTTCATTTGTTCTATTTGTAGATTCCACCTACACTCCCTTGTTGGTAGATGTTCCCTAAACTCCTTTCATAGTAGGTGTCTCCTTCACTCATTCTCCTGTTATAGTCCACCTACACTCCTTTGTTGGTACATGTTCCCAACACTCCATTCGTAGCTGATGTTTCCTTCACTCGTTCTCTTAGTAAAGCCCACATACACTCCCACTTTGGTAGATGTTCCTTACACTCCTTCAGTTGTAGGTGTCTCCTTCACTTCTTATCTTAGTAGAGTCCACCTACACTCCCTTGTTGGTAGATGTTCCCTAAACTCCTTTCATAGTAGGTGTCTTCTTCACTCGTTCTCCTGTTAGTGTCTGCCTACACTCCCTTGTTGGTAGATGTTCTCTACACTCCATTCGTAGCCGATGTTTCCTTCACTTGTTCTCTTAGTAGAGCCCACATACACTCCCACTTTGGTAGATGATCCCTACACTCCTTCAGTTGTAGGTGTCTCCTTCCCTCCTCCTCTTAGTAGAGTCCACATACATCCCCTTTTTGGTAGACGCTCCCTACACGTCTTTTGTAGTGTGTGTTTTCTTCACTTCTTCTCTTAGTAGAGTCCACAGGCACCCTCTCTTTGGTAGACATCCCCTACACTCCTTTTGTTGTAGGTGCTTCCTTCACTCATTCTCTGAATAGAACCAGCAAACACACCCTCGTTGGTAGAAGCTCCCTTCACTCATTATGTAGTAGGTGTCTCCTTCACTCATTCTCTTAGTAGACTGCCTCTTTCTTAGATGTTATCTAAACTCTTTTCATAGTAGGTGTTTCCTTCACTTGCTTTCTGAGCAGAGCCCATATACACTCTCATTTTGGTAGACGTTCCCTACACTCCTTTCGTAGTAGGTGTCCCCTTCACTCCATCTCTTAGTAGAGTTCAAATACACCCTCTCTTTAGAAGAAGTCCCCTACACTACTTTCATAGTAGATGTTTCCTTCACTCATTCTCTTGGTAGAGCCCACAAACATTCTCTAATTAGTAAACGCTCCCTACACTCATTTAATACTAGGTGTCTCCTTCACTCATTCCCTGAGTAGAGCCCACATACACCCTCTCTTTGGTAGACGTCCCCTACACTCCTTTCATAGTATATGTTTCCTTCACTCATTCTCTTGGTAGAGCCCACAAACACTCCCTCATTGGTAGATGCTCCCAACACTAATTTTGTAGTAGGTGTGTCCTTCACTCCTTCTTTTAGTAGAGTACACATACACGCCAGCTTTGGTAGACGTTCCCTAAACTCCTTTTGTAGTAGGAGTCTCCTACACTAATTCTCCTAGTTGAGCCCACATACGCTCCTGCTTTAGTAGATGGTCCCTACACTCCTTTCGTAGTAGGAGTCTCCTTCACTCATTTTCTTAGTAGATCCCACATACACTCCCACTTTGGTAGATGTTTCCTACACTCTTTTTGTTGCAGGTGCCTCCTTTCCTCCCCCTCTTAGTAGAGTCCACATGCACCCTCATTTTGGTAGACATTCCCTACACTCCTTTGTGGTAGGTGTCTTCTCCGCTCCTTGTCTTGGTAGAGCCCATAAACACTCCCTCATTGATAGATGCTCCCGACACTCATTTCATAGTAGGAGTCTCCTTCGCTCCTTCTCTTAGTAGAGCCCACATGCACTCCTGCTAATGGTAGACGTCCCTATACTCCTTTCGTAGGAGGAGTCTCCTTCACTCCTTCTCTTAGTAGAGCCCACATACGCTCCTGCTTTGGTAGATGTTCCCTGCACTCCTTTCTTAGTAGGTGTCTCCTTCACTCACTCTCTTAGTTGAGTCCCCATACACTCCCACTTTGGTCGATGTTCCCTACACTCTTTTTGTTGTAGGTGTCTCCTTTCCTCCTCCACTTAGTAGAGTCTACATGCACCCTCATTTTGGTAGGTGTCTTCTTCACTCCTTCTCTTAGTAGAGTTCACATACACCCTCTCCTTGGTAGACGTCACCTACACTCCTTTCATAGTAAATGTTTCCTTCACTCATTCTCTTGGTAGAACACAATAACACTTCCTCGTTGGTCAACACTTGCTACACTCATTTTGTAGTAGGTGTCTCTTTCACTCATTCTCTGAGTAGAGCCCACATACACTCCCATTTTGGGAGACGTTCCCTACACTCCCTTCGTAATAAGTGTCTCCTTCACTCATTCTCTTAGTAGAGCCCACATACACTCCTGCTTTGGTAGATGTTCCCTACACTCCTTTCGTAGTAGGTGTCTCCTTCACTCATTTTCTTAGTAGAGCCCACATACACTCCCACTTTGGTAGATGTTCACTGCTCTCCTTTTGTTGTAGATGTCTCCTTTCCTCCTACTCTTAGTAGAGTTCAGATACAGCTCCTCTTTGGTAGACGCTCCCTACATGCCTTTCATAGTAGTTGTTTCCTTCACTCATTCTCTTTATTGAGCCAAATACACTCCCTCTTTGGTAGACGTCTGCTACACTACTTTCGTTGTAGATGTTTCCCTCACTCATTCTCTGAATAGAGCCCACATACGCTCCCATTTTGGTAGACATTCCCTAGACTCCTTTGTGGCAGATGTCTTCTTCACTCCTTCTCTTAGTAGATTTCACATACACCCACTCTTTGGTAGACATCCCCTACTCTCCTTTCATAGTAGATGTTTCCTTCACTCATTCTCTTGGTAGAGCCCACAAACACTCCCTCTTTGGTAGATGCTCCCTACACTCATTTCGTAGTAGGTGTCTCCTTCACTCCTTCTCTTAGTAGAGTACACATACGCTCCTGCTTTGGTTGATGATCCCTACACTTCTTTCTTAGTAGTTGTTTCCTTCACTCATTCTCTAAGTGGAGCCCACATTCACTCCCTCTTTGGTAGACGTTCCCTACTCTCCTTTTGTAGTAGGTGTCTCCTTCACTCCTTCTCTTAGTAGAGTTCAAATACACCCTCTCTTTGGTAGACATCCCCTACACTCCTTTCATAGTAGGTGTCTCTTTCATTCATTCTCTGAGTAGAGCCCACATTCACTCCCTCTTTAGTAGACGTTCCCTACTCTCCTCTCCATAGTAGGTGTCTCCTTCACTCCTTCTCTTAGTAGAGTTCACATACACTCCTGCTTTGGTAGACGTTCCCTACACTCCTTTCTTAGTAGGAATCTCCTTCACTCATTCTCTTGGTAGAGCCCACAAACACTCCCTCGTTGGTAGATGCTCCCTACACTCATTTCGTAGTAGGGTCTCCTTTACTCATTCTCTTAGTAGAGCCCACATACGGTCCTGCTTTGGTAGACATTCCCTACACTCTTTCGTAGTAGGAATGTCCTTCACTCATTCTCTTAGTAGAGCCCACATACACTCCTGCTTTGGTAGATGGTCCCTACACTCCTTTTGTAGTAGGAGTCTCCTTCACTCAGTCTGTTAGTAGAGCCCACATACGCTCCTGCTTGGGTAGATGTTCCCTACACTCCTTTCGTAGGAGAAGTCTCCTTCACTCATTCTCTTAGTAGAGCCCACTACTGCTTTGGTAGACGTTCCCTACACTCCTTTCATAGTAGGAATCTCCTTCACTCATTCTCTTAGTAGAGCCCACATACGCTCCTGCTTTGGTAGACGTTCCCTACACTCCTTTCTTAGTAGGAATCACCTTGACTCATTCTCTTAGTAGAGCCCACATACGCTTCTGCTTTGGTAGACGTTCCCTACACTCCTTTCTTAATAGGAATCTCCTTCACTCATTCTCTTAGTAGAGCCCACTACTGCTTTGGTAGAGGTTCCCTATACTCCTTTCTTAGTAAGAATCTCCTGCACTCATTCCCTGAGTAGAGCCCGCATTCACTCCTTCTTTGGTAGACGTTCCCTACACTCCTTTCTTAGTAGGAATCTCCTTCACTCATTCTCTTGGTAGAGCCAACAAACACTCCCTCGTTGGTAGATGCTCCCTACACTCATTTCGTAGTAGGGTCTCCTTCACTCATTCTCTTAGTAGAGCCCACATACGCTCCTGCTTTGGTAGATGTTCCCTATACTCCTTTCATAGTAGGAGTCTCCTTCAATCAGTCTCTTAGTAGAGCCCACATACGCTCCTGCTTTGGTAGACGGTCCCTACACTCCTTTCGTAGTAGGAGTCTCCATCACTCGTTCTCTTAGTTGAGCCCACATACGCTCCTGCTTTGGTAGATGTTCCTACTCTCCTTTTGTAGGCTTGTTTCCTTCACTCATTGTCTTGGCAGAAGCCACCTTTACTCCCTCGTTGGTGGCGGTTCCCTACACTCTATGTGTAGCAGGTGTTTCATTCACTCGTTCTATTTTTAGAGTCCTCCTACACTCACTCGTTGGTAGACATTCCCTACACGCCTTTCGAAGTCGCTGTTTCCTTCACTCATTCTCTTGACCAATGTATTTTTTACCCTCCTCTCTGTTGGCCTGCGTATAGCGCTACGTTCCCCTGTTTACTCCTGCTTGTAGGGATTCCCTTTACTCCTCCTTAGTGTCCTTCCTATGCAGTGTTTAATTTGTAAAAAAAAATAGGTGCCAGGGCCCTCGTCAGGAGGCCACCACAGTTTGCACTGCACATTGCCACTGTACTTTCACAACTACAGACCATCACTCTCCTGCAAGTGTGACGATTCAGACTGTTCAAGGATGCCAAAGCTTTAGGAATGGCTTGGGTGGGAGGTATTAGTTGTTTTTAATGTATAATGAATTAACAAACAGCTGTTTTTTTGCTCATAAATAAATTACACAAACAGCGCCACCATGTGGCAGCTGTCATAAGTGCAGCTTCTGGCAATTAAATGCCAGTACTGAGCACTGGAAACCACTTGCTCAAATTAAGCACTGTTCCTACGTCTCCTCTTGGGTGGTCCTAACTTCATTGCACTTCTGGTTGTGACATTCATTCATCTCTTGGTGCTGCTGCTTCAGCCAGCTCCTAGCAGATAGATCCTCTGGCATCCTGGGGCAAACCTTCTCTGCAGAATGGCAAACAAAGAGGCAGTCCGCTCATGAGCGCCCTTAAAATACTGGTGCAAGAGGATTCATGACATTGCAGCTCACGGGTCCCCAACAAGGGCCATAAGAGCTCTCATGTTGTCCCATGTCAGAAATGCGTAGGCCCCCTGTGCTGGTTCATTCTAGTACAGGACATTTTTTGCTCCCACTGGGGTGGAGGGGTAGGGGGCGGGTGGGTTGTCTCCGGCAGTCCTCTATAGCAGCGGTTCTTAACCTTTTGACTTCCGTGGACCCCACGCTTAATCATTACAGGAATTCAGGGACCCCCACAGAATCGTCATTGGGATCTGGGGACCCCCACTGAGTCACTACCGCAAGCCGGGAAACCCCAGTGATGCATTAATCGAATCCTGGGACCCCCACTGAATGCTTACTAGAATCCAGGGACTCCCCGACAGAATCATTACTAGAGTACAGGGACCGCTCACTGAGTCATTACTAGAATCGACGGACCCTCACTAAGTCAATGATGGAAGCCAGGGACCCCCAGTGATGCATTACTGGAATCCAGGGACCCCTACTAAGTCATTGCTAGAATCCACGGACCTCCACTGAGTCATTAGTAGAATCCAGGGACCTTCACAGATTCATTACTAGATTCCACAGACCCCTACTGAGCCACTACTGGAAGCAGGGGACCCCACTGAGTCATTACTGGAACCCAGGGACTCCCACGGAATCATTACTGGAATCCAGGGACCCCCACGGAAACATTACTGGAATCCAGGGACCCCCACAAAATCATTACTGGAATCCAGGGACTCCCACTGAGTCATTACTGGAATCCAGGGACCCCCACAAAATTATTACTGGAATCCAGGGACCCCCACGGAATCATTACTGGAATCCGGGACCCCCACTGAGTCATTAATGGAAGCCGGGCACCCCAGCCTCAGTGATTTTTATGATCCTAACCACAAAACAATCCACAAATGAGGAAATATTTTATTTAATTCTCAAATGAGTATAAAGAAAAATCACTATTTTTATTTCCGACAGAAAGTTTGATCTTTTCTAACTTTAATTAAGGCAAAGCATTGTTCAAGCCTCGTTCTGGTCGATGCACTTGCAGTGTCCCATGAATCATTCTGAGAATACCAACATAGGGCCTGAATCACAAAGGGCCTCTGCACTCGTGGCGGAAGCCAAGCACTGGTGGAGGATGCCCCGCACTCGTGGAGGAGGCCCCGCACTCATGGAGGAGGCCCCGCACTCATGGAGGAGGCCCCACACTCGTGGAGGAGGCCCTGCACTTGTGGCAGAGGCCCCACACTGATGGTGGAGGCCCTGCACTTGTGGAGGAGGCCCCGCACTTGTGACAGAGGCCCCGCACTGATGGTGGAGGCCCCTCACTCGTGGAGGATGCCCCACACTTGTGGAGGAGGCCCCGTGCTCATGGAGGAGGCCCTGCACTCGTGGAGGAGGACTGCACTCATGGCAGAGGCCCCGCACTGATGGTGGAGGTCCGGCACTTGTGGCCGAGACTCCGCTCTCGTGGAGGAGGCCCCGCACTTGTGGCAGAGGCCCTGCACTGATGGTGGAAGCCCGCACTCGTGGAGGATGCCCGCAATCGTGGCAGAGGCCTTGCACTCGTGGCGGAGACCTCACACTTGTGATGGAGGCCTTGCAGTCATGGCAGAGGCCCCGCTGTCGTGGCAGAGGCCCAGCAGTCTTTGCAGGGTCCTGCACTCGTGGTGGAGGCTCTGCACTCTTGGTAGAGGCCCCACATTCGTGGCATATGCCCTGCAGTTGAGGTGGAGGCCCAGCAATCTTGGCAGGGGTCATACACTCGTAGCGGAGGCTTTGCACTGCTTGCCGGAGGCCCCACACTTGTGGCAGATGCCGCGCAGTTGTGGTGGGGGTTTAGCACTTGTGGTGGAGGCCCCGCACTTGTGCTTGAGGCACTGATGTCATGCGGAGGCCCCGCACTTTTGAAGGAGGCCCAGCAGTCTTGGCGGAGGTCCTGCACTCATGGCAGAGGCTCCACACTCGTGGCAGATCCTGTGCAGTTGTGGTGGGGGTTCAGCACTCATGGTGGAGGCACCATACTTTGTGGTGGAGGCCCCGCACTCATGGTGGCGGCCCTGCAGTCATGGTCGAGGCCCCACAATCGTGGTAGAGGCCACACAGTCTTGGTAGGGGTCATGCACTTGTGGCGGAGGCTTTGCACTCATGGAGGACACTCATGGCAGATGCCACACAGTTGTGGTGGTGGTTCAGCACTCGTGGTGGAGGCATCATACTCGTGGTGGAGGCGCTGCAGTCATGGCGGAGGCCCCATAGTCCTGTCAGAGGCCCGCTCTGATGGTGGAGGCACTGCAGTCGTGGTGGAGGACCCACAGCCGTGGCGGAGTCCCAGCAGTCATGGTAGAGGCCTCACAGTCGTGGCAGAGGCCCAGCAGTTGTAGCAGTGTTCCAGCAGTCATGACGGGGATCCTCCACTCATGACGGAGGCTCTGCACTCGTGGCAGAGGCCCCACACTTGTGCCCGATGCCCCGTAGTTATGGTGGGGGTTCAGCACTTGAGGGGGAGACCCTGTGCTCATGGTGGAGGCCTGCAGTTGCTGCGGGACCTTTGCATCGCCGTTTCTGATCATGGAGGTCCCGCCTTGATTGCGGGCCCCGCCTACGATTGCGGAGTCTCTGCAACGAGTGCTGAGGCCCCTTATGAATCGGGTCCTTAAATTTGTTTGCCTCCACATCAACTTCCTTCACATGTGCAGAAAGGTTTAAAATACCCCCTTTACATTTGTTTCATTATTTATATACACTTTGTTAATCTGTTATTATGACTTAATTTTCTAAGGAGTCATGGACCCCCTAGTCAGACTCACGCCCCCTCAGGGGACCCTGGACCATAGGTTACGAACCACTACTCTGCAGCATTAGTCTGAGTTTGCTACACCGTACTCCAGAGCGCCGATAGGCTGTAGTAAGTGGTACCATAAGATTAATACTGGTGGTCACGCTTTACAAAGAAATCCATTCACTACTAATAATGACACTACTACTACTGATACTACCAATACTACTACTGTAAATACTACTACTACCAATGCTGCTAGTGATGCTACTACTAGTAATACTTCTGCTACTACTAATACTAATATGACTACTACTGATACTACTAATGATACTCCTTCTACTAATGCTACAAATACTACTACTGCTACTACTATTATGACCACTACTGCTACTGCTACCACTGCTACTACTACTAATGCTACTACCACTGCTAATACTACTATAGCCACTATTACTGATTCTACTACTGCAACTCCTACTATTACTCCTACTAATAGTATTACTACTGCTACTACTACTAATAATAATAATAACAATGAGCATAATAATAATAAAGCAGGGGCGACCAGGACAGGATGATTGTATGTCAGCACAACCGTGCCATTACAATTGTAACCACGCAAGTGATGTTAGAATGCGTTACTATCACAAAGCAAACTTTTATCACGCATATGCCTTTTCATCAAATTCCTTTACAATACATTTTGTTAAAATAGCATGCCTGGTAAAAGCATATGGGTGATTAAAGTTAAGTTTGAGAATATAAGTATTTTATAGGTAAGTATAAGCAATATATATATAAATACATTACCTACTGGCGGTCGCCAGTAGGTAGTTATAGTTAGGACCACGTTTCCATAGGAAATCCGCAACATTCTACTTTGAATAACTTTGGCGCCGGTCGACGAATCCTCGCGAATTTTACAAAATAGGTGGGGCGCTACGCTCCGCTCCTACCCTGAAAGTCTCGGGGGGATTCGTCAAGCGGGGGCTGAGATAAAAGGGGGGTCCCAAAACGCGTTTTTCCCATGCATTTTTCCATAGGACCTTTAGACAGGGCTACAGCCCGAACGGCTGAACAGAATTACTTGAAATTTGGCAGAGAGGTAGTCCTCAGGTCAAGGAAGTGCCTTTTGTAGGTTTGGTGTAAATCTGTTCAGTAGATTCTGAGAAAATAGCCTTTAAATCAATATATATATCTGAGCCAGCTTACGGTGCGCTTACGGTATGCTTACCGTACGCGTACGGTGGCGTGCGCGAGCGCGATTCTGATTGGCTCTTAGATCTTAGTAAACATTCGAATCGGCCGAAACCAGGAAGCGGCGGCCGCCATTTTCTCTCTCGCACTGAGAGTGATGATGAAAATACAAAGCACAAAAACATGTAAAGGGGCTGTTTAGACAGCTCCCACACACATAGCCATGTTGAGGGAGTCCCCAAAGATCCCCCAAGGCCAAAACCGGAATTTTTTTTTTTTCGCTGATTTCGCCGATTACGCTTACCGTACGCGTACGGTAAAAAATTATTTAAAAATAAAAATTATCCACACTCTCCCCACCCCGTGTGCAATTGGTGGCCGAAGGCCACCAATTGTGCATGGCGTATAACCTCTGAGGTAAACTATAATATTTAAAAAAAAAAAAATAAAAAAAAAAATTATCCACACTCTGTCCACCCCGTGTGCAAATGGTGCCCGAAGAGCACCATTTGTGCATGGCTTATAAAAATTACGAAAAATTAAAATATTACCTTTCAAAACGAAGTGCATCATATGTCCTCCATGTGCGCACGGTGCGCGAAGCGCATCGTGCGTACATGGCCCATCTAGCGTAACGTGGGCAGGCGGTGCGCGTAGCGCACCGCGTGCCCACCGTGCGTGCACGGCACTAACTGCGTAAAGTGGGCGCGCGGTGCGCGAAGCGCACCGCGTGCTTACTGTGCGCGCACGGTGCGCGAAGCGCACCGTGCGCGCACGGAATGAACTGCGTTAAGTGGGCACGCACGCCACGAATGGCGTAAAGTAACTTAGCATTTAAAAAAACGTACAAATTCACTGAAAAAACCATAGGTTTCACACACGTTATAGTTAGGAATTAGCATTTAAAAAACCTTGCAAATTCACTGAAAAAACCATAGGTTTCACACATGTTATAGTTAGCGGAAATTTTACTGATAAAAAACCAATGAAATTCCCCCGTTATAGTTAGTGCAGGCAACTATAACTCACGCGACCGCAATCTTCTGCTGATGACATATGTGTCTTTATGAAAAAAAAATATTTGTAATATATGTATAGCTAAAAATGTATGGAAGAAGACATGGGCAAATAAGTGTCTAAATACAGTATTAGCATCAGCAGAGGATTGCGGTCGCGTGAGTTATAGTTGCCTGCACTAACTATAACGGGGGAATTTCATTGGTTTTTTATCAGTAAAATTTCCGCTAACTATAACATGTGTGAAACCTATGGTTTTTTCAGTGAATATATATATATATGGTTTATTTTTCCCTGTAAAAAATACAGACATTTTCATACTATGAGCATGAATGGTTATATATATATATATATACCCAAATAATGTGATAGGAACGGGGTATTTAGAATGTCATCTGTACATAGAGTGAATATTAAAGGAATTAATTTTCACGCTTTCAAATTAAATTATAAACATCAATATCTAGGAGATGTACTTAACAACTGATTAGTACACATGAATTAAATAAGTGACTGTTGGACTATGAACATGCTTATGATGACTTAATAAGCTGTTTTATAAACTTAATGTAATTTTTGCATATTCAAAGATGGCATCTGTTAAGGAGCCATTGTGATTGTCCGCTCTTACTTTCAATGAACTGATCACATGATAAATATTGCCATAGTTACGGCGCCCGTCGACATTGACGAAGGCTCAAGCCGAAACGCGTTTGTTTGTAACTTTATTGCATTAAATGCCAAGTGTGGATTTACCCAACGATAGTGCTGGTTCTTTTGCTTTTCGGAGTGAGGACGGTTGCCAGTAGGTAGTTATAGTTAGGACCATCTTTCCATAGGAAAAGCATTTAGACTTGGTTATAACTTTGGCGTAGTTTGACCAACCTTCATGAAATTTTTCCCAAAAAGTGTTAAGGTGGGTTCTCTTTTTATGGAAAGTTTGGGGGTGAGCTGTGTAGTGGGGATCGAGAATTTGGGGTGTAAAATACGGTTGCTTTATTAATTTTAATTCCCATAGGAACCTTTAGCTAGACCTACAGCCTGAACCACTGAATGGACTTACACCAAATTTGGCAGGGAGGTAGATGTCGGTTCAAGGAAGTGTCTTTTGCTTATGTGGTGTAAATCCCCTCAGTAGTTGTTGAGAAATGTAAATTTATAGTGACATTTCTGGCCGTGGATATTTCACGGTTGTACAGCGATTAATCGTGAATGCATGTGCCTACGGGAATGCCCTGATTAACTGGACATGCCTGAACAGAAAGATGCAGCCACCATTTTATCTATCGGGAATGGTTCCCGGGGCTGAAAATTTCGAAAAGAGCTAACATAAGGGGTCAAAGTAAAGGTACTCTGACCCCATGTTTGAGAAATAGGGGTGTTAGTGACACAAGTTATGTTTCCAAAATAGACTTGTTTAATTAAATGCGACATTCACAGCACATCACTACCATCAGGGCACCCATGTACCATCTCAGGGACATTGCGACTATCAACGTTTTCATGAATATTGGTGAAAATATAAAAAACGATATCAGTGAATCATTAATACGCATTGTTATAGAGATATTGAGATTTCGACAAATGTTTTATAGAGCCATTTATATAGTGAGTTATCTATTGTGATGGTTAGAATTAATTATATAGTTAACATTTATTTAATGTGGTGGTGATTCTTGAATTCCTGCTTTTGCTTGCTGCTTTCATGACATAACTGCGGGGATCATGATTACTGCCGTCATCACGATCTCTGGCCTCGCCGCGAAAACGGAAAATAGGTGTTAGAGATGGTTGATCTAGAGATACACCAGAAAAACATGAGTTTGAAGACTACAGTAATTATCCCCTAGTGTGTAAAATACTGTAATATGTGTGCATTTATGTGTTTTTTTACTTTAAGGAAAAGGTGTAATCGTCGCTGCAGTTAACGACGTCACGACATTCCAAATAACTGCATAAATGGAAAATCTGTCTTAAAGATGGTATTTAAAGAAACTTAGAACAAATATGTGAGTTTAAACATGCTTTGAAAGAACTATATATATATATATATATTCACTGAAAAAACCATAGGTTTCACAAACGTTATAGTTAGGAATTAGCATTTAAAAAACCTTGCAAATTCACTTAAAAAACCATAGGTTTCACACATGTTATAGTTAGCTGGGCATTTCACTCGTGAAAAACCAATGAAATTCCCCCGTTATAGTTAGTTAGTATAACTCACGCGACCGCAATCCTCTGCTGATGACGTCAGATATTACATCACTGTATTTAGAGCCTCTTTTTTACCCATGTCTTCTTCCATTAATTTTTAGCTTTACATATATTACAAATATTTTTTTTTCAGAAAAACACATATGTCATCAGTTGTAGGAAGGTGGATATCTGACTATGGTTACCCCCAAATTTTTGCCTAGTGTCTAGCTGGTTTTTCGACTTAGTTGGCCTGAGATCCTGCTATTCAGGATCTCAGCCTGGCTGTTCTCTCTTTAAAATGGACTCCATGTACCCTAGGCACATACCCAATTGGTTGGATCACCCTGTCAGCCCCTGTACCAGTGTACACTAGGTACCCAGGGCATTGGTGTACCCAAGGCCTGCCAGGGGCTGAAGCATGTATTATGCCACCCCAGGCTTGGCCTAACAATTTGACACAACTGGCTGATCACTCAGCTGGGGTAAGTTGGTGTAATCACCTCTTACTTAGGTGTAGTATACCTATACCTAACCTTAAATGGGACACCTGGTAACCTATAAGTCACTCCTATGGCAGGCCTTAACAATCCTGAAGGCAGAGTGCTTGGTTCCATGTGAGATGGTGCTCTGGCATGAGCTGAGCCTGTCTGCAGTGGTCGGAACAACTTCCTTCTACTGTTTCCAGATATCGTCATACCATATACTCTTAAGTGCATTATGAACCTCGCGGTTAAATGCTAACTTTGGTTTGGCTTTATCAAAACATGTTGAGTAAGGTGTCATACGAATTGGAATACTAACCCCTCGCCAATTCTGGCGACGGGGTTAGCATTCCACCCTTCTAGAGGGACACGACATGTACAGTACCTGAAACCCGGGTAAAATCAGACATAGCCTCAGCTCCACAAAATGGATGCTGCCACCACAGACACAAGTCTGCCCTCCTGCTGCTGGGAGTCCTTACAGCTTGGGAGGTGTGTACAAAGGGTTTCCTGCCAGGGGAGGTGCATGCACCACCCCAGACAGGATTTTGTGTATTGGTCAGGTAGGGCTTGAAAGAAACCAGACATGCCTGTGGCTCACAAGGAGCCTCGGTGCATATGCCAGTTCAAACCGGTCCTGGGGCACACCAGTCCCAGGCCTGGGGCGAGCTGGACAAAGGATTGGGGGTGTAACCACCCCCCTTCCTGGTCCCACCCATAGGGAGGGACCTAGCAGGTAGTCCGGCACCTAGAATCCGCTTAAAGGTAGGAGCTGTGTCCTAAGACTTCAGACATCCTGGAATCAACTTGAAACTAAGAAGAAGACGGGAACTTCGACATTCTGCTGCACAGAAGACTGAAGGAAATCTCCCCTGTGGTCAGGGAGTGACCACCTTGCTAACGCAAGCACCATCCAGCGAATCAGTGTCTGCTTTGCCGCCGCCTCCCGCCCGAGCCCGAGCCCAGAGACTGACAAGACCTGAACCTCCAGACCTCTCACCGCCCGATCCACAGTCCCTGAAAAGAGGAGACCCGTGGAGGCACCGAGACACGTGGAGCCAGCCATCTTGAAACGACCACGACAAGCTGACAAGTGCAACAACCGAGGCTCCCTCCAAGTTGTGCTTTGGGATCTGAGAAGCCCAACCCTCGAGCAGCATCTGCACCAAAGGTGAGCCCTCCAGCATCTCCACGATCTGCGTGGGGCCCTTCTGCATTTTGCCACTCGACGCGCCTACCCGGTTGCTGGCCCGCTGGCTAGTAGCCATCTTGGCGACGAACTTCACAAAATACACCGCTGGTCTGGTTGCTCCAGACTGGCCCTTGCTCCCCTCCAAAGGAGCAGTTCTTCTGACCTTGCTGGTCAGAACCATCAGCTTATTTCATCTCCTACAACAATTGCTTTTGCCAAGGCTTGTTTGCTTTGATCAAGTCGCCGACACTGCCGACAGCGAGAGCCTGCGTGGGACAGCTCGTGAACCGACTCCTGGATGTCGTCGTCCTCCAGGGACCATGTGGCTGCAGAGACAAGCTACACCTTTCTTCCTGTTTGCACCCGACATTGCCTGGTACCCACCTGGTGCCACGCTGGTCACTGGCTAGTGACTGTGAACACTGTCCCCTCTGCTTACAGGTCTTCAACATCTCCGATCCACTCTTGGATCCGCTGCATCTCTCCCGGACCGACCGCCTGCAGCATCTTTATCTTCAGGCTCCACGGAACAGACAGAAGAAACCCGACGCACTTCGAGGCCTATGCACCCGCTTCCTGTGGGTGAGGTAAAGCTGGCACACCTGTGCCCAAGTGTAGTATTACACCTCTAGTGCCTGTGTTTCAAATCTTGAGTTCCTAGTCCATCCGGAAGATCCTCTTTGCAGTAACGTTGTACTTTTTACGCACCCATTGAAACCTATGGGAGCACGCGTGTGACTATTTGCTCTGCACACGCCACCCGTGGACCTCCTGGTCACTAACTGAAGTTAGCTCCTTGTAGGCCCAGCGATTCTAGAGGCCCTAGGCCTTTTCCCTTTTCTGGTCGTGGTACTTATACCACTATTTTAGTATATGGTTTGAGCCTATCCATATAAAGTGCAACTTCTGTGTATTCTACTGTAATCTTGTTTGACGATTTGTGCTCCTGTGCTCATAAAGAGACTAGGGGTTACTTTGAGAAATAAATACATATATATTTTGAATATATATCTGTGTGGTGTCCTTTCATTGGTATAAAAGGGGGTTGCATTTGGTAAAACAGCTGGCTTAACACGCTTCACGAGTTTAGCCTCAAAGACTGCTTAGCCTACGCTACCACTAGGGCAGCTAGTCTGAAAAGGTTGACTTACAACCACACCATAAGGGTTGCTTGGCATGGTACAAGGTGATCACTTTAATTAGTGAGCATCATATACCAGGCCAACTTCTCACATTGGTGAGCAGCGGTTGGATTTGAGCTTGCTGTGTTTTACCATTGTAATCTCTTGGTTACCAATTGAAAGATCACATAGGTACCTGTAGGTACATATAAAGCAAGATTAGATATACATAAGTTCTACTGAACTTAGTTGTTGTAGAGCAAAGGGAGTAGCACACCCTGACTACAACTACTGTGGTAAATAAAATTCTTTACCGGGACTTAATTTGATACAGAAACATAATAAAATAGCTCAGTAAAATAAGAGGCAGAATCCGTGGTATTAGAGGTTCGGAATGGGCTTTATTCCAATGATCGATTATAATCGGTTGCTCCAAGTTCCATCACCACGGAGGTTCAGGAAGTGAAGTACATACTTTATTGACAAGAAATGACTTTTATAGAACATACATTACAATGAAGCGAATACGGTAGGCGTAACAATTGATAAGGAAAATGACGATTCATATGCGTAACCGAAAATGGGTGTAACAAGGAGTAAAAAGAAACATAATTGGTTATGATGTCATATATAGGTGGATCTATAAGATAATACTTGGCATAGATGCGCGCGCAGCAGCATGACGTGTGATTGACGTGCAACTAGGGGGTGAAGGGGACTTGACATTTAGCTCTACATGTGGAGACGAAAAGTCTGGGGGGTCAAGTCAACCTAATCCCAAATCATATCTAACATCCTATGTTTAAAGAACTATGTTATCCACAAAAGAAGAACTCTCGGACAGAATCTATTCTATACTGACTGTGCGTGCGTGTACAAGCGTCTAAGTGTCTACACTAGATGCGAGGGCAGGAATCTTCCATAGTAACAGGGCTATGAATTACTTGTATAAAGACAGAGAAGCCGGGCCTTTTGCTCGGTAGCTGGAAGAATGTTTACTTAAACTACTAGACAGGAATGCATCGGCTAAGGAGTGAAGCAGATAATTCGAAGGTGAAATACAGTTCTTGGCAGAGAATAGGCTGATGTCAGGCTTCGTGAGCCGCGCAGAGAACGAGACAAAGTTCATGGTCACAGTTGCAGGCTCAGACTGGAGCTTTCAGAGGCAGAAGGCAAGAAGAGTTTTGATGACAGAATCAGGGCCTACTTGCCTGGACTGTAAAATGGCCTAAGTGAACCATATAAAGCCGGTGGCCTTTCGTATTTAGGAATGGAATATCCGGCCTATTCATGGCGGATCTGACAGAGGACATATTGACGGTGGACGCACATGTGTTTGCGTCTTCATAACTGGAACTGGAGGGAACATACATGTACTTGTAACATGCACATAGAACCGTTGGGGTCCAAGATAGGGGACATAACTGACCAGAAAAATCCATATTTCCACACTACTAGATAGGTTTAGTAGGTAAACCCAAGTGTAGGTAGATTGCAACACATCCACCCACACTTAAGAGCAATGGCTGGGGCAGAGGGGTCCACTGTACCCATCTCTGTTGAGAGTGACCCCCAGAGGGCACCATCCATCTTTGCTACCCTTAATCAGAATGAGCTCAGGCATTTGGCAACTCTTAGAGGCCTTAAACAGCCCAAGAACCCTACCTCTGCTGAGCTCAGAGAACTCTTGCAAAATGATGAAAATCAGAGAGAGCTCAAGAAAGCTTCCCAGTTAGCCCCCTTAGGGACAGGAACAGGAGGCCCCCCTTCTGAAGATGCTACAGAGGTACCCAGTTCCAATAGTCACCCCTTAGATGGCAATAATACCACAGAGGATGAGAGTGATAAAGGTGCTGATACAGAAAGTAGTGATGATGAAGGGAGAACTAGCCCAGTGCCAAGTGTTATACTTGGCCCAGCTAAACTAAGGCTATTGGGGACTGACAGTGGGTTTACCCCATTGGATCTCCCCAGTGGACTTAACACAGGGCTTGGGAGGCAAAGGAATCGCTCAGGTGACTCCAATGCTTCTCATGGCTCTAGAGGCTCTCAAGGTCACTCCAGGAAAAGGATGACCACCCCTCAGAGGAGGGAACATGAGGCCAGAATGCAGGAAGCCCAGCTGAGGATCAGGAAGCAGGAGCTAGAAGTAGCCCTGATGGAAGAAAAACTGAACAAGGCTAGGCAACCTAGAGAGAGTGGGTCTATACCCACTGGTGGCAGCATTGTCCCTAAGGACAAAGATAGGGTCTTTGATAATAGGAACCTGTCTAAGGTTGTGCCCCCCTACAAAAGTGGGGATGACATCCACAAATGGATGACTGCTCTTGAGAGAGCCTGCAAAGTGCAGCAGGTTCCTGAGGACCAGTGGGCAGCAATCCTCTGGCTCTCCTTTGAAGGAAGAGGCAGAGACAGACTCCTCACTGTTAGGGAGGAGGATGTCAGAAGTTACAGAGCCCTGAAGAGTGTCCTAGTTGATGGGTTAGGCTTAGCCACTGAACAGTACAGGTTAATGTTCAGAGACACCCAAAAGACACAGACTCAGGACTGGTCTGAATATGTTGAATGTGCCACTAAGGCTTTGGAGGGTTGGTTGCTGGGAAGTAAGGTATCTGATTTTACAGGATTGTATAATTTGATGATGAGAGAACAGATTTTAAGTAACTGTCAAAACCAGCTCCTCCATCAACACCTGGTAGACTCAGATTTGACCTCTCCCCAAGAATTGGGAAAGAGGGCAGATAAATGGGTCAGGACCAGGATCAGGCCTAAGAATCAGGGTGGTGACCAAAAGAAAGATACCACCAAACCTCAAGAGAAGGGTGGGGATAAAGCAAAAGAGAAATCTTCCTCAGGGCCCCAAAACTCCACACAGGGTGGTGGGTCCCAAGCTCCCTCCTCTACCACAGGTAAAAAGCCTTACTGCCATGAGTGTAAAACTCCTGGGCATTGGAAAACTGACAGCAGTTGCCCAAGGGCTACGAACAAAACTGTTCCTCCAATTACTCCTGTCACACCACCTATTACTGTCAGCAGTAATCCCCCAGGTGGTGGGAGTGCCCCCAAAAATTTGGGTGGGTTTACTTGGGGAACACAGGGGGACCCTGGCTTAGCCAATTCCCCTACAGCAACTACTCTTGTCTGTGATGGTGGCATGGGGTTTGCCAACTTCACTGCCTGTCCCAACACTTTGGGTAGGTACAGACAGGAGCCCTACATCAATGGTACCAAAGCTGAGGCCTACAGAGACACTGGAGCTAGCATCACAATGGTGGCCCATTGGCTAGTTCCCTCTGAGCAGCTTTTGCCTGGTTTCTCCTACCAGGTGACCAACATTGATGGCAAACAGAACAGTCATCCCATGGCAGAGGTATGTCTCAGCTGGGGAGGTGTCACTGGCCCTAAAAGGGTGGCAGTGTCCCCAACCTTGCCGGTAGACTGCTTACTGGGGAATGACTTAGAACTCTCAGCTTGGGCTGGAGTTGAACAAGACACCCATTCTAAAATGGTAGGCCTTTCACAAAAGGGTAGTGGGGTTGTGTCATTCACAACCCCTGTCCAAATAGATTTCCTCCCTGGAAAGGTTGGAAGGGCAGTGGTAGCCACAGCCCAGGCACAGACAGACTTCCCTGTAGAGACTGGCAGAGCTGTGACAGTCACAGCTCAAACACAAACTGAGTGCCCCCCTGAAAAGGTTGGCAAGGCTGTAATGGTCTCAGCCTATACTCAGACTGACATAGGTGTAGTGAAGCCTGAAACTATGGATCACTCCACACAAACAGAGAGTAGTGGGGAGGAAGAAAAGTCTCCCTCTCCCCAGACATTAGGAAAAAGTCAGCCTCCTCAGGGAGCTGACCTCACCCCTTGTGAAGGAACTGCCCCAGAGGTAGCCAGGCCTGGCAGAGCCTCTGATGTCAGTGGCCCCTTCCAAGGTGGGACCCAGTCTGGTGCAGGTAGCCTGCCTCTCTCTACCCTGCCTCAGTCAGCCCAGGGCTGTAGAGGTCAGGGAGGCCAGTGGACCCCAAGAGGGCCCCTGTCCACAAGAACCCCCCCATCAAAAGAATGAGGATTGCCTGGCTAGTAGCCCTAGTCAGGTGATGGGTAAAAACATTCCTGAGGGATCTCCTTTACAGGTAGTTAGGGACCTCCCCCAGAGGGATTCTGTTGGGTACAGGCAAACATGGGACCTTAGGGCCCCAGACCTGACCTGTCCCTCCAGTAAGCCCACAAAAGGGACCCAGCCTCCAGCTTTAGGTAGCCAGAGGCTGACCCTGAGAGCACACTGCAACTCAGTTAAGGAAAGAAAGGCATCCATGGTGGAGGATGATTGGAGGAAGCTGAGGCCTCATTTTGAGGACACTCACTTCAGTACTCCATCTCAACACCAGCCTTTTACTTTGCCAAGACACACCAAAGGTAGAGATTCCCTATGGTGGAGACCCTCTGATACCCTTAGGGTGAGGGATTGCTTAGTGGACCATGAGACAGGGGGTAACCATGCCAGTGCTGGTTCCTCCTTATATGGCCACTTGGGCAATATAGGCTTACCTGGTCAAGGTCAGCCTTATCTCCCTTCGTTTGGGGGGGGGGGGGTTGTGTAGGAAGGTGGATATCTGACTATGGTTACCCCCAAATGTTTGCCTAGTGTCTAGCTGGTTTTTCGACTTAGTTGGCCTGAGATCCTGCTATTCAGGATCTCAGCCTGGGTGTTCTCTCTTTAAAATGGACTCCATGTACCCTAGGCACATACCCAATTGGTTGGATCACCCTGTCAGCCCCTGTACCAGTGTACACTAGGTACCCAGGGCATTGGTGTACCCAAGGCCTGCCAGGGGCTGAAGTATGTATTATGCCACCCCAGGCTTGGCCTAACAATTTGACACAACTGGCTGATCACTCAGCTGGGGTAAGTTGGTGTAATCACCTCTTACTTAGGTGTAGTATACCTATACCTAACCTTAAATGGGACACCTGGTAACCTATAAGTCACTCCTATGGCAGGCCTTAACAATCCTGAAGGCAGAGTGCTTGGTTCCATGTGAGATGGTGCTCTGGCATGAGCTGAGCCTGTCTGCAGTGGTCGGAACAACTTCCTTCTACTGTTTCCAGATATCGTCATACCATATACTCTTAAGTGCATTATGAACCTCGCGGTTAAATGCTAACTTTGGTTTGGCTTTATCAAAACATGTCGAGTAAGGTGTCATACGAATTGGAATACTAACCCCTCGCCAATTCTGGCGACGGGGTTAGCATTCCACCCTTCTAGAGGGACACGACATGTACAGTACCTGAAACCCGGGTAAAATCAGACATAGCCTCAGCTCCACAAAATGGATGCTGCCACCACAGACACAAGTCTGCCCTCCTGCTGCTGGGAGTCCTTCCAGCTTGGGAGGTGTGGACAAAGGGTTTCCTGCCAGGGGAGGTGCATGCACCACCCCAGACAGGATTTTGTGTATTGGTCAGGTAGGGCTTGAAAGAAACCAGACATGCCTGTGGCTCACAAGGAGCCTCGGTGCATATGCCAGTTCAAACCGGTCCTGGGGCACACCAGTCCCGGGCCTGGGGCGAGCTGGACAAAGGATTGGGGGTGTAACCACTCCCCTTCCTGGTCCCACCCATAGGGAGGGACCTAGCAGGTAGTCCGGCCCCTAGAATCCGCTTAAAGGTAGGAGCTGTGTCCTAAGACTTCAGACATCCTGGAATCAACTTGAAACTAAGAAGAAGACGGGAACTTCGACATTCTGCTGCACAGAAGACTGAAGGAAATCTCCCCTGTTGTCAGGGAGTGACCACCTTGCTAACGCAAGCACCATCCAGCGAATCAACGTCTGCTTTGCCGCCGCCTCCCGCCAGAGCCCGAGCCCAGAGACTGACAAGACCTGGACCTCCAGACCTCTCACCGCCCGATCCACAGTCCCTGAAAAGAGGAGACCCGTGGAGGCACCGAGACACGTGGAGCCAGCCATCTTGAAACAACCACGACAAGCTGACAAGTGCAACAACCGAGGCTCCCTCCAAGTTGTGCTTTGGGATCTGAGAAGCCCAACCCTCGAGCAGCATCTGCACCAAAGGTGAGCCCTCCAGCATCTCCACGATATGCGTGGGGCCCTTCTGCATTTTGCCACTCGACGTGCCTACCCGGTTGCTGGCCTGCTGGCTAGTAGCCATCTTGGCGACGAACTTCACGAAATACACCGCTGGTCTGGTTGCCCCAGACTGGCCCTTGCTCCCCTCCAAAGGAGCAGTTCTTCTGACCTTGCTGGTCAGAACCATCAGCTTATTTAATCTCCTACAACAATTGCTTTTGCCAAGGCTTGTTTGCTTTGATCAAGTCGCCGACAGTGAGAGCCTGCGTGGGACAGCTCGTGAACCGACTCCTAGACGTCGTCGACCTCCAGGGACCACGTGGCTGCAGAGACAAGCTACACCTTTCTTCCTGTTTGCACCCGACATTGCCTGGTACCCACCTGGTGCCACGCTGGTCACTGGCTAGTGACTGTGAACACTGTCCCCTCTGCTTACAGGTCTTCAACATCTCCGATCCACTCTTGTATCCACTGCATCTCTCCCGGACCGACCGCCTGCAGCATCTTTATCTTCAGGCTCCACGGAACAGACAGAAGAAACCCGACGCACTTCGAGGCCTATGCACCCGCTTCCTGTGGGTGAGGTAAAGCTGGCACACCTGTGCCTAAGTGTAGTATTACACCTCTAGTGCCTGTGTTTCAAATCTTGAGTTCCTAGTCCATCCGGAAGATCCTCTTTGCAGTAACTTTGTACTTTTTACGCACCCATTGAAACCTATGGGAGCACGTGTGTGACTATTTGCTCTGCACACGCCACCCGTGGACCTCCTGGTCACTAACTGAAGTTAGCTCCTTGTAGGCCCAGCGATTCTAGAGGCCCTAGGCCTTTTCCCTTTTCTGTTTGTGGTACTTATACCACTATTTTAGTATATGGTTTGAGCGGCCACCAGGGCCTATCCATATAAAGTGCAACTTCTGTGTATTCTACTGTAATCTTGTTTGACGATTTGTGCTCCTGTGCTCATAAAGAGACTAGGGGTTACTTTGAGAAATAAATACATATATATTTTGAATATATATCTGTGTGGTGTCCTTTCATTGGTATAAAAGGGGGTTGCATTTGGTAAAACAGCTGGCTTAACACGCTTCACGAGTTTAGCCTCAAAGACTGCTTAGCCTACGCTACCACTAGGGCAGCTAGTCCGAAAAGGTTGACTTACAACCACACCATAAGGGTTGCTTGGCATGGTACAAGGTGATCACTTTAATTAGTGAGCATCATATACCAGGCCAACTTCTCACATCAGTGATGTAATATCTGACGTCATCAGCAGAGGATTGCGGTCGCGTGAGTTATAATTGGCTGCACTAACTATAACTTAAATGCTAAGTTATGTATTTATTTATTTTTTTTTTTTTTTTAAGGTTTTTCACCGTGCGCGTACCGCCAGTAGATAATTACCTGCTGGCGGTCGCCAGTAGGTAGTTATAGTTAGGACCAAGTTTCCATAGGAAGAGCATTTTTTGTTGTGCTTATAACTTTGGCGTTGTTTGATGAATCTTCATGAAATTTTCCAAACTAATTCTTTGTTCAAATCAGCTCCTATGTTGAAAGTTTGGGGGTGATTCATCAAGGGGGGGGCTGAGAAAAAAGGTGGGTCTCAAAACGTGTTTTCTCCATGTTAATTTCCATATGAAACTTTAGACAAGGCTAGAGGTCGAACGGGTGAACGGAATTACCCCAAATTTGATAGGGAGAAGGGTCTTGGTCTAGTAAGTACGCTTTTGTTTATTTGGTGTAAATCCCTTCAGTAGTTTTTGAGAAATTTCGAAATTTACAGATATCGATATTTGGGAATTCTGCCATCTGGTTGGCTGAGGCGTTACGAGCACGAGCTTGCTGCTTATTGGCTGCTAGCAGAACGAGCAGTACTAGTAACTGTTGGCCGCCATTTTGTGATTCTGTGAAAGCAAGTAAGGGGAAAAAAGGGCAAAAAAAAGTAGGAAAGAGGATGGTAGGAGCACTGTAACATCTGTGGGGTGTTTAGGGTGTGCTATAGAGGGGGTCTGAAAGTGCTGCGTACGGAAATTAAGTGAGGTATTGCGTAGTCTGATGCTGCTAAGGTGAGCTGCTGCGGGAGTCTGGGATGAAAGCGTGAGCCTAAACTGTGTGTCTTATGGTGTGAAGTCATGTGCCCTGGCCACTGCAGCACACCTGTGGAAGTAGTCTCAGCATGTGTTTATACCTACTAGGATGAACTACTGACTCCTACTGGTTTGACAGTCCTGGGGTATGGAAAATATGTGAGGTATTGTTTAGAGTCTCACGGTGCTAAGCTGAGGTAGTGCCGGAGTCGGGGATGAAAGCGTGAGTTCAAACTGTGTGTCACATGCTGTGAAGTCATGTGCTCTGGCCGCTGTGCCACATCTGTCAAGTAGTGTCAGCATGTAGTTATACCCACTCGGAGGAACTTTTGTTTCGAACATTGTAACTTTTGTATGGTGTTTAGGGGGTGTTATACAGGGAGTGCAAAGGTAAATTTGCACGTATCAAATAAATACGGTATTTGTAAAGCGCAAACTACTCACCCCTATGGGTCTGAAGGCCCTCGAGGCCGGTGTGGAAATTATGTGAGCCATTAAGTGAGCTATTGCCCAGAGTCACATGGTGCTGAGCTGAGGTGTCCAAAGGTGTCCTTCATAAGCATTTCCAAACCTACCCCAGTCAATGTGCCTAGGTCATTTCCACCACAATGCACAATCATGAGGTAAGGGTGTGGAAGATTCAAAGAGGTTTTAACCAAAGGTAGCAATTGGTGCCACTTCAATCTTTTCTGTGTAAACCATTTAATGTCCACATTTTGTAAACCTAGGTCTAAGTCAATACGTCTGTGTTCTGCATACCTCTTGCACCTGAAAATATAGCTATGTCCTATGATCCACACTAGCATTTTGAAGGTATGGCTAGAAGATATGGAAAGATGTCTGTAGCTCATGCAGTTCCTTCATAGAATAAGAGATATGTTTAAAGATGGGGAACTACTTTTTTTTGCTATACAAAATGATACGTGATTGGGAGATGAAAAGCATTCTGTTTTTTAAAGTAGGGTGCACATTCGTTTTGTGGAAAAGCATCTTTGTGATTGGTTAAGAAAAAGCAGTTTCAACGTGGAGTACATATCATAGGATAAAATTTGCTTAACTCAACCACACGTACTACTTGCATTGGAGCGACCCTTGACCCTGTCCCCACGCTGCACAGCACCACCTGTGTGTCCGTGCCCTCCAGCCCGCTGCTGCCGCTGATGTAAGTTCACTTCCCCTCTTCTCCTAACTATGTTTTTTGCCCTCATGTAAATTGTGCGTTGTGCCTTTTTGTCATTCTGTGCCTCTTCTCCTAACTACGTTTTTTGCCCCGTGTAAATTGTGCGTTGTGCCTTTTTGTCATTCTGTGCCTCTGCTCCTTGTTGTGTTTCATTGAATTCTTTTTACTGTTGTCCCCCTTCTTTTGACTTCTGTATCCCCCAGCCGCTCTTTTTCCCGCCGCTGCATCACCGTGGCTCCGCCCCACTGCTCTCCCATTCGCCACCCCGCTCCCGCCTCCCAGCTGCTCCTCCCTCAATCCTCCCCTTATATGGCAGCCGCTGGACCGTGCCCAGTGCCAGAACCCCTGGCCCCCACAACAACCACGACACAGCTATGATGCCAGCACCCTCCACGCACACAATGCCGGATGATCACACACCTGGTTCCTGGCCACCCCGAAGCGCACCCAAGGTCCCTTCTCCTGCCGGAACTGTAGCTTCACCAGCATCCGGCCCACCAATCCACCGTCCAAAGAACCCAACTACCTCAGATGCATCCTTCTCAACACCCGCTCTGCCCGCAAACACGCAGTTGAACTCTGGGACCTACTCGACTCCACCACCTTCCTGACGGAGACCCGGCTGAACCCCTCCTCGGCACCCGACAGAGACCTGCCTGAACCCCTCCTCGGCACCCGACATCGCCATAGCCATCCCGGAAGGCTACAAGATCACCCGCAAGGACCGCACCAACGGAGTAGGAGGAGGAATCACCATTGTCCACAGGAACACTCTCAAAGTCTCGACAAACACCGATGACACCCTCAGCACCGCCGAACACCTGCACTTCCAGATCCACACTGACCCCAACACCACCCCAGAGGAACCCTCGTCTACAGACCCCCCGGACCCTGACCAAAGTTCAGCGACTCCATCGTCGACTTCGTCAGCACACACGCCCTCTCATCCACGGACTACATCCTCCTCGGGGACCTGAACTTCCACGTCGAGAACAACAACGACACCAACTCCACCACCCTAACCGACAACCTCGCCAACCTCGGACTCAGACAACTCGTCAGAACACCCACCCACTCCGCCGGCCACACGCTTTTGACCCCATCTTCTCCGCAAGCACCCACATCTCCTTCAACCACACCACCGAACTCCACTGGACCGACCACCGTTGCATCCATTTCACCTTCCGTAAACCCACCACACACCACCGCACCCAACAGGTGCCTTGCCGCTGCTGGATCAAAGTCACCGAAGACCATCTAATCACCACCCTCGCCCAGAGGCCACCCTCAGACCCCACCGACCCCGACGCCGCTGCCCGCTAGCTCAGACAGTGGATCGACGTTTGCGCCAACACCCTCGCCCCGCTCAAGAAACCCTCCAACAGCCACACCTGCAAGAAAGCCAGCTGGTTCACTGAAGACCTCCAGGCCTCCAAACAAACCTGCCGAAAGTTAGAGAAGAAATGGCTTCGAGAACGAACACCGGACAGCTACACAGCCCACAAGAATGCCACCCGCAGACACCAACACCTCATCAGATCCACCAAAAGGGACTCCTTCAAAAACTGCCTAGACAACAACACACACAACAGCAAAGAGCTCTTCAACATCTTGAAGGAACTCTCCAACCCCAGCTCCAACACCAACGACATCCCACCTTCGCAAGACCTGTGCGACTTCTTCCACCGCAAGATCGCAGACATCCACGACAGCTTCAACGTCACGACCGCCCCAGCAACCACTAAGACCTCCGCCCCCACGATCACCATCTGCACCAACCGCCTGCTCTCCTGGACCAACATCAACGACGACGACACCATCAAGATCATGAACACCATCCACTCCGGATCCCCTTCAGACCCATGACCACACCACATCTTCAACAAAGCCAGCACCACCATCGCACCCCATCTCCGGAAAGCCATCAACATCTCCTTCGAGACATCAGTCATAGTGGAGAGTTTCATTTCCCCCAGCAACTGTAACATATTTCTTTTGTGCGTAACTGATAGTTTCAGATGGTGAGCTATCGGGAGAGATGAGGCGTAAATGGGGAGTTTCTGCGCTCGGTGTGCCAGTGTATACCATGCTCTTGAAGTGCAGTGCACAGTTTGAATCGTGTCTTTGTGAGTAAAGGACTTTGGGTCCGACACATAAGCTATCAGTGGGACTGGTTGTACACTGTCCCTTTCCACTGCCACGTGTGGTATATACGCATGTGGTTGAAACCAGTAATGAGCATGCTGTGCCTGAGCGCAGTAATAATATAATTGTAAATCTGGTGCACCGAAACCTCCTTTGTGGTATGGTTTCGTCAATATGTTCCAGCTTATTCTGGCTTGCTTTCCTGCCCATGTCAACCTCTGCATGGCCGATCGCAATTTAGAGAACATCGCCTGTGTTAGCCAGATAGGGATGTTGATAAATAAATATAATAATTTTGGCAGGACTATCATTTTTTGCAGAGCTATCCTATCTGCTAACGAAAGGGGCATCCGTATCCAGCGATCTATCTGTTCTTCAAGTTTAGTCAGTGCTTTACCATAGTTTTTTCTGATCACCAGTTTCGGGTCTCTATGTATCCATATGCCCAAATATTTCACCGGGTCAGTTTGCCATTTTAAGGGGTACTATAAGTTTGGTTGTGTTGTGGCCAAAGTGAGAGGTATGACCTTCCCGGAGAGCTGGAAGCACGCCGAGATCAACGCCTTACTCAAGAAACCCAAGGCGGACCCCAAGGACCTCAAAAACTTCCAGCCCATCTCCCTGCTCCCGTTCCCGGCGAAGGTCATCGAGAAGACCGTCAACATACAACTGACCAGCTACCTCAAGGAGAACAGTATCCTGGACCTGTCCCAGTCCGGGTTCCGCAGCAACCACAGCACCAAAACTTCCCTCATCGCTGCCACCGATGACATCAGGACCCTGCTAGACAATGGAGAAGCCGCAGCCCTCATCCTCCTGGACCTGTCAGCCGCCTTCGACGCAGTCTGCCACCGCACACTACGCACACGCCTCCACGACGCCGGTATTTAAGAGAAGGCCCTGGACTGGAGCACCTCCTTCCTCTCCGGCAGAACACAGAGCGTCCACCTTCCCCCCTTCCGCTCCAAATTGACCAAGATCATCTGCGGCGTACCCCAGGGCTCATCCCTCAGCCCAACGCTGTTTAACATCTACATGGCACCGCTCACTCACGTCGCCCGACTGCACGACCTCAACATCATCTTGTACGCCGATGACACCCAGCTGATCCTCTCCCTCAAAAAGGACCCCCACACCGCCAAAACCAACCTCCACGAAGGAATGAAGGCCGTCGCCGAATGGATGAGGAACAGCCGACTGAAGCTGAAGTCGGACAAGATGGAGGTCCTCATCCTTGGATCCACCCCTTTGGCCTTGGACGACTCCTGGTGGCCGACCGCACTGGGAACAGCTCCAACACCCACCGACCACGCACGCAACCTAGGGGTCGTCCTCGACTCCACCCTCTCCATGACTAAACAGGCCAACGCCATCTCTTCCTCCTGCTTCAACACCCTCCGCATGCTCCGCAGGATCTACAAGTGGATCCCTACCGAAACGAGAAGAACAGTCACCCAGGCCCTCGTCAGCAGCAGATTGGACTACTAAAATGCCCTCTATGCAGGAACATCGGCCAAACTCCTGAGACGGCTGCAACACATCCAGAACGCCTCTGCACGCCTGATCCTTAACATCCCTCGCCGCAACCACATCACACCCCACCTGAGAGACCTGCACTGGCTCCTCATCAACAAGAGGATCACCTTCAAGATCTTCACCCATGAACACAAGGCACTCCACAACACTGAACCAGCGTACCTCAACAGACGACTCAGCTTCTACACCCTCACCCGCCAGCTCCGTTCCGCCGACCGTGCCCTCGCCACAGTCCCCCGCATCTGAAGAGTGACCTCCGGTGGCAGATCATTCTCTCACCTCGCCGCCAAGACATGGAACACCCTCCCCATCCACCTACGGCAGACCCAAGCCCTGCTGACTGTCAGAACACTCCTCAAGACCTGGCTCTTCGAGCAGTAGCAGCATTCCCACCCCCCAGTGCCTTGAGACCCTCACGGGTAAGTAGTGCGCTTTACAAATGATATGATTGATTGATTGATAGGCACTGTTCGAACTTAAAACAATCGTGAACTTTTAACCTGCACGTGCCGTTAAATGTTCGAGAAAATTTTGCAAAAAAGTATTGTTAAGTTTAAAGAAATTGACGAACCTTTAACCTGCACGTGCTGTAGAATTTTCTAGAAAGTGTTTTGATAGAATACATTGCACTTCTGACTTCTATGTGTTGTTGAATTTTTAAAAAACGGTTTACATGGAAAATTAAAAAGAAACCAATAGAGAGAAGTTTTTTTAGCCTAAAAGAATCAAGGAACTATTCTAATTTGTTCCTTACATGTGTGTGCAGCAACAAAATTATAGATACAACAGCACCAGGAAGAGGAAGAAGCAGAGAGTGGGGGGAGGGTGGGAGATGGGCAGAATGGCACACAATTAAGTACAGTACAAGTATAAACAAACAATGGCCAAAATGAAACACACCAGCAAGGAGCACAAGTCACACAACCAGCCAACATCACACCACCAAATGAGCACAGAAGTGAAAACCACTCTGCATTCATACAGAATGTGTACAAAGGCCGGTCGTTGGTGTTGTGGGATGTCTGCGACCGTGGTTATCATGGATGAGATGACCAGCACGTGGCACATGGGCGAGTTCATTGTATGTTACGTTGCCAAACAGCTGCTCCTCTCTCCCACGAGCCCCCACACTTTTCTACGGTGCGCTGTTGTATCTCGTGCACTCGTACGGCACACCATTGTAATGCCTATTTGCGCATGTCCTGCTACATTCAAACTACACCATCACAGTTCCGTTTGGAGGTGGTGCATGCCACTTTACAACATCGAGAGCTGCGGCCTTTGTGGCAGGCCACACCAGAACACAGAGACACACTTACCACACTTCCTGTACACGGACATGTCCGAGACACCCCGTTCCCCTTGCCGGATAGGCACACCCCTGCACTGACCTGTGTACTCCGGACCAGCACATGCCGGTTGTGCATGCAGGAGGATGCGTGCGTAGCTACATGTCCAGGCTCACTGCCAACGCTGAGGTGACAGCACACTGTGATGTTGCAGGGCTCGTGCCTATCATGCTAAGACAATGACCACAGGGACACACTTACTAAGATGTGGGTTCGGGGGGCATTGGCGGTCCTGGAGTTGTTGAGATGAGTCTTCTGGCCCTCATGGGTATCCCTGTATCATGCTCATTGACTCTATGGCACCTGTGGGTGTTCTGGTGTGGCTCTTGGCTGTGTTCCCTTTCATGGTGCAGGTAGTTGTCCTGCTTCACACCAGCAGAAAGCAGGTGTAAAATCCCTGGTGCTAACGTGTCTTATCGCCGGAATTTGTTTCACATTGCAATTGGTGTGAAAGTTGTGATGTGATTTCTTTCGTGTGCAGAACAATATACGAACTGAGCAGTGTATCTCGTCAAGATCCAGCACCTGACGCACTATTCCCAATCAATATAAATACAACGAGATTTCTTAATTGATTTTGTGTGTACACTGTAAATGCAACCACTACCTCAGTGCAATTCAATACAGGATTTTAGTATTTAGATTAAATCGCAAAGGTGCACCTCGTGTCTTTTTGTACGGGAACGGCTAGTCTGCATTTCATTACCAGCACTTTAATGGAAGTAAAGTTGAGATAAATCTAACACACTATTCAGAAGTTGGTGCAAACTGCAGACATCACCAGTATTCCTGCGATAAGTGCCCCAAAATGTAATACCATGGTGGACTCCATCAAATAACAGTAATAAGAACAAGAAAGAGTCACACAGCAGTGAAGAGAACAACCAAAAACATTATTAATTTTTTTAAACTTTATTTTTTTATAAATATATATGTAAACGATAAACGAAAAACTATTTGCAAACTTCATTTTTTTATTAACATATATATATAAATGATAAACTCATTAAAAAAAATTAACAAAAATAATAGAAAACAACAAGGCGGAACACTCCTATGGGGACCATGGATGTCGACGACAGAGCCTGGATAATAAAGCACAAAATAAGGACGTGTGTAATGGGCATATCAAAGGAGAGAGGCACAGAGAAACAGAGAAGGAAAAAAAATCCAGAGAGAAAAAGAGAGGGAAGGAAAGGAAAGGAAGGGAGTGAGAAAGGGAGAAGGAAGAGAGAGAGTTAGAGAGATAAAAGAAAAAGAAGGAAGAGAGAGAGGGAGAGAGACAGACTCTGCCACCTCTGCGCATCCATGAGCAAATAATTACCTGGTGCCACTGGAGTGTGCAGCAGTGGGCACTCCACCGTGCCTGTCAAAACTCCGCGCATCCCAGATATGTCGCTGAGTCCTGAGTCATGAATGGCGGAGACCATATCAGCTTCTCCGCGGATCTCACAGATGTCGCTGAGTCCTGAGTCATGAATGGCAGAGACCACATCATTTTCTCCACATCCCGGCAGATCTCACACATGTCGCTGAGTCCTGAGTCATCAATGGCGGAGACCACATCAGCTTCTCCGCGGCCCGGCAGATCTCACACATGTCGCTGAGTCCTGAGTCATCGATGGCAGAGACCACATCAGCTTTTGGGGCCGCTAAGCCTGTGGAACTCAAGTGCATGCACATGGTGGTAGGCCCCTGATGGCCATATGAGGTTTGGGTGGTTCTAAACCTGTGCATCTGAAGTCCTCGCCAAGGGGGTGGTAGGTCCCTGACGGCTATATAGATCAGGGTGCGACTAACCATCTGTGCAAATTTTCAAAGACTCCTTATGGTTGAGACACTTGGAGCGTCCGCCATGTAGTCAGCACCGGCAATAAAGGATGTAACCTTGTCGATCTATTATATTTGCGTGGTCACATGGCCTGTGACGCATGTGCCGGATGGGTGTGGTGTGTGTGCAAACCTGCCATGAGGGAGTGGCCGAGAGATGTTGAGAACTAGACCACTGAACTGCACACCAACAGCGTGTACGCCTACGACAGGTAGCTTTGTGGGGCCAACGTCAGAACGTAATCGCAGTGGCGTGGCGTGGCGTACGACGGAACAGGGCAGGGATCGCTACAATGACGCGGGCGGCTCATAGTACTGTGTCTGTGAGTCAAGCGGACAGGCCCTCTGCGAGCCTGGGTGCAAACTGTTTATAATTCACACTACATAAGCATTGAAAAACCATTTTGTGATTCAGTCCATCAGCTGGCATTTGTCCGAGGCATTTGTGAAAACATATCGGAGTTCTGTCTGTGATAGATACCCCTTTGACACTGCCTCTCCCCACATCAGCAGGCAAAGCACCCTCTTCCCACTTTACCATCATACCCCCAACAATCTTCTTGGGCCTGTAAGTGTCCCTGTGCAGTTAGACAAGGAAGAATCTTAGTCATGTATAGATTTACATATAAAAAAATGTATTTAAAGAAAAGAACAACAAATAAGACTGAAGGGAGTCTGGTGCTGTGGTCGCTGCCACAAAGTTGGGGTCACTGCCATTCAGGACTCAGGACACAGTTACACATGTGGGATCGGCTTGTGTTAAAGAGGGTCAGTGGGACTACGTGTCTCCGGCCTTGCATATCGAAATATGCCTCACTGATCGAAGGAAGTGTGGTGCTGTGGTCAGTGCCACAGACTTGGGGTCACTGCCATTCAGGACTCAGGACACAGTTACACATGTGGGATCGGCTTGTGTTAAAGAGGGTTAGTGGCACCAGAAGTATTGAGACTGTATGAGCCTGTGATGATGCTTGGTGTGGACGGGCCGCACTGGGAGCAATGTGTCTTGGCTACTGGACTGCGTCATGTGGAATCAGGACTCTATCTGAATTGTGAGGCGTGCTGACTGTAGTGTAGGCCAGAGGTAGCGGTGAGCAAGGGCCCACAGCTACGTGCATACGTTGGTGGCCCCACTGGGCTGCGTAGTAGAGGTTCAGTGGCACCACGTGTCACCGGACTTCCATATGTAAATACCCCTCACTAATCGAAGGTAGTGTGGTGCTGTGGTCGCTGTTACAAAGTTCGGGTCACTGACATTCAGGACTCAGGACACAGTTACACATGTGGGATCGGTTTGTGTTGAACAGGGTTAGTGGCACCACGTGCTGTTGTCCTTGCATATGGAAGTATGCCTCACTGATGAGAGGGAGTCTGGTGCTGTGGTCGCTGCCACGGACTTGGGGTGACTGCCATTCAGGACTCAGGACACAGTTACACACGTGGGATCGGCTTGTGTAAAAGAGGGTTAGTGGAACTACGTGTCTCGGGCCTTGCATATGGAAATATGCCTCACTGATCAGAGGGAGTCTGGTACTGTGGTCGCTGCCACGGACTTGGGGTGACTGCCATTCAGGACTCAGGTCACAGTTACACATGTGGCATCGGCTTGTGTAAAAGAGGGTTAGTGGAACTACGTGTCGCGGGCCTTGCATATGGAAATATGCCTCACTGATCAGAGGGAGTCTGGTACTGTGGTCGCTGCCAGGGGCATGGGGTGACTGCTATTCAGAACTCAGGACACAGTTACACATGTGGGATCGGCTTGTGTTAAAGAGGGTTAGTGGGACTACGTGTCGCCGGCCTTGCATATCGAAATATGCCTCACTGATTGAAGGGAGTCTGGTGCTATGGTGGCTGCCATGGACTTGGGGTCACAGGACTTAGGACACAGTTACACATGTGGGATTGGCTTGTGTTGGACAGTGTTAGTTGGCACCACGTGTCCAAAATTCAAATTGCGAGGTCTGCTGCCCGCAGTGTAGACTGCTGAGTGTTCGTTTGTACTTGAAAATGAATCTGGTGATTGTAATAAAGCTATAACTGATATAAAAAAAATTCAAGAAGAAAGGGTACTAAAAGGATATTATGTAGATTTGAGGCCTGTAATAGCTACTTGCCTAGTGGACTCTGTAGTTAATGAATGAAGAAATAATTTTCATTGTGAGCCCTACTGAGTGCAGTGCAGGCGTATGATGAAAAGACAAAATAAGTATAGAATACATTGACGAAGTGTTGTATTTTCTGAGTACAATCTTGTTAGAAATTAGCATTTAAAATTGGAATTGCGAGCTGTACTGCCTGTAGTGTAGACTGCTATTCCATGTTAGTTTGCATTTGAAGATTAATTTGGTCATTGTAGTAAAGCTATAACTGATATAAAAAAAAATCTTGCAGCGAGGATACTAAAAGGATAATATGTAGGGTGTAGGACTGTGATAGTTAGTTGCCTATTGGAGTCTGTAGTTGCATATGGAAATACCCCTCACTGATCAAAGGGAGTGTGGTGCTGTGGTGGCTGCCATGGACTTGGGGTAACTGCAATTCAGGACTCAAGACACAGTTACACATGTGGGATCGGCTTGTGTTAAAGAGGGTTAGTGGGACTACGTGTTACCGGCCTTGCATATTGAAATATGCCTCACTGATCGAATGGAGTGTGGTGCTGTGGTCGCTGCCATGGACTTGGTGTGACTGCCATTCAGGACTCAGGACACAGTTACACATGTGGGGTCGGTTTGTTTTGAACAGAGTTATTGGCACCACGAGTCGCCGCCGTTGCATATGGAAATATGCCTAACTCAGAGGGAGTATGCTGCTGTGGTCATTGCCGTGGACTTGGGGTCACTGTCATTCAGGACTCAGGACACAGTTCCACATGTGGGATTGTTTGGCTTGTGTTGAACAGTTCAATCAATCAATAGTTCTTTATTCGATGGTTAAAAATCATCATAAAAGATTCCACATATATACAATTAAAACAATATTAAATCGGTTTACAGAACATTGAATGATACTATAAGTGTGCAAATAAATCATTAGTCACATACAATCCTCAAAAATGGGTTACCTAAAACTAACAAACTGCCAATTCTACAGTCTTCCTGATTAAAGCTACCCTCTAGAGACTCTAAGTCTAAATGCAAATTTTAAAAAACTTATCACTGCACATAGAGTCAATGGGTCACTAGCCCTTTGTAGAAAAATCAATGCCTCCTTGGCCCGAGTAAATCTTTCCTTTTTCAGAATGCCTATCAAAAATCTACGTCTAGGGAGGCTATAAATAGGACATAAAAGTACAAAATGAAGGGTGTCCTGCGGAGACCTATTGTCGCAGCCGCAGGCACCCTTCTGCTCAATTGACCTACTAAAACCAGCTGGTTCTGCTAATAAATATGGTAAAAAATTGAGCCTAAAACGTGCCATTAAAAACCTCTCTTGGGCATTATGAAGGACGCACAGGTATGGTTCCAACCCCCTGGTTGTTACAAGCCTGCTATGGGCGCTCACCGAGGGTTTAGTCTCTTCTAGTGTGCTCCTGTCCGCTGCTCTTAGTTCCAGGAAACTTCTCTTTAATTTTAATTTATCCTGTACTATAATCGATAAAGGGTTGAGAAACATCTCTAGGTGACCCATATTTTCCAAAGTGTTCTTGATATAGCTGATCCATGGGATTTTCAGATATTTGTCTCTTCCCTGGCAATCTTGCATGATCATCCTACTCAGTGCTGCTTCAGGATTCGTCCATAATTTAAGCCAGGCCAGAATTGGTCTGAACGAAGTATTTTGTTTTCTTCCCTTTGCATACCATCCAAGTTTATAAAACCCCATACTTCTGAACCATACATAGTTTTTGGGCAGCACATTGAACCATACAGGTTTATTGTTTGTTCAGGGCTCCACCGGCCAACTTTTCTCCCAAAGCCGGAAATTGCACCAAAAGATGCCACCAGTTTTCCACTTCTTTCTTGTGCGAGGGATGTGAATTTTAGAGATTCATCGAATAGCACCCCTAAATATGAAAATGTTTGCACCCTTTCAAGGATATGGGTGCCAATCCTATAGGTGAAACCGGTCAGTGGCCTATGGCCTGCTGTCATTACATATGATTTTTTTAAGTTGACAGACAGGTCAATTGTCTCCATGAATTTAACAAACCCGTCGATGAGGATCTGCAGGCTATTGGGGGTCCGTGCCAACAGGACCGCGTCGTCTGTGTACAGCAGCACTGGAATGTTACGGGTCCCGACCCTTGGGCAATCTGCTTTAAAATTATTGAGGAATTGTTCCAGGTTATTAATGTACAGTGAGAACAAAAAAGGGGCTAAGATGCATCCCTGCCTCACTCCACTTGTGCATCCAAAAGATTCTGTCAAACCCCCATCTTTGTTGTACCGTACCCTAGCCGAGGTTTCGCTATGTAATTCCCTCAATATATGGATTAACCCGGGGTCAATTCCCAACTGACTCATTATTGCCCATAACTTATTCCTGTTGACATGGTCAAATGCGGCGGCCAAGTCCATGAACCCCAAATACATAGCTTCATTGCTGGTCTTGGTGTACTTTGCTACCAGCATATATAGGTTCAGGCATTGGTCGCTGGTTGACCTGCCAGTCCGGAATCCGTACTGGGCGTCTGAGATTATACTATTATCATCAGCCCACTCAGTCAGTCTGGTCAAGATTACCCTGCCCAAGATTTTAGCAGTGACATCTATCAAAGAGATAGGCCGATAACATTGGGGATCAACTTTACTCCCTTTCTTAAAAATAGGGACTATAATTGCCGTTGACCAGGATCGTGGCAAAGCGGTCATTATAGCAGCGTTTATCACTCTAGTTACAATAGGGGCCCAGAGATCCACTTGACTCAAGAATAAATCTGGGGGGGTCCCATCTGGGCCCGAGGCTTTGTTCTTGGTGAGTCCCTCAATACCCAATCTAATCTCTTCCAAAGAGAAGACCACTTCATTACTCATAATGCTTGTCCCCTTTTCCTTTAATAGAGTCTCCTTCCCATGATTATATAGCCCCTCAAAATGGGCAATCCATTGTTCGGGGAGGATATTTGAGGCGATCTCCGGGGCATTATTGTCTTGAAAACAAGGGGAGTTTATTAGTCTCCAAAACTCAGTAATATCCCTGTTTTCGGATGCCTCCCTCAGGGCCGCCCATGCTTCCACCTGCAGTGTGACTTTCCGTCTTTTTAGCTCCTTCCTGTAAGCTGACCTGCAAGTCTTTACTACAGCCTGGTCCCTCGGGTTGCCACTCAGGGCCATTTTTAGGTTCTTCAGTGCTCGTGTGCAACCCCTATCGAACCATTTTGGTGAATCTGGGTGAGGTTTCTTAGGGGCCTTGGCCGACAATAATTCGTTCACCAGGCACGTTATTTGGTTGAACGCTTTTATAAGGCAAGCCCCAGCCGCCGACGGGTCTAAGCACTCATCAATGAGAGACTTGCCTTTTTCCATCAGGGTTTTGTAAAATCTGGGCCCATCTATTTTTGCCCACTTAAGCCTTCTGCCCTGTGCCGTCACACATTCCATAGTAGTGCCATCCACTGGCTTAGTTTTTTGTTTTCCTTGGTACAGTAGCTCCATAACCAAAGGGTTATGGTCGCTAAATGGGCTCCACTCGATATCTACCTTGGTAATGCGACTTTTTAAGCCTCTCGAGGCAAGTATGTAATCTATATAGGATGAGCACCCTCTCCCCTTAAAAGTGGGGGGGAGAGTGCTGTCCGATCCCAGGGTGATCATATCAACTGTGTGCTCAAGGTCATAAGAATGAATCAGCCTACCCCATTCCATGCCACTTGGAGAGTGGCTGAAATGGGGACCCTTTTCTATGGGACATTTGGACCAATTAGCACTAAAGGGGAACAACCCCGGGCACAAGTGGCAATTCAAGTCTCCCATGACCAATAACAGAGGGGCCAAAGCACCCTGGGCTAGGGAGAGTTCATGTTTCAACCTGGCATCCAACTCCTTCAGAGTAGAAAAATCATTATCCGAGGCAATGGCATTGTACACATTGAACAAAACAAGACCCAACCCTTTGTTTCTAAACCTAAGGGCCTGTATGTTCCATGTGAACCAATCCACCTTGGACCATTTGCCTTCTATATTAAGATCAATATATGTTAGCAGGCCACCCTTGGCCCTGCCAGAGGGGGTTTTCTGGGCGGGTACGACAAAGCATTTGTAACCGGCTATTTGGAAGTGAGTATTATCCGTGGCCCAGGTTTCTTGCAGACAGATGATATGGAAAGTGGTCATAAACTGTTGCCATTCCTTGTTGTTAAATTTTCCTGCAATACCTGCTATGTTCCACGATATAATTCTCAGACCCTCTTTTTCAATGGTAACGGGCCCTGCCACTTCCAATTCTTGGCTGATAATAAATCGCCCCCCGTTATCCTTTCCAAGGGGTTGTGTCTGTGTGTCACTATCCTGTTTTCTTCGCTTAGTAGCTGTAGTGACTAACTCGGGGGATGTTTGTACATAACCCACACCAAGAGTATCTGAAGCTCCTTGAGTTTTTACTAAAATCCTGGGCCTGTCCCCCCCAGATGCTGGCCGCCCTTCTTCAGTGGTAAGCCATATCCCAAAGAGACTTCATCTAGCAGGCCTACCTGGTCAGATATTAGATAGTCCATATCGGCCTGTACTAAAGAAGAGTGAGAGTCGAATAGTCAATCAATCTCCTCTTGTGACCTTAGTGGGGCGAACCTGTTTACCCAGGACGCGTGTCCTCCATCCCATACCCCCATAGCTTGTTTGGAAAAATTCGGACCTCTATTTAAGCCAGGATGTCGTCCCTCCACGTGTCTCCAAGCATGATGCTGTCCCTCATTTAATACCTGATGCCTTGAATAAAAGAAACTAAGTGGCAGGGGCCTTATACTTGTCATACTTCCAGAGGGTCCCGGGCTCAGAATATGCTCAACCACCCTGCTGTCCCTGAAGTTCGCGATGATACAGTTTCCCTCAATATTTTTTGGGCTCCTCCTGTAGTGAGTTCTCTCTGAATACATACAGGCATTGTTAAGTTAGCATAACCACGTTAGATGTTAGAAAGCCATCTTTTTACTTTTGCACACGGCACTGCGTTTACATGTTATTTCTTAAAACAGACTGTTGACTCGAGACTTGCTTCACACAAGCGCGATCTGTTGTTACTATCCCAAGCTCTGCGCAGCGACCTTGGTCTGTACATGGTGTGACAAACAGTCTGGGGTATTACACAATGCATGTTTTTCACTCTAGGTTGATCGGCCCACTATTTAGCCATAACACACGCGCAGCTGCAAATGCCTGAAAATTAGTGCTTTTAGTATCACAGACATCATGTTTATTATTCAGACCGAAGACGAGCCTTCCTGCGAGAAGTCTCCTGATGCTCCTGTGATGTGATTTCACTAAGCTGATCTTTGAGGTATGGGGTCCCCTATTCAAGCCTAAGAGACCTTCTATTAGCATAATAATAATATTAGCTTCTTAGTAAAGGGAAGGTGGTAGTATCCACTGTCATTATAATATGATCACCCCTTTTATATTCTATGGTATTGTAACTATGTTGCTGGTTTTGATATTAATCATTTGTCTGCTTGTATTAGCCAAAGTACTGCATCTTAGGACACGTGGTCTATAAAAATAAACCCCTTTTATTTACAACGTGTCTCTGTTGATTATTGTTGTGGACTGATGTGAGAATAATATACGAACAGGTATTTCCGATTCCCACCATTCCTGAGTATGTACTGAGTCGCTTGTTCTGGGTTGTCTACACATTGGGACCGCCGAGCTAAATCTCGGATAACGAATGGGACACTTATGCTAGCCGGATACTGGGTTCTGGGTTCTGAGGTGAGTTTCTGGTACACCACAATTCACTGAGGTCCTGGGGTTCTTCGCATAGTTCTGTGTATCAGCAGAATCCCTGCAACATGGCGCACCTAACGTTTGGTCTATGAGTTGAAACGCCTTAGTAGTGCTTACATTTAGTCCACAGCACCCTCATTCTTGTTTCCGGATAACAAGTCTGACGGATTTCAAACCTACCTAGTTCTATTGATATAGGTTCCTTCAAGCTTGATTATTAAAAAGGTTATTGAACCCTTGTGCTACTGAATACTTGAAGTGTAGCTTGTCCTTATGGCAATTAATATTGCGGCGCATAGCCGTGCGGCCCTGAAACGTCACTTGACGCAGTATGGGGTGCCGGACGCGGGCATGGACGTCATCTTTGTGGTGGGAGCCGATGCGGCTCACCCCTTTGAGTTGTTCTACTCTTGGGTGACGATTCCGGCAGTCAGTGGTAATGATAATACATTTCATTCTTACACTGCCACTGCCGTGCCTGCCGCCTATGCGCCTTATAGGACACAGGAGATACCAATATCTGCTTGGCAACATCAGATTTGGTTTAATGGCGCCCTCCCCCATGTGGTTATACCGCCGAGAATGGGCCCTTTATCAATTGCGGGGGCCACTTGGCCGGTACTAGCCGGATTTACGCCTCATCCCCGTTACCTCACGGTGACGGTGGATGAATTGCGTGTACTACACACTGCCCTTATAACAGTATATAGGGCGTTAGTGCAGTATGTGTCGCGCACTGTACAGGCGGGGGCGCCTGTTAGTGCGGGACAACCTAGTGATCGTCACGCGGTGGTCATTAGTCCTGTTATGGTCAATTCTGTTGTGGGCAAGCGCCCCCTCACAAGGGATGATTATCCTTTTTGGCTTGCTGAAAAATTTGACCAAATAGAGGCGGTTTATCCGCATACAACTCCTGTGGAAAAACACAGGATCCTCACCATTAGTTTGCCTAAAGACTTAGTTCCCCATATAGATGATTGTGTATCCTGGGGTAAGATTTTTGCTGCGACGTACGCGCAGTGCTTTGGCACTCCGTCTATGTTACAGCTGCCCTCCATAATTAAACAGGTTCAAGAGGACCATGGAGCGGAGTCTGCGATAGAATTGGGGATGCGGCTCCTCGGAGATTTTGGCCTGGTGGCTACCATGATAATGGGAAACCTTAAGGGTGATGCGTTGCACTTTCAGGTTCGTAATGAACTGAAGAAGGTTGCTGAAGAGGACAATCCGCAGGAATTTGCTAAAATAATCGCAGAAGCATATCGTGATTTGGGTCGTAGCTCTTTAGGAGTTAAGCCTGTGATCAAGAATCCCGATTCTAAGCTGCAGGGTAAGGCAGGAACTTCTGGTAAGGATGAACGACCCTTTTTTCCAAAACAAAAGTGGCCGTTTAAACAACAGGGCAAGCAGCAGCAGAAACAGGGCTCTCGGCCTGCCTCTCCCGTACAGTCAAGTAGTGAACGCACTTATGATCTGCGAGATCGTGCTACTATTAAGTCTCCTGATAGATTTCAGGTTTCTGAACCGCGTTCTCCTCGTTCTTCACAGGAAACATCGGCTACACAGTCTGGTGGCGGAGGCGGTGGCAAAGGTCGGGGTGCTCCACAACAGCGTGACCAACCCCGACAGACTGAGGGTAAAGGCAAGCAGGACGAGTTTGCTCGACAAAGACCCCCGTTTCAGAAGAAGAAAGTGGCGGCTCTGACGGCAACATATGCCTCAGATAGTGCGGACACAGCTTCAGAACCGGACATGGGCGCTGACGCTACTAGACAGCGCAGCGGAAATTACCATAGTCCGTCAAGCTCTGCGTCCATTTCTGGCGGCGACAGCAACTGATGTATTGGTTACTGTTGAAACAGCTGACACCAGAGTGGCTCCCCCTGATAGACTTTATGAAATAGTCTTATTAATAGAGGGTGACATACAACGTACTATAAAAGGGATTTTTTGGGATAATCTGACCACCACCTATGATATCCTCCTAGCGGAGGCAGATTGGCCCCCGGCCTTCATTTTGGAAGCTCCTAGAGGGGAGGAGAAAATCCTCCCGTCCTTTGCGCACACGGTGCTTAAGGACCAAGCTGAAATGTACGCTGGTGAGTGGGCGCTGGCGCTTGCGCCAGCGGTATATCGTACTCAGGTGGGTTGGGACCGGTTGTCCCCCTGCCATGAGATTCCATTGCGGTCTATGCCCCAGCCTCAGCCCCAATATCCCATGCGTCGTGAGGCTAGACCTCACGTCGCGGCGATCCTTGAACAATTGGAATATCAGGGAGTAATTGAAACATGTGTGTCCCCTATGAATAACCCTTTATTCACTGTGACGAAGCCTGACGGCTCGTACCGTTTAGTTTTGGATTACCGGCACCTAAACTCCCATTGCCGGACCTGCGCGGTACAAAATACACATAGCTCGGCTCTAGTCGACAGTCTCGTGCGTAAACGATTTAAAACGACACTTGACATTTCCAATGGCTTTTTTAGCCATAACCTGTCCACACTGAGTAGCCAGTGGACAGCGTTTACTTCGGGCGGTAAACAAAAACAGTTTACGAGATTAGCCATGGGCTACAAAAATAGCCCTGGCGTCTTTTCCGCTCGCGTGGTTTCACTCTTAGAAAGAATAGACCCCGAGGCATACTCCTATGTTGACGATATCTACCTCACGGATGACGAGCTGTTGCCGCATCTGTCTCGAGTCGACAATATTGTAGTGAGTTTTGCTGACTATGGCTACAAATTCAATTTTGCGAAGTCTCACATCGCGGAATATACAGTGTTGTTTTTGGGCTACGAGCTCAATAATGAAGGAAAGGGGTTAGCTCCCCACTTTCTGGAGAAGTGCGCATGCTTGAGTGCGCCAACGACACTAAAGAAATTACAATCTCTACTGGGCTTTCTGAATTTCGGCCGTACGTACATTCCTGATTATGCCCAGCGTATCAAGCCGCTTTACGCCTTGGTACAACCCACATTTTCGAAGTCTAGCTGGCAGCTGGAACATTCTAAAATTTTACAGTCTTTACAGGCTGACCTTCTTGCTTCACAATATTTGCTGACACGTGATAACCGCACCAACCTGGTAATAAGAATAGTGCCAGGGGCCGTGGGTTTCACGTATTTGACGTTTAATGAGGGCGATACAGTCCCCATTGCGTACAAATCCCACTTGTACACCTCTGCTGAATTACGTTTTTCCGCGGTCGAAAAAGTTCTGACTGCTGTACAGATGGCGATCCTTAAAGAACGCGCACTGTCACATGGGAAACAGATTCTGGTTGTAACACCCTATCCCGCCTTAGAAGCGGTGACAAAGGCAAGTGTACCAAATTCTAAAGCTTTGCATCCTCGGTGGATACAATGGGCCACAACACTGACGTCGCCAGACGTCACCTACATCTTTGATGCCTCATTACAGACTCAAGAGTTCTTGCAGTATGAATTCGTTCATCCGGCTCCTCTGTCTTTGCGCCCGCTCGAAGAATACCATTGTGTCATATACACTGACGGGTCTGCGCAGCCCGCAATTGGATCAAAGCACGCCTACTCAGCGGCTTGCGCAATTGTCGTAGGTACTTTCGTAAATGGTGAATTCCAATCTGATGCAGTGCATACGCAGTCATTGGGCGATTGTACCGCGCAATTGGCGGAGCTTCGGGCTCTAGTGCTTGCACTGGAGTTTGCCGATCCCCGAGTCACTACTCTAATTGTGAGTGATTCTTTCTACTGTGTCCAGTCCTATAATGACAATTTACACTTCTGGTCTCAGAATGATTATCGAGACACAAAAGGTGGCACAATTAAGCATAAAACGCTTTGGGTTCGAGTGGCAGACTTTAAAGAACGTCTCCCACTCGTGAATGTAATTCACACTCTTGGTCACCAACGACTTGGTGTCCATGCTGTCGGCAACGGCTTGGCTGACGAGGCAGCAAAAACAGCAGTGGCTACATACTTAGTGGCAGCAGTAACCAGATCAAAGAGTAAGATTGATGATGACATCTTGGCAGCTATTGCTGCTACAGAAAAGGGAGGCGATTACCCGAAGGGTTTTCCTTCTCGTTACATTTACCATTTAAGTCCTGATAATGTCCCATTAGTGAGGATTAACGACGTTGGTGACAGAATTATTCCCAACGCGGACTGCAGACCCGCACTGATTCTGGCTGCTCATGAGGGGTTGGCGTCAGCCCACGCCGGAGTGTCAGCCACTATATCTCTGCTACAACAACGTTACTGGTGGTTCGGTTTATATAAACAAGCGCGCGCTTATGTTCTCGATTGTGACATTTGCCAACAGATTAAACCTTCTACTGTTGCGCGCCCATCACAAACACAGTTGTACATATCCAATAAACCATTTGGTTGTGTTTATTTGGATCACTGCGGTCCTTTTTCTTCTGATACTGCGTACAAGTACATCTTGGTTGCAGTGGATTCGTGCACACGTTTTCTGTGGGTATGGCCACAAAGGAGTGCTGACTCGCGGACTGTCATCAGAGATTTGCGTGTCTTTGTGGGAACTTTTGCGTGTGGTACCTTCCATTCTGATCAGGGCCCTGCGTTTGCCTCTAAGGCTTACAAGGAGGCTATGAGAAATTTGGGGGTCCTAGTCAAATTTTCGTCCCCCTACCGACCTGAGGGTAATAGTGTGGTGGAGCGAATGAACCGTGACTTAAAGCAATCATTGACAGCCCGTGTTTTAGGCACAGGCCGAAACTGGCTAGCCCATTTGTATAACGTCCAACGTGCACTTAATAATCTCCCTAGAAGGTCTCTGGGTGGGCGGACCCCGTACATAATGCTCTTCGGAATCAGAATGTTTGTACCAGACCTTGATGGTCTAGACATGGCGGCGTCGACCGCACCCTTTGACGTAGATGATCACTGTGCTGTTTTACAGACTCTGCAAGAAGCCAGAGACACTCTATCGAAGGAACACATGCCCTCCACATCTGAAGCTGAAGTTCAGATTCCGGTAGTCGGCTGGCTACCCCGAGTTGGTGATCTGGTCCGTGAGAAGGTGGAGAACAAGAAGGAGTTCGGCCCCTCTTATCGTGCACCAGTTCCAGTGCTTGGAGTGCAGGGTACAAGAACAGTCATTTTACCTCCACTTCCTGGTCGCAAAGAAAACAGGTACATCTCTATTGACAATGTCAAACTTCAGCGAGTGGCCGATACTTCTTAGTGTGACTCCATCAGTTTCATGCCAGACGATGCAAAGAAATTCAATGTTGACTCTTGCTTCTAACACCTTGCCTGATGTTGCCATCGAGATGCAATCGGTTACTGATCCCTTGTTGATACCATCGGCTGGTGGTTTGCCCGAAGAGACGGAGTATGCTTATCCTACACGTGGTCCCTCACCTGTTTTACAATCTACGGCGCTTGGACAGTCCCGTTTCTCCTTTGACACTAACTCATTGCCCTCAAGCCCCCCATCGAACATTGCAGTTTTTTTCAGCTGGTTTAAGAGACATTTTTTGATTGCCCCTTGGACATCCATTTGGCTGTTGCTTTTCGGTGTTTTTCTGTTTATGTCCATTGGATTTGTAATAGTTTTTTTCCGTCTTGTGGATGGCCACTATCTGAGTGAGAGATCGACAATTAGACTTATCAATGGAACTTTGGCCCCCCACTCCTCGTCCCACATCATGAAGAGGGACCAGACTTTTGTGAATATTACTGCCTGGCCCGTCTTGGATGGAATCGCATGGGATGCTGTTAAATTCCAAATTCATGGGCCTACAGAGGTCATTAATGTACCTAATGTATTTCGTGTTTCTATGGGTGATGTGGTTAGGCAGAACATACGTTCTGATGATTGGGATGTACACGCCATTGAATCACTGTTTTCTGATTTGAAATATTATGCCGCTTTTGATGCTGAAGATTTATACGAAAATGCTGCTAATTATGCGGAACAGTATTGTTTTCAACATTATGGCAATCATTTCCTGCACAAAGCAAATACATTTAGAAATTTTGTAAATTTTACCCAATGGGAACACTGTCCTACTCCCGAATTCGGAAGTTCACAAACACTAGTTAACAAGTACTCATATTTTACCGATTTCAGTGTTTCCAACCCGGCAGCGTTTTATTTTAAGGTGCTGCCTGAGTCTGCCACAAAGGTTAGACTGACACACACAAAGTTACTTTATTCCAAGTCCTTTATGGACGAGTTGTCAATCAAAGGTTATGATGTATGGAAGGCTACTATTGATCTAAAGTCGGTTTGGGGTTCCAAGCCGTGGCAGGTACAGGGTACAGAGGCTTTACATCGTGCCTGTCTTATACCAAATCATATTTTATTTTTGAATTCATCCATCTTCCAAACCACCTGTTTTGGATTGGCCACTTCTAAACAATTAAAATCACCTTCTGTGCCGGATCTGGGCGCTTATCCCAATTGGGATAACCACACAGATCTGTCCCTTGCTGCTTTGCACTCCTTAGTTTCAAATACATCTTTCAATATTTCGAAAGTTAATAGTGAGGGTTGGTTAATTTGGCAAAGCAGTTCAGATATCTGTCAACGACGTTTTCTGGGACTGAAACCGGGGTATACTCAAGAACGTGTAGACCCTCGGTTTGAGTCGTCACATACTGTCACTACATACTCTGTGGGCAAGTTATGTCAATCTTGGCTGCGACATTCCACTTTGGCGTCTGTCAAGGATCACTTATCACAATTACATGACAGAATAGATTTGAATGATTTTGTTAAGGGTCCTGTGGGCGGCAGAACCAAAAGGTGGGCGTATGCTATTTACAACGAAGTCTGGAAGTTGTCACAGATTGAGGCGGCTTCCAGATTGAGAGCTATTGACCAAGCAAACATGGAGAAGGTTTTAGCCGTTATAGATAATAGCATTAGCACTCTCTCTTCTAGGATTTATACATTAGATAATATTGTTTCGTCAGTTGTTGATATTGTGCATGATGATATGTCTGTGTTATATCATGGTCAAAACCAGTTGCGTTCTGTTATGCAGTTTGCGTGGACATTGCAGACGTTAAAGGCAGGAAGGGTCCCTTGGGACTATTTGAACACTACATCGTTATTCCTTCCCTTTAACCTTACTGACAAGCAGCGCTTTATGTCCATGAAGGATGCTACATATTCATTGTTACATATTGAAAAATTAGAGCCATTGCCCTTCTCAGTAGCGGAGATCAATTCGGCTACGTGGCTAGCACACGGATTGATAACTCTCCCTTTTGCGCTTTTTAAGTTTACGTCTTGTATGAAACATTATGCTTTAGGTAGATATGAACCGCTAGGCACCGCTTTCATACACGAGGTTTGGTCCCTCCCCTTTACGTATAGATGTACTAGGGACGGAACTGAGGTTTATTTGAAAGGCGAGGAATGCACCACGTCACCAGACCATTCCTTGGTTTGTAGGCACATTCAATTACACGGCGCGTGCAATGTACAAGCCCCGAATTTGGCCTGCGTTCTGCGGGGTATCCCAGTGCCTGTGATTACCCCTTCTTTCACGCTGCTTGCTAACGGTAGTTATTTAATTTTGAATAATGAAGCTTGCTGTGGGATGTTAGTGGGAATCCCATACATAGTAACTGTCTCGCAGAAAGTTGTCTGCTGCAATAATGTTCTCTTTCCACCCCCGCATGGGCGGCTGGATGTTTCTATCTGGCCTTCGATTCCAACCTTGAAAGCAGAGTTCAACAAGTTGAGCAGAATAAGAGCCTTATTGTCCCAAAAAGAGGTGTCTTTGACTTCCTCTCGTGAAACATTCGACCTTCACGTTGCTAATACGCGCACAGAGGTACAGGCGCTTCTGAATACTGACCTCCCCCTACATTTCGGCTCTTTGATTCAAACTATTTTCAATGCCTCGTCCACGACCGGCCTGGTTCAATTTTTTAAACTTGTGGGCTCGGGTCTCGTGACCTCTTTCCAAACTATTTTTGGTGTGGTTCCGGGCTTTTTTCATTCCCTTTTCTCGAGCATCTTTGGAGGTGTTCCGCTACTTCTGGCGCTGGTGGCAGGTGTGCTGCTTTTCCTTTTCATACTACGAAATGGCTGCTCCATCTGTGCCACTCGTGCACCTGTCCCGCCTACAGCTTCTTCGGGATAGGATGCTTGACTTTTATGGAACTCTGCCGTTGGCGACATTAAGCCTGGCATATGGATTATCCTTCCGGTATTGCTACTTCACCTGCGTGCAGCCTGTGCTTCACTGCCTGGATTGCCCCTTTGAATGGCCTTTGGATTTGTGCTTGACCAGCCTGGTGTCTCCGGTGCCGGATTTCGATCGACTAGTGAGGCCCTTAGTGTCTCACGAGTTGACCTGTTCTGGTGTCCGGATAATGGCTTGTGGAGCAGCACATGGGATCCTGGGTAATTGGGACATCTCTACAGCTGCCTACAACTTCTTGGCTATGAGCTATTTGGAGGAACATTCCGGGTGCCCTCTGATCGTGCTGGAAGCTCCGCTGATTGAAGAACACGTGTGTTCCTTCTCGTTGATGGATTGGATGGCTGAGACTTTCGCTGGCCCTGCAAATGATTTTTTGTTGGAAGCGGTTGCCACATATGCTGCATATACATTCATGGATTGACTGAACTATCGTCCTTGGCGCCTGTCGCTCCTGGACAGCACCCTGCCGCGGCATATACACTTTTTGCTTTCTCCCGGATGGTGGTTTTGAGGTTTTTTTTTTTTTTTTATAATTGATTATATTTTTTTTTTTTTCCGGACTCCACAGTTTCCCCTGTTGCTTTTCAATTTTTTTCGTTTCAGAATTTAACTCATTCTGAACCTTTGGATTGGTTACGCCTTGTTCTGCTCTGACGACACTGAACTCTGCGTTCTCTCTTTTCTTGCCTACTAAATAGTGCTTCGATCAAGGGGGCGTGTAGTGAGTTCTCTCTGAATACGTACAGGCATTGTTAAGTTAGCATAACCACGTTAGATGTTAGAAAGCCATCTTTTTACTTTTGCACACGGCACTGCGTTTACATGTTATTTCTTAAAACAGACTGTTGACTCGAGACTTGCTTCACACAAGCGCGATCTGTTGTTACTATCCCAAGCTCTGCGCAGCGACCTTGGTCTGTACATGGTGTGACAAACAGTCTGGGGTATTACACAATGCATGTTTTTCACTCTAGGTTGATCGGCCCACTATTTAGCCATAACACACGCGCAGCTGCAAATGCCTGAAAATTAGTGCTTTTAGTATCACAGACATCATGTTTATTATTCAGACCGAAGACGAGCCTTCCTGCGAGAAGTCTCCTGATGCTCCTGTGATGTGATTTCACTAAGCTGATCTTTGAGGTATGGGGTCCCCTATTCAAGCCTAAGAGACCTTCTATTAGCATAATAATAATATTAGCTTCTTAGTAAAGGGAAGGTGGTAGTATCCACTGTCATTATAATATGATCACCCCTTTTATATTCTATGGTATTGTAACTATGTTGCTGGTTTTGATATTAATCATTTGTCTGCTTGTATTAGCCAAAGTACTGCATCTTAGGACACGTGGTCTATAAAAATAAACCCCTTTTATTTACAACGTGTCTCTGTTGATTATTGTTGTGGACTGATGTGAGAATAATATACGAACAGGTATTTCCGATTCCCACCATTCCTGAGTATGTACTGAGTCGCTTGTTCTGGGTTGTCTACACATTGGGACCGCCGAGCTAAATCTCGGATAACGAATGGGACACTTATGCTAGCCGGATACTGGGTTCTGGGTTCTGAGGTGAGTTTCTGGTACACCACAATTCACTGAGGTCCTGGGGTTCTTCGCATAGTTCTGTGTATCAGCAGAATCCCTGCAACACTCCCTATCCAGTTCACTCGTCTAACCAGGAGGATTTCCCCATCCTGGTTGTTGGCAATAGGTTTATTCTGATTAAGCCAAAAGATGAGTTTATTTTTTAACTCCTCATGAGATTCTTTCTGTGCTTCTTTAAGTTCTGGAACCCCTGCGAACACAACAACCAACGGGCATGCCTCAGGGGGAAGGTTTATCGTGGGGAGTTGCTTATGTATAGGGGAGGGCCTCTCTTCGTGGGCAACTACATCAATTATAGGACCAGCCAGGGGCAGAGGCTGTGCATCTACGTTCTGTTTCCCTGGACCTTTGTCAGAGCACCGTAGAGGTGTCTTTGCTAGCCACTTGTCCGTGCGAGGTTGGAGGGCCATGAATTTGTGCTAAAATTGTGTGTGTATTCCTACTATCATTGGCATTGGTCACCCTTTTGGTGACTGAGTTGGTCACTAAGGGGCTAGTGTGAGTACTTGGCACGCCTATCAAGGGGTCTTTAGACACTCTATTCTTTATCTCACTTAATATTTTGTCCAGTCTGCTTGTGACCGGCTTTAATTGATTAATAAGCAATAATTCTACCTGGGTCTGAAAATCTGACATGATCTTGTTTAGCCAGATTGGAACATCTGTCGGTGGACTTGTCTGAGTGGCGCGGTCAATCCCACAGGAGTTTCTATTAATTGGATTGGTAGAAGGGGCTACGCTATTCGTAATCTTTCGCTTTTTGGGAGCGCATTTCTTTTTTATGCGTGTGATAGTGCGTTTAGTATAACCTACCTCCTTATTTTTACTAATAAACGTAGATTGGGCACATGAGATGTCCCTCTCGCTGGTTTCTAGGGTGCTGGGGGGTGAGATAAGCAGGATCTCCTGCTCCTGGGCTCGTGTTCTTTCGGCAAGGTCAAGGTCAGGAGTTAAAGAGAGACGTCTCTCGGTGCGCTCAATTTCACTAGATACAGCCCCTAGTGCTTTTTTTAGCATACGATCGATGGCTGTTGGCTGCATAATAACAGGAAAAACCGGGCTATTAACTTCTTTCTGTCCCTGGGAAGCTTCGACGATACAACGCTTAGATCTTAATGATCGTGTCTGTGTTTTGCCGGCCATGCTTCCCCCGACAGCAGTTCAATGTCTATACAAGTATCGTAGGTTGTTTTATTCACCCACCTTCTGCGACACTAACACTGTGCCTCGTTTAAAGATAACAAACCCAACTTCCACACCCAGGGCGCTGATTGAGTCACAAACATAAAGGTTATTTATACCATCGGTGTTCATAGAGTCTCAACTGGCGTTACTCACAATAAGATGTCCAAGTCGAGTGGTCAATAGGGTGGCCCAGCCCAGCCTCCTGCAGCCCCGGACGGCCACAGACGGCCCGCCCTCTGCCCGGGCTCAGCCCGGCGATGCCCGCGCACGTCCCGCGACGCGGGGGGTGAGCGCGATTTTTGTAGCGCATCCAGGCGCGTCCAGTGGGCGTTGCCGTCCGCCCCGCCCCACCAGGTGCTGCTGGGCAGTGTAGTCCCCCCTCCTGTCCGCAACCACCAGCGTCACGAGCACGGCAGCAGGCAGCAGGCAGCGAGAGGGAGACACGGGCGCAGGCAGGCGAAAGGCAGCAGGAGTCCCCAGCACTCAGGCCAGCACGCCGGGTCCTTCTCAGGAGCAGTACACAGGTAAGAACACCCCCAACAGTTATTGGCACCACGTGTCGCCGCCGTTGCATATGGAAATATGCCTCACTGATTGAAGGGAGTCTGGTGCTGTAGTTGTCTCACGGAGTTGGGGTCACTACCATTCAGGACTTAGGACACAGTTCCACATGTGTGATCGGCTTGCGTTGAAGATGGCTAGTGGCACCATTTGTCGCCGGTCTTCCACAGTGTAGGCCAGGGGTAGCGCTGAGCAAGGGCCCACAGCCACGTGCATACGTTGGTGGCCCCACCGGACTGCGTAGTGCAGGTTCAGTGGCATCACGTGTCGCCGGCCTTCCATATGGAAATACCCCTCACTGATCGAAGGGAATCTGGTGCTGTGGTCGCTGCCATTCAGGACTCAGGACACAGTTACACATGTGGGATCGGCTTGTGTTGAAGAGGGTTAGTTGGCACCACGTGTCGCCGGTCTTCCACAGTGTAGGCCGGAGGCAGCGGTCAGCAAAGGCCCACAGGCAGGTGACGTTGACTTGAGCTGCACAGATCTGGAGCATTTGGTCTTCTTAACCCATTATAGTCTCTTGCACAATTAGCGTCGCTACTAATCTTGAATTGTGAACTGTGTAATCCCAGTGTAGGGCGGAGGCAGCGGTCAGGATGGGCGCACAGCTACGTGGTGATGATTTATGGAGCAGTGAGTTAGTAGTACCTGAAGCACACAGCGTGTGCACACCGTGCGATGATGCGTGGTCTGGGCGGGGGGCACTGGGAGCAACGTGTCTTGCGAACTGGACTGCGACATCTGCAATCGCCACTGCATCTGAAGTGTGAGCGCTGCTGTCCGCAGTGTAGATCGAAGGCAGTAGTCGGTACAGACATAAGTCTGCGGTGCTGTGCAGCTGGGTTCGCAGGGGGTCTGTGTCGAGGGGGCCCGCGGTTATGGTGGCAGCCACGTGCCAGGGTGAGGGCCACCGCTGTGACAGACTCGTTAGTCTTCCCTCAAGTGAACCACGCCTAGGGCCTAGCCTATTTAGTCATACTCCTACGCTGGAGTGGCGTACGTTGGAGCAGCCCACTCCGCTTCCGCTTCCAGGGGAGGACAACACATCTACATGACCGAGAACTTCCCCACTGCCTGAGGTAACATGGTTGCGTCCACTGTGCACTACACTACAAGTATCGATAGTATATCTCCACATGGAGAGGTTTGTACTTTGCATAGTGAGGTCTGTGCAGCACATCAGCGTTACACTTGGCATTGTGTGCTTTATTGTTGATGGGTGACTTGCCTCCATATAGTTGGCTGCCACATCTCCCAACATTCAGCTATTGTGTGGCTGAGGGGCATGGCATTTTGGGAAGGTCTGTTATCCTGTTTTACGCTGCCTTGGTGGTAGTAGGGGATGGTGCAGGGGGAGGTTCTGGTTGTGTTGACGCTGGGTGTTGTGGTCTTGTTGCGTTTCGGACCTGCATGATCAGTAGCTCTATCATGTGTTGGTCTTTAGATGTGGCTGTGAGTTGGGTCCAATTCACGGAGTAGATAGTCGACCTCCTTACACCAGTTAAAGGTTGATGTTAATTTGTTACTGCTAACTCGGCTTATCACCTGCTTTTTGGATCGCATTGCAGATTTGGCTGGTGGTTGAAAATATGGGGAAGTGGTGTTTTTGGCTTTTTTTTGCACGGGAATGCCTACTTTGCATTTAATTAGCGTTAGTTGTGGCTCTCATTTGTGGCGATTTTGTTGGTGTAAGGTATCGATGGAAGAGTGGTGAGATTTGCAGTTTTCACCAAGTTGAGAATGGGTTGATAATTAAAAAACACAGAAAAAAAGATACGTTTAATGAACATTATAATTAGAAATTAGCATTTAAAAAGCCTTTGAAACTCACTGAAAAAAATTATAGGTTTCAGGCACGTTATAGTTAGAAATTAGCATTTAAAAAACCTTAGAAATTCACAGAAAAAAATATAGGTTTCAGGCACGTTATAGTTAGAAATTAGCATTTAAAAAACCTTAGAAATTCACAGAAAAAAACATAGGTTTCAGGCACGTTATAGTTAGAAATTAGCATTTAAAAAACCTTAGAAATTCACTGAAAAAACATAGGTTTCAGGTACGTTATAGTTAGACATTAGCATTTAAAAAACCTTTGAAATTCACTGAAAAAGCATAGGTTTCAGGGGTGTTATAGTTAGTTGGATATTTCACTCATAGAAAACCATAGAAATTCCCCTGTTATAGTTAGTTGAGCTAACTATAACTCGCACCCCCGCAATGCACTGCTGATGACATCACATATTACATCATTCATGACATGGTCAGTGACATCACTGATGACATCACCGATGACATCTCAGATCAAATTCTCTGATGACATCATCCATCTCAAAATCTGATGCACCTTATATAACACTTGATACACTTGATACACCCACTCTAAAATACGGACTATAATTTTCGAAATCATGAACACACCAATACCAGTTAGTACATATCCACTCACTAATTCCTAGGTCTACACACACATCCATTCATTCACCCATATAGTCACTCATACATACAGTCAGCCATCAATACAGCATTATCATATTCAGTCAAATATCTATACAGACACTCACACACCGGCTCTCATTCATAGAGTTATTCACACACCTAGTCAGTAATGGAAATAATCAATCACACTTTCATTTACTCACCTGTACAGTTATACACATACCACGTCACTTATTTAAACATATACTAACACATACTTACACTCTAATACAATAACTAATACAAGCACACACTGATCCATACAGGCACTCTCACAATCACTCACTCTCACATATAGTCATTTATACAGTCTAACACTCATATATACTGCCTTTCACATATGGAGTTACTCACACATGTACCACTGAGGCATCAATTCACTTACCGAGACACTCATACACACACTCACCAAGCCATACAGCCCTTCACAGATACAGACTTAAACACATATACCCAGTGAATTATCCACTCACACATCTATGCACAGAGTCACACTACCCACCCACCTACACAGACACTCAGGCACCCATACAGGTACTCAGACAAGCAATCAATAGCTCATATAGATCCTCATTTAGTTGCTAGCCAAACCATGGAACTGCTTACACTCCAACTGACAACCTAAACTGTGTGAATGTCTGAATCAGTCGCTAACACATGAATTAAGCAAGACACAATTAATCACTCACTTATACAGTCAGTCACACACCTACTTAATCATCCATCCTGACTCTTATACACCCATTCATTCTTCAAAACACCTTTGCATATAAATATATAAAACATATTTACATTTTATAGAAACACACATTCACTGGATGATGTCATCAGTGATGTCATTTGAGATATCATCAGTGATGTCATTAGTGATGTCACTGACCATGTCATGAATGATGTAATATGTGACATCATCAGCAGTGCATTGCAGGAGAACGAGCTATAGTTAGCTCAACTAACTATAACAGGGGAATTTCTATGGTTTTCTATGAGTGAAATGTCCAACTAACTATAACATCCCTGAAACCTATGGTTTTTTCAGTGAATTTCAAAGGTTTTTTAAATGCTAATTTCTAACTATAACGTGCCTGAAACCTATGGCTTTTTCAGTGATATATATATATGTATATATATATATATATATTCACTGAAAAAAACCATAGGTTTCACACATGTTATAGTTAGCTGTACATTTTACTGATAAAAAACCAATGAAATTCCCCCATTATAGTTACTGTAGGCAACTATAACTCACGCGACCGTAATCCTCTGCTGATGCTAATACTGTATTTAGACACTTATTTGCCCATGTCTTCTTCCATTAAATTTTAGCTATACATATATTACAAATATTTTTTTTTCATAAAGACACATATGTAATCAGCAGAGGATTACGGTCGCGTGAGTTATAGTTGCCTACAGTAACTATAACGGGGGAATTTCATTGGTTTTTTATCAGTAAAATGTACAGCTAACTATAACATGTGTGAAACCTATGTTTTTTTCAGTGAATTTGCAAGGTTTTTTAAATGCTAATTCCTAACTATAACGTGTGTGAAACCTATGGTTTTTTCAGTGAATTTGTACGGTTTTTTAAATGCTAACTTACTTTACGCCATTCGTGGCGTGCGCGCCCAGTTAACGCAGTTCGTTCCGTGCGCGCACGGTGCGCTTCGCGCACCGCGCGCCCACTTTACGCAGTTAGTGCCATGCACGCACGGTGGTCACGCGGTGCGCTGCGCGCACCGCGTGCCCACATTATGCGGGATGGGCCATGTACGCACGACGTGCTTCGCGCACCGTGCGCACATGGGGGACATATTATGCGCATCGTTGTGAAATGTTTTGTTTATTATTTTCATTTGTTTGATATGCCATGCACAAATGGTGCCCTTAGGGCACCATTTGCACTTGGGGTGGGGAGAGTGTGGATAATTTTTTTTTTTTAAACCAATTTTTACCGTACGCGTACGGTAAGCGTAATCGGCGATTTTTCTAAAAAAAAATATATATTTTTTTTTTGGCCTTGGGGGTTGTTTGGGGGCCCGTATATCACTGCTGGGTGAATATTATCTCAATAAACTGCCCCTTTACACATTTTTGGGCTTCATTTATGCTGCCCCACTCAGAGTGCGAGAGAGAAAATGGCGGCCGCCGCTTCCTGGTTTCGGCCGAATCGAATGTTTACTAAGATCTAAGAGCCAATCAGAATCGCGCTCGCGCACGTCACCGTACGCGTACGGTAAGCGCACCGTAAGCGCACCGTAAGCTGGCTCAGATATATATATTGATTTAAAGGCTATTTTCTCAGAATCTACTGAACAGATTTACACCAAACCTACAAAAGGCACTTCCTTGACGTGAGGACTACCTCTCTGCCAAATATCAAGTAATTCTGTTCAGCCGTTCGGGCTGTAGCTGTGTCTAAAGGTCCTATGGAAAAATGCATGGGAAAAACGCGTTTTGGGACCCCCCTTTTATCTCAGCCCCCGCTTGACGAATCCCCCCGAGACTTTCAGGGTAGGAGCGGAGCGTAGCGCCCCACCTATTTTGAAAAATTCGCGAGGATTCGTTGACCGGCGCAAAAGTTATTCAAAATAGAATGTTGCGGATTTTCTATGGAAACGTGGTCCTAACTATAACTACCTACTGGCGACCGCCAGTAGGTAATATATATATATATATATATATATATATATATATATATATATATATATATATATATATATATATATATATATATATATATATATATATTCACTGAAAAAACCATAGGTTTCAGGGGTGTTATAGTTAGCTGGACTTTTCACTTGTACAAAACCATTGAAATTCCCCCGTTATAGTTAGCTCAGCTAACTATAACTCGCGCGCCCGCAATGCACTGCTGATGACGTCACATATTACATCACTCATGACATGGTCAGTGACATCACTCATGACATCACTGATGACATCTCAAATGACATCACTGATGACATCACTGATGACATCATCCAGTGAATGTGTGTTTTTCAGAAAATTAAATATGTTTTATGTATGTATATCTCAAGGTCGATGGAAGAATAAATGGGTATATAAGTGTCTAAATGGATGATTTGTTTTTGAAAAATTGATTGTGTAACTGACTGATTAAGTGTATCTTAGTGAATACATGGCTTAGTGAGTAATGTTTAAATATGTAAATATCTGTATCAGTCTCTCACTTTGTGTATAAGTGGCTGCATGGGTTGGTGAGTAGCTACATGGGTGTCTATATAGGTTATTAGTTGGTTTTTTGAGTATCAGTCTGAGTGTCTGCATGGTTCGGTGGGGGGTATTACGTAGTGCATAGGTGCATGAATGAGTGACTCACTGTTTGTATGTGTTGAACACAGCATGTGTGCAGGACTGTATGGGTGGATGAGTGTGTGTATGGGTGTGTTAGTGAGTTAATGACTGTCTCAATAGTGTCTTTATGAGTAACTACATATGTTTTAAACTAGTATATGTGACTATTGGTGTATATATGTGAGTATATGTGAGAGTGAGAGATTGAAAGAGTTCCTGTATGAATAAGTATGTGTTTCTATAAGTGATTGTTTAAAAGACTAAGTATGTGTAAGTTTCCATAGAAGTAAGTGTGGTGGTGTGTGTATAACTGTATATGCAAGTAAATGTATGTTTGATTCTTTATTAGCATGAGTGACTATGTGTGTGAGTAACTCTATGGATGAGTGGCATTGTGTAACAGGATGTATAGGTGTATGAGTACATATGATGAGTGAGTACATATATGAGTGACTGTATAGGACTGTTGGTGAATGAGTGGATGTGTATGTGGATCTTAGAATTACTGAAGAGGTTGTTGTAACTGGTATTGGTATGTCCATTGTTTTGAAAATTTTAGTCTCTATTTTTGAATGTGTGTATCAAAGGTTATATTAGGGTGAGAGGAGGTCTGCCACTCTATCACAAGGATGATGTCATCAGTGATGTCATCAGTGATGTCATTTGAGATGTCATGAGCGATGTCATGAGTGATGTCACTGACCATGTCATGAGTGATGTAATCTGTGACGTCATCAGCAGTGCATTGCGGGCGCGCGAGTTATAGTTAGCTGAACTAACTATAACGGGGGAATTTCAATGGTTTTGTACAAGTGAAAAGTCCAGCTAACTATAACACCCCTGAAACCTATGGTTTTTTCAGTGAATTTCTGAGGTTTTTTAAATGCTAATTCCTAACTATAACGTGCCTGAAACCTATGGTTTTTTCTGTGAATTTCAAAGGTTTTTTTAAATGCTAATTTCTAACTATGCCTACAGAGATAGGACATGTGAAGAAAGAAGAAAAAATGCACAGAAAGAAGCAAAAGAAGTGCAGAAAGAAGCAACAGAAGTCCTCAAATACGAAGATAAGTGCAGGAAGAAGGATAACGTGCAGAAAGAACAAAAAGAAGAGCAGAAAGAAGCCTTGTTGCAAAATCATCCTGTACCCTCAACTTTTTCAGACGGATACTGGTGGTAACTGAGTCTGACTAACCAGTCCTAGAGCCAGTGCTATGTTAAAAGACACTTAGAATACAGTGAAAACACCTACATACACTAGGGAACATTATGCGTTGGGTCCCCCTGTGATTAGCATGACCTACTCTGTAAGCCCCTAGTATATAATAGGGCATGGGGATTAAAACTACCTCTTAAAACAGGCCACAGGGCGTTTTTGCACACGTTAACTCAGGCCCCGTCCCCTCCCTTCACCACTGTGTAAACATGCCCTGTGTCCGTTTTTAGTTGGGAGATTAAGTTCATTTGAATCCTGAGGGTCCCTAGGGTCCAACTAGCCCACTAGGTACCTCCAGTAAGTGCCACAGAGCTGCGTTGCAGAGAGGTGTAAAAAGTGGCACGGCCTGGACCACCTCTCTGCAATGCAGCTCAGTGGCGCTTACTGGAAGCACTTGGTGGGCTAGTTAGCCCCCAGGGGCCCTCAGTATTGAAGGGAAATGATATCCCCAATTTAAAACGTGCCATAGTGCGTGTTTGCACACGTCACCTCAGGCCCCGTCCCCTCCCTTCACCACTGTGTAAACGCACCCTGTGGCTGTTCTAAGTTGAGAGATTAAGTCCCCTTGAATCCTAAGGGTCCCTAGGGTCAAACTAGACCACTAGGTACCTCCAGTAAGCGCCACAGAGCTGCGTTGCAGAGAGGTGTAAAAAGGGGCTTGGCCTCAGAACACCTGTCTGCAGCGCAGCTCCCTGGCGCATACTGGAGATGCCTGTTGGGGGCGCGTTTGCAGAGTGCTGCACGGAGGGGGCATGGCCTCCGGCACGATGCCAGTCTTTTATTTATTTTAATTTTTTAAGAAGGGGGGCTGTGTGGTTCCCCTTCTTATTCTAATTTATTGGCCCTGATGACCCCATCCCCCAGGGCCTGTCTCCTAATTATATTTTTTTGACCCCAATCTCCAGGGCCGGCCACTGTTTTTTATTATTTAAAAAAAATATATATTTATAGACACACCTAGGACATGCTGGACAAACCGTACGTACCTATCACCATGACGATTTGCGTGATATTCATTAAAAGGCGACTATGCATGCAATGAATCCACGTGGAATGTATTTACACCACTAGTGAAGCTCTGACATGTCTGATGCCCTACCGTGCCTAATCCCGGTAGACACCCTTGTCGTTTATTTATACAAACATGGGTAGCTATTGACGGGCACATTTAATACACATGCACACCAAGCTATTGAAAGGGGATTCGACAAAAATTCGACCAAAACTATGCAAGAAACCCCCCTCACGGTTAATAAAACACACATCCACTGCTGGATGTGTAATACTTTTTATTTTACTCTCTGGAAAGGGGACGAACATCACTTGAGAGTCACAGCGCGCTCCTGACAGAGCCCAATGCTGTGTTACACCCACCATTGCCTGCCGAGTGCCACACACCTCTGTGTTGTATTCCACTAGCTAGTGCATATGCTATGACACTCTCTAGCCCATGTGCACTGTAACACCACCCCGTGAATATGTCATGCCACAGTTGTCTTCGCACGGGTTATATTGCCCCATCTAACGTGCCTTCCTCGATGCCTATGTTTAACGCGCAGTGCTATGCCATACATATTACAATCTGGGATCCATATCTTTGTCACAGTGCATATGCAACGTTACACTCCCCAGCACATATTTTATATTACAACTTTAGAGACTAGTTAGGTTACACAACACTGCCCTGTGCATATTACACTCCAAGGTGCATATCGCATAGCACGCGCTAGTGCCTGTGCTATCTCGCGCTCTCCAATGAATCTGTCATTGCGCACAATGTATTGCATATTATATTTCACGCCCGGTTCATCTTATATCACACTTTTTGGTGCATAGTTTATACCATACACTATATCTAGTTTTCATTTTCAATCGTGCTCTCAGGACTATGTTCTATATAACACTGTGTTCACCTACCCTTTTCACGTGCATTACATTTTGCGATAGGGGGTGGAGGGTCAGGGGGTGTTTCTGCCAAGTGAGCCCGGAGTCACAGTCACAAACGTCCTCTTCTTCCTGAATAAAAGTGAGATTATGCTGCATACTTGTTCATATTTTAAGTAGTTTGCACAGACACAATGTTTTAAAAACAATAAAGTTCCTAATACCCGCCTTCTCTGAACAGTTAGCTTGCTGCCCCATCCCCCTCCTCCCTATCCTCTGTTGTGTGAATCCATGGACTAGCCTCCTCCCTCCTGCCATGCATGGTCTGATGTGCTGCCACTGCCCTCAATTTAGTATGATGTACCAGTCCACTCCTCCTGCCCTCCATTGCCCAATTATATGCCCATCATTGACCTCCTGCTTAAACTCTGTGCTTAGCTTGCTGTCCCTATTCTCCTTCCCCCTGCCCTCCGATGTCTTTGTGCATGCCCCTGCTCCATCCTTTTTGCCCACCATGTCCCATGGACCTGCCACTCCTATCTACTCTGAGTGTTCTGTTGAGCTGCCACTCCCCTCCCACCTGCCTAGCATTGTCAGATGACTGTAACCTGTCCCTGCCACCTCCACCCTGCCTGTCCACATGCCATGCCCCTATCCTCTTCCTCCTGTCCTACATGGTCCATTGTACTGCCACACCCTTCTGCCCTCCCTGGTCTGTTGTGCTGCAACTGCTCCTCCTGCCTGCCCCGTGTGGTCTGTTGTGAGGCCCCTTCCCCTGAACTTTCTTGTCTGTGCACAGGTCCTGACCCTCCCTTCTATCCTCCATCGTCCTTTGTGCATGCCCCTGCACCCTCCTTCTTGCCCATCATAGCCATTGTGCTGCCACTAACCCTCCCACTTGCCATGCATGGTCTTCTGTGCTGCCATGGCCCCTCCCACCTTCCCTGTGTGGTCAGTTAGCTGCCCCTGACCCCCTCCCACCTTCCCTCCATGGTCTGTGTGTATGCCATCACAGTCTCACTGTTGCTCTTCATGGTGTGTCTTGCTTCTAGTGCCCATCCTGCCTGACCTCCATGGCTATCTTGCTGCTCCTGCCCTGCCCCCTTGCCCCCAGCCCTACTCCCTCCCTCCTGGCTTGTCTGTTCCATTGTAATGCCCCTGATCCGTCCCTCCTGCCCTTTATGGTCTGTTATACTGCAGCTTTCTCTCCTGTCTGTCCATTATGGTCAGCTAGCTACCATTGCCTCTTGCCCCTCTGTTCTCTGTTGTCCATGTGCATGGTCCTGTCCCCTCCCTCTTGCTTTCTATGGATTGTTGTGCTGCACTCCCGTCCTGCATGCCCTGTGTGGTGTATTGTGCTGCTGCAAACCCTGATGCCTGCCCTGCAGGGTCAGTTTGGTGCACCTCTCCATGTCCCTCCTGTCCTCTGTTATCCAAGTCCATGACCCTATCCCATTTCCTTCCATGATCCAATGTACCATACTTGCGAACATTTTGAACTTGGTAAGAGGGAGATTTTGAAAAAAAACTGGGGTATTGATTTTCCCCTTTGAGTTACATTGAAAAAGAGGATATTGTAGACAGGAGACAGATCAAATAAAGCCCATTTGAGCTTAAAAACATTGGACGTTTCCTGGCTGAATCGGGTCTGTTGGCATGTATGGTTGTACTACCATTGCCTCTTCCTTCTGCCCACAATGGTCTATTACATTGCCACAGCCTTGAAGGAGGGTAGATTTTGTATCACAGGGGGCACCTGGCCCGTTCTGTCCACACCTGAAGTATGAGACCCTTGTCCTTGCCCTGCCAGCTGCATTTGTAGGCCGTATTAAATTGACCAGCGGGTCCTGTGTTGCTATATAATTATCCTGAGACATCCTTACCACTCAGCCAGCATAAAACCCCTGTGTAGGCCCTTCTGTTCAATATGTAGGCCTCTTTGTTAAATTGACTATAGCTCTGCAATTTTAGTGTATAGCAGTCTGAAGGCAGGTCTGCGAGGCCTTCTGATCCAAACTAGTAGCCCCCACCCTACCCGAGTGCTCCGTGCTCGGTATCAAAGTTCAACATCCCCCTGAAGCTGTCGACATACAGTAGGCTGCATCCTGGACTGGTACTTGCTTCCTGGGCAGGTTTCCCGCTTTTAAGGAAGTGGCAACCGCAGAGCGTCAAGTTAGGAGAACTGAGGAGATTTTATACATGAATATATTGAATTCCCGTACAATACCCATTACTTTCTGCTTGCTCTATGGAACTTACGATAAGCGATTGGCCTGAGAGACTGACCTTTTCACCCAGTCCATTGTCAGCATTAAGTGGGTAAATGACGAAATGTCTGGTAAAATCTGCAGACGAAGCTTTTGGGTAGCATACGTAGGTAGATGTAGCGTGCAAAGGAGCCCACAAAATGATATAAAAAGGGAGCACCCACAGATATCGACGGACTACCTCGCCGTCTGTATGTAGGTTAACAGGCAGTGCAGGTTTTCCCCAAGAGCTGGGAGCTCTTGTCTTCCTTTGCTTAAAATGTCTTGCTCTGCTTTGCTTGAAGTATCTTATTCTATTTTACCTATATGAAATGTCATGTTATGTTTAACCATTGTTCTCTTTACTTTTGCATTTAAAAGATGTTGTATTGTAATTGCAGGAATGCTTGCTCTAAGAGTAAACGTGAGTGTTCCTAGGTAACATTTTCCTTGGTGTAACTTGTTTCTCATGATGCATTTATAGATGTGTTTTCTCTCTCTCTCTGTCAGTACATTAATTGAGATACAGAGAATATTATGACAGCTGTATGATTATCTGGATTCTGTATTTTGTACTTTATGTCTCTATTCTGCGGTTTCTTTGAAGTTGCATCTTCTCATTAAACTGCCATTGTATTCTGCCTCCAATTCCATGTCTCATATGTCTGTTTTCTTTATTTTTGGAGCAAGCGTTCCTAGGCACCCCGGCTCAAATTAAGGTGCCCCTTTTGTCCCTGACTCACTCTCCTGCTCAGTTCTGTGGTGGCTCCCGGGGATCTGGGGACCGCCCCTAGCTTCCTTGACCCGTAATAGATCTTCCCTCCAACAGCCTCTCTTGCAAGTCCTGTATTGTTGGTTTGTTGCCCCTGCCCCCCTTTCCACTGCCCTCCATAGTCTGTTGTGCTTCCACGGCCCTTCCTGCCTGCTCAGTGTGGTTAAATTGTTGCCTTTGCACCCTCCTACCTGCCTTCAATTTTCAGAGTCCGTGCCCCTGACCTCTGCCTCTCAACAGTATCCTAATGAACAACTAGATTGCTAACATTCTATATTTATTACAAAAGTGTGGAACGCCTGACATCATCTTGATGTAATCAAAACTGTAATACCTAGAGCATTTCCTTTAGAAATTACATATATGAGAGGGTCTTATTGGCATCAAAATTATGGTTAGTGCTCTAAAAGACTAAAATAAGGACATATTTTCTGAGTTTTCAAATAGCGACAAAGCACTTTTAAATTATTTGTTATCTTTATGTTTTTTTATCCAGTTGACCACTTGATTAAATGTTGCACTTAGGGGAGAGGATGTGGTGTTACTTCCAGAACTGCAGACTTTGCAACTGGGGAACCAGGTTGAAGTTTCTGCTTCAGCTCGACATTCTGTGATTCTGGTCAAATCACTTAGTCTCCCCATGTCTACAACCAAAATGAATTTGTTCTTGTGTGATGTAACCAATGCTCATGTAAAGCACTCCAATACCTGACAAGTCTGCACTATATAACACTGCAAAAACACAAAATAATAAGTGTTTTGCACACTTCTGTCATTGGGCTATATTTGGGCTACATCTGGGTGATTTTGGGCTACATTTGGGCTCTTTTGTCTCCGGTGGCCATCTTGGGAGATTTATTTGTTATGAAGTTTCCTAATTTCCTCATGTACTGCAGTCTCCTCAGTAGGAAATGCTTTCAGTTTTTTACTTTGATTCCATCATGAAGGTATTCAGATATGTCACACATTTGCCATAAATTCTGAATGTTAGCACTCTAGTTGCTCATTAGATCACTGTAGTAAAACTACTGCACCATGGAAGTCTGCTCCTGGTATTAAAAGTGCATGTTTCAGTCTGCATGTCAGAATTTTTTAATGAAATAGAAAAGGATTTGAGAAGTCACTCAAAATGTGCCCTCATTTTCTTTCTTCAGCATTAATCATAATTTCTATGGCAAAATGAACCTCCTCATTGTGTTCCTTTTTAAATTAAATGTTTTAAGTGTTACCAGTTTATTCCAATCAAGATGGCTTCAGGTGTGCCTTACTTTTGTCATAATGAAGACAGTAAGCGCTCTAGTTGTTTTTAAGAACATTCTGGGACATTCTGTCATTGGGCTATACTTGGGCTACATCTGGGTGATATTTGGGCTACATTTGGGCTCTTTTGTCTCTGGTGGCCATCTTGGGAGACTTATTTGTTATGAAGTTTCCTAATTTCCTCATTAACTGCAGTCTCCTCAGTAGGAAATACTTTCAGTTTTTTACTTTGATTCCATCAAGAAGGCATTCAGATGTGTCACACATTTGCCATAAATTCAGAATGTTAGCACTCTTTTTGCTCATTAGATCACTGTAGTAAAGCTACTGCTCACCAGGGAAAACTGCTGCTGGTATTGAAAGTGCATGTTTCAGTCTGCATGTCAGAATTTTTTAATGAAATAGAAGAGGATTTGAGAAGTCACTCAAAATGTGCCCTAATTTTTCTTTCTGCAGCACTAATCATACTTTTTATGGAAAAATGAACCCCCTCATTTTGTTCCTTTTTAAATTAAATGTTTTAAGAGTTACCACTTTAATCCAAGCAAGATGGCTTCAGGTGTGCCATACGTTTATCATAAGTAGGACTGTTAGCGCTCTAGTAGTTCTTTGGAACACTCTGGGAAGCTGCAGTAGAACACAAAGGAATCAACTGACAGTCTCTGCCCTTGTTGGATGTACATGTTTTACTGAGAATGTCAGACTTCATTCTCACATGACTGAGAAAGATAATGTGAATTTACAGAAAATAAGCTCTCAGTTTAGCCTATAGATCACCTTCCAAACCTCTGTGGTAAAAGCATGAGAAAATATTTTTCTCTCAATCATGATATCCCAGCAGAAGGCTTTTTCACATGGTGAAATCACCTTAGAACATACCACAATTCCTAAAATGAGTATGGTACCATCAACAAATGATTTATAATGTAACTAAAGTCTTAAAACCTTCTATTAACTGCAATGCTTTTTAATGAGGTGCTATCATGTATATTGGTCCCAAGATGGCTGCCAACACTTCTTGGATGAAGTGCTGACAGCCAATCAGATCTCAGGATGAGATGTGTGGTTAGGCTCCGCCCACATATATATATGCTTTTAAATGCTATTTTCTCAGGAAATACTGAACAGATTTACACCAGACCTGCAAAAGGCACTTCCTTGACCTTATGGCTATCTCTGCCAAATTTCAAGTAATTCTGTTCAGCCGTTCGGGCTGTAGCTGTGTCTAAAGGTCCTATGGAAAAATGCATGGGGAAAACGCGTTTTGGGACCCCCCTTTTTTCTCGGCCCCTGCTTGGCGAATCCCCCCGAGACTTTCAGGGTAGGAGCGGAGCATAGCGCCCCACCTATTTTGAAAATTTCGCGAGGATTCGTCGACCGGCGCCAAAGTTATTCCAAATAGAATGTTGCGGATTTCCTATGGAAACAGGGTCCTAACTATAACTACCTACTGGCGACCGCCAGTAGGTAATATACACATACATTTATATAAATGCATATGCATATATGTGCATATGTGTGCGTGTAGAGAGAGGTAGAGGTGTAGAGGTAGAGACGTAGAGGTAGAGAGGTAGAGGTAGAGGTAGAGAGGTAGAGAGTAGTAGAGAGAGAGGTAGAGAAAGGTAGAGAGGTAGAGAGTAGAGGATGAGTAATAGAGAGTAGAGAGAGAGTAGTAGAGAGTAGTAGAGAGAGTAGCAGAGAGTGAGTAGGAGAGAGTAGTAGAGTGAGTAGTAGAGAGTAGTAGAGAGTGAGAAGTAGAGAGTAGTAGAGAGTAGTAGAGAGTGAGTAGTAGAGGGAGTAGTAGAGAGTAGTAGATAGTGAGTAGTAGAGGGTAGTAGAGAGTGAGTATTAGAGAGTGAGTAGTAGAGAGTAGTAGAGAGTGAGTAGTGGAGACTGAGTAGCAGAGAGAGAGTAGTAGAGAATGTGTAGTAGAGAATGAGTAGTAGAGTGAGTAGTAGAGAGTAGTAGGGAGAGTAGTAGAGAGTGAGTAATAGAGAGTAGTAGAGAGTGAGTAGTATAGAGTAGTAGAGAGTAGTAGAGAGAGTAGTAGAGAGTGAGTAGTAGAGAGTGAGTAGAGAGAGAGAGTAGTAGAGAGTGAGTAGTAGAGAGTAGTAGAGAGTGAGTAGTAGAGAGTAGTACAGAGTGAGTAGTAGAGAGTGATTAGTAGAGAGTAGTGGAGTAGTAGAGAGTGAGTAGTAGAGAGTAGTAGAGAGTGAGTATTAGAGTGAGTAGTAGGGAGTAGTAGAGAGTGAGTAGTAGAGTGAGTAGTAGAGAGCAAGTAGTAGAGAGTGTGTAGTAGAGAGAGAGTAGTAGAGAGTAGTAGAGAGTGAGTAGTAGAGAGTGAGCAGTAGAGAGAGTAGTAGAGAGTAGTAGTGTAGTTGTAGAGAGAGTAGTAGAGAGTGAGTAGTAGAGAGTGAGTAGCAGAGAGAGTAGTAGAGAGTAGTAGAGTGAGTAGTAGAGAGTGAGTAGTAGAGAGAGAGTAGTAGAGAGTGAGTGGTAGAGAGTAGTAGAGAGTAGTAGAGTAGTAGAGAGTGAGTAGTAGAGAGTGAGTAGTAGAGAGTAGTAGAGTGAGTAGTAGAGAGGGAGTAGTACAGAGAGAGTAGTAGAGAGTAGTAGAGAGTGAGTAGTAGAGAGTGAGTAGTAGAGAGTAGAAGAGAGTAGTAGAGTAGTAGAGAGTGAGTAGTAGAGAGTGAGTAGTAGAGAGTAATAGAGTGAGTAGTAGAGAGGGAGTAGTAGAGAGAGAGTAGTAGAGAGTGAGTAGTAGAGAGTGAGTAGTAGAGAGTAGTAGTAGAGAGTAGTAGAGTACTAGAGAGTAGTAGAAAGTGAGTAGTAGAGAGTGAGTAGTAGAAAGTAGTAGCGAGTGAGTAGTAGAGAGTGAGTAGTTTAATTTAAAAGGAACACAATGAGGAGGTTCATTTTGCCATAGAAATTATGATTAGTGAGGAAAAAAGAAAAATTAGGGCACATTTTGAGTGACTTCTCAAATCCTCTTCTATTTCATTAAAAAATTCTGCCATGCAGACTGAAACATGCACTTTCAATACCAGCAGCAGACTTCCCTGGTGAGCAGTAGCTTTACTACAGTGATCTAATGAGCAACTAGAGTGCTAACATTTTGAATGTATGGCAAATGTGTCACATCTGAATGCCTTCTTGATGGAACCAAAGTAAACAAGCATTGAAAATGCAATAGGTCTCACCCTCGTTTAAGTTAAAGCAATTCTGTTTGTATTTAGGTGGCTTTTTAGCTTTGCTTTTATTAGTGTTTTTCAAAATTTCATGTACATAACATGCATATATGTATATGTATGCATGCATTTATATTTGTATTTATATAGATATGCAGATTATATATATGTTTATATATGTATGTATATATATATATATATACACATACATTTATATAAATGCATATGCATATATGTGCATATGTGTGCGTGTAGAGAGAGGTAGAGAGAGGTAGAGGTGTAGAGGTAGAGACGTAGAGGTAGAGAGGTAGAGGTAGAGAGGTAGAGAGTAGTAGAGAGAGAGGTAGAGAAAGGTAGAGAGGTAGAGAGTAGAGGATGAGTAATAGACAGTAGAGAGAGAGTAGTAGAGAGTAGTAGAGAGAGTAGCAGAGAGTGAGTAGGAGAGAGTAGTAGAGTGAGTAGTAGAGAGTAGTAGAGAGTGAGAAGTAGAGAGTAGTAGAGAGTAGTAGAGAGTGAGTAGTAGAGGGAGTAGTAGAGAGTAGTAGATAGTGAGTAGTAGAGGGTAGTAGAGAGTGAGTATTAGAGAGTGAGTAGTAGAGAGTAGTAGAGAGTGAGTAGTGGAGACTGAGTAGCAGAGAGAGAGTAGTAGAGAATGTGTAGTAGAGAATGAGTAGTAGAGTGAATAGTAGAGAGTAGTAGGGAGAGTAGTAGAGAGTGAGTAATAGAGAGTAGTAAAGAGTGAGTAATATAGAGTAGTAGAGAGTAGTAGAGAGAGAGTAGTAGAGAGTGAGTAGTAGAGAGAGAGTAGTAGAGAGTGAGTAGTAGAGAGTAGTAGAGAGTGAGTAGTAGAGAGTAGTACAGAGTGAGTAGTAGAGAGTGATTAGTAGAGAGTAGTGGAGTAGTAGAGAGTGAGTAGTAGAGAGTAGTAGAGAGTGAGTATTAGAGTGAGTAGTAGGGAGTAGTAGAGCGTGAGTAGTAGAGTGAGTAGTAGAGTGAGTAGTAGAGAGAAAGTAGTAGAGAGTGTGTAGTAGAGAGAGAGTAGTAGAGAGTGTTAGAGAGTGAGTAGTAGAGAGTGAGCAGTAGAGAGAGTAGTAGAGAGTAGTAGTGTAGTTGTAGAGAGAGTAGTAGAGAGTGAGTAGTAGAGAGTGAGTAGCAGAGAGAGTAGTAGAGAGTAGTAGAGTGAGTAGTAGAGAGTGAGTAGTAGAGAGAGAGTAGTAGAGAGTGAGTGGTAGAGAGTAGTAGAGTAGTAGAGAGTGAGTAGTAGAGAGTAGTAGAGTGAGTAGTAGAGAGGGAGTAGTAGAGAGAGAGTAGTAGAGAGTAGTAGAGAGTGAGTAGTAGAGAGTGAGTAGTAGAGAGTGAGTAGTAGAGAGTAGTAGAGTAGTAGAGAGTGAGTAGTAGAGAGTGAGTAGTAGAGAGTAGTAGAGTGAGTAGTAGAGAGGGAGTAGTAGAGAGAGAGTAGTAGAGAGTGAGTAGTAGAGAGTGAGTAGTAGAGAGTAGTAGTAGAGAGTAGTAGAGTACTAGAGAGTAGTAGAAAGTGAGTAGTAGAGAGTGAGTAGTAGAAAGTAGTAGCGAGTGAGTAGTAGAGAGTGAGTAGTTTAATTTAAAAGGAACACAATGAGGAGGTTCATTTTGCCATAGAAATTATGATTAGTGAGGAAAAAAGAAAAATTAGGGCACATTTTGAGTGACTTCTCAAATCCTCTTCTATTTCATTAAAAAATTCTGCCATGCAGACTGAAACATGCACTTTCAATACCAGCAGCAGACTTCCCTGGTGAGCAGTAGCTTTACTACAGTGATCTAATGAGCAACTAGAGTGCTAACATTCTGAATTTATGGCAAATGTGTCACATCTGAATGCCTTCTTGATGGAACCAAAGTAAACAAGCATTGAAAATGCAATAGGTCTCGCCCTCGTTTAAGTTAAAGCAATTCTGTTTGTAATTAGGTGGCTTTTTAGCTTTGCTTTTATTAGTGTTTTTCAAAATTTCATGTACATAACATGCATATATGTATATGTATGCATGCATTTATATTTGTATTTATATAGATATGCAGATTATATATATGTTTATATATGTATGTATATATATATATACATACACATACATTTATATAAATGCATATGCATATATGTGCATATGTGTGTGTGTAGAGAGAGGTAGAGAGAGGTAGAGGTGTAGAGGTAGAGACGTAGAGGTAGAGAGGTAGAGGTAGAGAGGTAGAGAGTAGTAGAGAGAGAGGTAGAGAAAGGTAGAGAGGTAGAGAGTAGAGGATGAGTAATAGAGAGTAGAGAGAGAGTAGTAGAGAGTAGTAGAGAGAGTAGCAGAGAGTGAGTAGGAGAGAGTAGTAGAGTGAGTAGTAGAGAGTAGTAGAGAGTGAGAAGTAGAGAGTAGTAGAGAGTAGTAGAGAGTGAGTAGTAGAGGGAGTAGTAGAGAGTAGTAGATAGTGAGTAGTAGAGGGTAGTAGAGAGTGAGTATTAGAGAGTGAGTAGTAGAGAGTAGTAGAGAGTGAGTAGTGGAGACTGAGTAGCAGAGAGAGAGTAGTAGAGAATGTGTAGTAGAGAATGAGTAGTAGAGTTAGTAGTAGAGAGTAGTAGGGAGAGTAGTAGAGAGTGAGTAATAGAGAGTAGTAGAGAGTGAGTAATATAGAGTAGTAGAGAGTAGTAGAGAGAGAGTAGTAGAGAGTGAGTAGTAGAGAGTGAGTAGTAGAGAGAGAGTAGTAGAGAGTGAGTAGTAGAGAGTAGTACAGAGTGAGTAGTAGAGAGTGATTAGTAGAGAGTAGTGGAGTAGTAGAGAGTGAGTAGTAGAGAGTAGTAGAGAGTGAGTATTAGAGTGAGTAGTAGGGAGTAGTAGAGCGTGAGTAGTAGAGAGTAGTAGAGAGTGAGTAGTAGAGAGTAGTACAGAGTGAGTAGTAGAGAGTGATTAGTAGAGAGTAGTGGAGTAGTAGAGAGTGAGTAGTAGAGAGTAATAGAGTGAGTAGCAGAGAGAGTCGTAGAGAGTAGTAGAGTGAGTAGTAGAGAGTGAGTAGTAGAGAGAGAGTAGTAGAGAGTGAGTGGTAGAGAGTAGTAGAGTAGTAGAGAGTGAGTAGTAGAGAGTGAGTAGTAGAGAGTTGTAGAGTGAGTAGTAGAGAGGGAGTAGTAGAGAGAGAGTAGTAGAGAGTGAGTAGTAGAGAGTGAGTAGTAGAGAGTAGTAGAGAGTAGTAGAGTAGTAGAGAGTGAGTAGTAGAGAGTGAGTAGTAGAGAGTAGTAGAGTGAGTAGTAGAGAGTGAGTAGTAGAGAGTAATAGAGTGAGTAGTAGAGAGGGAGTAGTAGAGAGAGAGTAGTAGAGAGTGAGTAGTAGAGAGTGAGTAGTAGAGAGTAGTAGTAGAGAGTAGTAGAGTACTAGAGAGTAGTAGAAAGTGAGTAGTAGAGAGTGAGTAGTAGAAAGTAGCAGCGAGTGAGTAGTAGAGAGTGAGTAGTTTAATTTAAAAGGAACACAATGAGGAGGTTCATTTTGCCATAGAAATTATGATTAGTGAGGAAAAAAGAAAAATTAGGGCACATTTTGAGTGACTTCTCAAATCCTCTTCTATTTCATAAAAAAATTCTGCCATGCAGACTGAAACATGCACTTTCAATACCAGCAGCAGACTTCCCTGGTGAGCAGTAGCTTTACTACAGTGATCTAATGAGCAACTAGAGTGCTACCATTCAGAATTTATGGAAAATGTGTGACACATCTGAATGCCTTCTTGATGGAATCAAAGTAAACAAGCATTGAAAATGCAATAGGTCTCGCCCTCGTTTAAGTTAAAGCAATTCTGTTTGTAATTAGGTGGCTTTTTAGCTTTGCTTGTATTAGAGTTTTTCAAACTTTCATATACATACCATGCATATGTATGCATATATGTATATGTATATGTTTGCATGAATTTATATTTATATAGATATGCAGATTATATTTATATGTTTATATATTACCTACTGGCGGTCGCCAGTAGGTAGTTATAGTTAGGACCCTGTTTCCATAGGAAATCCGCAACATTCTATTTGGAATAACTTTGGCGCCGGTCGACGAATCCTCGCGAAATTTTCAAAATAGGTGGGGCGCTACGCTCCGCTCCTACCCTGAAAGTCTCGGGGGGATTCGTCAAGCAGGGGCCGAGAAAAAAGGGGGGTCCCAAAACGCGTTTTCCCCATGCATTTTTCCATAGGACCTTTAGACACAGCTACAGCCCGAACGGCTGAACAGAATTACTTGAAATTTGGCAGAGAGGTAGCCATAAGGTCAAGGAAGTGCCTTTTGCAGGTCTGGTGTAAATCTGTTCAGTATTTCCTGAGAAAATAGCATTTAAAAGCATATATATATGTGGGCGGAGCCTAACCACACATCTCATCCTGAGATCTGATTGGCTGTCAGCACTTCATCCAAGAAGTGTTGGCAGCCATCTTGGGACCAATATACATGATAGCACCTCATTAAAAAGCATTGCAGTTAATAGAAGGTTTTAAGACTTTAGTTACATTATAAATCATTTGTTGATGGTACCATACTCATTTTAGGAATTGTGGTATGTTCTAAGGTGATTTCACCATGTGAAAAAGCCTTCTGCTGGGATATCATGATTGAGAGAAAAATATTTTCTCATGCTTTTACCACAGAGGTTTGGAAGGTGATCTATAGGCTAAACTGATAGCTTATTTTCTGTAAATTCACATTATCTTTCTCAGTCCTGTGAGAATGAAGTCTGACATTCTCAGTAAAACATGTACATCCAACAAGGGCAGAGACTGTCAGTTGATTCCTTTGTGTTCTACTGCAGCTTCCCAGAGTGTTCCAAAGAACTACTAGAGCGCTAACAGTCCTACTTATGATAAACGTATGGCACACCTGAAGCCATCTTGCTTGGATTAAAGTGGTAACTCTTAAAACATTTAATTTAAAAAGGAACAAAATGAGGGGGTTCATTTTTCCATAAAAAGTATGATTAGTGCTGCAGAAAGAAAAATTAGGGCACATTTTGAGTGACTTCTCAAATCCTCTTCTATTTCATTAAAAAATTCTGACATGCAGACTGAAACATGCACTTTCAATACCAGCAGCAGTTTTCCCTGGTGAGCAGTAGCTTTACTACAGTGATCTAATGAGCAAAAAGAGTGCTAACATTCTGAATTTATGGCAAATGTGTGACACATCTGAATGCCTTCTTGATGGAATCAAAGTAAAAAACTGAAAGTATTTCCTACTGAGGAGACTGCAGTAAATAAGGAAATTAGGAAACTTCATAACAAATAAGTCTCCCAAGATGGCCACCAGAGACAAAAGAGCCCAAATGTAGCCCAAATATCACCCAGATGTAGCCCAAGTATAGCCCAATGACAGAATGTCCCAGAATGTTCTTAAAAACAACTAGAGCGCTTACTGTCTTCATTATGACAAAAGTATGGCACACCTGAAGCCATCTTGATTGGAATAAACTGGTAACACTTAAAACATTTAATTTAAAAAGGAACACAATGAGGAGGTTAATTTTGCCATAGAAATTATGATTAATGCTGAAGAAAGAAAATGAGGGCACATTTTGAGTGACTTCTCAAATCCTCTTCTATTTCATTAAAACATTCTGACATGCAGACTGAAACATGCACTTTTAATACCAGGAGCAGACTTCCATGGTGCAGTAGTTTTACTACAGTGATCTAATGAGCAACTAGAGTGCTAACATTCAGAATTTATGGCAAATGTGTGACATATCTGAATACCTTCATGATGGAATCAAAGTAAAAAACTGAAAGCATTTCCTACTGAGGAGACTGTAGTACATGAGGAAATTAGGAAACTTCATGACAAATAAATCTCCCAAGATGGCCACCGGAGACAAAAGAGCCCAAATGTAGCCCAAAATCACCCAGATGTAGCCCAAATATAGCCCAATGACAGAAGTGTGCAAAACACTTATTATTTTGTGTTTTTGCAGTGTTATATAGTGCAGACTTGTCAGGTATTGGAGTGCTTTACATGAGCATTGGTTACATCACACAAGAACAAATTCATTTTGGTTGTAGACATGGGGAGACTAAGTGATTTGACCAGAATCACAGAATGTCGAGCTGAAGCAGAAACTTCAACCTGGTTCCCCAGTTGCAAAGTCTGCAGTTCTGGAAGTAACACCACATCCTCTCCCCTCAGTGCAACATTTAATCAATTGGTCAACTGGATAAAAAAACATAAAGATAACAAATAATTTAAAAGTGCTTTGTCGCTATTTGAAAACTCAGAAAATATGTCCTTATTTTAGTCTTTTAGAGCACTAACCATAATTTTGATGCCAATAAGACCCTCTCATATATGTAATTTCTAAAGGAAATGCTCTAGGTATTACAGTTTTGATTACATCAAGATGATGTCAGGCGTTCCACACTTTTGTAATAAATATAGAATGTTAGCAATCTAGTTGTTCATTAGGATACTGTTGAGAGGCAGAGGCCAGGGGCACGGACTCTGAAAATTGAAGGCAGGTAGGAGGGTGCAAAGGCAACAATTTAACCACACTGAGCAGGCAGGAAGGGCCGTGGAAGCACAACAGACTATGGAGGGCAGTGGAAAGGGGGGCAGGGGCAACAAACCAACAATACAGGATTTGCAAGAGAGGCTGTTGGAGGGAAGATCTATTACGGGTCAAGGAAGCTAGGGGCGGTCCCCAGATCCCCGGGAGCCACCACAGAACTGAGCAGGAGAGGGAGTCAGGGACAAAAGGGGCACCTTAATTTGAGCCGGGGTGCCTAGGAACGCTTGCTCCAAAAATGAAGAAAACAGACATATGAGACATGGAATTGGAGGCAGAATACAATGGCAGTTTAATGAGAAGATGCAACTTCAAAGAAACCGCAGAATAGAGACATAAAGTACAAAATACAGAATCCAGATAATCATACAGCTGTCATAATATTCTCTGTATCTCAATTAATGTACTGACAGAGAGAAAACACATCTATAAATGCATCATGAGAAACAAGTTACACCAAGGAAAATGTTACCTCACGTTTACTCTTAGAGCAAGCATTCCTGCAATTACAATACAAAATCTTTTAAATGCAAAAGTAAAGAGAACAATGGTTAAACATAACATGACATTTCATATAGGTAAAATAGAATAAGATACTTCAAGCAAAGCAGAGCAAGACATTTTAAGCAAAGGAAGACAAGAGCTCCCAGCTCTTGGGGAAAACCTGCACTGCCTGTTAACCTACATACAGACGGCGAGGTAGTCCGTCGATATCTGTGGGTGCTCCCTTTTTATATCATTTTGTGGGCTCCTTTGCACGCTACATCTACCTACGTATGCTACCCAAAAGCTTCGTCTGCAGATTTTACCAGACATTTCGTCATTTACCCACTTAATGCTGACAATGGACTGGGTGAAAAGGTCAGTCTCTCAGGCCAATCGCTTATCGTAAGTTCCATAGAGCAAGCAGAAAATAATGGGTATTGTACGGGAATTCAATATATTCATGTATAAAATCTCCTCAGTTCTCCTAACTTGACGCTCTGCGGTTGCCACTTCCTTAAAAGCGGGAAACCTGCCCAGGAAGCAAGTACCAGTCCAGGATGCAGCCTACTGTATGTCGACAGCTTCAGGGGGATGTTGAACTTTGATACCGAGCACGGAGCACTCGGGTAGGGTGGGGGCTACTAGTTTGGATCAGAAGGCCTCGCAGACCTGCCTTCAGACTGCTATACACTAAAATTGCAGAGCTATGGTCAATTTAACAAAGAGGCCTACATATTGAACAGAAGGGCCTACACAGGGGTTTTATGCTGGCTGAGTGGTAAGGATGTCTCAGGATAATTATATAGCAACACAGGACCCGCTGGTCAATTTAATACGGCCTACAAATGCAGCTGGCAGGGCAAGGACAAGGGTCTCATACTTCAGGTGTGGACAGAACGGGCCAGGGGCCCCCTGTGATACAAAATCTACCGTCCTTCAAGGCTGTGGCAATGTAATAGATAAATAGACCATTGTGGGCAGAAGGAAGAGGCAATGGTAGTACAACCATACATGCCAACAGACCCGATTCAGCCAGGAAACGTCCAATGTTTTTAAGCTCAAATGGGCTTTATTTGATCTGTCTCCTGTCTACAATATCCTCTTTTTCAATGTAACTCAAAGGGGAAAATCAATACCCCAGTTTTTTTTCAAAATCTCCCTCTTACCAAGTTCAAAATGTTCGCAAGTATGGTACATTGGATCATGGAAGGAAATGGGATAGGGACATGGACTTGGATAACAGAGGACAGGAGGGACATGGAGAGGTGCACCAAACTGACCCTGCAGGGCAGGCATCAGGGTTTGCAGCAGCACAATACACCACACAGGGCATGCAGGACGGGAGTGCAGCACAACAATCCATAGAAAGCAAGAGGGAGGGGACAGGACCATGCACATGGACAACAGAGAACAGAGGGGCAAGAGGCAATGGTAGCTAGCTGACCATAATGGACAGACAGGAGAGAAAGCTGCAGCATAACAGACCATAAAGGGCAGGAGGGACGGATCAGGGGCATTACAATGGAACAGACAAGCCAGGAGGGAGGGAGTAGGGCTGGGGGCAAGGGGGCAGGGCAGGAGCAGCAAGATAGCCATGGAGGTCAGGCAGGATGGGCACTAGAAGCAAGACACACCATGAAGAGCAACAGTGAGACTGTGATGGCATACACACAGACCATGGAGGGAAGGTGGGAGGGGGTCAGGGGCAGCTAACTGACCACACAGGGAAGGTGGGAGGGGCCATGGCAGCACAGAAGACCATGCATGGCAAGTGGGAGGGTTAGTGGCAGCACAATGGCTATGATGGGCAAGAAGGAGGGTGGAGGGGCATGCACAAAGGACAATGGAGGATAGAAGGGAGGGTCAGGACCTGTGCACAGACAAGAAAGTTCAGGGGAAGGGACCTCACAACAGACCACACGGGGCAGGCAGGAGGGGCAGTTGCAGCACAACAGACCAGGGAGGGCAGAAGGGTGTGGCAGTACAATGGACCATGTAGGACAGGAGGAAGAGGATAGGGGCATGGCATGTGGACAGGCAGGGTGGAGGTGGCAGGGACAGGTTACAGTCATCTGACAATGCTAGGCAGGTGGGAGGGGAGTGGCAGCTCAACAGAACACTCAGAGTAGATAGGAGTGGCAGGTCCATGGGACATGGTGGGCAAAAAGGATGGAGCAGGGGCATGCACAAAGACATCGGAGGGCAGGGGGAAGGAGAATAGGGGCAGCAAGCTAAGCACAGAGTTTAAGCAGGAGGTCAATGATGGGGCATAGAATTGGGCAATGGAGGGCAGGAGGAGTTCACTGGTACATCATACTAAATTGAGGGCAGTGGCAGCACATCAGACCATGCATGGCAGGAGGGAGGAGGCTAGTCCATGGATTCACACAACAGAGGATAGGGAGGAAGGGGATGGGGCAGCAAGCTAACTGTTCAGAGAAGGCGGGTATTAGGAACTTTATTGTTTTTAAAACATTGTGTCTGTGCGAACTACTTAAAATATGAACAAGTATGCAGCATAATCTCACTTTTATTCAGGAAGAAGAGGACGTTTGTGACTGTGACTCCGGGCTCACTTGGCAGAAACACCCCCTGACCCTCCACCCCCTATCGCAAAATGTAATGCCCGTGAAAAGGGTAGGTGAACACAGTGTTATATAGAACATAGTCCTGAGAGCACGATTGAAAATGAAAACTAGATATAGTGTATGGTATAAACTATGCACCAAAAAGTGTGATATAAGATGAACCGGGCGTGAAATATAATATGCAATACATTGTGCGCAATGACAGATTCATTGGAGAGCGCGAGATAGCACAGGCACTAGCGCGTGCTATGCGATATGCGCCTTGGAGTGTAATATGCACAGGGCAGTGTTGTGTAACCTAACTAGTCTCTAAAGTTGTAATTTAAAATATGTGCTGGGGAGTGTAACGTTGCATATGCACTGTGACAAAGATATGGATCCCAGATTGTAATATGTATGGCATAGCACTGTGCGTTATAACATAGGCATCGAGAAAGGCACGTTAGATGGGGCAATATAACCCGTGCGAAGACAAGTGTGGCATGACATATTCACGGGGTGGTGTTACAGTGCACATGGGCTAGAGAGAGTCATAGCCTATGCACTAGCTAGTGGAATACAACACAGAGGTGTGTGGCACTCAGCAGGCAATGGTGGGTGTAACACAGCATTGGGCTCTGTCAGGAGCACGCTGTGACTCTCAAGTGATGTTCGTCCCCTTTCCAGAGAGTAAAATAAAAAGTATTACACATCCGGCAGTGGATGTGTGTTTTATTAACCGTGAGGGGGGTTTCTTGCATAGTTTTGGTCGAATTTTTGTCGAATCCCCTTTGAATGGCTTGGTGTGCATGTGTATTAAATGTGCCCGTCAATAGCTACCCATGTTTGTATAAATAAACGACAAGGGTGTCTACCAGGATTAGGCACGGTAGGGCATCAGACATGTCAGAGCTTCACTAGTGGTGTAAATACATTCCACGTGGATTCATTGCATGCATAGTCGCCTTTTAATGAATATCACGCAAATCGTCATGGTGATAGGTACGTACGGTTTGTCCAGCATGTCCTAGGTGTGTCTATAAATATATATATTTTTAAAATAATAAAAAACAGTGGCCGGCCCTGGGGATTGGGGTCAAAAAAATATAATTAGGAGACTGGCCCTGGGGGATGGGGTCATCAGGGCCAATAAATTAGAATAAGAAGGGGAACCAAACAGCCCCCAGCTAAAATAAATAAAAGACTGGCATTGTGCCGGAGGCCATGCCCCCTCCGTGCAGCACTCTGCAAACGCGCCCCCAACAGGCATCTCCAGTATGCGCCAGGGAGCTGCGCTGCAGCCAGGTGTTCTGAGGCCAAGCCCCTTTTTACACCTCTCTGCAACGCAGCTCTGTGGCGCTTACTGGAGGTACCTAGTGGTCTAGTTTGACCCTAGGGACCCTTAGGATTCAAGGGGACTTAATCTCTCAACTTAGAACAGCCACAGGGCGCGTTTACACAGTGGTGAAGGGAGGGGACGGGGCCTGAGGTGACGTGTGCAAACACGCACTATGGCACGTTTTAAATTGGGGATATAATTTCCCTTAAATACTGAGGGCCCCTGGGGGCTAACTAGCCCACCAAGTGCTTCCAGTAAGCGCCACTGAGCAGCATTGCAGAGAGGTGGTCCAGGCCGTGCCACTTTTTACACCTCTCTGCAACGCAGCTCTGTGGCACTTACTGAAGGTACCTAGTGGGCTAGTTGGACCCTAGGGACCCTCAGGATTCAAATGAACTTAATCTCCCAACTAAAAATGGACACAGGGCGTGTTTACACAGTGGTGAATGGAGGGGACGGGGCCTGAGTTAACGTGTGCAAAAACGCCCTGTGGCCTGTTTTAAGAGGTAGTTTTAATCCCCATGCCCTATTATATACTAGGGGCTTACAGAGGAGGTCATGCTAATCACAGGGGGACCCCAACGCATAATGTTCCCTAGTGTATGTAGGTGTTTTCACTGTATTCTAAGTGTCTTTTAACATAGCACTGGCTCTAGGACTGGTTAGTCAGACTCAGTTACCACCAGTATCCGTCTGAAAAAGTTGAGGGTACAGGATGATTTTGCAACAAGGCTTCTTTCTGCTCTTCTTTTTGTTCTTTCTGCACGTTATCCTTCTTCCTGCACTTATCTTCGTATTTGAGGACTTCTGTTGCTTCTTTCTGCACTTCTTTTGTTTCTTTCTGTGCATTTTTTCTTCTTTCTTCACATGTCCTATCTCTGTAGGCATAGTTAGAAATTAGCATTTAAAAAACCTTTGAAATTCACAGAAAAAACCATAGGTTTCAGGCACGTTATAGTTAGGAATTAGCATTTAAAAAACCTCAGAAATTCACTGAAAAAACCATAGGTTTCAGGGGTGTTATAGTTAGCTGGACTTTTCACTTGTACAAAACCATTGAAATTCCCCCGTTATAGTTAGTTCAGCTAACTATAACTCGCGCGCCCGCAATGCACTGCTGATGACGTCACATATTACATCACTCATGACATGGTCAGTGACATCACTCATGACATCACTGATGACATCTCAAATGACATCACTGATGACAAAAAAAAAAAAAAAAAAAAAAAAAGGGGAAAGGGCCCCCTCAGTCTTTACTTAAAGTTGATGAGCCCCAGATTCTATTAGTTTTTTGTAAAAATTTGTGGCCTCTGATCTTAGCTAACGAAGTTTCCATAGTGTGAATTTCTTTGACAAGAAGCCACCACTCCATCACATCTGGAGGGTTGCAAGAGATCCAGGTCCTAGCGATAGTAAGTCTGGCACAACCAATCAGGATATTAATAAGATCAGTGTGTAAGGCTAGAGATGGATGATTCAGCAGGGGGATGCCAAGCAAAACATTGGCCAAGCTTATTATGATTGGTTGTGTCAAGATCTGCATAATACCCTGGCTAACTTTAGACCAAAATTCAGTGAGTCGGGGACACATGAACATCATGTGTTCGAGAGTAGCGGCTAGCAGGTCACATTTAGGGCACCTTGTCCGGTCACTGCTGAAACTATTACTAGACCATTTTGAAACTTTTTCCGGAGTATAATATAGCTGAAATATCGTTTTATATTGTTGTATACGTAAGCTGGAAGATTGGACCGAGCGGTTAAAACTAGTAAGTGAAGATGATATCTGGTTAGCTGTGATATTCAACCCCAAACGGGAGCTCCATTTATCCGCGATATTCCCGCAATCGTCCGGTTTGAACGATGTGAGAACTTTATAGCCTGAACTGATGAGTGATCTAACCTTAACAGTGTAAAAGCAATTCCATATATCTGAATCTTCAATTTTAAGTAGCTTTGTTTTGCGTATTAAATAGTCATGTATCTGAATGTATTTAAACTGTGCAACTAAAGGTAATTTGAAGATTACTCTTAGTGACTCAAAGGATAGTAGTCCATCATTACCATAAAGGTCACCGAGTGTTTCAATTCCGGCAGCCTTCCACTTATGAAATACACCGTCATGAAATATGTCCGGAAGACCGGGATTCGCCCATAGAGACAGTTTAGGATGAAAAAAAGACGTATTACATTTGGCTAAAATAAGTTGCCAAATTTTAACCGTGTCTCTGATCGTCTTAAATTTTACCCGCTTGAAGTAGTTTGGGTCAGTAGATTTGGCTAGAAACATATTGGAGTCCTCGCCGAGGGCGAATTGATAACAGTATATCGTTTGTATGTTGCGGATAAACAGGCCACGGAGACGGCTCAGAAAAGCAGAAAAATAATAAACTCTGAAATCGGGAAAGGTCAGGCCACCTTGGTTAAGAGGCAGTTTAAGAAGACTTATTGACCTGCGGGCCTTCTTGTATCCCCAAATATAACTGCTAAAGATCCCATCAAGCCGCTTAAAATATGCATTACTAACGAGAAGAGGTATGGACCTAAATAAATATAAGAATTTTGGTAGTATGTTCATTTTAATTAGGTTGATCCTACCAACCATGCTTAAGGGAACCTTGTTCCATTTTTTTAGAGTTGTGGCAGTTTCTTTAAGAAGAGTCTCATAATTAAGTTTGATAATCTCATTAGTGTCGGAAGAGATTTTAATACCAAGGTAAGTGGCTGTTTTGCAAGTCCCTTCTATTTGAATCGATGATTTATAGTTAAGAATAACTTGTGTTTTATGTGAGTTAAGTTTATAGCCGGAGACTAACCCGAATTTGTTAGCCTCCTCAGTAATTCCCAGTATAGCAAGTGGGATATTGGTTGAATAGACCGCAATATCGTCGGCATACGCCGTTATTTTTAGTTGTTTCTGACCGTGTATGAAAGGGGTAATTTTAGAATTCGTTTGTAATGCCACGAGAAATGGTTCAAGCGATAGCGCGAAGAGCAAGGGTGATAACGGACACCCTTGCCGAGTGCCACGAGAGATGAAAAAGCTAGAAGAAGTTAGCCCATCATAGCAGAGCGTAGCTGAAGGACGGTTATATAAAGCCTGGAGCCATTTAAGAAATCGGCCATGAAATCCCATAGTGATCATTGTTGACCAGAGAAATTCCCACCCCACTCGGTCAAAGGCTTTTTCAGCATCCAAGAGAATCATACCGAGTGGGGTGGGTCCAACCCTGGCAACATCGAATGCGGTAATGGCCATATTAATATGGGCAGTAGTATCTCTTCCCATAACAAAACCATGTTGGTGAGGGGACACCAGGAGAGGGATGAGTGGAGCTAATCGGGAAGCAAGTACCTTGGCAAAAATTTTGGCATCTGCATTGATGAGTGAGATGGGTCGGTAGGACCCACATTGATCCGCCGGTTTACCCTTTTTTAAAAAGAAGACCATCCTGGTTGTGTTCCAGGATTTAGGAGCCTCCCCATTTATCCCAACATTATTGATCACATCAGTGAGTAATGGGAGAATTTCCTCAGAGCATTTTTGGTAAATGTCTAGTGGGATAGTGTCCTCTCCAGCAGCTTTTCCTAGGGGTAGTGAAGCAATTGCTTTCCTAATCTCTTGCTCAGTGATGTTTTCAGAGAGCAACTCCTGGTCTTCGATCTGGTTTCCTTTAGTTATGTGAGTATCTAAATATTCTTGTATCTTATTCATATCAGGATGATCCTCTGGAGTGTATAATGTACTATAAAATGCGACGAATTGCTGGAGAATCTGTTCAGGTTGGGTGTAAACCAAGTTGTTTGGTCCCTTAATTTCCTTTATAAGGGTTTTAGATCTGTCATCAGCAATTTTGTATGCCAAAATTTTGCCCACCCTATCCCCATTCTCGTATTGAGATATATGGAATTTTTGCAAACTATTTAGATTTTTCTCCATAAATCTTGTTTTAATATTGAGCTTAGATGAAGCTAACTTTTGACATATGTCAGAAATATTTGGCACATCCTGTATCAGAGCCTGTGACAACTGGTTTTCAAGCATAATTATGGTGTTGCTCAAAGCCGTCCAGCCACGTCTATTTAATGAGTTTTGTTTGAAGACAAACTGTTGTGTAAACCCACGGACACTTGCTTTAACCGTATCCCATACTATACTCAGAGAAGCAGAATTAATATTTATAGCAATGAACTCGCGTAAATGTGCTTTAAGTTGGGTGATATAGTCCATATTAGATAGTAGATGTCTGGGAAAGGTGAATGTCCTAAGTTTCCGATTGGTCCGTGGCGGGGTAAATGATATCACTATTGGATTATGATCCGATGTGACTCTTGGGCACAGCTCGATAAGGCTATTCTTTATAATATTGTCTGATGCCCAAACCATGTCAATTCTTGAGCAGAGTTGATGGGGGGCAGAGTAGTATGTAAAGCCGGCAGTAGAGGGATGTATTGTTCGCCAAACATCTTTTAAATTATGAATACGTCCAAGTTCAATAAGCGCGGCTCGTGAGCGGCGCATCCTCTGAAATGCTCGTTGTCGAGTAGTATCGATATTATAATCCATAATAAGATTGAAGTCCCCCATTATGATAAGTTCCCCACAAGTATCCAATAGTTCAATATTTAGCCTATCTAGGACAGACGGGTCATCAATATTCGGCCCGTAAAATACACAAAAGGTAAAATTATTGTCATCCCAGAGCACTTGAGCAGTAGCCCAGCGGCCAGCTTTATCAACCTTTGTTTTAGTCAATTCTATATTTAGCCTTTTCTGTGCCAAAATAGCGACACCTCTAGTTGGTAGACTACATTCTGAACAAATAAGCACGTCGTATCCTAACTGCCCCAAAAGCTTGCGGTCAGAGTAAATAATATGTGTTTCAGTAAGCAAAACGATCTGTGGCTTATACAAATTAAGCTCCTCGGAGACAAGCCGTCTCTTGTTCCTGCCATTGAGTCCTGATACATTCCAAACCAAACATCTGATTCTGTGTGTCATTTCAATCTATTAAAACGCTTTGCCTGTTGTTGATTATACTTTTTCATACTACATAACAACATCAAATACAAATTATAGTAACAGATAGCCTTCCCCTCCCGCCTGATCATTTTAACATTTTTACCCCCCCCAAACCCACCCCATAAGGACCACCCTTGGGGGTTCAGGTGAGAACCCCTATCCCAAAGAGGAGGGAAACCTCTTATACCCAGCTGCCGGTGGTTGGGCAGCGCAAGAGAGGAGCAGCAGAGGTCAACCTGCTAAACAAATGTTGGATCTTATTTGTAAAGCAAATTTAAAGCAATTTAATTACAATTAGTACACCAGAGTTATGTGAATATAAGAGAGCACGTGCGCCTATCCCCCTTTTTATTTTTTTTTTTTTTTTTTATTTTATTTATTAAATTTTAAATTTTACCCCCTGATTATATATTGAAGGATAGTAGGATAGTAGTATAATTAGTAGAATAATTCGCAGCTCTAAGGTGTTACGGTGTTAAGGTGTTAAGATGTTAATTTCGTTAGAACCTGTTCTGCCTCTTTTTCATCTGTGAATGCATAAGTCCGCCCACCGTGAATGACTTTTAGGCGAGCAGGCTCCTGTAGGAAGGCCTGGCCACCCAGAGCCTTAAATGGATCAATGAGCTGGCGAAGCCTCCAGCGTCTATCCATGGTAGTTTTTTTTTTTTTTTTTTTTTTTTTTTTTTTTATGCCATTGAGTCGATTCTGATACAACTGATACGGTTTCTGATCCGAATATACATGCTCTGTATTGTATTGCCTGTTCGATTTGATCAATATGTTTAATTGCCTGTTATGCTAGCTATTATGTGTTGTCCCGTTCTCCTGTCCTGATCTCAATAAAAAAATTCAAAAAAAAAAAAAAAAAAAAGACATCACTGATGACATCACTGATGACATCATCCTTGTGATAGAGTGGCAGACCTCCTCTCACCCTAATATAACCTTTGATACACACATTCAAAAATAGAGACTAAAATTTTCAAAACAATGGACATACCAATACCAGTTACAACAACCTCTTCAGTAATTCTAAGATCCACATACACATCCACTCATTCACCAACAGTCCTATACAGTCACTCATACATGTACTCACTCATCATATGTACTCATACACCTATACATCCTGTTACACAATGCCACTCATCCATAGAGTTACTCACACACATAGTCACTCATGCTAATAAAGAATCAAACATACATTTACTTGCATATACAGTTATACACACACCACCATACTTACTTCTACGGAAACTTACACATACTTAGTCTTTTAAACAATCACTTATAGAAACACATACTTATTCATACAGGAACTCTTTCAATCTCTCACTCTCACATATACTCACATATATACACCAATAGTCACATATACTAGTTTAAAACATATGTAGTTACTCATAAAGACACAATTGAGACAGTCATTCACTCACTAACACACCCATACACACACTCATCCACCCATACAGTCCTGCACACATGCTGTGTTCAACCCATACAAACAGTGAGTCACTCATTCATGCACCTATACACTACGTAATACCCCCCACCGAACCATGCAGACACTCAGACTGATACTCAAAAAACCAACTAATAACCTATATAGACACCCATGTAGCTACTCACCAACCCATGCAGCCACTTATACACAAAGTGAGAGACTGATACAGATATTTACATATTTAAACATTACTCACTAAGCCATGTATTCACTATGATACACTTAATCAGTCAGTTACACAATCAATTTTTCAAAAACAAATCATCCATTTAGACACTTATATACCCATTTATTCTTCCATCGACCTTGAGATATACATATATAAAACATATTTAATTTTCAGAAAAACACACATTCCCTGGATGATGTCATCAGTGATGTCATCAGTGATGTCATTTGAGATGTCATCAGTGATGTCATGAGTGATGTCACTGACCATGTCATGAGTGATGTAATATGTGACGTCATCAGCAGTGCATTGCGGGCGCGCGAGTTATAGTTAGCTGAACTAACTATAACGGGGGAATTTCAATGGTTTTGTACAAGTGAAAAGTCCAGCTAACTATAACACCCCTGAAACCTATGGTTTTTTCAGTGAATGTATATATATATATATACACATACATATATATAAATGCATATGCATATATATATGTGCATATGTGTGCATGTAGAGAGAGGTAGAGAGGTAGAGGTGTATAGGTAGAGGTGTAGAGGTAGAGAGGTAGAGGTAGAGAGGTAGAGAGTAGTAGAGAGAGAGGTAGAGAGGTAGAGAGTAGAGAGCGAGTAATAGAGAGTAGAGAGTGAGTAGTAGAGAGTAGTAGAGAAAGTATCAGAGAGTGAGTAGTAGAGTGAGTAGTAGAGAGTGAGTAGTAGAGAGTGAGTATTAGAGAGTGAGTAGTTGTGAGTAGTAGAGAGTGAGTAGTAGAGTGAGTAGTAGAAAGTAGTAGAGAGTAGTAGAGAGTGAGTAGTAGAGAGTAGTAGAGAGTAAGTAGTAGAGAGTGAGTAGTAGAGAGTAGTAGAGAGTGAGTAGCAGAGTGAGTAGTAGAGAGTAGTAGAGAGAGAGTAGTAGAGAGTAGTAGAGAGTGAGTAGTAGAGAGTGGTAGAGAGAGTAGTAGAGAGTGAGTAGTAGAGAGTGAGTAGTAGAGAGAGAGTAGTAGAGTAGTAGAGCATGAGTAGTAGAGAGTGAGTAGTAGAGAGTAGTGGAGTAGCAGAGAGTGAGTAGTAGAGAGTAGTAGAGAGTGAGTATTAGAGTGAGTACTAGAGAGTAGTAGAGAGCGAGTAGCAGAGCGCAAGTAGTAGAGAGTGAGTAGTAGAGAGTGAGTAGTAGAGAGAGTAGTAGAGAGTGAGATGTAGAGAGAGTAGTAGAGTAGTTGAGAGTGAGTAGTAGAGTGAGTAGTAGAGAGTAGTTGAGAGCGAGTAGTAGAGAATCAGTAGTGGAGAGTGAGCAGTAGAGAGTAGTAGAGAGTGAGTAGTAGAGAGTGAGTAGTAGAGAGTGAGTAGTAGAGAGTAGTACAGAGTGAGTAGTATAGAGTAGTAGAGTGAGTAGTAGAGAGTGAGTATTAGAGAGAGAGTAGTAGAGAGTGAGTAGTAGAGTATTAGAGAGTGAGTGGTAGAGAGTAGGAGAGAGTAGTAGAGTGAGTAGTTGAGAATAGTAGAGAGTGAGTAGTAGAGCGAGTAGTAGAGAGTAGTAGAGTAGTAGAGAGTGAGTAGTAGAGAGTGAGTAGCAGAGAGAGTAGTAGAGAGTAGTAGAGAGTGAGTAGTAGGGAGTGAGTAGTAGAGAGTAGTAGAGAGCGAGTAGTAGAGAGTGAGTAGTGGAGAGTGAGTAGTAGAGAGCGAGTAGTAGAGAGTGAGTAGTAGAGAGTGAATAGTAGAGAGTGAGTAGTAGAGAGAGAGTAGTAGAGAGTGAGTAGTAGAGAGTAGTAGAGTGAGTAGAAGAGAGTGAGTAGTAGAGAGTAGTAGAGAGTAGTAGAGAGAGTAGTAGAGAGTGAGTAGTAGAGAGAGAGTAGTAGAGTAGTAGAGAGTGAGTGCTAGAGAGCAGCAGAGAGTAGTAGAGTGAGTAGTAGAGAGTAGTAGAGAGTGAGTAGTAGAGAGTGAATAGTAGAGAGTGAGTAGTAGAGAGAGAGTAGTAGAGAGTGTAGTAGAGAGTGAGTAGTAGAGAGTAGTAGCGAGTGAGTAGTAGAGAGTAGTAGAGAGTGAGTAGTAGAGTAGTAGAGAGTGAGTGGTAGAGAGTAGTAGAAAGAAGTAAAGTGAGTAGTAGAGAGTGAGTAGTAGAGAGTGAATAGTAGAGAGTAGTAGAGAGTGAGTAGTAGAGAGTAGTAGAGCGTGAGTAGTAGAGAGTGAGTAGTAGAGAGTGAGAAGTAGAGAGTAGTAGCGAGTGAGTAGTAGCGAGTGAGTAGTAGAGTAGTAGAGAGTGAGTAGTTGAGAGTGAGTAGTAGAGAGTGAGTAGTAGAGAGTAGTAGAGTAGTAGAGAGTGAGTAGTAGAGAGTAGTAGAGAGTGAGTAGTAGAGAGTGAGTAGTAGAGAGAGAGTAGTAGAGTAGTAGAGGGTCAGTAGTAGAGTAGTAGAGAGTAGTCAGTCAATGTCAGTCAATGTCAGTCAGTCAGTGTCAGTCAGTCTGTCAGTGTCAGTCAATCAGTGTCAGTCAGTGTCAGTCAATCAGTGTCAGTCAGTCAGTGTCAGTCAGTCAGTGTCAGCTAGAGCAGCTCTGCTGACCTGGTTCTCTGGCTCTAAAGCAGCTCTGCTGACCTGGTTTCTCTGGCTCTACAGCAGGTCTGCTGACCTGGTTCTCTGGCTCTAGAGCAGCTCTGCTGACTTAGTTCTTATGCTACAGAGCAGCTCTGCTGATCTAGTTCTCTGGCTCTTCAACAGCTCTGCAGACCTGGTTCTCTGGCTCTAAAGCAGCTCCGTTGACCCAGTTCTATGGCTCTGAAGCAGTTCTGCTGACATGGTTCACTGGCTCTATAGAAGCTCTGCTGACCTGGTTCTCTCCCTCTAAAGCAGCTCTACTGACCTGGTTTCTCTGGCTCTGCAGCAGCTCTGCTGACCTGGTTCTCTGGCTCTAGAGCAGCTCTGTTGACCTGGTTCTTAGGCTCTAGACCAGCTCTACTGACCTGGTTCTATGGCTCTAAAGCAGCTCTGCTGACCTGGTTCTCTGGCTCTAAAGCAGCTCTGCTAACCTGGTTCTCTGGCTCTAAAGCAGCTCTGCTGGCCTGGTTCTCTGGCTCTAAAGCAGCTCTGCTGACCTGGTTCTCTCCCTCTAAAGCAGCTCTGCTGACCTGGTTTCTCTGGCTCTACAGCAGCTCTACTGACCTGGTTCTCTGACTCTAGAGCAGCTCTGCTGACCTAGTTCTTAGGCTCTAGAGGAGCTCTGCTGACCTGGTTCTCTGGCTCTTCAGCAGCTCTGCTGACCTGGTTTTCTGCACTCACGACACACGCACCCGACTTCGCGAAAATATATTTAAAAATAATATAAGTCTCTTATAAGTACAAATATATTATTTTGATGAATATCTTACATAATCTCTTGCCTTAGTATGTATATTAAAGACACATACATATCATTTTGGAACATAAATTTTTTTTGCGGGAGTCGGGCACCCAGCGCGCCCCAACACGTATATGATGTCACGCGGGACCCGCAAGCGTGCAAACATCTCGTACCGTAATGTGCATGTGTCGCGAATGCGCGGGAGCAGGAGTCGCAGACTGGTCGCATACCAATCGCGCATATCACGTGATATTAAATGTATATGATGTAACTGAAAAACACGCAGCCGTCGCACACCATACACGGATCCTTCATGACTTTTCTAAAATGGCGGCTAGAATGCGCGCACCCACCGTGATGTGTACACTTTGAGTGCGCGACTGCGAAAAAACATTGGATTTTTGTTTTTTAAAGAAAATGATATAAATATATTAAAATAAAAAATGAAAACAAGAAAATTAATCAATATTTCAGTTTTAATTAAAAAATGTTTTTTTGCAATTTTCAGAAAAATATATAATGTTATTTAATGAATGAAATATTTATAAATAAACAGTTAAAAAACTGTAGAAAATCAGTACAAAAAATAGATATAACTACTATCACACTTAAAAGTTAGCATTTAAAAAACCTTTGAAATTCACTGAAAAAAAACATAGGTTTCAGAGACGTTATAGTTAGAAATTAGCATTTAAAAAACCTTAGAAATTCACAGAAAAAAACATAGGTTTCAGGGGTGTTATAGTTAGCTGCCCATTTCACTCGTACAAAACCATAGAAATTCCTCCGTTATAGTTAGTTCTGCTAACTATAACTCACGCGCCCGCAATGCACTGCTGATGATGTCACATATTGCATCATTCATGACATGGTCAGTGACATCACTGATGACATCACTGATGACACCTCAAATGACATCACTGATGACATCATCCACTTGACAATCCGATACACCACATCATACACTAGTATAACCTTTCATCACTCACTGTAAAATACAGAGTACCATATTTGAAACCATTGACACACCAATACCAGTTACTACATACCCACTCACTGATTCCTAAGTCTACACACACAACTACCCATTCAACAACAGAATCATCTATACATGCAGTCATTGATTAATAGAACACTATCAAATGCACTTATACACATATATAGACATTGACACATCAGCAGTCATCTTAGTCGGTTATGCAGTCATCCTACTCACTCATGAAAAAAATGTATCGCACGTAAATTTACTCACTTACACAATTATCCAACGACACCTTATTTATTCAAACACATAGTAACTCATCGTTAATATGTTAAAAAAGCACCATTACAATTATACACTCATTCATATATTTACTCTTACAATCACTGACTCTTACACAAACTTATTTATATACACCAACTCTCACATACAATGCCTTTTATTTTTTTACTTTGTTGAAGATGTACAACTAAAATATATATTCGCTCACCAACACACAAATAAATACACTCAGTCACCCAAACAACTGTTTCCACATGCACTCTTAAACCCATACACCTAGTCAATCAACCATTCACACATCTATGCATAGAGTTACACACACCCCATCCAACCACACACAAACTCAGTGTCCCATACAAATACTCACCCAACTAATCAATAACTAATATACACACTCATGTAGTTAGTGACCAACTGAGGCAGCATGTTATACAACAACAGAGACAGTGCTGCACACATTCACATAGTTTAGTTACTAATCCATGTATTAAGTGAGACACTTTTAATTACTCACTTAAAAAGACAGTCAGACAGCTACTAAATCCTCCATCCAGACAGTTATATATCCACTCAATCTTCAATACAGATTGGTATATATATAATACATATTTAAATTTCCAACTAAACCACATTCAGTGGATGTTGTCATCAGTGATGTCATCAGTGATGTCATTTGAGATGTCATCAGTGATGTCACTGACCATGTCATGAATGATGCAATATGTGACATCATCAGCAGTGCATTGCGGGCGCGTGAGTTATAGTTAGCAGAACTAACTATAACGGAGGAATTTCTATGGTTTTGTACGAGTGAAATGGGCAGCTAACTATAACACCCCTGAAACCAATGTTTTTTTCTATGAATATATATATATATATATATATATATAGTAATATGGGTAGGGCAATGTTCAGAATGGTTTTGTATACATATGATTTTTGAATGTTTGGTGGTCATTGAACGTCTGCCTTTGTTTTCCATTTTTGCAATGTGACCGAGGGGGGATTGCGATTATGACGTCATCACGGTCTCTGGAGTCCCCACGAAAAGATAAAATAGGTTTCAGAGATGTTTTTTATAAAAACTTTCTATAGAAACATGACTTTAGAGAATAGTGTAAAAAAAACCCTGGGACAGATTTACAGGCCCCTTGTGCCACTTTTGCGTCATTTTTAACATGGGAAAAGTGACATAAGGGTGGTGCAAGGGCCTTGTAAAATACTGTAATAAGTGTGTATTTATGTGTTTTATACTTTATGGAAAAGGCGCGATCGTCGCGGTTAACGTCATCAAAGTAACATCCCGAATAACCGCAATAACAGAAAATAGGTCTGAAAAGATGTTTTTTAAAGCAACTTAGTACAAAAATATGAGTTTAAACCTGCTGTGAAAGAAGTATGGGCCTCATTTACAAGAGAGTGCCACAGCGCGATACAACAAGCCCTTTGGCTGCGTCACGCTGCAGCACCTTCAAAGCACAGGGATGCAACATATTTACAATAATATGTCGCATTCTCACTCCTGCCCTGGCTCATAATGGGATGTCATGCGCCGATGCAGTCACCCTTGCACCATGGGGCAAGTATGCTTGCATCACGGGGATGATTTTTTATGTGCAGGAAGGGTTCCCTTCCTGCACATAAACAATCTGAAATGGCTTTTTCAACTTCTATCTATGTGTGCTGCATTAGCACACATAGAACTTGCAAAACATACATTTTTTAATGATTGTTTATGTGCAAGAAGGAACATCTTCCTGTACATAAACAATCACCAGAGGTGATTTCCTCATCCTATGTGTGCTTCAGAATGTTGCCCCTCCCTACGCCTCCCCTGGGGAGACGTACCATTCAGATGCATTTCCAGGTTTACGATTTCTCATAAATCTGGAAATGTGTCAGGTCCCATGGGTGTTGCGTGGGAACACCCACAGCAACACCCATGAAACGTCCCTTTCATGCAAAGTGGCTTTTCCTGTCCTTCTAAATATGGGCAGTAAAATGCACTGCAGGTGCGTCACAAAAATTCACACACCTGTGACGCAAGGGGCTTGTAAATAAGACCCAATGTATATAGTATTATGTGTAGGGCAATGTTCAAAATAGATTTTTTTATATATTAATTTTTGTTGTGTTGGTGGTCATTGAATGACTGCATTTGTTTTACGTTTTTGCAACGTGTCCGCAGGGACCAGGACGTTGTAGCAAAGATCCCCAAAAACTAAAGAAAAGAAAAAAACATTCAGAAAAAAACTTTACAAAATTTTGGATACTAGGGTGGCTCTGACAAGAGCCGTTGCGTTGGTTGTCTGTATATGGCTGCTGTACATAAGACCGGATGCAGAGTTTCAGGTTACTTAGAAACACTCTGTTGCCTTCATCTGTAAAATGCACTCCATCATTCCTATAAATACCATGCATGTCAAAAGGCTGAATGTTATTACAGACACTGATAATGTGACGGTCTCTGAGGAATGCAGAAACAGTTTTATTAACGTTTCTTGGTTTTATCAATCTGTGGATAGAAGTGATTTGACCACTTCCATTTCTATCTTTGGCATATATTAGAGTACACAAAGACAGTGTGAGGGAAAACCAACATTAGTTCTGCAAAGGTTTCTTTCATTAGGATTTCCAGCACTGCCCCAATCAATGTACCTAGGTCATTGCCACCACAGTGCACAATCATGAGGTGAGGAGCTTGGGAATCCACACTGGATTTAATCAAAGCCAGCAACTGATGAAACTTAAACCCGATCTGGCCAAACCAAGTAATCTACATATTTGGCAACGCCAAGTCTCTGTCAACACCTCTCTTTTTTGCAGCCTCTTTAGCCCAATAGATATAGCTGTTGCCCACAATCCATACCTTAAGTATTTTGAAGTGAAGGAGCAATAGTAGTCAGGAGAAAACTTGAGCTGAATGAGGTCGTTTTCCAAAGGAAAGAAGTTAAAATTTAGGTATTTTTTTAAAAAGATATATTTCAGTGGTGGCTGTCAGCATGAAAGTGAATAAAACTAGATAGTGTGTTGGCTGCCTTAGTAAGAAGTCCTATTATTGGCTGTTGTTTAAAAAAGAAATGTAATACATACTTGGATATGATTTTGAATCTGTGGAGTTAACCACACTTGCTGTATCTTATTTGGAAGCAGTATGTTCCTTCTAGAATGTGCCATGAAATTGTGACCTACTGGTTCCACTAGGTTGCTAGGTACACTGAGATAAGACTGTATTGAGGGGAAGGGTATTAAAGAGACCACATTGTTTTTCAAAGTTGAGGAGTGATGACACAATTTAAGTAATGTCAAGATTTAATTTCCAACTCAGGACTATGTAATAAACTGTTGTGTAGTATTTAAATTTCAGAAAAATGAAGCTATGTATATCGGTTGGAGCTCCCAGGTTACAGGGACGTTATAGTTAGGAATTAACATTTAAAAAACCTTAGAAATTCATTGAAAACAACAAAGGTTACAGGGGTGTTATAGTTAGGAAATAGAATTTTAAAAAAACTGAATTCCGCTTTAGTCCTGAGGTTCTCAGGACACAAGGGGACCTCATCGCCCTACCAGCAGTGCGCCAAGAGGCGTGTTTGCAGAGTGGTGTAAAAAGAGGTGTGGCCTACGACCATCTCTCAGCTATCCTACTATGTGGGGCTTACTGAAGGTATCTGGTGGGCTAGTTGGCCCCTAAGGACCCTCAGCAGCAATGGGTACTTCATCCCCCAACCAAGAGTGCGCTAGGAGGCGCGTTTGTAGAGTATTGCTGAAAGGGGGTGGGGCATCCGACGAGTGTCCGCTTCCAATTTTTTTTCTAATTTAGGCAAGGGGGCAGTTTGGCCCCCCCTTCCCTTGGCACTTTTGGGCCCCCCGGACCCTATCCCCCAGAGTCTGACCCTTTTTAAACAAACATAATTCCTAAATAAAAAGGGAGGGTGCCGCTTGGCCCCCCTCCCGAGGACATTTTGGAACCAGGGACCCCATCCCCCGAGGCCGGCCAATGTTTTTTTTAATGTTTAATGTTTTTTAAGGGAGGGGCACTGATATATATTTATTCCCAAAAAGCCTCCAAGCTTTAGAGATGCACTCTGCAGGGGATTAGTTCAAATGAGCTTTTATTTCAAAAAGGAAAGGTAACGCGGACCCAATTAATAAAGTCCCTGACGCGTTTCAGTGCCTCCGGTACCTTAATCATAGGGCAGGCAAGAAGGAAAACCAGTCCTGGACTGCCATTTATTTTACCCATCATGCACGTGCTCTCCAATGAGCAGCATGCAGGGAGTAGTAGTCCCAAATTTTTCCCCTCTGGTGGGGTCTGATTTCCGACGATAATTTTTCTGCCAATGTTCATTTTAATATTTTACCAGCCCTGTGGTGGGCTTCAGGTCCGTGCAACCATTCCCAAATTCCAATTATCCCTTGCGCTGGAACAGGCTGTGATGATTCATGGTCACACAGACCTTCCTCCTCTGATTTCCGACTATAATTTTTCTGCCAAATAATAAAAAATATTAAAACGAACATTGGCAGAAAAATTATCGTCGGAAATCAGACCCCACCAGAGGGGAAAAATTTGGGACTACTACTCCCTGTATGCTGCTCATTGGAGAGCACGTGCATGATGGGTAAAATAAGTGGCAGTCCAGGACTGGTTTTCCTTTTTGCCTGCCCTATGATTAAGGTGCTGGAGGCACTGAAACGCGTCAGGGACTTTATTAATTGAGTTCGCGTTACCTTTCCTTTTTTAAATAAAAGCTCAGTTGAACTAATCCCCTGCGGAGTGCATCTCTAAAGCTTGGAGGCTTTTTGGGAATGTTGACACACGGCGGCTCCAGCCGTGGGAGATTGCACCGCCATGAACACCGGAGGAAGGTCTGTGTGGCCGTGAATCATCACAGCCTGTTCCAGCGCAAGGGATGATTGGAATTTGGGAATGGTTGCATGGACCTGAGGCCCACCACAGGGCTAAATATGCTAATTTGCCCCCAGAGGGCCAAATCCCGGGGGCATAATGAAAAAATAGTGTGGGGGGGTCCCAATCCCCCCCACACTGCCCCGGGGACCGCCACCCCCCAGGGCTCTAACATAATATAGGCAGGGGGGCTCACGCCCCCCCCGCAGCCCTGGGGACCGCCACCCCCCAGGCTTCTTTAAAATGGGTGGGGAGGCTCTCAGGCCCCGCCAGCCCCAGGGACCGCCACCCCCCGGGGCTTGAAAACATTTGGTGTGGGGGGACTCTCAGGCCCCCCCAGCCCTGGGGACCGCCACCGCCTGGGACAACTTCAAAATGTGGGAGGGGGCCACGCGGCCCCCCTCCTGGAGCTTTGTATAGGCCCTGGGGACCGCCACCCCCCAGGGCCAGCTCCTGCAGTGTCCTGGGTTGCCCACCCCCGGGACACTGTAGTTTGCAATGACAGGGCGGGAGCCTCTCGGCTCCCGCCCTGTCATTGCAAACTGCTTTGCTTCATTGAAGCAAGAGCAGGGAAACCTGCTCTCGCTTCAATGAAGCAAAGCAGGTTGCATTTCCACATTGGGAGCAGCATGTTAGCTGCTCCCCATGTGGAAAAGCAATGCCGGCTCCCGCAGGACGCGGGGAGCCGGCTGGGACCGTGGGGGGATTGGGGACACCCCCATGGCCCCCAACGAAGAGGGCCAGCACCAGGGGATGGGGTCACCGGGGCCATAAGTTGCCACAGGAGGGGGGCAAGGCAGCCCTCCTCCAAAATATATATATTTTTTAAATGCCCATGCCCCGGGGGATGGGGTTCCTGGGGTAAATTATGGCCTCAGGAGGGGGCCTACGTGGCCCCCTTCGCCATTTTATTTAAAAAGAAAAAAAGAAATTGGGGGCAGACCCTGGGGGATGTGGTCCCCAGGGCCAATAAATTAGAAAAAGAAGGGAGGCTACACAGCCCCCCTTCTAAAAAAATAAAAATAAAAAAAGCGGGATCGGGCCGGAGGCCACGCCCCCTCCTTGCACCACTCTGCAAACGCGCCCCCTGGCGCGTTTGCAGAGGGGGAACTAATTCCCCTTGAGATGTCATCAGTGATATCACTGACCATGTCATGAATGATGTAATATGTGACATCATCAGCAGTGGATTGCGGGCACGTGAGATGTAGTTAGTACAACTAACTATATCGGAGGAATTTCAATGGTTTTGTACAAGTGAAATGTCCAGCTAACTATCTCACCCCTAAAACCTATGGTTTTTTCAGTGAATTTCTAAGGTTTTTTAAATGCTAATTCCTAACTATATCAAGCCTGAAACCTATGGTTTTTTCAGTGAAAAAAAAACATATATATATATATAAGTAAACAATAAATCTTTGGTTTTTCCTTCCGAGTGCGAGTCCTTCTATGAAGAAGACGCTCTGTGTGAAATATTTACCGGGACACCTGCTCGGTTTTTTGCTCGCCACCTGGCAATGGGACACGGATTTCAGGAACCTGGGTCATTTGTGGTGAAAATATATATATATATATATATTCACAGAAAAAACCATAGGTTTCAGGGGTGTTATTGTTAGCTGGACTTTTCACTTGTACAAAACCATTGAAATTCTCCCGTTATAGTTAGTTCAGCTAACTATAACTCGCGCGCCCGCAATGCACTGCTGATGACGTCACATATTACATCACTCATGACATGGTCAGTGACATCACTCATGACATCACTGATGACATCTCAAATGACATCACTGATGACATCACTGATGACATCATCCAGTGAATGTGTGTTTTTCAGAAAATTAAATATGTTTTATATATGTATATCTCAAGGTCGATGGAAGAATAAATGGGTATATAAGTGTCTAAATGGATGATTTGTTTTTGAAAAATTGATTGTGTAACTGACTGATTAAGTGTATCATAGTGAATACATGGCTTAGTGAGTAATGTTTAAATATGTAAATATCTGTATCAGTCTCTCACTTTGTGTATAAGTGGCTGCATGGGTTGGTGAGTAGCTACATGGGTGTCTATATAGGTTATTAGTTGGTTTTTTGAGTATCAGTCTGAGTGTCTGCATGGTTCGGTGGGGGTATTATGTAGTGCATAGGTGCATGAATGAGTGACTCACTGTTTGTATGTGTTGAAGACGGCATGTGTGCAGGACTGTATGGGTGGATGAGTGTGTGTATGGGTGTGTTAGTGAGTGAATGACTGTCTCAATAGTGTCTTTATGAGTAACTACATATGTTTTAAACTAGTATATGTGACTATTGATGTATATAAGTGAGTATATGTGAGAGTGAGAGATTGAAAGAGTTCCTGTATGAATAAGTATGTGTTTCTATAAGTGATTGTTTAAAAGACTAAGTATGTGTAAGTTTCCGTAGAAGTAAGTGTGGTGGTGTGTGTATAACTGTATATGCAAGTAAATGTATGTTTGATTCTTTATTAGCATGAGTGACTATGTGTGTGAGTAACTCTATGGATGAGTGGCATTGTGTAACAGGATGTATAGGTGTATGAGTACATATGATGAGTGAGTACATGTATGAGTGACTGTATAGGACTGTTGGTGAATGAGTGGATGTGAATGTGGATCTTAGAATTACTGAAGAGGTTGTTGTAACTGGTATTGGTATGTCCATTGTTTTGAAAATTTTAGTCTCTATTTTTGAATGTGTGTATCAAAGGTTATATTAGGGTGAGAGGAGGTCTGCCACTCTATCACAAGGCTGATGTCATCACTGATGTCATCAGTGATGTCATTTGAGATGTCATCAGTGATGTCATGAGTGATGTCACTGACCATGTCATGAGTGATGTAATATGTGACGTCATCAGCAGTGCATTGCGGGCGCGCGAGTTATAGTTAGCTGAACTAACTATAACGGGGGAATTTCAATGGTTTTGTACAAGTGAAAAGTCCAGCTAACTATAACACCCCTGAAACCTATGGTTTTTTCTGTGAATTTCAAAGGTTTTTTTAAATGCTAATTTCTAACTATGCCTACAGAGATAGGACATGTGAAGAAAGAAGAAAAAATGCACAGAAAGAAAAAAAAGAAGTGCAGAAAGAAGCAACAGAAGTCCTCAAAGACGAAGAAAAGTGCAGGAAGAAGGATAACGTGCAGAAATAACAAAAGGAAGAGCAGAAAGAAGCCTTGTTGCAAAATCATCCTGTACCCTCAACTTTTTCAGACGGATACTGGTGGTAACTGAGTCTGACTAACCAGTCCTCGAGCCAGTGCTATGTTAAAAGACACTTAGAATACAGTGAAATCACCTACATACACTAGGGAACATTATGCATTGGGGTCCCCCTGTGATTAGCATGACCTCCTCTGTAAGCCCCTAGTATATAATAAGGCAGGGGGATTAAAACTACCTCTTAAAACAGGCCACAGGGCGTTTTTGCACACGTTAACTCAAGCCCCGTCCCCTCCCTTCACCACTGTGTAAACATAAACACGCCCTGTGTCTGTTTTTAGTTGGGAGTTTAAGTTCATTTGAATCCTGAGGGTCTCTAGGGTCCAACTAGCCCACTAGGTACCTCCAGTAAGTGCCACAGAGCTGCGTTGCAGAGAGGTGTAAAAAGTGGCACGGCCTGGCCCACCTCTCTGCAATGCAGCTCAGTGGCGCTTACTGGAAGCACTTGGTGGGCTAGTTAGCCCCCAGGGGCCCTCAGTATTGAAGGGAAATTATATCCCCAATTTAAAACGTGCCATAGTGCGTGTTTGCACACGTCACCTCAGGCCCCGTCCCCTCCCTTCACCACTGTGTAAACGCACCCTGTGGCTGTTCTAAGTTGAGAGATTAAGTCCCCTTGAATCCTAAGCGTCCCTAGGGTCAAACTAGACCACTAGGTACCTCCTGTAAGCGCCACAGAGCTGCGTTGCAGAGAGGTGTAAAAAGGGGCTTGGCCTTAGAACACCTGTCTGCAGCGCAGCTCCCTGGTGCATACTGGAGATGCCTGTTGGGCTAGTTGGCCCTCAGGGACCCTAAGTATTGAAGAGGAATTAATTCCCCAACTTACAATTCGCCAGGGGGTGCGTTTGCAGAGTGCTGCAAGGAGGGGGCGTGGCCTCAGGCACGATGCCAGTCTTTTATTTATTTTAATTTTTTAAGAAGGGGGGCTGTGTGGTTCCCCTTCTTATTCTAATTTATTGGCCCTGATGACCCCATCCCCCAGGGCCTGTCTCCTAATTATATTTTTTTTGACCCCAATCCCCAGGGCCGGCCACTGTTTTTTATTATTTTAAAAAAATATATATTTATAGACACACCTAGGACATGCTGGACAAACCGTACGTACCTATCACCATGACGATTTGCGTGATATTCATTAAAAGGCGACTATGCATACAATGAATCCACGTGGAATGTATTTACACCACTAGTGAAGCTCTGACATGTCTAATGCCCTACCGTGCCTAATCCCGGTAGACACCCTTGTCGTTTATTTATACAAACATGGGTAGCTATTGACGGGCACATTTAATACACATGCACACCAAGCCATTCAAAAAAGGGGATTCGACAAAAATTCGACCAAAACTATGCAAGAAACCCCCCTCACGGTTAATAAAACACACATCCACTGCCGGATGTGTAATACTTTTTATTTTACTCTCTGGAAAGGGGACGAATATCACTTGAGAGACACAGCGCGCTCCTGGCAGAGCCCAATGCTGGGTTACACCCACCATTGCCTGCTGAGTGCCACACACCTCTGTGTTGTATTCCACTAGCTAGTGCATATGCTATGACACTCTCTAGCCCATGTGCACTGTAACACCACCCCGTGAATATGTCATGCCACACTTGTCTTCGCACGGGTTATATTGCCCCATCTAACGTGCCTTCCTCGATGCCTATGTTATAACGCACAGTGCTATGCCATACATATTACAATCTGGGATCCATATCTTTGTCACAGTGCATATGCAACGTTACACTCCCCAGCACATATTTTATATTACAACTTTAGAGACTAGTTAGGTTACACAACACTGCCCTGTGCATATTACACTCCAAGGCGCATATCGCATAGCACGCGCTCGTGCCTGTGTTATTTCGCGCTCTCCAATGAATCTGTAATTGCGCACAATGTATTGCATATTATATTTCACGCCCGGTTCATCTTATATCAAACTTTTTGGTGCATAGTTTATACCATACACTATATCTAGTTTTCATTTTCAATCGTGCTCTCAGGACTATGTTCTATATAACACTGTGTTCACCTACCCTTTTCACGGGCATTACATTTTGCGTTAGGGGGTGGAGGGTCAGGGGGTGTTTCTTCCAAGTGAGCCCGGAGTCACAGTCACAAACGTCCTCTTCATCCTGAATAAAAGTGAGATTATGCTGCATACTTGTTCATATTTTAAGTAGTTCGCACAGACACACGTTTTAAAAACAATAAAGTTCCTAATACCCGCCTTCTCTGAACAGTTAGCTTGCTGCCCCATCCCCCTCCTCCCTATCCTCTGTTGTGTGAATCCATGGACTAGCCTCCTCCCTCCTGCCATGCATGGTCTGATGTGCTGCCACTGCCCTCAATTTAGTATGATGTACCAGTCCACTCATCCTGCCCTCCATTGCCCAATTCTATGCCCCATCATTGACCTCCTGCTTAAACTCTGTGCTTTGCTTGCTGCCCCTATTCTCCTTCCCCCTGCCCTCCGATGTCTTTGTGCATCCTTTTTGCCCACCATGTTCCATGGACCTGCCACTCCTATTTACTCTGAGTGTTATGTTGAGCTGCCACTCCCCTCCCACCTGCCTAGCATTGTCAGATGACTGTAACCTGTCCCTGCCACCTCCACCCTGCCTGTCCACATGCCATGCCCCTATCCTCTTCCTCCTGTCCTACATGGTCCATTGTACTGCCACACCCTTCTGCCCTCCCTGGTCTGTTGTGCTGCAACTGCTCCTCCTGCCTGCCCCGTGCGGTCTGTTGTGAGGCCCCTTCCCCTGAACTTTCTTGTCTGTGCACAGGTCCTGACCCTCCCTTCTATCCTCCATCGTCCTTTGTGCATGCCCCTGCACCCTCCTTCTTGCCCATCATAGCCATTGTGCTGCCACTAACCCTCCCACTTGCCATGCATGGTCTTCTGTGCTGCCATGGCCCCTCCCACCTTCCCTGTGTGGTCAGTTAGCTGCCCCTGACCCCCTCCCACCTTCCCTCCATGGTCTGTGTGTATGCCATCACAGTCTCAGTGTTGCTCTTCATGGTGTGTCTTGCTTCTAGTGCCCATCCTGCCTGACCTCCATGGCTATCTTGCTGCTCCTGCCCTGCCCCCTTGCCCCCAGCCCTCTGTTTACATGTGCAGACCCCTACTCCCTCCCTCCTGGCTTGTATGTTCCATTGTAATGCCCCAGATCCGTCCCTCCTGCCCTTTATGGTCTGTTATGCTGCAGCTTTCTCTCCTGTCTGTCCATTATGGTCAGCTAGCTACCATTGCCTCTTGCCCCTCTGTTCTCTGTTGTCCATGTGCATGGTCCTGTCCCCTCCCTCTTGCTTTCTATGGATTGTTGTGCTGCACTCCCGTCCCGCATGCCCTGTGTGGTGTATTGTGCTGCTGCAAACCCTGATGCCTGCCCTGCAGGGTCAGTTTGGTGCACCTCTCCATGTCCCTCCTGTCCTCTGTTATCCAAGTCCATGTCCCTACCCCATTTCCTTCCATGATCCAATGTACCATACTTGCGAACATTTTGAACTTGGTAAGAGGGAGATTTTGAAAAAAAACTGGGGTATTGATTTTCCCCTTTGAGTTACATTGAAAAAGAGGAGATTGTAGACAGGAGACAGATCATATAAAGCCCATTTGAGCTTAAAAACATTGGACGTTTCCTGGCTGAATCGGGTCTGTTGGCATGTATGGTTGTACTACCATTGCCTCTTCCTTTTGCCCACAATGGTCTATTACATTGCCACAGCCTCTCTTGCAAGTCCTGTATTGTTGGTTTGTTGCCCCTGCCCCCCTTTCCACTGCCCTCCATAGTCTGTTGTGCTGCCACGGCCCTTCCTGCCTGCTCAGTGTGGTTAAATTGTTGCCTTTGCACTCTCCTACCTGCCTTCAATTTTCAGAGTCCGTGCCCCTGGCCTCTGCCTCTCAACAGTATCCTAATGAACAACTAGATTGCTAACATTCTATATTTATTACAAAAGCGTGGAACGCCTGAAGTCATCTTGATGTAATCAAAACTGTAATACCTAGAGCATTTCCTTTAGAAATTACATATATGAGAGGGTCTTATTGGCATCAAAATTATGGTTAGTGCTCTAAAAGACTAAAATAAGGACATATTTTCTGAGTTTTCAAATAGCGACAAAGCACTTTTAAATTATTTGTTATCTTTATGATTTTTTATCCAGTTGACCACTTGATTAAATGTTGCACTTAGGGGAGAGGATGTGGTGTTACTTCCAGAACTGCAGACTTTGCAACTGGGGAACCAGGTTGGAGTTTCTGCTTCAGCTCGACATTCTGTGATTCTGGTCAAATCACTTAGTCTCCCCATGTCTACAACCAAAATGAATTTGTTCTTGTGTGATGTAACCAATGCTCATGTAAAGCACTCCAATACCTGACAAGTCTGCACTATATAACACTGCAAAAACACAAAATAATAAGTGCAGCCACTTATACACAAAGTGAGAGACTGATACAGATATTTACATATTTAAACATTACTCAGTAAGCCATGTATTCACCAAGATACACTTAATCAGTCAGTTATACAATCAATTTTTCAAAAACAAATCATCCATTTAGACACTTATATACCCATTTATTCTTTCATTGACCTTGAGATATACATATATAAAACATATGTAATTTTCAGAAAAACACACATTCACTGGATGATGTCATCAGTGATGTCATCAGTGATGTCATTTGAGATGTCATCAGTGATGTCATGAGTGATGTCACTGACCATGTCATGAGTGATGTAATTTGTGACGTCATCAGCAGTGCATTGCGGGCGCACGAGTTATAGTTAGCTGAACTAACTATAACGGGGGAATTTCTATGATTTTGTACGAGTGAAAAGTCCAGCTAACTATAACGCCCCTGAAACCTATGGTTTTTTCAGGGAATTTCTAAGGTTTTTTAAATGCTAATTCCTAGCTATAACGTGCCTGAAACCTATGTTTTTTTCAGTGAATATATACATATGTGTATATATTACCTACTGGCGGTCGCCAGTAGGTAGTTATAGTTAGGACCACGTTTCCATAGGAAAACCACAACATTCTATTTTGAATAACTTTGGCGCCGGTCGACGAATCCTCGCGAATTTCTCAAAATAGGTGGGGCGCTCCGCTCCGCTCCTACCCTGAAAGTCTCGGGGGGATTCGTCAAGCGGGGGCTGAGATAAAAGGGGGGTCCCAAAACGCGTTTTTCCCATGCATTTTTCCATAGGACCTTTAGAACGAGCTACAGCCCGAACGGCTGAACAGAATTACTAGAAATTTGGCAGAGAGGTAGTCCCTAGGTCAAGGAAGTGCCTTTTGTAGGTTTGGTGTAAATCTGTTCAGTAGATTCTGAGAAAATAGCCTTTAAATCAATATATATATCTGAGCCCGCTTACGGTACGCTTACCGTACGCTTACCGTACGCTTACCGTAAGCTTACGGTGGCGTGCGCGAGCGCGATTCTGATTGGCTCTTAGATCTTAGTAAACATTCGAATCGGCCGAAACCAGGAAGCGGCGTCCGCCATTTTGTCTCTCGCACTGAGTGTTGTTTATCAAACATGATGGCCAAAAACATGTTACGGGGCTGTTTTGACAACTCCCTCCCACATAGTCATGTTGAGGGAGTCCCCAAACATCCCCCAAGAGCAAAAACGGTTTTATTTTTTTTTCGGCTATTTCGCGGGGTACGCTTACCGTACGCTTACCGTACGCTTACCGTAAGCTTACCGTACGCTTACGGTAAAAAAATAAAAATAAAAAAAACACTATCCACACTTACCCCACCCCCTGTGCTTTTGGTGGCCGCAGGCCACCAAATGTGCAGGGCTTATTAATAGAGAAAAAAAACGTAATTTTGGCAACATGAAATTATAAAATCGAAATAAAAAAAACACTATCCACATTGACCTCACCCCCTGTGCTTTTGGTGGCCGAAGGCCACCAAATGTACAGGGCTTATTAAAGTTGATAAAAACCGTGCATGGAACGAACTGCGTTAAGTGGGCGCGCACGCCACAAATGGCGTAAAGTAACTTAGCATTTAAAAAACCGTACAAATTCACTGAAAAAACCATAGGTTTCACACACGTTATAGTTAGGAAATAGCATTTAAAAAACCTTGCTAATTCACTGAAAAAACCATAGGTTTCACACATGTTATAGTTAGCTGGACATTTTACTGATAAAAAACCAATGAAATTCCCCCGTTATAGTTACTGTAGGCAACTATAACTCACGCGACCGTAATCCTCTGCTGATGACATATGTGTCTTTATGAAAAAAAAATATTTGTAATATATGTATAGCTAAAATTTAATGGAAGAAGATATGGGCAAATAAGTGTCTAAATACAGTATTAGCATCAGCAGAGGATTACGGTCGCGTGAGTTATAGTTGCCTACAGTAACTATAACGGGGGAATTTCATTGGTTTTTTATCAGTAAAATGTCCAGCTAACTATAACATGTGTGAAACCTATGGTTTTTTCAGTGAATATATATATATATATATATATATTCACTTAAAAAACCATAGGTTTCACACCTGTTATAGTTAGCTGGGCATTTCCCTCGTAAAAAACCAATGAAATTCCCCCGTTATAGTTAGTGCAGGCAACTATAACTCACGCGACCGCAATCCTCTGCTGATGACGTCAGATATTACATCACTGTATTTAGACACTTATTTACCCATGTCTTCTTCCATTCATCTTTAGCTATACATATATTACATTTTTTTTTTTTTCAGAAAGACACATATGTCATCAGTGATGTAATATCTGACGTCATCAGCAGAGGATTGCGGTCGCATGAGTTATAGTTGCCTGCACTAACTATAACGGGGGAATTTCATTGGTTTTTTATGAGGGAAATGCCCAGCTAACTATAACATGTGTGAAACCTATGGTTTTTTAAGTGAATTTGCAAGGTTTTTTAAATGCTAATTCCTAACTATAACGTGTGTGAAACCTATGGTTTTTTCAGTGAATTTGTACGGTTTTTTAAATGCTAAGTTATGTATTTATTAATATATTTTTTTAAACAAAATTTTTTTAAACAAAATTTTTTGCGCGCACGGAAGTACATGCCGTGCGCACACGGAGCGCTTCGCCCCCAAGGGCCAAATACATTTTTTTTTTCGATAAATCGCGGAGTGCGCGCACGCTGCGTGAACTTCGCAGATTTTTTTCCGTTAGGGTGGTGCGCGCAGGGTGCGCGCACTCGGCGATTTTTTGAAAAAAAAAAAATTTGTTTTTTGACCACGGCTAGGGGGTCAGGAACTGTCCACCCTGCCCCCTTTTCACGTTCTCCACATTTGTTTTTCACCCCCTCAGAGTGCGAGAGACAAAATGGCGGCCGACACTTCCTGGTTTTGACCGATTCGAATGTTTACTAAGATCTAACAACCAATCAGAATTGCGCTCGCGCACGGCAAGGTGCGCGCACCCAGCGGGCACGCTGCACGTGTAAAGATATATATATATTGATTTAAATGCTATTTTCTCTGGAAATACTGAACAGATTTACACCAAACCTGCAAAAGGCACTTCATGGACCTTATGGCTACCTCTCTGCCAAATTTCACGTAATTCTGTTCAGCCGTTCGGGCTGTAGCTGCGACTAAAGTCCCTATGGAAAAATCCATGGGGAAAACGCGTTTTGGGACCCCCCCTTTTTCTCGGCCCCCGCTTGACGAATCTCCCCGAGACTTTCAGGGTAGGAGCGGAGCGGAGCGCCCCATTAGTTTTGAAAATTTCTCGAGGATTCGTCAATCGGCGCCAAAGTTATTCAAAGTAGAATTTTGAGATTTCCTATGGAAACTCGGTCCTAACTATAACTATCTACTGGCGACCGCCAGTAGATAATATATATATATATATATATATATATATATATATATATATATATATATATATATATATATATATATATATATATATATATATATATATATATATATATATATATATATATATATTTGTTTTCTTTTTTTTTACAAATCCCGGTTCAAGGTACGTAAAACAGGCGCTAACTCCGTGGGTATTATCGTCAAAGAAAATACTTTATTCCTTCATTGATGGCTAGACGCGTTTCGGCGGTCTTGCCGCCTGGGTCACTACAACAGGTACTTAAATACACCTAAACAAATTATTGACTTTGTTGTCATGACAAATAATTGCTCCTCATAGACATAGACAAAATCCTGTTACGTCAGTACATCTAAATGATTAAATCACAATGCCATGTATTCAAATTGTAACAGAAAACAAAACATGATAAACACATCTTTTTGTATATCCCAAGATCGTGAAGAGCATGATTATTTAAACACAGATTACAAATTTACATTTAACTTCCTGGTGTTTTTATACACCCTGATCGGTATATTTCGTCAAGTGACTTTGTTGGTGTGTATGCAGAGCTAATTTAGTGAATTCCCAAGTGGGTATCGTTTAATATCTTCACGTTTTCTAATCTGTTTAACAAAATAATTATGTGAACTAGTCATGTTATTGTTTCGGTGAAAAACAAAAATAAAAAATAATAGAAATTATGTAGTAAAGGTAGCCTGTTGTTTCTGGAAAAGATCACAAATTTGGGACAAGTAGCTGGTCATTGTAAGTGTACACTTAAGGCCTCATCAGCATTCATTCCATTGGGAATTTTGCTGTCCAGTAATATTATGTATCTTGATTCTAACTTTCGCAAGGACAGTTGTCTGTTTCCCCCCCTGATGTTTTTAGGGATACTGTCTATAACGAAAAAGGAAAGTTCTTCACTTCTACCACTATGGAATGTGTTTATGTGTCTTGCAACAGGATATGTAGGATCATCATGATTGATAGCACGTAGGTGTTGCAGGATCCGTACATGCACGGGGTTTTGTCAGGATTACCAACAAGATGCCCAAGTCAAGACTCTCTGTGAGTGTATTAGCTTTAAAGCGTAAGCTGAGACACAGAACCGAGAAAAGAGTCACAGGCAGTTTCCAAGATGGCGGTCCAATTAACCGCGGTAGGAAACTACGTGGCGCGTTCTACTTCTGCGGTGCAATCATTGTCGAGCAGGTGTCAAGCGCGTACTGAGGCGCACTTCACCTGAACCTTGAGGAGGACAGTACGCACTAGAATTTTCCTCAGCAATTGTAACTTCGAAGGCCTACGCAGTTTTCAGTGATACTTCGGCTTCTAGCAGAGAAGCTTCAGACTACAGTAAGACTGTTCCGTATTCATTCTCCAGCAATGTACTAGCGAGTGCACAGACCAAATTTTCAAGAAGACGCTTGAGCTTAAATGTTTGCTTATTCAATCTAAAAGGAAGTACAAGTATCATAGTGTGAAGAGACAAAGAGTATTGGGCAAGTGCAATACCAGCCAGAAGGAGTATTTTGACACGTTATCAATTTAGGACAGCTAGGGCTAAACGCTAGCAGAGAGCTAACCTTAAATAAGAGAAAGAGATGCTAAGTCAGGACAAAGACTAATAAGAAGATTCCAACAACCTTAGAAAATAAAACAGCTGTATAAAAATCAACTTGGCCTAAGGAGGTGAGAAATAGAACCGGTAGTTATACACATACCAAAGGGACTAGGGGCAATAGTTTGAGAATTAGTATTAATCAAAATAATATCGTTACAGAGAAACCAGGGTCAAGAATCACACAACCCAAAATAAGAAGAGGAGCAAGTTCACACCACTTCAGGGTAGGTAGAGTTACAGAGGGCAAGTAGTGGGAGGGGTTTTGGAGGAGTTCAAGCAGTAAAGTAATTAACGCATTTTTTACAGCAATACCAATTACAAGAAGAACCAACAGCAGACGCCTGACGCTGAAGCAAGAAGCAGACGGTGTGACCAGTCTCTTCTCTGTCCCATTCCCCTTTCCCCCTCTGGGGTTTCAAGCATTGCGCGAACAATGAAATAGCGCTTGTGGGAACACCTAGAAGGGGCATTGGGAGCTAGCGTCCTTCTGCTCCCGTGCAAGTGGAACACAGCCTCTGACAGAGTGAAGTGCCCTTGTTTTTTAATCGCACCTGAGCAGAATGGCTGAGGGACTTGACCTCAAAAAGTTGGGGGAGGTTCTAGAAGGAATTCAGAGGGAATTAATATCAGTGAGAGAGGAGAATAGTGAGCTTAGAAAGGAAACCGTTGACTTGACTTTTAAAATGAATAATTTCCTGTCAGCTCCTAGTGTAAAATTTCCCACTTCTCAAGAAGGAAATTCAAGCGATGCTTCAACCTCTCAGCCTAAAATTACAACTCAAGTAATTCATTCATTATCACCTGTAATTCCCTTAGCCCCTCCAGAACGTTTTAATGGGGATCCCCAGAAAGCTCAAGTTTTCTTGACTCAGTGTACCCTTCATTTTATGTGTCGCCCCGCACTTTTCCCAGATGCGCAGTCTCAAGTGGCATTTATACTTTCATACCTAAGTGGTGATGCAGCTTCTTGGTCAATGCCCATGGTGTCCAGAAATGACTCCATTTTGTATAATCTAGATGAATTCAAAAAAGAGTTCCTGAGAATTTTTGACAGACGAAAAGCCACGCAGGCAACAGACAACGAGTTGCTGGAAATGAAGCAGGGGAATCGTGATCTAATTTCCTATTTGGCGCAGTTCAATAAACTGGTGGTGGAGACGGAGTGGCCAGAAAACAAGAGGGCAGCAGTGTTCTACCGAGGTTTAAAAGATGAGTTAAAAGACGCATTGGCTCAAGTACCAAATAGACCCTCGGAAATTTCGGCACTAATAGATTTAGTGCTGGAAATAGACTTTCGTCAAAATGAGAGAAGAGGTGAGAAAAGGAAGGAATTTCGCTCCAGTGTTCCAAGATTTGACCGAGTCAAAATGGAAGGTGGGAAGGAAGCAGATTCGGGTCGGGGAGGAGAACCAATGCAAATTGGAACAATTCGAGGTCCCCTCACAAAAGAGGAAAAGGAACGAAGAAGAATAAATAAACTGTGTCTTTATTGTGGAGGCAGCGGGCACTTTGTTCGAAACTGTCCTAAGAAACCTAAGCAATCACCGGCGGAAAACGCCTTGCACCACCAGTAAATGGAGTTGGACGGGTGGCTGCAAGAGAAGAAACAACTCCAGAGGCACATACTTTGGCTAATACCTTACAGTCTGCATCCCCACATTTAGTTATAATGATGACCATGCGATTCCAAGAGAAGACTTTAACTCAAGTAGCCGTGATGGTGGACTCGGGAGCTACTGGCAATGTTTGCGATTTGAAGTTTGCCGAAGGGATCGGGTTGAGAGCCATCAAGAAGGAGCGCAGTGAAGCAGTTCGCGCAGTAGATGGTACCAACCTTTCGTCTGGCCCCATTGTGAGTCATACAGAACCCATTGAGTTGGAGTCAGATGAAGGTCACCTGGAAACATTGCAGTTTAATTTGATCGATGCTCCACAGTTTCAGTTAATCTTGGGCTTGCCATGGCTCACCGAGCATAATCCGGCAATAGACTGGGGGGCCCGAACCATAGTGCTAAGATCAAAATATTGTGAGGAGAATTGTTATAAGAAATGTTCGGGCGAATCCACGAACTCCCCTGCGTCCTTTTTGAGCGAGAAAGAGGCAACGATCTGTGTTATAACAACTACCAAATTGCCTGAGGAGTATTCTGAATTCCAAGATGTCTTTAGTGAGGTAGAAGCCGACAGACTCCCTCCACATAGGGACTACGATTGTAAAATCGAATTGGAGCCTGGCACAAACCTTCAGTGCAGTAGAATTTATGCTCTAACAGAGCGAGAGGACGCTCACCTGAAGGAATACTTGGAAAAATATCTCGAAAATGGGATCATACGACCATCTCAGTCCCCAGTCTCTTCGCCACTTTTTTTCATCCCCAAAAAGAATGGGGAATTGAGAACTTGTATTGACTATCGAGCCATCAATCGGATCACAGTTAAGAACAGGTACCCCTTACCCTTAATCTCTGTCCTATTGGATCAAGTAAAGGGAGCACAAGTCTATACCAAATTGGATTTAAGGGGGGCTTATCACCTAGTGCGCATACGAAAAGGTGATGAGTGGAAAACCGCCTTCCGAACAAAACATGGGCTATATGAATACCAAGTGATGCCCTATGGACTGTGTAATGCTCCTGCAGCATTCCAACACTTCATAAATGATGTGTTAAAGGAGTTCATAGATCAAACAGTCATAGTGTACTTAGATGATATATTGGTTTATTCAAACACGGTGGAAGAGCACGAAGAGCAGGTGAAGAAGGTGCTACAAAATTTACGGGAGAACAAACTATATGTTAAATTGGAGAAATGCGCCTTCAAGGTTTCCTCTGTGGAATTCCTAGGCTTTGTGCTCTCCCCTGAAGGAATCACCATGGATGAAAACAAGATAAGAGCAGTAATGGATTGGGAATCCCCGAAATCGGTGAAGGAGATACAAAGTTTTATCGGTTTTGCCAACTTCTATCGAAGATTCATTCAAGACTTCTCTAAGAAACTGATTCCAATAACCAAGATGTTAAAGAAGGGGGTGAGTTTTGAGTGGTCAAAGGAGGCAGAGGAGGCCTTCATGCTATTGAAAAAAGACTTCACATCTGCACCAATTTTGCTTCATCCAGATCCCTCCGAACCATTCTATGTGGAAACAGACGCCTCTAACTTTGCCTTAGGAGGGGTACTATCACAAAGACACAAGACAACAGGGCAATTGCATCCAGTGGCCTTTCGATCACGAAAGTTGACCTCGGCTGAGGTCAATTATACCATAACGGAAAAGGAACTATTGGCAATAAAAGGCGCCTTTAAGGATTGGAGGCACTACTGGATGGGCGCCAGACATGTAGTCACTGTCTATACAGATCATCGAAATTTGAAGTTTTTAAAATCTGCTAGAACTTTAACACCCAGGCAATTGCGATGGTCCCTATATTTCGCAGACTATGATTTCATCATCACTTATCGGCCTGGATCACAAAATGGTAAGGCAGATGCCTTATCAAGATTGGGTTCAGAAGAAAATCCAGAGGAGATCACGAGTCAAGAAATAATACCTGCAGAGCCAGTGATTGGTGCGGTTTTAAAAGAATTCTCTGAAGAAGAAAATCAGAATGTAATGACCCCAGAAGAAGTAGCAGAATGGTTAAAAGAAGATTCCAATCGAGAAGTAAAAGAGGGGTTACTGTATCACAAAGGAGCCCTATATCTGCCCACCCTGGAGATGCAACAAAAGGCCTTACAGGAATGTCATGATAATGTATTAGCAGGTCACAAAGGAATATCGAAAACAGAAGATCTGATCCGAAGAAGATTCTGGTGGCCAAATATGATCAAGGATATACATCATTATGTAGCCACATGTGAGACTTGCGCAAGGGGAAAACCGGAGAGACGAGCTCCACAGGGGTATTTGCAGCCTTTGCCTACTCCACCTTACCCATGGCACACAGTCACCTTAGACCTAATTGTAGAATTACCATCTAGTCAAGGTTTTGATACAATACTAGTTTGTGTAGATTCTTTTTCTAAAATGGCACATTGTATACCCTTGAAGGGAATACCCACTGCCAAGACATTAGCTCAAGTATTCAGTCAGAATATAGTTCGAGCTCATGGGATACCCAAAGTTTTAATCTCAGACAGGGGCTCCCAATTTCTTTCCCATTTTTGGAGATCATTTACTGAGAGGTTGAACATCGAATCTAGGTACACCACTAGTTATCACCCAGAAACAGATGGCCAAACTGAGAGAGCAAATCAAGAACTGGAACAATACCTTAGATTATGTCTGTTAGATCAAGAAGGGGAATGGCCAGAATATTTGTGGGCGGCTGAGTTCGCACATAATAATGCAAAAAATGTATCCACAGGCTATTCACCTTTTTATCTGAACACAGGTAGACATCCCAACCAATCTTTAAATTTTCAAGAAGCAGATGTCCCAGCAGTTACAGACTTAGTGGAACACATGACTAGGGTACACAGTTCGGCCATTAAAAATGTAACCATAGCTAAGGAGAATTACAAGCATTATGCAGACAAGAAGAGAAGAAAGAAACCAGAGTTACGAGAGGGTGATAAGGTTTGGTTGAACACTAAGAATCTAAGATTAAAAGGAAATAGGAAGTTTCAACCTAGGTTTATCGGCCCATATTCCATTGAGAAAAAGCAGAGTGCCTTGACTTATCGATTGAAGCTACCAACAGGGTTATCTGTTCATCCAGTGTTTCATATTTCCTTATTAAAGAAGGCATCAAATGAGGTGCGCATAAATCAACCACCAAGGCCAATTCAGACCGAACAAGGAGAGGAGTTTGAAGTGAAGCAAGTGTTAGACGCCAAGATTCGGAGAGGACACTTGTATTACCTTCTGGACTGGAAGGGTTTTGGACCCGAAGAGATGTGGAAATATGGATTTTTCTGGTCAGTTATGTCCCCTATCTTGGACCCCAACGGTTCTATGTGCATGTCGCAAGTACATGTATGCTCCCTCCAGTTCCAGTAATGATGACGCAAACACATGTGCGTCCACCGTCAACATGTCCTCTGTCAGATCCGCCATAAATGGGCTGGATATTCCATTCCTAAATATGAAAGGCCACCGGCTTTATATGGTTCACTTATGCCATTTTACAGTCCAGGCAAGTAGGCCCTGATTCTGTCATCGAACTCCTTTTGCCTTCTGCCTCTGAAAGCTCCAGTTCAAGCCTGCATCTGTGACCATGAACTTTGTCTCATTCTCTGCGCGGCTCACGAAGCCTGACATCAGCCTATTCTCTGCCAAGAACTGTATTTCACCTTCGAATTATCTGCTTCCCCCTCAGCCGATGCATTCCTGCCTAGTAGCTTAAGTAAACATTCTTCCAGTTACCAAGCAAAAAGGCCCATCTTCTCTGTCCTCATGCAAGTAATTCATAGCCCTGTTACCATGGAATATTCCTACCCCCTCGCATTCAGTGTAGACACCTAGACGCTTGTACACGCACGCACAGTCAGTATAGAATAGATTCTGTCCGAGAGTCCTTCTTTTGTGGATAACATAGTTCTTTAAACATAGGATGTTAGATATGATTTGGGATTAGGTTGACTTGACCCCCCAGACTTCCTGTCTCCACACGTAGAGCTAAATGTCAAGTCCCCGTCACCCCCTAGTTACACGTCAATTACACGTCAGACTGCTGCGCGCGCATCAATGCCAAGTATTATCTTATAGATCCACCTATGTATTACATCATAGCCAATCATGTTCCTTTTTACTCATTATTACACCCATTTTCGGTTACGCAAACCAAACGTCAATGTCCTTATCAATTGTTACGCCTACTGTATTCACTTCATTATGATGTATGTATTATAAAAGTTACTGCTTGTCAATAAAGTATGTACTTCACTTCCTGAACTCCCGTGGTGATGGAACTTGAAGCATCCGATTATAATCGCTTATTGGAATAAAGCCCATTCTGAAACTCTAATATCACGGATTCTGCCTCTCATTTCATTGAGCTATTTTACTATGTTCCTGTATCAAATTCAGTCCCGGTAAAGGAGAAATATTTACCACATGATGGCGCCCGAACAGGGACACTTTCTCATCTCACGCGCCGGCGGTGCGTTGCAGGCCCGGTCTCCTGCCACAGCTGGACGGACAATAACGCGTACCAGCAGGATTTCCTGTATCTCCCTCCGGTCAAGCGGGGGCGACTGAGACTGCAATCAACACCCAGACGAGGCGGTGAGAAGTGCGAAGTATCCCGACCAGAGCCTAGCTGAGAGAGCAAGATCCGAGGTATACAGAGACCCACCAGTCCGACGTCAAGCCCAGTGTCCGACGAGTCGAGTCGAGTCCAGTCCAAATCCGAGTCAAGTTCAAGTTACTGAGGCCTTCCGTTTCCGAAGCTACCCGGTGAGTACCATTACTGGGGAGGCATTTCTGACGTGCACATAGGTTGTGCCGGTCAAGACGGGTTTGGGTACACAAATCCGGTCTGCACTGTTTTAGCAGTGTATCTGTACTGTTTAGCAGTATATCAAGTATTCCGAAGTGTCTAGTTATTATCTAGTTATTGTCGAGAATTAAGCTTGGTGATTAGTTATGCAGACGATCATCATTGTTGTTTCAGTTAAAGGTTTAATGTTTAATGTTTGAAGTGTTTAAGTATATCGTGGTATGAATGACTGTTCATTATCGTGTTTATTGTATTAAGTCTGTTCAAATTCAAGTATCAGGTCAAAATCAAGTATAAGGTCAGTTCTCAATATGCCGTTCTTTTCGAAATTAAGACAGATCACTACCAGAAAAGGGGTTCTCGAAGAAGCCGTCCCTATTCCTCCTAGGGACACCCCAGGGCACTTTATGTATCACAAACATGGATTAGACGCTATATTATTTCTTGATTTATGGGTAGACTATACCAAGGGATTACCAGAAAGTCAGAGGTGGCCCACAGCAGGGACCTGGGATGCAGAGTGCATCATGAAAGTCGAGGAAGAGTTATGGAAAAGGAAAGTCAGACAGTCACAGAAAGACGCCGTTGAATTATGGCGTAAAGAATCACATAGACGAACAGAAAAAGCACGTAGACAGGAAGAGAAGAGTAAAGAGAATTCCAATAAAGTTCGAGAGAATCTATTAATTGAGGAAGGTATCCGAGTGAAATCAGAACAAGTAGACAGACAAAGAAATGCCCTTATGAATGGTATGTATCCCCTTCTGGCCGAAGGATTACCTAAGGCTACTCCGGAAACGCCAAAAGACTTGCCAACCCCATTGTTCCCCATAAAGGTACATCCTAAGGGGCATCCTAGAACCGCAGAAGATGTTTTTCTTTCCTCATATTTAGATGACGCAGCTCCCGAGTATGCCAATTCCGCCCCACGTAGACCGCCTACCAGGGAGGTTCAACGCCAAGATCCAGTACCCGTATCCCTACAGCAACAAATCGAGTCACAAGTTCCGGCAAGCACATCGGTTTCTGTATCCGCTCCTACAGCTACTTCTATGGCTGTGTCCACACCTGTAGTTGCTGTGTCACGTTCAACGAATCCTTTTACACCCGACGCCCCAGATGGAGCCGCGGGAGGAGCTACCAATGTCTTTTCTACGCCACCCAGAATAAATAAGCTTACTTTTCAAGAGTCAGCGCATTCACGTACACCCAAACTCCTTAGTGCCCGTGCGCTTAAGGAACTTCTTATAGATTGTAGATATGACCCGGTGCCTGGAAAAGAGGACGAAATGACCCTAGCATCATTGCGTATCAGACGAGCCGCAGTGTATTTAGCGAAGTTACCAGGAATGACTGCGCATCTAGATAATATATATCATTTTGTCCAAACAGGGCGAGATCCAGAATGTATTTACAGAGCTATGGAATACCAGAAAGTAGAGATACAGGGGGAACTGTTACGTTTCCTCATAAACTGTGTGATCAGAAATCAAGACCGACCGGGGGTAGACCCGGAAGCCATGAGAATTCTTACAAGATGGAGCCAGAATATATCAGAAGGGAGACATGATAAACAAAATTGTATAATAGCCATGTGCCGAAAGATCCGTAAAGAAATAGAACGCCTACACGAAGAGAGATTAGAGACAGACGAGTTCGAACAAAACGAGGAAGAAGGGCCAGGACTGCCCACAGGACAGTCAGACACCATAGCCTATGTAGGTAGAGGAAGATCTTGTAATAGGAATCAGACTAGATATCATACTGACTCAATACATCCGACGTGTCCAGATAATAACAGGAATTTTCAAATACCTATAATTAATATAAGGTCTAACGAGCATTCGTTCCAAACCGCCGACAAACTACTCCGAGAACGAAGGGGTTATCATTTCCTCGATTCTATGGATGAACAAGATTTAGCCAGGGCAGCTGTCCATTGGGTGGACAGTCCCGGAAAATATAGTGATGATACAGTAGTACGCACATTTTTGAATCTTACCCCAGATGAACAAAGGTTAGCTGGGATTTATATGATCCAACAACTCATTATACTATATCGGAGTCAGCATTCGGACCCTGGTCCCTTGCCTGACATACTGACTGAATTACTTATGAATAAATGGAGAGGTCCAGGTACTGAATTAATTAAAGAAATTCTAGAATCAAGAAAGCAGTATATTCTTTTCGTATGTTCAGAACATGTTCCATTGTCCGTCAAGGAAAGAACTACGTATCACATAGATAGACAGAATCCCTTACGAGAAGTGCACCCAATAAAGGGTGAGGACAATGAGTTTAAACGCGTATTTGTATATACGCCTATATCGAAAATAGAATTATTAGAAATGAAGAAAGTAGTACCCAGTCATGACAAGGACCCAGCGGGTTTTCACCGAGAAATTAAAGACATGTTACTCATGGGAGAGTATACCTACCCCGACATTATGACAATATTAAAGGTGTTGATGCCTGCTGGCATTTATGAGAAACTCAAAGAAAAAGAGTGGGAGGTAGGAGACCAAAAGATAGATTGGACAGCATTAGAAGCAGAAGAAAGGGCCCGAGGTCCAGGTTCGGGGCTTGGGGACAAAACTAAGGCATTACCAGGACTACTAGTACAGGTACTGCCACGTTTATTAACTACGAAAAAGGAAGATTGGGGTACAATTTCAGCCTGTAAACAGAAGCAAGATGAAGACACTAGTGATTACTATGCCCGTTTTGAAAAATGTTTTGGTATAAATAGTGGCATAAAAGCAAGTAGCGAATCATACCCACATCTGTTTGTAACAAAATTAGTAGAAAATGCTCTGCCTCCAGTAAAGAATAGAGTATTAAAATTCGAAAGTACCTGGCAAGGTAGCACTCCAACACAAATGTTACAAATGTTACAGTACCACCACAATAGAATTAAAGAGGAACAAGAACATGAACACAGACGCATGAAAGACACAAAAATGAAAATGCTAGTTTCCCAGACAGTTCCAGCTGAAGGACATAAAAAGGGTATGACACATTCCGATTCAGCAGGACCTGTAAAAGGGACATGCAATTATTGTAAAAAGCCAGGCCATTACGTACACGATTGTCCAGTTTTAAAACATAATATCGCCATAGGTAAAACACAAGAAAGATCACGGCCACTCAGACAAGACCAGAATGAACAAGGAGCTATACAGCATGTCCAGGCAATGCCAGCCGCACAACAGCCAATACAGTTTGTGCCAGCTGCACCCCCATTGCCTGTTGCTGCCACACAAACAACAACACGACAAATGTATCAGACCGCACAGTATGAATATCCCGAGTATCAGCGTTACGCATGAACTAGCCTAGAGAGGGAAGTTGACTTACCCCTTATCGAGATTCCTGTAGATCAAGAAGGACCTTATGTACATAGTAAATTATTAGGTCAAGATAGAAAATTTTTACTCGATACAGGGGCAAGTCGAACAACTATAAAACGTAGTGAAGTTCCAGGGGCACCCCTCTCAGGCTCACAGAATATTTCCCTTGGTTTTTCAGGCAAACCTATTGTTAATGAAGTGTCACAGCCTCTTCCACTCACGATAGGACCTCTGACCCGAACTACAGATTTACTGCTTACTAAATCATGTCCAGAAAATTTATTAGGAATAAAAACGTTAAAAGCTCTAGGAGCCATAATATGTTGTTCTCCGGAAGGAGTAAGATTGTTTTTACGTGATTTTAAAGGTCACTATGTATCTAGAGACATGGATCCCCGACTACAGACTTTACCTACACATCTATGGGCACAAGGCCCTACTGATGTTGGTTGCATGAATATTACACCATATCGAGTCACACTAAAGGCAGGAGTGGTGCTACCACGAATGCGACAATACAAGTTACCACCAGATGCTGTAGTGGCTTTACTACAAATCATTGACGAGCTCATTGCCCAAGGAGTAGTTGTGGAAACAGACTCCAATATATGTAATTCACCGATAATACCGATTCTTAAACGAACAGATCCGAAGGCCCCGCCAGTATATCGATTGGTTATTGATCTGCGCGAGTTAAACAAATGCATTGTGCCACAATTCCCTGTGGTCCCAGATATCTCGTCATTACTGACAGCTATTGATTCCGAAGCGACATTCTTCACTGTAATTGATCTCAAGAATGCCTTTTTCAGTGTCCCAATAGATCCGGAAAGCCAATATTTGTTCGGATTTAGTTTAAATGGACGTAGCTTTAAATTCTCACGCGCACCTCAAGGATTTACAGAAAGCCCCAGCATCTATAGCCAAGCATTGAAACGAGAACTTGACAGTATCCACATGCCAGTTAACACGGCTCTGTTTCAATACGTCGATGATCTGCTGATCACCGCAAGAAGTGAACCTGAATGTGAGAAAGCATCACTGACAGTTTTACAATTTCTAGCCGAAAAAGGGCACAAGGTGTCCCCTTCTAAGCTGCAATTCTGTGTCCAGCGAGTTGTTTATCTTGGACACTCGCTGGACAAGGAGGGAAGGCAGCTTACACCCGACCGCATTCAGTTGATAGCTAACATGCCAATACCCAAGACACAAAAGGAGGTGCGGGCTTTCATAGGCCTCACTTCATATTGTAGACAGTGGATCCCGCAATATGCATTCCTAGCAAAACCACTCATTCAGTTGACAACCCAGGAGGCAGCCACATCGACTGTTCTCCCTTGGACTCAGGAACACACACAAGCTTTTGAAAAACTAAAGAAAGCTTTATGTCAAGCACCAGTTTTAGCAACACCATGTTACAGAAAACAGTTTACACTCTTTGTTACAGAACGCGAAGGTACTGCTTTGTCAGTACTCACACAGGAACAAGCAGGAGCACACAAACCATGTGCTTATTTTTCTAGTACATTAGATCCCGTAGCTCAGGCTTTGCCTGCATGTCTGAAATCAGTGGCAGCAACAGCCTTAGCAATCAGACAAAGCGATGCCATAGTGTTAGGACATCCATTAACAGTTCAAGTACCACACGCAGTAGAGGTTCTTGTAAATAGAACACAAACACAACACTTGACCGTAGCACGACTTACAGGGTATGAACTTACATTGTTTCAGCCACATATAGAAATAAGACGCTGTAACACATTGAATCCTGCCACACTTTTGCCAGTAATCGGAACAGACCCACTAGCCCATGACTGTATTGAAGTTATTACTGTAACGACAAAACCCAGACAAGACTTGACCGATGTTCCATTGTCAGATCCAGACCTGACATTTTATGTCGATGGTTCATGCATGAGAACAAGTACAGGAGAGTTAGTAGCCGCTTATGCAGTCACAACAGATACTGAAGTCATTGAAACTAATCGTATAAATACTTTGTCAGCTCAAGCCGCAGAGCTCATCGCTCTGACACAAGCCTGTATTCAAGCCACGAATAAAAAAGTCAACATATACACTGATTCACGTTATGCATTCGGAGTTGTACATGACTTCGGCGTGCTGTGGCGGGAGAGAGGTTATTTAACTTCCCACGGTGCCCACATTCAGCACGGACCCCTCATTCATGCATTATTAGATGCAATACATCTACCCACTGCAATATCAATTATGAAATGTAAAGCCCATACAAAGGTTACTGATACCATTTCCCAAGGCAATGATCTAGCCGACAGAACAGCTAAACTGACTGCTCAAACTCAAACCCCCGATATGACAAAGACAATAGTCCCGACACCGACACATTGTATGACAGTTAAAGCTCCTACTCTTGACGTAATTGACATACAGACACATGCTACACCGGACGAAATAAAGAAATGGACTGAATTAGGAGGGATCCAAACGGACCAAGGATGGATGATGAAGGAAAGGTCTGTATGGTTCCTCCCTGATTCAATGGTCCAAGTCATAATTAACACTATACATAGTCCAGCACATCTAGGAGAAAAAGCTATGCTAGATAGCATTCAACACATTTGGTTTAATAAGCATTTACGAGCAGCAGCCAAACAAAAGGTCCGTACCTGTATGATCTGTTGCCAGTTCAACCCAGGAAAAAGTGTTCCCGTAGAACAGGGTGGATTTCAGCCTCCTGATCACCCTTTTGAAGTCCTACAGATGGATTATATCCAGATGGAACGATGTCGAGGATTCAAATATGTTCTCGTAGTTGTCTGCGCTCTGTCCCGTTGGACAGAGGCGTACCCGGTTTCAGATTACCCTGCCCCGACTACTGCCAAACAGTTGGTTCGAGAATTCTTCCCACGATACGGTTTACCACGTGTTGTCTACTCAGATAACGGCCAGCCGTTCTCATCCGAATTAATGAAACACGTTTCACTTCTGTTAGGTTATCAGTGGAAATTCCACTGTGTCCGACATCCCGAGGCAGCAGGTCTCGTAGAAAGACATAACCAGATACTGAAAATCAGACTGTCCAAAATATGCAGAGAGAAAGGGGTCGACTGGATAGTAGCATTACCAGTTGCACTCTTTTACATGAGAATGGTAGCACACTCTAGAACAGGGCTATCCCCGTATGAGGTGATCTTCGGTAGACCACCGAATATGTGGGGGACGCCCATACCACGCAAAATAACTGATATTGACTGTAATATGCTGACAGATTACTTGGCTTCCTTGATGTCTGCACTACAATCTTCTCGTTCACAGGTAGCTGCAGCCTTTCCCGACAACACTGAGGTGAAACCCCATGACGTTGTTCCGGGTAATCTTGTCTTTGTGAGAAATTTCGACAGAAAAACTCAACTGGAGCCCAGGTGGAAAGCACCCAAGTTGGTCCTGTTGACCACAAGAACAGCCGTGAAGATCGAGGGCCGCAAGGGCTGGATTCATTCAAGCCACATAAAAAAATTTCATGGACTACCTTCGGATATAGACATTGTACCCTGCACTCCCTCCCAGACTGATACAAAACTCCCTTTTGTTGAACCTAACAAATCTGAAAATTACAAACTAAAGCTTAGGCCCACCAAGTCGAGCAATTTGATTGTTTAAGTCCTCTCCAAGGTGAAGCGGTTGAATTGTCTCTGACATGTATCCCCTGGACCTAAGTAGAGGAAATACCGGAAAAATGTTGAAACGACAGGCGTATTGTAAATCACTGCGTAGCCACTGCATAGTGACATTATTAATTTTGTTTTTATTGAGTCTTTTAATAATTATTACAAGTATGTTGTTGCACATATATTACCCTATTTCTAGACATGTTTATAATGTTGCTGCTGAACATTCTTTTAGTGACTTACCTCCGCATGAATTGTCTTATAGACTTGCGCTGCGCAATAACACTTTCATTAGTATGTTACATCATTCCCATCAGACTAGTAACGCCACCAATTGTTGGGTGTGTGGCCGACTCCCTCCCTATCAGAATTATGAAGGAGTCCTGCCTTTCTTTCCGCATCCATTTACACATAATGGCTCCTGTGGGGCATGGTTTAGTTTAATTAATTCCGTAGACTCAGACACAGCAGTTTACCAAGACCATTGGATATGGGGAAACCTGAACCTAGTTTTACTCAAAGTCTGCTACCCTGACAAGGAGGGTCGCCCCAAAAGAACAGGAACTGATCTAGAAAATGAAGTATATGGATTAGGTAATTTTACACCTAATCTCATGATTCTAAATGTCGTATCCGAAGTTGAGCTAGTCTTACCCACCATGTCAGTATTCCCAGCAAAAGGTGAATTGTGTGTAAGAAAGGTTGGTTCTATACATATGGGCCATAGTAAATGCACTACTACAGTAGAATTCAGTGATCAAGGCAAATCTTCATTCAGAGCTTCTCGCCACTCCTACTTTATATGTGGTCAGACTGCATATATGCGTCTACCTCTAGATTGGGATGGTACCTGCTACATAGCATTCCTTTTGCCACCTGTTTTCCTAGCTCCTCCTGATTATTACAGAAATATTCATTTAGTACACAACAGAGAACGGAGAGATCTCCCCATTGTCGATTACACTGAGACGGCATGGGACAAGTATGTAGATTTTAATAAAGGCATCTTTCCCTATATAGGTACTGTTACTAATAGTAAGCTAATACGTAGATTAACTAGAACCCTTGAAGCAGTAGTGAATGAAACTATTTCCGCCTTAGGCAATTTAACAGAAGAACAGTCTGCTATGCGGATTGTTGTGCTTCAAAATCGTCTTGTCCTTGACGTCATCCTGGCTGATAGAGGCGGAGCTTGTAGGGTCATCGGATCAAGCTGCTGCGTATTCATACCAGAAAATTCGCCATCCGTATATAAAGCCATCACTCGCCTTCATAAGATAGTAAGCCAGATACACCAGAACCCAGGCACTTGGACTTGGTCCAGTTGGTTTTGGAATACGGTATCAGCCTGGGGATGGAGAGTTTTATCCTTCCTAGGTATTGGCCTTCTCATACTATTCAGTTGCTGTCTATGTCTGCAATGTGGACCAGCAATTTGTGGTCTATGTGCCACATCGTGCATTCCACATAAAGATTTTCATTCAAGATCCCGGAAGAAGAAAGAAGAACAAATGATGCCATATGAACAGATCAATGGATTGATGAAGATTGATATCTCTTGAAGGGCAAGAAGGGGACAAGGAGGGAATGTGGAAATATGGATTTTTCTGGTCAGTTATGTCCCCTATCTTGGACCCCAACGGTTCTATGTGCATGTCGCAAGTACATGTATGCTCCCTCCAGTTCCAGTAATGATGACGCAAACACATGTGCGTCCACCGTCAACATGTCCTCTGTCAGATCCGCCATAAATGGGCTGGATATTCCATTCCTAAATATGAAAGGCCACCGGCTTTATATGGTTCACTTATGCCATTTTACAGTCCAGGCAAGTAGGCCCTGATTCTGTCATCGAACTCCTTTTGCCTTCTGCCTCTGAAAGCTCCAGTTCAAGCCTGCATCTGTGACCATGAACTTTGTCTCATTCTCTGCGCGGCTCACGAAGCCTGACATCAGCCTATTCTCTGCCAAGAACTGTATTTCACCTTCGAATTATCTGCTTCCCCCTCAGCCGATGCATTCCTGCCTAGTAGCTTAAGTAAACATTCTTCCAGTTACCAAGCAAAAAGGCCCATCTTCTCTGTCCTCATGCAAGTAATTCATAGCCCTGTTACCATGGAATATTCCTACCCCCTCGCATTCAGTGTAGACACCTAGACGCTTGTACACGCACGCACAGTCAGTATAGAATAGATTCTGTCCGAGAGTCCTTCTTTTGTGGATAACATAGTTCTTTAAACATAGGATGTTAGATATGATTTGGGATTAGGTTGACTTGACCCCCCAGACTTCCTGTCTCCACACGTAGAGCTAAATGTCAAGTCCCCGTCACCCCCTAGTTACACGTCAATTACACGTCAGACTGCTGCGCGCGCATCAATGCCAAGTATTATCTTATAGATCCACCTATGTATTACATCATAGCCAATCATGTTCCTTTTTACTCATTATTACACCCATTTTCGGTTACGCAAACCAAACGTCAATGTCCTTATCAATTGTTACGCCTACTGTATTCACTTCATTATGATGTATGTATTATAAAAGTTACTGCTTGTCAATAAAGTATGTACTTCACTTCCTGAACTCCCGTGGTGATGGAACTTGAAGCATCCGATTATAATCGCTTATTGGAATAAAGCCCATTCTGAAACTCTAATATCACGGATTCTGCCTCTCATTTCATTGAGCTATTTTACTATGTTCCTGTATCAAATTCAGTCCCGGTAAAGGAGAAATATTTACCACAGAGAGATCGTGGGAGTTGTCCACAGATGTTCATGCTCCAAGATTAATAGACGAGTTTCATAAGAAATTTCCAGACAAACCCAAGCCGAGAGGAGCTACTTTGAGGGAGGGTACTGTCAGGATTACCAACAAGATGCCCAAGTCAAGACTCTCTGTGAGTGTATTAGCTTTAAAGCGTAAGCTGAGACACAGAACCGAGAAAAGAGTCACAGGCAGTTTCCAAGATAGCGGTCCAATTAACCGCGGTAGGAAACTACGTGGCGCGTTATAGTTCTGCGGCGCAATCATTGTCGAGCAGGTGTCAAGCGCGTACTGAGGCGCACTTCACCTGAACCGTGAGTAGGACAGTACGCACTAGAATTTTCCTCAGCAATTGTAACTTCGAAGGCCTACGCAGTTTTCAGTGATACTTCGGCTTCTAGCAGAGAAGCTTCAGACTACAGTAAGACTGTTCCGTATTCATTCTCCAGCAATGTACTAGCGAGTGCACAGACCAAATTTTCAAGAAGACGCTTGAGCTTAAATGTTTGCTTATTCAATCTAAAAGGAAGTACAAGTATCATAGTGTGAAGAGACAAAGAGTATTGGGCAAGTGCAATACCAGCCAGAAGGAGTATTTTGACACGTTATCAATTTAGGACAGCTAGGGCTAAACGCTAGCAGAGAGCTAACCTTAAATAAGAGAAAGAGATGCTAAGTCAGGACAAAGACTAATAAGAAGATTCCAACAACCTTAGAAAATAAAACAGCTGTATAAAAATCAACTTGGCCTAAGGAGGTGAGAAATAGAACCGGTAGTTATACACATACCAAAGGGACTAGGGGCAATAGTTTGAGAATTAGTATTAATCAAAATAATATCGTTACAGAGAAACCAGGGTCAAGAATCACACAACCCAAAATAAGAAGAGGAGCAAGTTCACACCACTTCAGGGTAGGTAAAGTTACAGAGGGCAAGTAGTGGGAGGGGTTTTGGAGGAGTTCAAGCAGTAAAGTAATTAACGCATTTTTTACAGCAATACCAATTACAAGAAGAACCAACAGCAGACGCCTGACGCTGAAGCAAGAAGCAGACGGTGTGAGCAGTCTCTTCTCTGTCCCATTCCCCTTTCCCCCTCTGGGGTTTCAAGCATTGCGTGAACAATGAAATAGCGCTTGTGGGAACACCTAGAAGGGGCATTGGGAGCTAGCGTCCTTCTGCTCCCGTGCAAGTGGAACACAGCCTCTGACAGGTTTATAGTACTACCTACGTACATTTTGTTGCAAGTACAGCGCAAAACATATACCGCAAAATCCGTTTTGCAGGAATAACTGCCTCGGATTTCAAAAGGGGTATTTCTAAATGGTAATGTTAGGCTGCGAACATTTATACCATATTTACATGCTTTACATTTGGAACATTTAGAAAATCCCTTTTGTGGTCTGAGCCAATCGGCTTCTGTACTGGGCCTTGGTGTGTTACATACTAACTCTTGACGCATAGATTTGGCTCGTCTATATGTAATTTGAGGAGGTTTCTTACATATTCCTCCAATTACCGAGTCACTACGTACCAATGGCCAATGTCTCAACAATATTTTTCGTAGATTGTTGTGGTAGATGTTATATCCTGTGATAAGTCTTGGTGGTGTGTTCATCTCATTGCTCACAGTAGATTGTTTTTTACTAGTTTCAGTGTGTAACAGATCTACCCTTGTGGTACCTGCACTCTTCATTTCTGCCCTATTCAAAATTTGTTTGTTATAACCTCTGTCTGTTAACCGTTGGAAGAGACCATTTTTAGCCTCATTGAAACCAGTTACAGTACTGCAATTGCGTTTCATCCTTAAGCATTCTCCATATGGAATGCTTTCTATTAGTTTATTAGAGTGAAAACTACTAGCGTGTAAAATGGAATTGCCTGATGTAATTTTTCTAAATGTTCTGGTTTCAATCATTCCATTCTCTATGTACAATTCTAAATCCAAAAATTGAATTGCCTCTCTACTGGTTGTACATATGAATTTGAGGTTCAAACTGTTCTTATTGATGTCATTCACAAACTTTGTGGCAGTTTCCTCAGTGCCTTGCCATAGAATGAAGATGTCATCTATGTATCGCACATATATTTTTACATTTTCTGACATTTCCTTTTGATGTTCAGACATGAGTACTTGCTCCTCCCACCAGCCCATATGCAAATTAGCATAACTGGGGGCAAAGCAAGTACCCATGGCTGTGCTTTGAACTTGTTTATAGCATAGTTTATCAAACAGAAAAATTGTATTGTTCAAACACCATTCAGCCATATCTAATAACATTGATGTATGTTGATAACATTCTATGGCTCTCTTTCCTAAGAAAAATTTCATGGCGTTCAAACCATCTCTGTGTGTGATACTGGTGTACAAACTTTGTACAGCTAATGTCATGAGAACATAACTGTCATTCCATGCATAATTGTAGATCTTCCTCAAAAAGTCTCCAGTATCTTTAATCTATGCAGGCAGTTCCCGAACAAATGGCTGAAGAAAATGGTCAATGTAGCGGCTAGTGTTTTCAAATAGCCCCCCAATGGCTGAAATATTTGGTCTTCCGGGTGGGGCATGTAGGGTTTCTATGTATTTTGGGGATGAGGTATAGCTGAGGTGTAACTGGATAATCATTTTTCAAAAAATCCATCTCATTTTTTGGTATTAGTCCTGCCCTTTTCCATTCATATAATGCCGCATGAAATCGTTCTTTCACACCAATGGAGTATGTTGAGCTGATGCGACAGTAACAATTTTTGTCTTGCAGTTGGATCATAGCTTCTTTGTGATACATCCCCATTGGCCAAAGAACTATATTGCCTCCTTTATCTGACCATCACACAACTATATCATTTCGTTTTTAGATTTTTTGCATCAAATTGTTGTATTCCATGTTTTGGTTGTGTTTGGTTTTTATAAATTGATTGCTACTCATGAATGCTAGTTCCTTGAGATCTTTGATGACATTCTCCAAGAACAAGTCTATCCCATCTTTGGGCATCATGGGTAGAAAGATTGATTTTGGTTTAAAGGGGCTCTTTGCATTGCCATATATGTCTAGGTTAGATCTGATTGCTGCTTCCATAGGTGATATCTGGTTGGATGCTCCTTCTTGATTTAGTTCCTCTAAATTTTGGAGGAGACTCATATCTGCTACAGACAAGATGCTGGTAGTGGAATCGATATTACTTAGCGATGACGTTTCTGTCTCCTTCTTGTTGACATTGAAGAAGTGTTTACGTAGTGTTAATTTACGTATAAACTGAAATAAGTCTATCCTTGTTTGAGTATAATCAAAGTTTGTGACAGTAAAATACGATAATCCAAGCGATAAGATGTTTTTTTCTTTAGATGTTAACTCCATATTTGTTAAATTAATCACTGTGTTGTCTGTAGTCGCTTGTATGTTCATCTGCGTCTGTTCTTCCTGTATGTTGATTTCCCTGTTTTTTGTGATGCGTTTGCCCCACCTCCTATTTTTCCTTCTCCTTCTTTTTGTTGATTTGCTGATTTCTGCTCTTGTCTTGTAGGTCTTGGTCTTAAGCTCATTATACGTATAAATATATTTTTCAAAAAAAGTTCCCCAAATGCGAGACCACACTCAACAGCAGGTAAGTTTCACACTTTATTTAGGAAAGACATGCGGCTTCTCCTCCCTGCGTAATCCCTTCCTAAAGCCAACTGGAGGGTGAATTCATTAATGTCCCAGATTGTGTGTCAGCAGGATAACCCACCATAGGGGAGGAATTGGGCAGAATGAACTACGATTCCCAGGATGCAACTGTAATTGATGTCATTGGTCAGGCGCACCAGAAGCCATGAACAAATTTAAAAGCACAGAAGGGAATGTGGAAAGCCTGTATGGAAGCCTGCTGACATTGGCCTCTGATGAAAAGCAACACCGCTTTGAAATGCCTCAGGCCGGAGACGAAAAACAGGGAAGAGAAGCCGCATGTTTTTCCTAAATAAAGTGTGCAACTTACCTGCTGTTGAGTGCGGTCTCGCATTTGGGGAACTTTTTTTGAAAGATATATATATATATATATATTTTTTTTTACACCACTCTGCAAACGCGGCTTCTGATGCACTGCTGGTGGGGCGTTGAGGTCCTCTTGTGTCCTGAGGCCCCGGGGAGGTGGCAGTCCTCGGGGCTGCGGGGGAGCCACGTGCCCCCCACACATAATCAACATAGCCCCGGGGAGGTGGCGGTCCCCGGGGCTGCAGGGGCCCCTGCGAGCCCCGGCTATTATTTATTGACAATGTCCCCGGCACAAAATGAAGCGCAGGACCCTGTGCTTCATTTTTTAAATAATTTCGGCAGGATCGCGACCCCAACGCGAATTCCGCTGAAATTATTTTAAAAAATGCTTTTTTTGGCCCTGGGGTCCTTGTGGGACCCCGTAAGAAGGCCTAGCAGGTCAGGGTGTTTATACCCTGCCCCCTTTTCTTGTTTTTATATTTGTTTTATTGTTTTCTTGTGGCTCGGTTCTACCGAGTCACAAGATGGCTGCCATCACTTCCTGCTTTGGAGTGTTGGCAGCCAATCAGAGTGAAGCTCGTGCCTGGGAGGGTTCGCAAACCCTCCTTGGTGCTCAGATATCAAAACTTTCTTTTTCTAATACCTCAGGAACTACTGAATGGATTGACATAATTTTTAAAAAAGGGCTCTTTCTGAACCAAGACCTACCTTTTTGCCAAATTTGGTGTAATTCCGTTCAGCAGTTCGGGCTGTAGCTTTGTCTAAAGTTTCCTATGGAGGACATATATCAAACCTTTTCTTTTTCTAATTTCTCAGAAACTACTGAACAGATTTACACCATTTAAAAATAAGGGCGCTTTCCGAACCAAGACCTTACCTTTTGCCAAATTTGGTGTAATTCCGTTCAGGAGTTCGGCCTGTAGCTTTGTCTAAAGTTTCCTATTGAAATTAACATGGAAAAAACGCCTTTTGTGACCCCCCTTTTTTTCTCAGCTCTCCCTTGACGAATTACCCCGAAACTTTCAAGACGGAAGCTGACCGGAGCGGGCCACTAGTTTTCAAAATTTTGCGAAAATTCATCAACCAGCGCCAAAGTTATTGGGAAAAGAAAAAACGCTTTTCCTATGGAAACTAGGTCCTAACTATAACTACCTACTGGCGACTGACAGTAGGATATATATATATATATATATATATATATATATATATATATATATATATTCACTTAAAAGACCATAGGTTTCACACATGTTATAGTTAGCTGTACATTTCACTCGTAAAAAACCAATGAAATTCCACGTTATAGTTAGATCAGGTAACTATAACTTGCGCGCCCACAATAAACTGCTGATGACGTCACATAGTACATCACTCATGACATGGTCAGTGACATCACTCATGACATCAATGATGACATCTGAAATTACACATTGTGGATTGCGGTCGCGCATGTTATAGTTACCTGATCTAACTATAATGTGGAATTTCATTGGTTTTTTACGAGTGAAATGTACAGCTAACTATAACATGTGTGAAACCTATGGTTTTTTAAGTGAATTTGCAAGGTTTTGTAAATGATAATTCCTAACTATAACGTGTGTGTAACCTATGGTTTTTTCAGTGAATTTGTACGGTTTTTTAAATGCTAAGTTATGTATTTATTTTTTATTTTTTTTTCTGGTTTTTCAATATGCGCACACCCTGCGCGCACGGTGCGCTTTGCAACTATCATAATATACCTTCTTTTCATTGTGTTCTCCAATCGCTTAACTTTCTCTCTCTGATTTTTTCTTTGTTATAAGAAATATCTGAAAGGCAAATCAAATTAAGAATTTTTAAAATGACAAAGGGCTTCACAATCGGTGCCTTTTAAGCTTGAAATAGTGTCTCATATTGATATACAAATGTATATATAATTATTAAAATTTTCTATCCTAAGTAGGAAAAAAAATATTTGTTCATATTCCATGTTAAAGAGCTGTCTTGAAAAATTATACATGTCGAGTGGTTTAACTATATACAAAAAGTGCAAGTGCTTCTATATACAAAATTTAAATATTACTGATCTTTCAACCATCCTCTGTAGTATAAATTCTTATTGTTATGTGGAAAACAGCACACAAATGGTTTAAAAATTCCTGAGTCTCGAACACATTGTTTTCAACTGGACTGACATGATTAAATATGTACACTTTGAGAAAAAGTTAATCAAACAATATCGGTTAAAACCAACAGTGACCTTAAAAAATCTATTTACAGAATTCTATTAAAATACGAACATACAAGAGGATCTATCTGGTTGAATTTGATTTATAAATGAACATGTAAATCTTCCTCAGAGTTCAAGCCATGCGGCATCCTAGTTTTGAATAAAATAATATATCTTGATTCCAGTTGTCTTAATTTCCGCTCCCTATTTCCTCCCCTCCGGGATTTGGGAGCCTGGTCAATGGCAAAGTAACACAACTCATTTGCATTCCCATTATGAGTCTCATGAATATGTCGGGCAACTGCATAGTTGGGATCTTTGTTGTTAATTTCCCTTAAATGTTGTAAAATTCGAATGTGTACCATATGTATCGTACTCCCGACATATAGCTTGGGGCAAGAGCATTTCAGAATGTAGACTACAAAATCACTTCTGCAGTTGAGCGAGCATCTGATTTTCCACTGATTTTTTATCAATGTGGAAATCACCTGAGTTTCATTTTTCCCAATTTTACATGCTTTACATTTAAAACATCGATGAAAACCTGGGCTGGGTTTAAGCCAAGTCTGTTTCGTTTTTAACTCTGGGCTCGTTACCACCAATTCGTCTCCCATTGATTTTGCCTTTCTAAACGTAAGCAATGGTCTGTTGGGAATAAGGGTGTTCAAAATTGGATCCCCTTTAAGTAGATGCCAATGCCTAGTCAGACTATGTCTAACATCAGCCTGGTATGCTGAATAACCAGCTATTAATCTTATAGCCTCACCCTTATCTTGTTTCATTTTAGCACTTTGCTCATTTGGTCTCATAAGGAGTTGGTGTCTTGGTAAGCCCTCAACTTTCTTCATAGCCTGATTCAAAGTTTTAGTCTCAAAGCCTCTCTGTAAAAATCTTGAATTAAGATCAGTTTGTGCTTTAGATAATTCAATATCCTCACTACAGTTTCTTTTCATTCTAATGTGTCCCCCATATGGAATGCTCTTTTTTAGACACTGGGGGTAAAAACTCCCTGCGTGAAGAATCGAATTTCCTGCAGAGGTTTTCCTGTAAGTTTTCGTATGAATGCTCCCATCCATCACATATACTTCCAAATCTAGAAAGGGTACTGATGATCTACTGATGGTTTCCGTGAACTTGAGGTTTAGGTCATTGTCATTGATAAGATCAATGAACTCCTTTGCACTGGCAGTGGTCCTATCCCACACCATGAATAGATCATCAATAAAACAAGCCCAGAAGATGATGTTTTTCTCCCAGGCCGTTTTGTGCAGGTCTTTGAGCACCTGCTCCTCCCACCAGCCCATATGCAAATTAGCATAGCTGGGGGCGAAGCAGGTACCCATCGCCGTGCCCCGTTGTTCTTGTACATGTCTGCTCTAAAAAGGAAAAAATTGTTTGTGAGACATAGTCTACACATTTCCAGAAGCATCATAGAATGTTGATAAAATTGGATAGGTCTAGTTTTCAAATAATGAGAAGTAGCTTTCAGACCGTCAACATGCGCAATGCTGGTATACAGGCTTGTTACATCCATCGTTGCTACAATATATGTTTCTTTCAAATCAATCTCTGCAATCTTGCTAAGAAAATGTCCTGTGTCTTGAATGTAAGCAGGAAGTGATTTAACACACGGTAGGAGAAAAGAATCCAAATATTTAGAAGTGGATTCAAATAAGCTACCTATTGCAGAGATTATATATATATATTCACTAAAAAACCATAGGTTTCAGGGACGTTATAGTTAGTTGGACATTTGACTCATATAAAACCATAGAAATTCCCCCATTATAGTTAGTTGAGCTAACTATAACTTGCGCGCCCGCAATGCACTGCTGATGACGTCACATATTGCATCACTCATGACATGACCTGCACACCAACAGCGAGTACGCCTGCGACAGGTAGCTATGTGGGGCCAATGTCGGAACGTAATCGGAGTGGCTACAATGATGCGGATGGCTCGTAGTACTGCGTCTGTGAGTCGAGGGAACGTGCCACAGCTGGCCCTCTGCGAGGCTGGGTGCGAACTGTTCATAACTCACACTACATAAGCATTGAAAAACCATTTTGTGATTCAGTCCGTCAGCTGTCATTTGTCCGAGGCATTTGTCAAAACATATCGGAGTTCTTTCTGTGATAGATACCCCTTTGACGCTGCCTCTCCCCACATCAGCAGGTTAGGCACCCTCTTACCATCATACCCCCAACAACCTTCTTGGGCCTGGAAGTGTCCCTGTTCGGTTGGACAAAGAAGAATCTTAGTCATGTATAGATTTACATATAAAATTATTTAAAGAAAAGAACAACAAATAAGACTGAAGGGAGTCTGGTGCTGTGGTCGCTGCCACAAAGTTGGGGTTACTGCCATTCAGGACTCAGGACAGAGTTTAACATGTGGGATCGGCTTGTGTTAAAGAGAGTTAGTGGGACTACGTGTCACCGGCCCTGCATATCGAAATATGCCTCACTGATCGAAGGGAGTGTGGTGCTGTGGTCGGTGACACAGACTTGGGGTCACTGCCATTCAGGACTCAGGACACAGTTACACATGTGGGATCGGCTTGTATTAAAGAGGGTTAGTGGCACCAGAAGCATTGAGACTGTATGAGCCTGTGTTGATGCTTGGTGTGGATGAGCCGCACTGGGAGCAATGTGTCTTGGCTACTGGACTGCGTCATGTGGAATCAGGACTCTATCTGAATTGTGAGGCGTGCTGACTGTAGTGTAGGCCAGAGGTAGCGGTGAGAAAGGGCCCACAGCCATGTGCATACGTTGGTGGCCCCACTGGCCTGCATAGTGGAGGTTCAGTAGCACCACGTGTTGCCGGCCTTCCATATGCAAATACCCCTCACTAATTGAAGGGAGTGTGGTGCTGTGGTCGCTGTTACGAAGTTCGGGTCACTGACGTTCAGGACTCAGGACACAGTTACACATGTGGGATCGGTTTGGGTTGAACAGGGTTAGTGGCACCACATGCTGTTGTCCTTGCATATGGAAGTATGCCTCACTGGTGTGAGGGAGTCTGGTGCTGTGGCCGCTGTCATGGACTTGGGGTGACTGCCATTCAGGACTCAGGTCACAGTTACACATGTGGCATCGGCTTGTGTTAAAGAGGGTTAGTGGAACTACGTGTAGCCGGCCTTGCATATGGAAATATGCCTCACGGATCAGAGGGAGTCTGGTACTGTGGTCGCTGCCATGGACTTGGGGTGACTGCTATTCAGGACTCAGGACATAGTTACACATGTGGGATTGGCTTGTTTTAAATAGGATTAGTGGGACTACGTGTCACCGGCCTTGCATATCGAAATATGCCTCACTGATCGAAGGGAGTCTGGTGCTGTGGTCGCTGCCATGGACTTGGGGTCACAGGACTTAGGACACAGTTACACATGTGGGATTGGCTTGTGTTGAAGAGGGTTAGTTGGCACCACGTGTCGCCGGTCCTCCAAAGTGTAGTGCCGGAGGCAGCGGTCAGCAAAGGCCCACAGGCAGGTGACGTTGACTTGAGCTGCACAGATGGGGAGCATTTGGTCTTCTTAACCCATTATAGTCTCTTACACAATTTGGGTCGCTACTAATGTTGAATTGTGAGCCGTTTAACCCCAGTGTAGGGCGGAAGCAAAGGTCAGGATGGGCGCACAGCCACGTGGCGTTGAGTTGAGCTGCACAGTTAGTGGCACCTGGAGTACTCAGCGTGTGCGCAACCTGCGATGATACGTGGTCCCGGTGGGCTGCACTGGGAGCAATGTGGTTTGTCTAATGAATTGTGCCTTGATGAGGCCACGTAGCGATGATTTATGGTGCAGTGAGTTAGTAGCACCTGAAGTACACAGCGTGTGCGCACCGTGCGATGATGCGTGGTCTGGGCGGGAAGCACTAGGAGCAACGTGTCTTGCGAACTGGACTGCGACATCTGCAATCGCCACTGCATCTGAATTCGTAGCGCTGATGTCTGCAGTGTAGATCGAAGGCAGTAGTCGGTACATACACACATCTGTGGTGCTGTGCCGCTGGGGTCGCAGGGGGCCTGTGTTGAGGAGGCCCGCAGTTATGGCGGAAGCCACGTGCCAGGGTGAGGGCTGCCGCTGTGATAGACTCGTTGGTGAACCACGCTTAGGACCTGGCCTATTTATTCATACTCCTACGCTGGAGTGGCATACGTTGGAGCAGCCCACTCCGCTTCTGCTTCCAGGGGGGACAACATAGCTACATTACCGAGATCTTCCCCACTGCCCGAGGTAACATGGTTGCGTCCACTGTGCACTACACTACAAGTATCAATAGTATATCTCCACATGGAGAGGTTTGTGCTTTGCATAGTGAGGTCTGTGCAGCACATCAACGTTACACTTGGCATTGTGTGCTTTATTGTCGATGGGTGACTTGTCTCCTTCATATATAGTTTGCTGCCACATCTCCCAACATTCAGCTATTGTGTGGCTGAGGGGCATGGCGTTTTGGGAAGGTCCGTTGTCCTGTTTTGAGCTGCCTCTGTGGTAGTAAGGGAGGTGCGGGGGGAGGTTCTGGTGGTGGTGGCGCTGGGTGTTGTTGCGTGTTGGACCTGCATGATCAGTAGCTCCATCACATGTTGGTCTTTAGATGTGGCTGTGAGTTGGGTCCAAGTTGGAGTAGATAGTCGACCTCCTTACACCAGTTAAAGGTTGATGTTAATTTGTTACTGCTAACTCGGCTTATCACCTGCTTTTTGGATCGCATTGTAGATTTGGCTGGTCGTGGAAAATATGGGGAAGTGGCGTTTTCATGTTTTTTTTGCATGGGAACGCCTACTTTGCATTTCATTACCGTTAGTTGTGGCTCTCATTTGTGGCGGGTTTGTTGACGTAAGGTATCGATGGAAGAGTGGTGAGATTTGCAGTTTTCACCAAGTTGAGAATGGGTTGATAATTAAAAAACACAGAAAAAAAAGATAGGTTTAATGAACATTACAATTAGAAATTAGCATTTAAATTTGAGATGTCATCAGTGATGTTACTGACCATGTCATGAATGATGTAATATGTGACGTCATCAGCAGTGCATTGTGGGGGCGCGAGTTATAGTTAGCTCAAATAACTATAATAGGGGAATTTCTATGGTTTTCTATGAGTGAAATGTCCAACTAACTATAACATCCCTGAAACCTATGGTTTTTTCAGTGAATTTCAAAGGTTTTATAAATGCTAATTTCTAACTATAACGTACCTGAAACCTATGGTTTTTTCAGTGAATATATATATATATATATATATATATATATATATATATATATATATATATTCTTTAAAATCCCACAACCCCTCAACCCATACCCACTGTAAATGCTAAAATTACCCTTCCCACCCCAACACCCATGCCCCTAATACCTACATTTGAAACGCATATCCCTTTATCATTCATGGTTTTACAACAAAATTTGTTGTAAAGGCATGTGTTGTTAAGGCACATGCGTGGTAAAAATTAGCATTGTAATAGTCATGCTTTGTAACACGCGTTGTAATGGTAAAGCATTGTATTGATCACGTTGTAATGGTAAATAATTGTATTGACCGTGTTGTAATGGTAAAGCGTTGTATTGACTGCGTTGTACTGGTAACGCGTTGAATTAACCGTATGCAAATGGTAAAGCATTGCATTGACCGCACTGTAAAGGTTACGCGTTGTATTGACTGCGTTGTAATGGTTGTTTCCCGGACAGGATTGCTTGGCACAGCTTCCTTGCTAGCCACAGAGGGAAATCCTCACAGGTAAATGGAATCTACTAAGATCACTTTGGTGATTTTCTGTATCCATTTTATTAATCTGATAATATTATTTAATGCATTAAGAATAAGCTTTGCAAATCCCCAGGGGTCACCGGAGCACAGGTTAAGAACCAGTGCACTAGACGGAAAACAAAACTTCAGAAAACAAAAACAATCCTTCTCGGTTCGTGATTCCAGGATCTGGTACAACATCCAAATTGAATCAATTTAGATCACATTAACTCCCCTGCAAGTCAGAAAAACCTGAATACTCATCTCTTGAAGGAGCACTGGCTCTTACCGGACAGTCTACCCTGGACCGTTCATCACTCTAAAGCTAGGTCAAAGGTCCACTCATTCATAGGTTCACACACACATAAGTGGTGGGTTGGTATCCTTGGGCCTGAATGTCCTTGACTGCTTCTCCCAAACCAATCCTCGGATTAGCTTCTCCTGTTTCTATTGCATGGGAGGACTTAGGCATGAACAGTGTCACTGCGGACCTGGGACATGTTTGCATAATGCTTAGCAGAAGCATCTCGCTAGCCTCACACGGCACAAATGTCTCAAGGTGGGGGACTCTGTGCCCATATGAATGTGGATGCTTGCTTGTCACCTAGCAGAAGGAGGTTCAGAGCTGCTGGTAGCACACTCATCAGACACTCTGTGCCCACATGAATGTTGATGCTTGCTTGTCACCAAGCAGGAGGAGGTTCAGCAGCTGCTAGCACACTCATCAGACACTCTGTGCCCACATGAATGTTGATGCTTGCTTGTCACCTAGCAGAAGGAGTTCCAGAGCTGCTGGTAGCACACTCATCAGACACTCTGTGCCCACATGAATGTCGATGCTTGCTTGTCACTTAGCAGAAGGAGGTTCAGAGCTGCTGGTAGCACACTCGTCAGACACTCTGTGCCCACATGAATGTTGATGCTTGCTTCTCACCTAGCAGAAGGAGGTTCAGAGCTGCTGGTAGCACACTCATCAGGCACTCTGTGCCCACATGAATGTTGATGCTTGCTTGTCACCTAGCAGAAGGAGTTCCAGAGCTGCTGGTAGCTCACTTGTCAGACACTCTGTGCCCACATGAATGTTGATGCTTGCTTGTCGCCTAGCAGGAGGAGGTACAGAGCTGCTGGTAGCACACTCTTCATACACTCTGTGCCCACATGAATGTTGATGCTTGCTTGTCACCTAGCAGAAGGAGTTCCAGAGCTGCTGGTAGCTCACTCGTCAGACGCTCTGTGCCCGCATGAATGTTGATGCTTGCTTGTCGCCTAGCAGGAGGAGGTTCAGAGCTGCTGGTAGCACACTCATCAGACACTCTGTGCCCACATGAATGTCGATGCTTGTTTGTCACCTAGCAGGAGGTTCAGAGCTGCTGGTAGCACACTCATCAGACACTCTGTGCCCACATGAATGTCGATGCTTGCTTGTCACCTAGCAGAAGGAGTTCCAGAGCTGCTGGTAGCACACTCGTCAGACACTCTGTGCCCACATGAATGTTGATGCTTGCTTGTCACCTAGCAGAAGGAGTTCCAGAGCTGCTGGTAGCCCACTCGTCAGACACTCTGTGCCCACATGAATGTCGATGCTTGCTTGTCACCTAGCAGAAGGAGGTTCAGAGCTGCTGGTAGCACACTCGTCAGACACTCTGTGCCCACATGAATGTCGATGCTTGCTTGTCACCTAGCAGAAGGAGTTCCAGAGCTGCTGGTAGCACACTCGTCAGACACTCTGTGCCCACATGAATGTTGATGCTTGCTTGTCACCTAGCAGAAGGAGTTCCAGAGCTGCTGGTAGCACACTCGTCAGACACTCTGTGCCCACATGAATGTAGATGCTTGCTTGTTGCCTGGCAGAAGAAGGTTCAGAGCTGCTGGTAGCTCACTCGTCAGATGCTCTGTGCCCACATGTATGTTGAGGCTTGCTTGTCGCCTAGCAGGAGGAGGTTTAGAGCTGCTGGTAGCACACTCATCAGACACTCTGTGCCCACATGAATGCTGATGCTTGCTTGTCACCTAGCAGAAGGAGGTCCAGAGCTGCTGGTAGCACACTCGTCAGACACTCTGTGCCCACATGAATGTCGATGCTTGCTTGTCACCTAGCAGAAGGAGGTTCAGAGCTGCTGGTAGCACACTCATCAGACACTCTGTGCCCACATGAATGTTGATGCTTGCTTGTCGCCTAGCAGAAGGAGGTTCAGAGCTGCTGGTAGCACACTCATCAGACACTCTGTGCCCACATGAATGCTGATGCTTGCTTGTCACCTAGCAGAAGGCAGTTCAGAGCTGCTGGTAGCACACTCATCAGACACTCTGTGCCCACATGAATGTCGATGCTTGCTTGTCACCTAGCAGAAGGCAGTTCAGAGCTGCTGGTAGCACACTCATCAGACACTCTGTGCCCACATGAATGTCGATGCTTGCTTGTCGCCTAGCAGAAGGAGTTCCAGAGCTGCTGGTAGCACACTCGTCAGACACTCTGTGCATACATGAATGTAGATGCTTGCTTGTCACTTGTGAGGAGGAGGTTCGGAGCTGCTGGTAGCACACTCATCAGGCACTCTGTGCCCACATGAATGTTGATGCTTGCTTGTCACCTAGCAGAAGGAGTTCCAGAGCTGCTGGTAGCTCACTCGTCAGACACTCTGTGCCCACATGAATGTTGATGCTTGCTTGTTGCCTGGCAGAAGGAGGTTCAGAGCTGCTGGTAACTCACTCGTCAGACGCTCTGTGCCCACATGAATGTTGATGCTTGCTTGTCGCCTAGCAGGAGGAGGTTCAGAGCTGCTGGTAGCACACTCATCAGACACTCTGTGCCCACATGAATGCTGATGCTTGCTTGTCACCTAGCAGAAGGAGTTCCAGAGCTGCTGGTAGCACACTCGTCAGACACTCTGTGCCCACATGAATGTTGATGCTTGCTTGTCACCTAGCAGAAGGAGGTCCAGAGCTGCTGGTAGCACACTCGTCAGACACTCTGTGCCCACATGAATGTTGATGCTTGCTTGTCACCTAGCAGAAGGAGGTCCAGAGCTGCTGGTAGCACACTCGTCAGACACTCTGTGCCCATATGAATGTCGATGCTTGCTTGTCGCCTAGCAGAAGGAGGTCCAGAGCTGCTGGTAGCACACTCGTCAGACACTCTGTGCCCACATGAATGTTGATGCTTGCTTGTCACCTAGCAGAAGGAGGTCCAGAGCTGCTGGTAGCACACTCGTCAGACACTCTGTGCCCACATGAATGTTGATGCTTGCTTGTCACCTAGCAGAAGGAGGTCCAGAGCTGCTGGTAGCACACTCGTCAGACACTCTGTGCCCATATGAATGTCGATGCTTGCTTGTCGCCTAGCAGAAGGAGGTCCAGAGCTGCTGGTAGCACACTCGTCAGACACTCTGTGCCCATATGAATGTCGATGCTTGCTTGTCGCCTAGCAGAAGGAGTTCCAGAGCTGCTCGTAGCACACTCGTCAGACACTCTGTGCCCACATGAATGTCGATGCTTGCTTGTCGCCTAGCAGAAGGAGGTCCAGAGCTGCTGGTAGCACACTCGTCAGACACTCTGTGCCCATATGAATGTCGATGCTTGCTTGTCGCCTAGCAGAAGGAGGTCCAGAGCTGCTGGTAGCACACTCGTCAGACACTCTGTGCCCACATGAATGTTGATGCTTGCTTGTCACCTAGCAGAAGGAGGTCCAGAGCTGCTGGTAGCACACTCGTCAGACACTCTGTGCCCACATGAATGTTGATGCTTGCTTGTCACCTAGCAGAAGGAGGTCCAGAGCTGCTGGTAGCACACTCGTCAGACACTCTGTGCCCATATGAATGTCGATGCTTGCTTGTCGCCTAGCAGAAGGAGGTCCAGAGCTGCTGGTAGCACACTCGTCAGACACTCTGTGCCCATATGAATGTCGATGCTTGCTTGTCGCCTAGCAGAAGGAGTTCCAGAGCTGCTGGTAGCACACTCGTCAGACACTCTGTGCCCACATGAATGTTGATGCTTGCTTGTCACCTAGCAGAAGGAGGTTCAGAGCTGCTGGTAGCACACTCGTCAGACGCAGAGTATGTTATGCACTTTCAATAATTGTAAAATGAAACTAAATCTGAAACTGCTGTTGCCTTGTGTTTTTGGAGTGGTGAACCCGGATCCCACGTCATTACTTCTGCCCTCGTTATATTACTTCATTCACAAGGACACTCACTCACCACAAATACAGATATCATTATAGTGCAGCACGAACTAGCAAAGAACGGGACACCGGTGAAACATGGGGCTGAAGAACTGCACATGGGACGGGGATCAGGCCATGCAGGCAGGACAAGGAGAGGTCACCTTTTCACTTCCGGGGACTCCCACTGAATCACACCCGATTCTAGTATATCACGTTATCTTTTTTTCTTCTCCAGCTGCACCAGCGCTGCAATTCAGGCCCCGATGTTCCATACTGGATTCTGTTTGCTGCACATGCAGTGAACTCACAAATAATTTTAAGGACACCATCTTAGGGCATATTTATATAGCGCAAACTCGACCCAAGGTATTGGAGCGCTTTACACGAGCACCGTATTTACATTACACATTCAGGCACGGAGAGATGAAGTGATGTGCCCAGAATCACAGGATGTGGATGTGACCCCGAGGCTCGAACCCTGGTTTCCAGCACCAAAGTCGGCCTTATTAATAGGAAAATGATGCAGCGCGGGCCCCAGTGCTTCATTTTCAAAGCACAGGGATGCAACAATACAACAAATTCCTGTTCTTCTGCCCTGCACTGGCACACAATGGTCTGCCATACACCAGCGCAGGCACTTGCAAGGGTGTCTGCGCTGTGGGGATAATTGTTTTTATGAAGAAAGGAACACCTTCTTGCACAAAAGCAATCATTAATGGCATTGTCCTCTTCCTGCACATACTGCAGAATGCAGCACGCATACAAAGATGAAAAAACAAGGGGAAATGAAAGTTTATATCTTCATTGCACCTCCTTACGCCGCCCCCTGGGGAGGCGTTGGATTCTGACACATTCTTAGGTTTGCAAAATGTTGTAAATCTGGGAATGTGTCATGTTCCGTGGATGTTGCGTGGGAACACCCACAGCAACTCCCATGGAACACCCCTTTCATGCAGAGTAATGCATGAAAGGAGCCCATATTTACAAGGCCATGAAAGGTCACACAGGGTGACTTTATGCGGCCTTGTAAATATGAGCAAGCCCATTGAGCTGCTGATTCGTCAAAAAACGTGACGCACCGGTGGCGCAATTGGCTTGTAAATAACCCCCTCATTTTTAGGCTCCAAATTCAAAATCCTTCACATTTAGAGAGCCTTTTAATATTTCAAACACTGCGGAAGAGGGTTATACATTGATGGATTCTTCCTCGCAGAGGACGCTCTTTCGTTCCACCCTTCTTCAATGCCAATTTTAAATCCTTGCAGGTAGCGCTAGAGAGTGCGCTCTCCCTGCAGAGAGAAGTGCTTGCCCTTACAGCAGCTGCAGAGGTGTGTGTGTGAGTTGAAGTACCGGGTTTTTAGAACCCAGCGGTACAGGGGAACACACCCTAAGACTTCGGGTTCTTCCTGTTTCAGACCCACAGAAACACAGAGTCTTCTAGATGAAATCAAAGATCGTATTTATTGGCTGCAAACCAATCACAGGTATCCGAGAAGTACAACACGATGTTTGTTCTCAGGAGACTGCCCCCGAACCAAAAACAAGTCTTTACTTATATACACAAAATTACGCTTGGGGGCAACACCGCCCCTATTTTACAAGTGGTCATTCACATATTTTAGTTTCAAAGAAACAGCAGAGCCATAATGACAATCCCACATTTCAGTTCATTAAGCATACAGTCATTTTACCCAGCAAGGTTCAGAACCCTCATCAGATAACAGCGGACCCCAATAAAACGGGCACCTCCTGCTCGTAAAACAAGCCATAAAGTAGGAGTGAAATAGCTTAGTCAGAGATCGTGTGCGAACAAGGACTTTATGATGGGTCGAGCCCTGATGCTAATCACATTAGGCCGCGAGAAAAGGAACTGGCTGGACAGGATTGTCCTCGGGCAGCGGAGTCGGCTTGCACAGGTCAGAGAGAAGTCACAGAAGGTGTACGTGTCCTTTAGGCCTAGGCATGGCCTTAGTGCGCAGCCTATGTGAGGGCAACCACAAAATGGCTACTGTTCTAAAATGGAATCCAAGGGTTCAATATGTGGTATCGTATGCACAGTGAATTCATCAGTGAAACATGACGAAAACACTCATACATACCGCATTTGACATTTGCGGTTCGCTGATACTGAAGTCGGCATGGTAGGGCCATGCTTCCAACACGGTTCCGAAATTTACAGTACCACAGACCCTCCTTTTGCCCTTACATAGGCAATAACTATACTAATCTGAGTCCAGGTCTATGTTCATAAAGTCATGGAGATGTTGCTGTAGCATCATCCTATTGCTTAGCTCGTCCCTCGATACAGGTTTCCTTACACATGATGTAACACAGAGGCTACACATTACAGGCGCACACTGTATACATAGACAGAACAGGAAAAGAATGGCTAAGATCGTTCCAATGACTATTAGAATCTTCCATCCCCAAGCTGATATCAGTTCCCAGAACCACCCCATTACCGACCAATCTCCTTTATCCATGTGGATAGATTCGGAAATTTTATGCAGTTTGGAGATGGCCTGATAAATTGTCGGAGCGTTATCTGGTATGAAAATACAACAGCTTGATTGGATAACAGTACATACCCCACCACGATCTGCGAGTATGACATCTAGAACCATACGGTTTTGCAACGTCATGAGGCGATCCGCTTGGAGCTCAGCTGTCAAATTACCAAGGGCACCAGCCGTTACATTAACAGTGGTTTCAACTACACGACTCAGTTGTCTCAGGTTCCTACTATTGACCATTGGTCCCCAAAACGGCAGGAAACCCAGGAAAAAGTCTCCCGCTTCCTGACCGGCAGTATCCTCCTTACTAACAATGCCTCTCACAACTCTGGTCTTGTGATAATCAGAGGCAGCAGTAAATGTCGGCGGTAGCAAATTTACAACATAACACGTGCCCGAGAAATCAGGGGTCAACCATGTATATGCTCGATCATTACAAACAAAGTATGTACCCTTGGCAGCCAAAAACGCAGGGGAGAACTGTGATGGAAAAGTGTACGTTTCAGTACAGTCACTCTTCCCTAGTTGAGCTCTTGGATTTTGTCCATTGCCTTGTAAACAAAGGCGACCCATGTGAGGTACAACCCAAATTGGGGATGAACTTTTGCGCTGTTTTTCGCCCAAACTAATGCTATACCCCGTCGCGTTCCAACCTACATAAGCTCGCAACTCATCCTTGGGAATAGATGTATATGCATCAATATCTCTACTCATATCTGCAACTCCTCTCATCAAGGCTTTATTGTTCGAGTTAAGTCTAGTGGAACGTGGTGGTCGCGGGGAGTTGGTTTCAAGCGCAAAAAGAAACATAGTCTGGAATGTCTGGAATGCCCATGATGAACCATTATAGCTAAACGGCAGCACTAGATATGGGATACCCTTATCAATGGTATGCGGCATCAAACCACACACCCAGCAATTCGTTGTGTTCATAACTAGTTGGTGCTGGTGCAGGAGTTGAACAAATGAATTATTTACAAATTCAGAATGTCTAGCTTGTTCGTGTTCAGGCAGAGGGTGAAAAAAGTGTGGAAAAATAGTAGGAGGAGGTGTGGGCTGTACAGTGGGTACAAATGGCACTTGGAAAGACAATAATACACAACCTACAGAAAACATCATTATGCTAGATAGTACAAACAGACATAATACTACAAAACGTTTGCTATTCATTATTTTACATATTCTGCTCTTAAAAATTATTTCCTCAGCGGGTCTCTTCATCTCGAGAAACTCCATCCTCTAATCGTGCCGCTCGCGGCGGATGAGTATCTTCTGCTAAGGAGTACACCTGTCAGTTCAGGGAACGCCCTAGACCAACCAGAACCGTTGACCTAACGTCTCCGGCTTGTACCCCAAAGTCTTGGCGCCGCGACCCTACAGCTAAACCCGGATGGTGGTTCAAAAAATAAAAAATAGAAAAGCTTCTCAGATGAGAGAGCTGCGCTATCCAAAAATACCAAAGGAAAAGAATTTTTATTTGTCCATAGTCCTTGGCCTCAAATTGTACCTGTTTTTCCCAGGTACTGACTGGTCTTGAAACAAGAGTTCAGGCTCTGTGGTGTCCAATCGAATTGACGGCGATATAGCTTCTTGCAGAATGTCGTCACTTTCTTGCTCTGAAATTGTTCCTTTTACACGTGCATCGCTAAAAGGCACAAAACGAGGCACAGTCTCAGCCTCAGAGTCAGCGATCCCCTCCTGGACCCACCAATCATACGGTAGGGGCAAAGGGATCCTCTTACAGTGTATGCCGTGTATCCAATTCTTTTTCCCTTTCACTCGAACCGCTGATCTTTTCGATAGAAGGACGAGGTGGGGGCCGATGCAACGGGGCTCATCATTTTTCGTACGTTGAAAATTCTTAATCAGCACCCACGATCCAGGATTAATAGGGTGTCCTGGAGTTTCAGAGGCCTGGGGCAGAGTATCGTGAACCTGTTGGTGTAAGACACGCAATTTAGCCGTCAATTCATACAGATAATCAAGCAGTACTGGATGTTCGATTTCACAAAATTTTGTTGGTCTTGGCACACCCCATACATTGGCCGGGCAGCCAAATACTATTTCGTAGGGACTAAGTCCCACTCGCGAATGCACAGTCATTCTTGTGGATAGGAGTGCTAAGGGCAGAGCGTCAGGCCATTTAAGACCGCAGCTCGCCTGAATTTTGGCCAACTTAAGTTTCAAAGTGCCATTGTAGCACTCTACTAGTCCAGCTGATTGGGGGTGATTTGCAGCGTGGAACTTCTGCTTAATGCCTAGTCCCTCACACACATCCTTCATCACTCGACCTATAAATTCACTCCTGTTATCACTCCATACCATCCTTGGCATTCTGAACCTAGGGAAAAATTCTTTGACAAGGGCTTTAGCTGTGGATAAGGCCGTATTGTCTTTTAGGGGATATGCTTCTATCCATTTTGAAAAAGCGCAAACAACAACCAGTACATATTTCAAATTGTTGCACCTTTCCATGTGGATGAAATCTAGTTGCAGAACCTCAAATGGGTATGATGGAGGCGCAAAATGACCAGCTGGAGTTGGGGTTCCCCTACCAGGATTGTATTTCAAACATACCATGCAATTTTTGACCACATTCTCCGCACACTTGGGAATTCCAGCATTCTGCCATACTGGAGCCAACAACTTACAAATCCCTTTCACACTGATATGTGCCATTCCATGTGCCATCGTAACCACTGGAAGCACATATGCATCAGGTAACAACCATCGCCAGTGTTCTGACAAATCAACCCAACAACCATTTTCATCCAATTCACCCTTACTTTATTTCCACATACTAAATTCTTTCTCTGTGGCTTCAGCTTGAAGGGACTTCACACTCTCTATCGTGTCTTCATACATTCCAACATCACCAACCCATCTTGCAGGGCCTGCAACATACATTCGGGTTGTCACATCTTTTGCTGTTTCTTTCGCAGTCTCGTCAGCAAATGCATTACCACGCCCAACATCATCGGTAACCTTCTTGTGTGCGCTGCATTTCACAATCGCGACTTGTAATGGCAAGGTCAGTGACTCAAGGAGATCATTCACTAACTGACCATTCTGAATCTTAGCTCCATGCGAAGTCAGGAACCCACGTTCTTTCCACCAACGCCCAAAACTATGGGCCACGCCAAAAGCATACTGACTGTCAGTATATATGTTCACTTTCATTCCTTTCGACAACACGCATGCTCTTGTAAGGGCAATCAATTCTGCTGCTTGGGCTGAACCATGTGGTACACGTGCAGTTTCAACAATCGTGTGCAAAGTCGTGACAGCATATGCAGCAGTCGTATCACCATTCGGAAGCTTGAAGCACGAACCATCCACCCATAAAGTACCATCACATTCAACCAGGGGAGTATCTTTAAGATCCACTCTCCCTTTTGTTTCTTCTTCTGTTCTGAACAGACAATCATGCTGTTCAATCTCATCTGTGTCTGCTGAAATCGGTAATAATGTAGCTGGATTCAGCGTGTTGCACCTTTTTATGTGCACATGGTTTGCTAACAGTGTCAATTCATACCCTGACAATCGAGCACTAGTTAAGTGCTGTGTCTTGGTCCTGTTTAACAATATCTCCACTGCATGAGGAACCATTAAAATCAATGTGGTATTCATCACTAATCCAGCAGACTGTCGAATAGACACAGTTGCTGCCGCTGTGGCTCTTAAACAACTTGGCAATGCCCTCGCTACCGGATCCAAAGTCGACGAAAAATACGCGCATGGACGCAGTCTGTCTCCAAAAGGCTGTGTTAACACTGACAATGCGCAACCATCCTTTTCATAAACATACAATGTAAAAGGTTTACTGTAGTCGGGGGTACCCAACACAGGAGCTGAACATAATGCCTTGCGTAATTCCCAAAAACTTTTCTGACACTCTTCAGACCATGGGACAAGATTCGGTATATCTTTATATGTTAATGCTATCAACGGTTTTGCCAGCAAAGAAAAGCTCGGGATCCAGTGCCTACAGTATGAAGTAATACCTAAGAAAGCACGCACTTCTCTCTGTGTTCTTGGCACGCTCAATTGTGCAATGGCCTGAATTCTCTCTGGGGTCAGTTTCCTTCCCTCCTTCGATAAGAGATGACCTAAATAGGTCACTTCTTGTCGACAATATTGCAGTTTAGAGAGAGACACTTTGTGATGAAAGGCAGACAAGTGACGCAACAATGACGATGTAGCTCCTTTACAAATCTCCTCAGTATCTGCGGCGATTAATAAGTCGTCAACATACTGAATAAGGGTAGCGCCACTAGGTAAAACAAGTGCATCAAGCTGCGCTTTTAAAGCCTGACTGTATATTGATGGACTTTCACAGTAGCCCTGTGGAGCGCGTTTAAAACGGAAGCGTCGACCTCCTAATCAAAAGCCAAAAATGTCTCTGCTCTCCTCTGCAATCGGGATACTAAAGAAAGCATTCTTTAAATCGATCACTGAGAACCAAGCAGCGGAAGCTGGGATCATAGTTAACAAGGCAGTTATATCAGGGACGACTGGAAATTGTGGCACAACTACCTTATTGACCTCTCTAAGATCGATCACAAACCTGTAAACAGGTGGCTGAGAAGGGTCAGTACGTTTTAAAACAGGCAGAACCGGACAATTGCAAACGTTGCCTCTTGTCTCTTCAATTACGTCCTTTTCAATGAAATCATAGATGATTGCTAACAATGCTTTCTCACCTTCATTAGAGATCTTGTATTGGGGAATGCGTGGCAATTTAACATTGGCTTTCAATGTGACCACATATGGCGATATTTCCTAGAGACCCACATCGTTAGGACCAGAAGCCCAAAGGACATCCGGAAGAGACGACAATTCAGCTGGCAGTTTATTCTTCGACAAATACATTGGAGAAATCACTTCCCTACCCAGTGTAAGTTGTACTCCCGAGGGGGAACAATATAATGTCGCATGTAATCTCTTTAACAAATCCAATCCTAACAGGTTTTCACCACATCCTGTTGTTAGGATAAGGGGTGCTTTCAGCTCACAAGGTCCAACAGAAAGGGGCATAGGACTAGAGATCGGGTTCCTAACCGGGGCGCCAGAAAAACCTACTGAAACATTCATTTCGCCAGACAAAGGCGCGCCAGGTAGTTTTGAGCGCATAATAGAACTCTTTGCAGCACCAGTGTCCAGCAGAAAGGGCTCTGTTACACCCGCTGTAGTCACCTTAACATACGGTCCGCTCTGATCCACTGGTACTGAAACAACTCCCTCTCTCTGTCTATGGCTGTCCTAGTAATCATTACCTTCCGTATTATCGTCTTCTACATAATAGTCATTATTATAGTACTGAGCTGTCTTGCCAGTCGCATTGGCTTGCTGATCAAAACTATTTATCGTATTCTGAGGCGGAAGAGGACGCGCGTTCTGGGGAACATTTCCACGCCCTCTACCTCTTGGAGCTTGCTGGCCACCTCTACCTCTTGCGCCATAAGCATTATTCGTGCGCTGCAACAATCTAAGACAATTATTTTTAAAATGACCTTCCTCCTTGCAATATGAACACTGATTGGGACCTATAGGGACACGTGGTTGATAATACCCATACATTTGCTGATTATTCTGAAACTGTTGGGGTTGCTGATAGATACCCTAGGTTTTCCTATAATTATTCTGACCTCCACGTGGCGGATAAGCCTGCTGTAAAAGAACCTTTGTTTTCAATCCTTTCATTTTCTTGTCTGTTCTATCCTTCTCATATAGATCCCTATTTTCGTAATACTGTGCAGTAGCCAGTATTTGCGCTGAAGAGGAAACTCTCCGAATCTTTTAATTTTTTACACAACTCTGGAAGCAAATTATGCACAAATTTATCAACAAATAACCGTTGGCCACCTTCTGTATTCATGTCTTGACCACTGTGGTCGATAAATGTTTCTTCAAACCTGGTGAAGAAATCGGACACTGTTTCATCTTTCTTCTGTTTGCATGCGGATAATTTATCCCACTTTACACGTATTGCGGGCATTAAAGTTTTCATATAGTTAATTATTATACCAGGGAGTTCTGCTACCGCGGGCTCAGGCTTGGCACCACCAACCTGTCTATTGTCTGCATTAATGATATTAGCCCATGTGTCACCTAGTTCTGCAGCATGATCTGTATTACGAATCAATCCCCACAAAGGCTGTGGAACAACATTCCCGAACAACATATCTATGTCAGCTAAATTCATGACACAAGATACTGCTGTCTGTGATAACTCCTTATAATATCCTGCGGGGTTCTTACGGGGGTCGGGCAGTGTCTGTTTAAGCGCTAAAACCTCAGATCGCTTCCAGGGAACATGTACCCAAACACGCTGAAAATGAGCTGGCATAGCAGCAATACCATTAGCGGCATCAGCCGCAACAGCTTCCTTCCATACCGGAGGGACTTCTCTCATAGGGTACTGTCGCACCTTTTTACCAGAGGAGTCAAGCCCAAACAGTGACTGAGAAGGATCCTCAATCCTAAAAGATAGCAATGTCGCAACTGCTTTCCTAACATCGGGACCCACAATCGTACCTTTTCCAAATTCAAATCGCACTTGACACAACTCCTGCGGGCTTGGGTCTAAACCATTATCTTCCAATTCCTCACAGAGGAATTCACACATTTTCTCAAAAACGTATCTGTGTTTTGGTGCTTCCCACTGATGAAAAACATTTACAACAGACCTTACATCATATCTTGAAGGATAAATAATCCACTTATGTGCCATGTGGTCCAATACTTCTTTCTCTCCAGAACCAGGCAGCTGGCTACGCAACTGCGTACGTTGTGAACCAGGGGTCGTACTAGATGACCCAAAGAGAGGCGATATGAAACTAGTGACTGCACTAGCTATTCGTTGTTGTGCAGAAGGAGAAGTTGAGGCAAGAACCGGGGGAAAAACGGAGGGAAGAAAAACGGGTGTAGATACAGATACAGGAGTAGTAGCAGGTAGGGCACCAAGGGAGGCAGCTGATGTGCTAGGTAAAGTCGCAGGGAGCGCAGAAGAGGTAGGTAGCAAAATCGGCGTCCCCTGGGAAGGCTGCGCTGCAGGGACAGGAGCCGGCTGAGGAAGAGCTGGTGGCTGCAGGAAAGATTGCGGTGCATTAGCTGGAGGCTGTATATTTAAGGGTTGCTGGGGTGCTGTAGCATTTTGCGCATACGGGGGTGGTGAACTTAGAAAATGCAACATTAGGGGGTCTTTCTCCTTTTTTTTAGCATCTTGCTGAAGGGGCGGCAAAACTGGGTAACATTTATCAATGACTAGTTTGCGTTGCCTGTGCAACTGCTCATTCATTTGGTCCTCTTCATTATCTTTAAACTGCAAAGCTGCTTGCATTACCGACATACCTCTCTCTTTTTTATTTTTCTTTGCTAATTTAATTTCTTTTTGTTTGGCTTCTTTTCGCCATAGGCGGAAAGAATCAAACATCGCCGGCCGGGCTTTCTTCTTGAATAATTTAACTTCTAGGTTATCTAGGATTTCTGTGTCGAAACTACCATTTTGGGGCCATTTTAAAACACCATCCTTCCTGGTGTATCGGATCCATACGCAATGGGGCCCACGCCATGTTTCACATAAAGCTCATAAGTTGGAGTTCCAATTGGAGGAACCGGGCACGAATCCTCTAATCGGGAATCCCTTTTACAACCAAAACAAAACAAATTTCCAAATATACTAGAACCAGGCATCTTCTCTCACTAGTCTAGTTTCATACTTCAAAGGATTATCGAATACGATTGTCTCGTGAATACACGAGTCCTCTGGCTTTGGCACTTGCAAGTCCCAAATCAAAGCGATCCCGAAGGATACCAAAATCCCGAAGGATACCAAACAAACTGGGAGACGCTCCACTTATACTTAACTGAGGTATCGATGACTTCACCAGAAGACTCTCTCAATTGTTTCGCTCTACCAAATCGTCAAGGGTCCAAAACAGGGCGATAGTCAGGGCAGCAGTCCTTCGTAGCCGTCGGGACGCGGAGAACCTCGCAGAAAAGACTTTCGGACCACGTCGACATGCAGGGGTCGATGAAGTGGCGGCCTTCCTCCAGAATTTCCACACGAAGCTCCCCACGAACCTCTGGCTTGGACCAGTACCACTGAAATCGCCCCGAGTTGGGCGCCAACTGAAGTACCGGGTTTTTAGAACCCAGCGGTGCAGGGGAACACACCCTAAGACTTCGGGTTCTTCCTGTTTCAGACCTACAGAAACACAGAGTCTTCTAGATGAAATCAAAGATCGTATTTATTGGCTGCAGACCAATCACAGGTATCCGAGAAGTACAACACGATGTATGTTCTCAGGAGACTGCCCCCGAACCAAAAACAAGTCTTTACTTATATACACAAATTTACACTTGGGGGCAACACTGCCCCTATTTTACAAGTGGTCATTCACATATTTTAGTTTCAAAGAAACAGCAGAGCCATAATGACAATCCCACATTTCAGTTCATTAAGCATACAGTCATTTTACCCAGCAAGGTTCAGAACCCTTATCAGATAACAGCGGACCCCAATAAAACGGCACCTCCTGCTCATAAAACAAGCCATAAAGTAGGAAACAGAGTCAGGTGTGAAATAGCTTAGTCAGAGATCGTGTGCGAACAAGGACTTTATGATGGGTCGAGTCCTGATGCTAATCACATTAGGCCGCGAGAAAAGGAACTGGCCGGACAGGATTGACCTCGAGCAGCGGAGTCAGTTTGCACAGGTCACAGAGAAGTCATAGAAGGTTTACGTGTCCTTTAGGCCTAGGCATGGCCTTTGTGCGCAGCCTATGTGAGGGCAACCACAAAATGGCTACTGTTCTAAAATGGAACCCAAGGGTTCAATATGTGGTATCGTATGCACGGTGAATTCATCAGTGAAACATGACGAAAACATACATACCACATTTGACATTTGCGGTTCGCTGATACTGAAGGCGGCATGGTAGGGCCATGCTTCCAACACGGTTCCGAAATTTACAGTACCACAGAGTGTGCGTGTTTGTGCTCATGTCTACGTTTGGGTGTGCGTGCAAGCATGAGTGTGTGTTTGTGCACATGCCTGCATTTGGGAGTGCATGCAAGCATGAGTGTGTGTGTGTGTTTGTGCACATGCCTGCAATTGGTTGTACGTGCAAGAATGAGTGTGTGTGTGTGAGTGTGTGTGCTTGTGCACATGTCTGCGTTTGGGTGTGCGTGCAAGCATGAGTGTGTGTGTGTGTTTGTGCACATGCCCGCATTTGGGTGTGTGTGCAAGCATGAGTGTGTGTGTGAGTGTGTGTGTTTGTTCACATGCCTGCATTTGGGTGTGCATGCAAGCATGAGTGTGTGTGTGTGTGTGAGTGTGTGTGCTTGTGCACATGTCTGCATTTGGGTGTGCGTGCAAGCATGAGTGTGTGTGTGAGTATTTGTGCACATGCCTACATTTGGGTGTGCGTGCAAGCATGAGTGTGTGTGTGTGCACATGCCTGCATTTGGGTGTGCGTGCAAGCATGAGTGTCTGTGTTTGTGCACATGCCTGCATTTGGGTGTGCATGCAAGCATGAGTGTGTTTGTGTGAGTGTGTGTGCACATGTCTGCATTTGGGTGTGCGTGCAAGCATGAGTGTGTGTCTGTGTGAGAGTGTTTGTGCAAAAACAACAGTTGATGGACAGAATGCAGAACAATGTCATACATTCACCCCAGTACAGAGATCTGGGCCTAAATCCATCGATTTTTTTGCTCACCATGCCATTCCAGTTTAAACCCAGCCATATGCAAATCAGTCTTGACCCTGTGCCTCATGGGTACAGGGTCCTCCCTGGACTGGAAACAAGCATCCTAGGACCGATTCATGTTTGTGCACATGCCTGCATTTGGGAGTGCGTGCAAGCATGAGTGTGTGTGCATGATTGTGTGTGTTTGTGCACATGCCTCATTGCAGAGATTCCCCCACGACTGCGAGGCATCCACCACGAGTGCGGAGATTCCCCCACGACTACGAGGCATCTGCCACGAGTGCGGAGATTACCCCACGACTGCGAGGCATCCGCCACAAGTGCGGAGATTCCCCCCATGATTGCGAGGCATCCGCCACAAGTGCGGAGATTCCCCCACGAATGCGAGGCATCCACTACGAGCGCAGAGACCTTTTGTAAATCCGGCCCTAAATGCTTTGCAAAGATAATGATAAATCTAATGAGTAATGATCCCGCATATTTATGTTTCATACACATTAAGGAGCCGCCAGCTGAACACGCCATCTGTAGTTACCCAGGAAGCAGGCAGGGGCTCGACGGACGATGATGCATTTGTGCAGTCGCAAATGGTCTGTTTCGCACATCAGACCATTTTCTACCGCAAAAATGCATTTTGATATCTATTCAAATCAAATTGAGACTCTGTAACGGTACTGAACCGCACTTTGGAATTGTAAATACATATTGATTTAGTATTTGGAAGGGGCGTGTTCAGGGCGTCCCTTGCCAATACCGTATCAGAATGGGATGTATTCATAATTTGCGTCCGAAATGTAGTCGTAAAACATTCACATTTTACCACCAACTCAAAGTTGGTGTGTTGGAAAGTGGGTTAATAGTAGTGGTAAAGATATATCTACCACTGACAATAAGGCCACTAACATGTCTAGGGCTTAGTACAGGTCTCAGTAAATTATTCCCCAGCGCAACCCTGGGTAGCTTGGCTGTAAGTAGGCTGGCTTAATTCAGGAGACAGGTATGTAAAGCATTGAAAAACACCAGTTCAGGAAAGTTAACAAGAGGGCAAGATGGCATACACCGGGTCGGACGAGTGAGCAACTAACTCCCGGCTCCCCCTCCCTTCTTTCGGTGTGTTTTTGAAATACAAGAGGAACGGCTCTCTTACTGGAATAGACTCAGAAAAGTGGGAGAGACTTACTAGTGGAGCCTGAGAGATTGAAGTGGTGTCTTTAGCAAGCAAGGTGTTGTCTTCGGCGGCAGCATTGGAGAAGGAACCGGCAGCGTTGTAGTATGCAGCTCTTATCAGAAGCGGCGAGCTCGCTGGTGGCATGAGGCACGTCCTACCAGGTGCAGACATGGCGGTAAGCCTCCCAAGTTGGCCAGAGGAGGGAAGACTAGAGCAACTGTGGATGCAGCCGCAGGGAGCAGAGCCACTTCTACTGGGCGCAGTATGCGTATGGCGTTAGATGGAGCAGTAGGAAGCATGGATAACCCATCCCAAGGAGGTGAGCAAGGGGCGGAAAGTAAAAAAGTTCCACAGATATTTTTGTCAGGGAGCAAAAGAAAGTTTACAGCCCGCATGTTTCCAAGGTAGATGCCGGGAAAATGATGGCTGGGACATCCGGAAATTTGGACTGCACTGAGGCAGGCAGCATATTCCAGGGGCAGTAGGTGTCTGAGGATCATTCCATAAAGAACAAATCAGGGTATTTACAAAATATCGTAGAGAGTGGGGATGATGCTAGGAAGCCTGGGGCAACTGCAGATAATAACCCAATAATATTAAGCATACATGAGAGGGTGGCGAAATCAAAAATTGCAGAATGTGCTGCCTCTATGGGATCTATGGCTGATGGAGTTTCGGAAGAGGTTGACCTTGGAGGAGCTTGTGGGGATGTTGGCAGAGAGAACGATTCAGGGGAGAAATTCTTTTCTGTGTCGCATCCCTCGGATACATCGGATGACGAATGCACACTAGGCCCTAAATCGCCCCTTCAGGAAGGATGAATAATGAGTGCTGGAAGTGACCAAAACAGTATAAACCTGGAGTATGAAAACTCTGATTTGTTGACGGTGCGCAAACAAATTGCAGTTAAGGAAAAGGTGCAGCAACCGGAAGAAGTGAATAGCTAGCTGTGGGACTACTCTTCCTCATTAGAGTGTCACCTGAAGGAGTAAAATCTGCTGGACGTACTATGGGAGATACAGTAGAAAAGCAGGATGAAGACATTTTGCTGGTATCAATATATCAAAGCATTTTAGACCACAGAGTTTAGACCCAAGCAGAGAATTTAAAAGCGCACACTGCTTGTCGGAGACTACAGAATACTGTTAGGAGGATTGCCAAAGCTTGTAATGAATTTACGGATAGAATGAATGAAGCAGAAGCACGTATATCTATGCTAGAGGATGAAATGGCAGCCCAAAAGGTGACTACAGAAGCTATATGTTCATATAAGGATGGCACTCAACGAAAGCTTGTCGATTTAGAGAATTGATTACGATGGAACAACTTGAGAATATTAGGAATCCCTGAGGGAATGGAGGGCCAGGATGTTCACAAATTTGTGGTGGAACGTTTTGCAGAGGCCTTTCCTGAATTGTCGATGTGGACCTTGGCCAGTGAAGTTCAAAGGGCATATAGGTTCCAATTTAAACAACAGACAGCCAAAGCGGGACAGCCTGCCCTTAGGCCAAGAGCGATTTTGATTTGTCTGAATAATTTCTTTGCGCGTCGGGCTGTATATGATATTGCGTGGCCGGATAGGAAAAGGGCAGGGCATCCAATTTTTTGTTAGGCCTGATTTTTGCCACCACACGGTGAAAAAAAGGTGGCAACTGCGCCAATTAATATCTCCATTTCAATGCAAGGGGTCACAAGCCTTTCTGTTGACTCCGGCTACATTGAAAATAATATATAAGATTTGTTGCATTGGAAATCTGGAACACAACTCATGACAGACTATCTCTTTTTTAGGCTGTCCACCACAACTAGCCTTGAGGAAGACCCGTTTAGACATCCATTAATCAGGCTGTTAATAGGGTCGAAACGTCGGCGTATAACGTTGGCTCAGCTACAATAAGTCTCTTGGTTGTGAATAATGAGCACTTTCGCCATCCACCGGAGACATTGATTGATGTTGTTCTGACCATTTTTCATTTATATATCCTTCTTGATTTTTTGTAAATATTTTTCTCCACACCTGTATATAATATGTTCACATCACCACATCACTAAGCACTGCACATATATGTCACCAATTTCTATACACTGACCTCTTGACAGCCTTGTAAATGTACATTCAGATTGCCAGATTTAGTAAGAAGTAAAATTGACATTCTACGAAGTTCAGGATTGTAAGGCATGCCATAGGGGTGACTGATAGGTTTATATGTGCAGTGATATAGAATAGATATAGTGAACCTATACCTAAGTAAGGGGTGCATGCACCACCTTACACAGGCTGCTGTAGCAGACCTGTGGTGTCAAATTTGAATGGTCTCCCAGGGGTTGGCATAATACATGCTTCAGCCGCTGGGAGGCCTCTGGGGTACCTAGGCCCTGGGTACATAGTATACCATATACTAGGGTCTTATAAGGGTACCCCAGAATCCAATCTGGATTGTAACTTAATGACATCCAATCAATTTAGGGAGAAAGCAGATAAACTGGGGTCCTGATTAGCAGGATCCCAGTCAGTCTAGTCGAAAACCAGCAAAACACCAGGAAAAAAGTGGGGGTAACCATGCCGTCAAATTCCACCTTCCTACATTGTTTTCCTGGAGGAAGAAGATAAGAATTGTTGTGAGGGGGGGTACATCGGGTAGCAAGAAAGCACCGCATCGCAAGGGCCATAGGCCCTATTGCCTGAGTATTGGGAAAAGGGAGGAGGGTGGGTGGGGGAGAGTCGGGGTCACAGGGTTTGGGGTGTGTGGGGTGTATGGGGAGGGTCCTGGTGTGGTGAGTGAGGAGTGGGGGGGAAAAATCAATCCATAACAAAGGAAATATGGCTATTATAGCCATCTTAGCTGTTTGTAAAGAAACAACATGCAAGATGATATATAGTGTAGCAAGGCATGGCGGGCAGGGGGACAGTTTGTGGGTTACAAGTTTGCTCGTTCAATGTATGTGGCTCGAATAATATTGGTTAAAGGCAACGGGTAGCGGCCGATTAACGACTAATGAAGCCTGACATTCTGTGTGTACAGGAGACACATTTATCTTGGGCCAAGCGTACGGTATTAAAAGAGCTCAGATATATATTAATTTTTGGATCCCGACAGACCACTACAAATAGGGGTGTAGCTATTTTGGCTCGACAGGGAATCTGAGGGACTGGGAGGATATTGGCAGATAATGTTGGCGGGTGGGCTATTGCAGAATATTTGGTAGGTGGCACCAAGGTCATAATATGCACAGTATACGGATCAAATTTAGGTGAAGCAGCAATATTAGAAGGATTAAATGTCGAGTTGGCTTTGTGGGATGCCCCGCTGAGTCTATGTGGGGATTTTAACATCCACTTGGATTGTCAGGAGAGGGAGTTAAACAATAATAAATATGGGGGCCGAAAACCCAAGATTATTAAAGCATTACAGTAGCTTATGGGGGATCATGGACTGTTAGACGTGTGGCAGTCCCTGAACTATCCGGACCCTGAATATACTTTTTACTCTTATTCCCACCACAAATTAGTTAGGCTGGATTATGTTTTTATTTCTAATGTACTTACGGTGGGGGCAGGAATGCAGGTGTGGCACAGGATTACGGCGGTCCGCTGTTATTGGATGTTTTCACTATCACCCAAAAGAAGGGCAGAGCTTTTGCCTCTGGTTGGAAGCTCCTATTGGATAGCTCTTACGTCAATCACATTAAAAGCTGGAGATTAATAGAGGTTCCACCTCTAGGGCCATGGTATGGGATGCTCTGAAGGCAGGATTGAGGGGTGAAACACTTAGTTACGGATTAGGTAGACAGAAACAACAGCAGATTACTATACAGGGTCTCATGGATGATCTTAGGATAACGGAGCAGGAACTAATTCAAGGAATAAGGAGGGGAGCGGAGGTAAGGGGAATGGAAGCCAGGATAGCCTGTTGTAAAGCTAAAATCAACCGGGTGTGGAGTAAGGAAATCGCGAGTCAAAATAATATTCATAAGGAGGAAAGGTCTGGATATGAGGAAGCTACAGGGCGCTGTCTGGCACAAAGGTTACCGGTTAAGCAATCTTTACAAAAAATAACCGCATTGGTTGATCGTGCAGGGAATACGGTGGAAACGATGGAGGGTATTTTGGGAGTATTTCATGCCTTTTACAAAGAGTTATATACACAGTGAATGTAATGAGCAAGCTATCCATGTATTTTTTCAACAATTAGAGGTAGTTGACTTAAGACAAGAAGAATTGGAAGTACTCGATACCCTGATATCAATCGAGGAGTTTGAGGAGGCAATAGGGTCTTTGGCTAGGGAAAAAGCAGCCGGACCAGACAAATTACCATTTGAGGGTCATGGAACGCGGTTCCAGGTGCTTAACCCCTTCAGTACCCGTGACGAGATAGTCTTGTCATGGAGCGCGGTTGCGCTGTGCCCATGATGAGACTGTCTCGTCATGAACCCCGCCCGCTAATGAAACGCCCGGCACAGGGCGTGGAAAGGGCGGGGCACTGAAGAGGTTAAGGAGGATATGCTGGTTACATTTCAAGAGGCACAATTGGGGAACCCGCCATGGTATTGGGAAGAAGCCAATATAGTAGTATTTAAGAAGAAAGACCAACCTTCGGATTTGCCAGGGTCTTACAGACCAATCTCCCTCTTAAATGTGGATGGTAAGGTCTACGCCAAAATTTTAGCAACTAGATTGGCGCGAGTAATCACCCCCTTGGTATCTATCCATCAGCATGGATTTATACCTGGCAGGAGCATGGTCAACCATACAAATAGAGTAGTTACTTTGATAGATTTTGCTAATATACAACAAAGTAGGCTAGGATCGATATTTCTCGATGCCAAAAAGGCGTTTGACTGTGTCCCCTGGTCATTTTTATGGGCTGTTTTGCATAAGATGGGGTTTGGCCCAGACTTTATCAGAGCTATCCAAGCAATGTATAAATCATCGATGGCTAGGATCTGTATAATGGGCAAAGATTCGGAGCCTGTGTATATAAACATGGGGACAAGACAGGGGTGTCCGTGCTCCCCGTTGTTATTTGCCCTGTACATTAATCAGTTTTTGACAATGTTGGAAAAGAGTAATACAATTAGCTCTATGTTCTGTGGGCAGTACCACGCACAGGTCTTAGCTTACGTAGATGATATTGCTGGGGCGACCTCAGATTCAGGGCAAGAGATTTTAGAGATAGAGCGGTTGGCTTATATATTCGGGGAGGTATCAGGGCATAAGTTAAACCCAACGAAAACACAAATTGTATGCACCAAAGCGGCCTGCCCCAGAGATGTTCGTGTAACTGAGGAAGCCACGTATTTTGGTATTAAAATTAGGATGTGCCCACAGGAGGCAATAGAGGGTAACTGGGGAGGTATGTTGCCCGTGATTAAACAGCAGTTGGATCGGCTGGAATGCTTGCATCTCTCACTTGTTATGTATTATTGTAGGGCAGAGCTGACACGAACACAACTACAGACATTACAATCCATGCGTGATAGGTTCTGTGGGGGCAAAGGAAATCTCGGAGGGCATCTAAATTGATGATGCTAACACGCAGTCGTGGGGGCTGGGAAGTCCCTCATTTTCCATTTTGCTCTTATGCTGGTCTCCTTCAGAACATGCGGATATCGTGATCAGGGGAGGAAGTGGGCGCATTGGCGGCGACACCATCAATATATCCGATGCTGCCGGCGTCGTCAGCTCGAAACTGCTCATTTACATTTGTGGGGCCAAGGTATTTTAAGAAAACACGATTGAAGGTGGTGGTGGCGGCGGATAAGGTATGGGAGGCAGTACGGAGGATGCTAGAGACTCCTGAGGTATGTTTTTATACCCCTACTAACTCCACAATAATGCTACCTGCTATATTTTGGGATCTTAGAAGAGATAAACGGAGAGCTAAGGGGATACGGCAATTAGGAGATTTATTTGAAGAAGAAGGGCTTGCTTCATTTGCATCTTTAGCGGACAGATTTAGTCTGGAAAAAACTGTTTTCTTTAAATGTCTGCAAATACGAGACTACTTATGGAAACACCAGAAGCAGAAGGGGCTGAAGACTAACCCTTTAGATGGGGCAGTTAAACGGGCAGCTAAAATAGGGGTACTGTACGGTACGTTAATGGAGACGCAGCAGACGATCTGGAAGCCCAAGATAGGAAATGGCGTGTACGGCTAGGACAGGAAGGGGTGTATAGGCAACAATCTATAGATATTGCGGGAACACTTTTGGTTTCAGCTAACTTGAAAGCCCAACATTTCAAGTCACTATGTACCTTGTATCATACTCCTGCGAGGATGATGGAATGGGGGGGATCAAATGATGGGAAGTGTTTTCGATGTGCAATGGAGAAGGCTGATATCACACATATCTTTTAGGTTTGTACTTATCTAACTCAATGGAGGGGGCATATTGAGGGGGTTTTGTCTGAAATTACAGGGGTGGATATTCATATAACAATGCATGTTATGTTAACCGGAGTTGGTGACACCCTAAAGTGGGGCCAACGGGGCATCCATTTAGATATTTAATATTTATGACTGTGGCGGTAGCGCGGCTCTGTGTTGCGTCAGTCTGGCTGCAGTAGGAAGCCCCTTTGTTTGAGATGTGGCGGGCTACATTTTATAATATTTTTATTTTGGAATTCAGCCTCTATTCTCTCAAATCAATGAAAAGACAAAATTTAGGCCCTGAGATTTGGGGGTCCATGATAGAGCATATGAAATGAGATTGTCTTCCAGTTAGCTTCTACCACACCTGGTTTTTGTTTTGTGTAATTGCTGGCCACTATATTGTATAGTTTGTATGCTGTGTAAGGTACGTGGCTGATTTTTGGTTCCTAATGCTTGGTGTTAAAGTATTTATGTAACTGATCTCGATTGCCATTTGTTATGGATTGGAAAAAAAAAAGACAAACACCAGTTCAGTACATAATTAAGGGACACAACACACAATAAAAATCTTGCACTAATGTACAAAACTAAGAAATATTTCTATCTTTAAAATGGCACCAAAACAAAATATATCCAATATAGCGAACCGGAGATATGATTTTTAGGTCTCGCCTTTCTATCGCGTAAGCGATCGCAAAGCGAGACTATAGAAAACGGGTAAGAAAAGTGCTCCCAAAAAGCGGATTGCATGGCTAGCACGCACACAATCACGCGCATCGTGCAGCCATGCAATTCGCTTTTTAGGAGCACTTCAAAGGGTCCGCTCCCCCGCCCCCAAGCGCGCGCGCACCACGCTCCGCCGAGCTTGTCTTTTTTTTTTAACTTAAAGCGGGAGGCGCGCGTGCGGCCAATGCTTGTTTTTTGTTGTTGTTGTTAACACCAGCTTTCCCAGGCTCTTCCTCCTCCTCCCCCCCACTCCTAAGGTTCAGCTGCCTCCTTCCGGGCTCAACCTCAAGCTGCGCAGGAAGATTAATCCTTTTAGGCGGCTACTTTTTCTGCACCAACTCGGACTGTGCTTTAGTAGAAGTTGAACCTTTTCAGGAGTTACATGTTTCTAAAGTAACTGAAGTGTTTTTGTGTAAAGAATGGATGTAGAGATTATATACTGCGTGCTCCCGCCCCATGAGAAAGGAAACACAGGGGCTGGGTGACAGTAGGGTGAGGGGTGTCTTTCAGTTCTGGAGTGCACTATCGCACACAATTGGGTCCGTAGACTCGACTTGCGCAGGAGCACACCACAACAATAGCTTTGCATACAGCACGTCATGCGGCACGTTGTGGTTTCTAGGCGTTGTAAATGACAGTTGTATGTCTTCAAACCCTTCAGTGTTCCGCTTCCCTTACAAAAAAGTAAGTTTCACGTAGATAATAATGACACAGAAGAAACCGCATTATGCAGAGCACTAACAAAAATAAAATAATATATTTTATAACGCAAGGAAGTGAAACCCTGGGGGGGTGAGAGGATGTGGCTTAACGGACAAGGCGGCCGACCTTGAATCTGAGAAACCAGGTTCGAGTTTGGCAAAAGGCTCACAAATCCTGTGATTCTGGCCAAATCACGAATCTCCCTATGCTTAGTAATGAATGTGTCCCTCTGTTATGCAACTGGTGCTCGTGTAAAGTGCTCTGATACCTTTGGTTCGAGTTCGCGCTATATAAATCTTCCGTAACGTTTCTCATACCCCGGGGGTGTGCGGTGTGTTTTTTTGTTGTTTTTAACACCAGCCCTCCCAGGCTCTTCCTCCTCCTCCCCCCACTCCGAAGGTTCAGCTGCCTCCTTCTGGGTTCAACCTCAAGCTGCGCAGGAAGATTAACCCTTTCAGGCGGCTACTTTTTCTGCACCAACTCGGACTGTGCTTTAGTAGAAGCCGCACCTTTTCAGGGCAGCGTTACACAGCAGGGTTAATGGGAGTGCCTTAGCAGATCTAGCGCCTGGGGCTTATTTTAAACACGGAGCTACATGTTTCTAAAGTGATCTGGCTATCCCGGGTTTGATCTGAGCCACCACGACAGCTTGCAGTAGAAGAGGCTCCCTGCACTGCATTGAGGTGTTAACACGCAGCACACTCCAGACAAAGGCCTACAAGCAGATCTGATCAAGGCCCTTTCACATTCAGGGACGCAGGGCAATTGGTTCGGAATTTACAAGCTCTAAACAAATGTCCGCTTCCTTTCATCTTGATTGATTGATTGATTGAGATTGTTCTTATAGAGCGCGACTATCACTCCGCGAGGAGTATCTTGGCGCTAGCGTCATACGGTGAAGAGGAAAACAGGGTGTGAATTTACTGAGAATAACTAGATTAGAGCAAGACAGCAATCCTCCGGTATGCTATAAATCCAGGTTTGAAGGTCTTTCCTGAATGAAAGTTCAGTGTTGCACAGTTTGATCTGAGCTGGGAGTTTGTTCCAAGCTCTGGCCCCCAAGAAAGCTAGGGTTCTTGCGCCTTTTAGTTTGTATCTGAAGTTGGGAAGTTTAAGAAGATTAGCCGAGGAGGATCTGAGCACTCTGGTGGTGGTGTATGGGGTGAAGCGTGCCGACAGAAATTTGGGGCCGGCCCTCATCTTTGCCCTGAACGTAATAAGAAGAATCTTGAAAAGGATTCTTTTAGGGACCGAGAGCCAGTGCAGTTGATTCAAAGCTGCGGAGGCTGAAGACTTTCTGGGGAGTTTAAGAACCAGGCGGGCTGCGGCATGTTGTACCACCTGAAGCTTCTTAAGGACTGACTTATTGACTCCAGCCAAGAGTGCATTACAATAATCAATACGAGAAAGTATCAGGGCCACAGCTACAGACTTTCTTGCAGACAAAGGAAGAAACCGGAAGAATTTTTTTAGGGTTTTAATTAAACTAAAACACATCCCTGCAACTGCTTTGGTGTGGGGGAGAAAAGAGAGGGAGTTATCAAATTGGACTCCCAAATTCCTAACAACTTTCACAACCTCTGGTGGTGGGGTTGCTCCGTCGGGCCACCAATTGGACGGCTGGAAGAGAGTATCCACCCCAATAGGGAGGATCTCTGTTTTGTCTGTATTACACTTTAAATGATTGATCGACATCCATTGAAGGACCGTAGTCAAACAAAGTTTAAAGTTCATCTCGGCTTGCGTAGAATCATTCTCCAAAGAAATAATCATTTGGGTGTCATCCGCGTATGACATAACCTCAATCCCAAAAGAAGTAATCAGAGTAATAAGGGGAGCCATATAGACATTAAAAAGTAATGGGCTTAAGGAAGATCCCTGAGGTACTCCTGCAGTAATGGATCGTTCGGAGGAGAGAAAGGGGCCTAGAGTGACCGCCTGTCTCCGGAAGGTCAGGAAGGATTTGATCCACCTCAGCACCATACCAGAAATACCGCTGCATTCGAGACGTCTCAAAAGAATGTCATGAGAGATCGTGTCGAATGCAGCCGATAAATCCAAAAGAATCAAGACGGCCCTCTTGCCCCTATCTGCAATCATTTTCAAGGATTCGGAGACCTCAATAAGGGCTGACTCTGTAGAGTGTTTGGGCCGAAAACCAGCTTGACATGGATGGAGGGTGTGTTGCTCTTCAAAAAATTTAGTTAGCTCCTTTAAGACAAAGATTTCCGTAATTTTGCCCAGAATTGGAAGAAGTGAAATGGGGCGCAAATTTGAGAGTACTGCCGAGTCAAGATGTTGTTTCTTTTTTAAGGGTTTGACCAGAGCCAACTTCCAATCAGTTGGTACAATGCCCGTCCTGAGAGACGAGTTGACAATCTGATTTATCATCGGATTTACTACCTCCAATAATTGATGTAGAAATGACGGGGGGCAGGCATCCACTGGAGACCCTGATTTGCATTTTTCAATGGCTATGAGAGTCATATCCAATGAAACCGGTTCAAAAGTAGAGATGGAGGCAGAGCTATCCATCAGCGGGGTGTCGGAGATGGAATTGCAGTCTGGGAAATCTTTCTGAATTTTGAGGATTTTTTCCTCAAAGAACAGGGAGATCTGATCACAGAGTGACTGAGAAGCTAAAAGGTCCCTATGTTCCGCCCTAGGTTTAGTAAAAGACTCCACAATTTTGAAAATCAATTTCTGATTATCTTTGGCAATGTTAACTTTTTTTGTGAAAAATTCCTTTTTTGCTAATGGAACCTGAGAAAAATACGCTTTCCTAAAAATTTTTTTTTGTTTCTCCATATACCCCCTTCTTCACTGTCGCTCCAGTTGTCTGCAATGTAGTCGTGCTCGGGCCAATTGGGGAGTGAACCAGGGAGTATTTAGGTTTTTAGGTTTTAGCGGCTTGCTGTTCATGTCCGAAGGCATGAGAGCCTTGCCAACATTAGTCAGCCAGGACTGAAACAGGCGAGAGTCTATCTCTGTATTGCCTGTCAACGTGGGAGCAAGAGCGTTAGCCGTCCTTAGTAGATTAGGATTTTTAGCAATCTGTGCCCATGGAGGCCCTTGCTGAGGATTGTTAAAATATTTTGCTATCTGTGTCTTCGGAGGCATTGTGATTCTAAGGGGAATGAAGGAATGGTCATACCAGATTGAGGGAGAGGGGGTGTCTGCCACGAGCCAGGGTAAGTTAGAACAGACCCCGTCAAGGGTATGTCCTGCCAAATGGGTAGGACCATTCACTATTTGTTGCAGCGAGAATAAGTCTAGGACTTGAAGAAAATTACCTGTCCTCTAAGTGAAGATTGAAATCACCTAAGAGAGTAAAATTAGCGTATTTAGGCATGAAGTAACTCAGGGAGTCACTAAGAGAGTCAATACATTTGGTGTTTTGACCAGGGGGCCGGTAAATAAGGGCACCTGAGAAGCATGAGGTGGCGTTTAAAGAGAGGCAGAAGCCTAAACATTCGGCTTCTACCATCGTGTCTGGTTCAAAAAAAGTGCAGACAAGAGAGTCACGTAGGATGATGGCCAGCCCTCCACCCCTCCCCACCAAACGGTCCTTCCTCTGTATCAGATAGCCCGGTGGAACTGCGTCCGCAACATCCGGGCTACTCCAATCCTTCAGCCAGGTCTCTGCCACAAACAGAGTATCCAATTGAGAGTCTAAAATGAGATCTCTAATGTCCTGACTGTGTTTGCCCATGGATCGTGCGTTAATGAGACCTCCTATAAGTGAACCCCCCTTTTTAACATTGCGAGAGCTAGAGATTAATTTCTGAGTGGAAACTCCTGTCGCGAGTACGAACGGAAGATCTAACAAGCATGTACGACACGAACAAGCTCCGTAAATGAGGTCTGGAGAAGAATGTTGACAGGGAGATTTAAAATTTAGGCTTTTTAGGACATCAGCCTGGTACCTTCTCCTAATAGGTTGGACAAAGCATTCCATCCTTGTCCCGTCCTTGGCGCGGACGGGCGCAGACGGGCTTGCCTTAGGCGCGCCTTCGGCGCGCCACCGGCGCGCCTGCTGCGCGCGTCCGCTGCGCGTCCGGTCCAGCGTGATTGAAGTAGCTGGCCGGCGCGTGAATCCCCAATCACCGCCCTTCCTGGAGGGTCTACCAACAAGGACGCTGGTTGGCTGAGGCGTAAGAGGGTGTGTCCACTTCCCTCCAATCGAACGACAGCAAAGCCGGCGTTGGACCGAGGAAGCGGAGACAGTAAGCCCACAAAGTGTTCAGTTTAAAATCACAAGAATCAAACACATTCAATACTTTAAAAGCGATAAAAAAGACATCAGTTCAATTAAAATAAAGGAGAACTGCAAGGTTTGAAATTATCTTTTTAAAAGCAGGAAAGTGCAGATGCGAGACCTAACATGTGCAAATAGCAGACAAAATCGCTTCGAACAGTAATTCCCCCCAGATCAACCACAAGCAGCAAAAAACGATATGCAGTTTTAAAACACAGGATGAGGGGTTTCCTCACCATGTAATCTTGGGAGGGCGGGGTGACGCAGGGGGCAGAGGGAAGCGACGAATAGTGAAGTATGTGACTTTTACAACTTCCTCTGGGCAGACAGCCTTCCAGCGAATTTACCCGGGAGCACTGTCCATGCGGATGAGCAGAGAAGTGGACACAAACATTACTGTATTCTGCACTGTTGAACAGTTAGACAGTAACACGCGCCTGATCTGTATAAATGCTTACTGCTGTTCTGATCAAAGCCAAACCCGAGGCAGCGAATAAGGGATTACATTGCCGCACTGAGCTATAGTCTTATTTAAATAGGGTTAACTTTACAGTACAAGCATTTGCAAAGCAATAGGTCTCGCATTTATAGGAGTTTGAGCTATTGGCATTGTAAATGACAATGCTTTTTTTTTAAGTTTGGTTATTTAAAACATAAATAAAAGGCACTGTCATTTATAATGCCAATAGCTCAAACTCGTATAACTGCGAGACCTATTGCATTGCAAATGCTTGTTTAAAGAATGAACACTTTCTATCACTTCTTCAACTTTTGGATTTTTTTCCCAAAGTTGCTCCAAACTTCTGGAACTTCTTCCTGAAGTTCCTCTTGAGGGTCCAAAACAAAATCTAAGGGTCTGGAAGCTCCAAAATGTTAATTGAAAGCTTGGAACCACAATTCCCGCAATGCACCAGGCCAAAAGCCTTAAGAGTCCCTTGAAGCGCTCCAGGCAGGAGACTCTTGGTGGAGTTGATGAGGGTGAGCTCTGTTAACCTGTAGCTTGTAGGGTGTCCACTCGTTATTCCTCTCGAATCAATGTACATCCAGAGGGCTGCGGTTCCAGATAACGCAGCAGGCGCAGTCGGTCACAGTGCAGGGCCTGATGGAGCAAATCAAGATTCCAGCTTGGCAATCCTTCTTTTCTTAGTTTCAAGCAGCAGAGCAAGTCTTAAAACTTCTTTCTTGTATACTTTAGGATACATTCAACAATGGCATATCGTTGGATTTATGATTACCCTTCCCCTAAGTCCTTGAAGGGTATTTTTTTAAATTTCTAGCTAGAGTTATGCGTTTGTAAACTATTGCACTATTATCCGATGGGGCTAGGTTTCTACAATGTGGAACTGAAATGGCTAATTTTTCCAACACCAGGGCATATAAAACGTATGTTATAAGGACCCTGTTTATAGCTATAGGACCCCCACCCCTGGGACCCCTAGGGGAGTCTTTAGGGGTCCAGAATATGCAAAAATAGTGTAGATCCTAACTCCACAGGGCTCCTAGCACAAAAGTCGATTTTGGGAGGCACTTTACAACAATGGAGAAAGTGGAATGTGCAATTTCTCTGTCGCCAGAGCATATAAAACATCTTTTATAAGGGCCCTTCTTATAATGACATGCCCACCCCCCCCCCCCCCTCCCCACCTGTGGGACACCCATGGGAGACCCTGGAGATACCAAATATGACAAATTATTGGACATTATCCCCTTTAAGTGCCCCTACCACCGAAGTCGAGTTTGGGCACAATTTACATTTAAAAGCAGTGCTGCAAGCCAGGGCTGCTTTCAAACTGACCTCAGACTCCCGCCAGTGCACACACGCAAGTGCGGACAGGCTGTAGGCTGTACACCGCCATGCCCTAATATGTACTAGGGACTTATAGGTAGTTTTAATCCCCTGCCCTAATATCTACTAGGGACTTATAGGATAGGTGATACCATTTGTAAGTGTAGCCTAATATATAGTGTTCGCTCATGTGTGTGTGTGCTTTCACTGTGTTTTCAACATAGCACTGGCCCTGGACCTGGTTAACCAGAGCCAAGGGACACTTAGCGTCAGTTACCACCAGAACCCGTCAGCTAAAAAAGGGGTGCACAGGGCACAGGATGACTTTGCCACATGGTGGTAACCCATTCGCAAATTGGAAGTTCTCCCTTTGGGACCTCTTCCCGTATGAGAATGTTTAAAAAAAAATACTTAAGAGCAGGCAGTGGTCCCGCTGACCACTGTGTACTAAACATTTTTTCTTTTTAATATAATCCTGTTTTCCTTTAAGGAAAACGGGCTGTATTTAAAAAGAAACGATTGCTGGATTTAAAAGCAAACACAGACATGGCGCTCTGCTGACCCCAACAGGACACCATCTCTGTGCTGGCAGCGAATCGTAGTGGGTCACAAAGTGCGACCACCCTCGTTAATATCCATGAGGTTGGTCTATTTGAACCCACTACGAATCGCTAATAAAAGTCAGAAGTGTCTCATACATTAGGAGTGATGTGCGGCCATTGTGGCCTGTACGTTGATTGATGGTTTAACCAAACATTGCGAGTTGTTCACGGGGCATGCAATGCTGTGCTGCATGTGGTGTGGGGATCCCAGTCTGTCACCGAAGGTACCTTTCATGTCCTGAGATGTCACGTGACACTCATCCTCAGGTGCACACACAGTCTACAGACCAGTCATGGCCGCCTTGTGCAAGCATGCCAAGGACCAAAAAGGAACTACAGGGAGAGGGTCTGCAGTGATGGAAAGATAGGGGGGGTGTCCTGAGATTGTAGGACAGGGGAGTGAGTACCATGGCGCGGCGGCACGGGCAGCTGGCCAAGACCACGCACACACTGTCTAGTGGAGAGGGGACGCTTTCAGTAGGAGTCGCAGAGGCCTTGTTGTGTGAATAGTGGTAACATGTTCCACCACTTCATTTGTGTTCTCTTCAGTTTCGTGTATGGTCCAGCTACCCTTCACTTTTTAAACATTTCATTAACTTCTTCAATAATGAACTCTCACAGCAGGTCCTATTTCTACTCCAGCCATTGACTTTGCTCTTCAATCAATCAATCAAGGGCTTGTAAAGCGCAACTACTCACCCATACAGGTCTCAAGGTGCTGGGGGAAGAGGGGACTGCTGGCCCATTGAAGGTGCTGTGGTTCAGTCGAAGAGCCAGGTCTTGAGGCCCTCCCTGAATTGAGACAGCGATGGTGATTGCCGGCAGTGCAGAGGCAGGGTGTGCCAGGTCTTGAGGTCCTTCCTGAGTGGAGCAGCGATGGTGATTGCCGGCGGTGCAGAGGCAGGGTGTGCCAGGTCTTGAGGTCCTTCCTGAGTGCAGCAGCGATGGTGATTGCCGGCGGTGCAGAGGCAGGGTGTGCCAGGTCTTGAGGTCCTTCCTGAGTGCAGCAGCGATGGTGATTGCCAGCGGTGCAGAGGCAGGGTGTGCCAGGTCTTGAGGTCCTTCCTGAGTGCAGCAGCGCTGGTGATTGCCGGTGGTGCAGAGGCAGGGTGTGCCAGGTCTTGAGGTCCTTCCTGAGTGCAGCAGCGATGATGATTGCCGGCGGTGCAGAGGCAGGGTGTGCCAGGTCTTGAGGTCCTTCCTGAGTGCAGCAGCGATGGTGATTGCCGGCGGTGCAGAGGCAGGGTGTGCCAGGTCTTGAGGTCCTTCCTGAGTGCAGCAGCGATGGTGATTGCCGGTGGTGCAGAGGCAGGGTGTGCCAGGTCTTGAGGTCCTTCCTGAGTGCAGCAGCGATGCTGATTGCCGGCGGTGCAGAGGCAGGGTGTGCCAGGTCTTGAGGTCCTTCCTGAGTGGAGCAGCGATGGTGATTGCCGGCGGTGCAGAGGCAGGGTGTGCCAGGTCTTGAGGTCCTTCCTGAGTGCAGCAGCGATGGTGATTGCCGGCGGTGCAGAGGCAGGGTGTGCCAGGTCTTGAGGTCCTTCCTGAGTGCAGCAGCGATGGTGATTGCCGGCGGTGCAGAGGCAGGGTGTGCCAGGTCTTGAGGTCCTTCCTGAGTGCAGCAGCGATGCTGATTGCCGGCGGTGCAGAGGCAGGGTGTGCCAGGTCTTGAGGTCCTTCCTGAGTGGAGCAGCGATGGTGATTGCCGGCGGTGCAGAGGCAGGGTGTGCCAGGTCTTGAGGTCCTTCCTGAGTGCAGCAGCGATGGTGATTGCCGGCGGTGCAGAGGCAGGGTGTGCCAGGTCTTGAGGTCCTTCCTGAGTGGAGCAGCGATGGTGATTGCCGGCGGTGCAGAGGCAGGGTGTGCCAGGTCTTGAGGTCCTTCCTGAGTGCAGCAGCGATGGTGATTGCCGGCGGTGCAGAGGCAGGGTGTGCCAGGTCTTGAGGTCCTTCCTGAGTGCAGCAGCGATGGTGATTGGCGGCGGTGCAGAGGCAGGGTGTGCCAGGTCTTGAGGTCCTTCCTGAGTGGAGCAGCGATGGTGATTGCCGGCGGTGCAGAGGCAGGGTGTGCCAGGTCTTGAGGTCCTTCCTGAGTGGAGCAGCGATGGTGATTGCCGGCGGTGCAGAGGCAGGGTGTGCCAGGTCTTGAGGTCCTTCCTGAGTGCAGCAGCGATGGTGATTGCCGGCGGTGCAGAGGCAGGGTGTGCCAGGTCTTGAGGTCCTTCCTGAGTGCAGCAGCGATGGTGATTGCCGGCGGTGCAGAGGCAGGGTGTGCCAGGTCTTGAGGTCCTTCCTGAGTGCAGCAGCGATGGTGATTGCCGGCGGTGCAGAGGCAGGGTGTGCCAGGTCTTGAGGTCCTTCCTGAGTGCAGCAGCGATGGTGATTGCCGGCGGTGCAGAGGCAGGGTGTGCCAGGTCTTGAGGTCCTTCCTGAGTGGAGCAGCGATGGTGATTGCCGGCGGTGCAGAGGCAGGGTGTGCCAGGTCTTGAGGTCCTTCCTGAGTGCAGCAGCGATGGTGATTGCCGGCCGTGCAGAGGCAGGGTGTGCCAGGTCTTGAGGTCCTTCCTGAGTGCAGCAGCGATGGTGATTGGCGGCGGTGCAGAGGCAGGGTGTGCCAGGTCTTGAGGTCCTTCCTGAGTGGAGCAGCGATGGTGATTGCCGGCGGTGCAGAGGCAGGGTGTGCCAGGTCTTGAGGTCCTTCCTGAGTGGAGCAGCGATGGTGATTGCCGGCGGTGCAGAGGCAGGGTGTGCCAGGTCTTGAGGTCCTTCCTGAGTGCAGCAGCGATGGTGATTGCCGGCGGTGCAGAGGCAGGGTGTGCCAGGTCTTGAGGTCCTTCCTGAGTGGAGCAGCGATGGTGATTGCCGGCGGTGCAGAGGCAGGGTGTGCCAGGTCTTGAGGTCCTTCCTGAGTGGAGCAGCGATGGTGATTGCCGGCGGTGCAGAGGCAGGGTGTGCCAGGTCTTGAGGTCCTTCCTGAGTGCAGCAGCGATGGTGATTGCCGGCGGTGCAGAGGCAGGGTGTGCCAGGTCTTGAGGTCCTTCCTGAGTGCAGCAGCGATGGTGATTGCCGGCGGTGCAGAGGCAGGGTGTGCCAGGTCTTGAGGTCCTTCCTGAGTGCAGCAGCGATGGTGATTGCCGGCCGTGCAGAGGCAGGGTGTGCCAGGTCTTGAGGTCCTTCCTGAGTGGAGCAGCGATGGTGATTGCCGGCGGTGCAGAGGCAGGGTGTGCCAGGTCTTGAGGTCCTTCCTGAGTGCTGCAGCGATGGTGATTGCCGGCGGTGCAGAGGCGGGGTGTGCCAGGTCTTTGCTGCGAGGTAGGAGAATTGTTTCAGAGGATTCTTTCCAACTTGGGGTCCAGTCATCATTCAGTTATTTGCCTTCTGAAGCTCTTCGTATCCTCCACTTTCACCCCTTGGTGGTAGAGAATCTGTTTGTTCCTATAGATGCCACTTTCACCCCTTGGGGATAGGTAATCTGTTTGATCCTATAGATGCCACTTTCACCCTTTGGGGATAGGTAATCTGTTTGATCCTATAGATGCCACTTTCACTTGGTATCTTCCTTGACACCACCCGCCCTCTGACGCTTCTTGGATGGCACTGTGAAGTGGTGTCTAGGTCGGTGCCACCTTCAATTCATACCTAGAAAAATATAATCTTCGCTCTATTGCATTACAGATATGACACTCACAAACCAGGTCCAAGGGATGGATTCCCTCTCCTTTGCTTTAGGAAGCTTCTGGAAGCAGAGGTACTCAGAGGGGTCTTTTGCTGAGGCGTGGCGCATGCCGAGGCAGTTATCAAGAAACATAGATGGGTCACAGCTCACATCTGCATAGACCCTGACAACCCTCTTCTCCTGGCCCTCTGAGCTTATTATATATTTTAGCAGAGTTCATGTTCACCACAAATTGTGGTGGAAGCAACTTCATTCTTTTACTATTTTACTCCCGGGGCCGTATTATACAAGTGCCCCGGGGGTTCAATGGGCGTTTGCGCCTGCTTTGTGCGCCACCAGGGTACTTTGGTATTACAAAAGGTGCCGCAGACGCTTGTGCACCCCCTTCTGTAATACCAATAGCGCTGGCACACATAAAGCACCAGCGCTATCTTCAGAGGGTATTACCTCATTTGCATGGGGCATCGCCACATGCAAATGATAGAATCCCTCTGCACCCGTTCCATATATTACAGCTGCGGGTGCAGAGGCAAGGAAGGCCTCAGGAGAAGACCTCAAAGGTGGCACACTGTCAGTGCCCCTCCTGATGGCAGCCCTCTGGAGAGGGCAAAAGGGGGTCCTATGGACCCCCTACACATCCCCTTGCAGGCGGGTGCAGTCATTGAAGGATCTCTAATCTCGCTTGAAAGTGCCGGTGGGTGCCACCTGCACTGTGATACCACAGAGCGGCTTCAAAGCAGCCGCTCTATTTTTCACATAAATGAGCTGCACCCGGGGCTGTGCGAGTTCGCGGCTACCCTGGAGGAAGCGCATGCACCATAATGTGGTGTTTTTCTATTGTTTGAGGTGTTCCCGGCGCAAACAATGATAATGCGCCATTTGCATAATTCGGGCCCTGATCCAGGGAGATTTCAACTTCACTCAGGATCTTGCAAGATGCCGTTCTTGCCCCATATCGTACTAGAATCATATTCACTGTATTTTTTTAAAAAAACTGTCTCTAAGGGCCACATTATCAAGGAACGGCGTGTAAACCTGGGCTTCTATGGGAATTCACAAGGGCGTATTATCAAGCCTATTATCGCCGCTTTAGCGGCAGTTTCCTGCCGCTAAAGCGGCGATAATGTTATCACTGTTCCTTGATAATATGGCCCCAAGTTCTTTATAATCGGCGACTTGTGGCTCATCCTGTCGCCTACTTTAAAGACATGACATAGCCGTTCCACGGTGATAAGTTATTACAGTTGTTTTCTGATGTCACAGGGCCTGCTCCACAGCCAGCAGCCGGGGGAAAGCAGGTCAGGACACGAACCATGATTCAAGCAGCTCTTTAAATAACAAAAATGATACATTGCTTTTTATTTCTTCTGATATTTATGGCAACAGGTTTATTTTTTTTACTCCTTAGGAATCTAGAAAAGTTAGAATCTTTCTGCATGTTTCTACACATTCTGAGCCAGTACACATTTTGTTTAAAAAACCATCTTGTTTTAAACTGATTCTAATATCAACAAGTAACTAACAGCTTTTCTGATGTGTTTAAGAATGCTATAGAGAATCTATTTGTATTCTCAATGTTTGCAAACATGGTCTCTCTTTCATATGACAGACCTATGCCTATGCACTAACGATTTAAGTGGCCTGTGGAATAGGTGATATGTGAGCATGTATTATAAGGAATAAAGTGCCCCTGCCGTACATGATAAGAATATTGCAAGTCACCTGGGAGTACCTTAACCTTATAAAGGAACTCAGCCTAGTTGTCTTACATTTTATTGGAACTCTTCGGTGACTGGCAATGTCCTTATAATGTTCAGCAGGGGGTACTTTATCCCATATATATTGGTAGAGGCTACAATCTCTGCATATGTCCATCGGTGTACGATTCTCCCTGTGTCTTCCTATGTTCCACCTTCACTAGTTAAGTATTACCTGCACGCCAGAAGATTGGACAAAGCAGCCTACACTCCATATATCAGTGGATGTCTATTGCACACCGTCGTTTGTTAAATGTCCCCTGTGCCCACATCTAGGTAGCTTCTATCTTTACTCCTTATACTATAAATGTCACCTTTACCTCATCTCTTGCTAGGTGCCCCCTCTATCTACATCTAGGTGGATGCCACCTTCAGTCAACATTTCAGTAAGTATCCGCCTCACCCCATATTTCTCTAAATGCCCCCTCTCTATATATTTTGGGGAGCAACTTTTAATTGGTATCTGAGAGATGACACCTTCAATTAGTACTTTTACTCTGTTATTTGGGAGATACCACCTTTACTCCATCTCTTTCTAGATTCCAGCTTCGCTCTGTGCATCGTGAGATGTCCCCTTCCCTCTGTCCATCGTTAGATGCCATCTTCCCTCCAAATCTTGCCAGAGTCACAACTTTTGCTAGATAACAAAATATCTTCATACCTCAGCAGATGTCACTTTCACTGTGTATCTTGGTAGATGCCACTTCCCCACCAAATTTCTGTAGTTGACACTTTCACTCCATGCCTTTGTATTGTCACTTTCAAATCATCCTTTTTAGATCACGCTACAGCGCGCATGCGCTGTCTGCACAATCTGCTGTAGTCACTTACACGACATTATTGCCACCTGCTGCTTGCCATACGTTCCTTCCAGTGCCCCTCTTAATTGCTGAATCCTGACTCATTCTGGTAGCCAATAGCTCACTTCCATTCAAGACTAAGGAGCACCGGCCAATTACAATTTCCGTATGCTTGCATTCTTTATCAGTTGTTTGAGAGGACTTTTTTTTAATTGTTTCCTGCCATGGCTTGTGTTCTGATGTATGTGTTTTTGCCCTACGCATTCAGCCAACAAGAGTTTGTTTGTAGGCAGTTTCTGACAGTGACGTCTTTTAATTTGTGAATTTGTACCCAATGAAAGTTTGCCTTCACAGCATGCTTTTGTAATTAATGTCTTTTTTTTCGCTTTGAAACGGTTTCTTTATTTTGAAACGGGACCATGTTGGTTAATTGTTTCCGAATTACTTTTCTCTCCACTAGATTATAATAGGGTTCTTTATATTTTTGTTGCGCTTATGCTTTTAAAAATGTATATTTACCGTTTATTTACATTTAAATGGAATGTGCATTGTCAGCCAGAAAATTAAAATACCCTCGTCTTTCAACCAAAGGCCTTATGGAAGCAAGCAGACGAAGCAAGTTATTGTGGTCCTCCACAGAATAGCTTAATTGTCTATTTCACCCAAGTTTCTATACATTCATCTTTTCATCCTTCCATCCACCTGCTAATATCCACCATTTCATCCTTATATTCTGTCATCCATTCAGTCTTTCGTCCAACATTCAGTCTGTCACCTTCCACCCGTCCAGATCCTAACCTCTTCATTTAAGCCTATCCATAACACAAACCCTTCCTTTCACCAGCCACCCTTTCATCTATTCATCAATCCATCCATCCTTTCAGTGATCCATCCACCCTTTCACTTATCCAACCATCCACTTCACCATCCATCTATCCTCCCTTTCACTCAACCATTCATCCTATCACTCAGCCATCCATCCTTTCACTCAGCCATCACCCTTCAACCTATCCATTCATCCATTTACCTTTTTACTCATTCATCCTTTCATTAACTCATCCAGGGGAGAAGAGTTGGCCTAACGGCTAGGACGGTCGACCTCGAATCTGGGGAACTGGGTTCGAGTCTCAGCAATGACGCTCAACATCATGTGATTCTGGGCAAATCAATTAATCTCCCCATGCCTAACAAATACAAAAACCAAGCATTTGCAATGCAATAGGTCTCGCATTTGCAAGATTTTGAGCTGCTGGCATTGTAAATGGCAATGCCTTTTATTTATGCAGTTTGAAAAGCTGGAAGCGGGGCTTAAATAATCACTTTGTACTTCTAGTGCTTGCTTACGAGAAGCACGGCTGGCAGTAAAAGAGGCGCAGTTATTGCCTGCTTTGCATGTCGTAAGCAAGGACTATATGTACAAAGAGCGCCTTCGCAGGTTCTCAAAGCACACAAATAAAATGCATTGTCATTTGCAAAGCCAATAGCTCAAACGCTCGCAAATGCGAGACCTATTGCATTGCAAATGCTTGTTTAGGTCTTAGTTTTGCCAGTGCAACTGTTAAACAGGCCTGCTGCTAACTGCATATATAGAATAAGCTTTGAGTCCAGCCCTTACACCATAGGTTATCTTGAATCAACCTATTTCAGCTATTGGCTTGAGACTTGGTCGATCACATCTTGGCTCAGCCATAGGAATGTTCATCTCTCACCTAATGCTTTTGACTGCTTGGATGTAATCTTCCGCCTTGATTGAATGCTTGTAGTCACCTGCATAATAGACTATTTTACAACTATAAACCTCTCTGTTGTCTACTGCTGTCTCTCTCCCGAGAGTCTCACTCTAAAGTACTAAAGCTACAAGCCTTAGCGCATTCAATCTAAATCAATTGGCTTTGCCAAGGCTTGTTAAGTGGTGTAACTGTTCTGACTCGTTTCATATTGTGGCACTGTTATTTCTCATGTCAGCCTTCACTTGATCATGTTTCATATTGTGATGCTGTTCTGCATCCTCTCTGGCTCTTATGCAGGAGCCCTGCAATGGATGGTCAGATTGGATGGTGTGATCGGTTAAATTATGTAGTACCCAAAGGCTCAATTATGCAGAATAATTAAGCACATGCCATTGCAGTATTATTTTGCTATTTCATAGTTTTAACATGTCATTATATTGCTTGGGCACGAGTTTCACCTTATTTGCACCAGTTTAACAACTTAATACAGCATTTAGCACCTGAAAGTTGACCAGTTAACGTTTGCAAACAGTCTGCCACTGTGCAGCCCCATGTGTGGTGCTGCATTAAAGTGCACAACTGACCTATTGCTAACAATGTACATAGAGTAGGCCCCTGGTCTGCTTCTTTCAACCATATGCTTTCTTTCTTTGGTCAACCTCGTTCAGCTATTGGCTTGAGACCTAACCAATCACATCTTCACTCACCAAAGTGGAGCATCCATCTGTCACCTAATGCTATTGGCATTTTGGGTGCATCTCGTCACCTTCAGTACAGTTCCTGCTGGAACCGTAAGAGGGGCTACTTTACAATTATTGTCATCTTAGGCCGCTCCTGCCGGCTTCCCCTCATGTGTTTCATGCTAATTTCCCAAAGCTGCACATTAAACCCAGACCTATTGGGTTTGCCAATGCTTGATATATCTTAGTTTTTAATATATTGAGTATTTTTGTTACACTCTTGAAATTATGTAGTACACAGTGGTTTATGTGGCACATGGAATAAATCGATAGTTATCTGGAAAATGCTGCGGTGGCAGAATTGTATCCTTCCTATGGCGCCGCCCATACATTGTTCTCGCTTATTCTAGGGCTAGCACGGTCAATTTTTATCATGTTCTGTTATCCTTCTCATTTTAGGTTCTTGTACTTTTAAGTCTCTGTCACTGCTCCAGTTCATTCCATGATCTGATTCTGGTATGGCTCATTTCATGTTCTAGCAAGGCCAATGTGCACATGGCTGGAAAAGACGTGGAACACAGCTGGAACACAGCTGGAACCGTGAGCACATGCATGAAATCATGGCGTGGTAGAAGGCTGACATGTCTGAAACAGTGCTTAATTTGACCCAGTGGTTTCCAGTGCTCAGCACCAGCACTTAATTGTCAACACCTAATAATCAACACCAGTACCCTTAAGGACACGTTAATTTATGGTAGGCACAGGGAGATTACGGGATTAGCACCAGAATCACAAGATGTTGAGCCAACGCCGAAACTCGAACCTGGTTCCTAGATCTGAAGTCGGCACCTCTGGCCATTACGCCACATCCTCTCCCCACTTTCATCTTATATACTTGGTTCTGTTTTAGGCGGCGCTAGCTGGGGCAATGGGTGGTGCCAGCTTCCTCTTTACAAATTACCCACTGATCTGAAATATTACTCCATTCAGAATCGGGTCTGTCAGAGTTTTGGTGAAGATATTTTCTATTCAGCATGCACTGTGGTTCCGTCTGTGGTTTTCAGTTCCGGTACCTCTTTGCCCTGCAACACCTTCACAAATCAAGGTACTATGCGGTGCTACTCAGCCTATTCTCGAGAGAACTACGCATCATACGACCACGATCCAAGTAAAATGTGTCAAGGCATGAGTAGTGTTGGCGGGCGCTAGGCACACAAACTCCTCTAACGAATGCACAGACACGGATGGTTAGGGTAGATAACTGGCCCAGAGCACGTGCGCTCGGCCCCTTATATTCGCAGGGTCACCTGACTGGTGACGCGTGCGGTGGGCGGGTGTTCAGTGTGTGGTACAGCAGGGGGAAACACTAGACTGTATCCAGCCGGATACTACAGCATGGGCACTGGAGAAACGTCTGTAATTAAATCTTTCGGAGTATTGAAAGGGCGTGGTCAGAATAAAAAGTGTGCACCTTTAATTTGAAAGCAATGCTTACTATTTAAAAACTGACAGAGCACTGAGGAGTGAAAGGTGGCCAGAGCCAGGAACGAGCCACACACGGGGCGCGGTGTATTTTCTCCACTTTCATGGTTCTTTCTCTGTAAAACGTGAGCTCAGTTTAAGAACTCGGATTGAATATCTCTCGGGGGTAAAGTACTTTATGAATAAGCAATGGCATACATTGGCATGGAAAAGTACACGTCTAAATTCACCGCGGCGCAGTGTGTCTTACGTTTCTAGTGCACTGGTCAGTTGGCTTTAGAAACAGACACACCAAGCAAACTTTTTTAGAAAGCATGCTGGATTTGGAATCGGCGTGAAAGAACGTCGAAATAAGGAGCAACTGGATAAGAGCAAAGTAGCTTATTCGTAAACAGGTCATGATGTCTTGAAGGAAAATTATACCGCAAATGCTTCATTTCATACAGAGAAGGAGTGCTTTCTAAATGGGTGCTATTGTTCGGGAGAGTAGGAGGCGCGGGAACTTTGGTGCAGATAAATGAAATGCTTTGCCCAAGATCAAACAGTTTGTTGCAGCACAATACCGTTTCACAGAACAACGTTAACGTGTATGATGCGTCTCCTAAGATCCAGCACAGCTGGTGAGGAATGACGGGACGTCCTGCTAGAGTGAGAGCGAAGGCTCGTTTTGAGAGTCGCTCGAGAGATCGCAGTGCAGTGCTGTTCCAACAGCTCTCCTTCATTCAAGAGGCACCCAGTGATTGTTCAGTGTACACTGTTCCAGTTTGCAAGCTATTCTACATATCCATGCATTCATCTACCTACTCACCCATACATCTATTTCTCCATCCATTCGCCACATATATCTACCTACTCATCCATCCATCGTAATGCCCTTTCCACCCACCCCTCCGTCCCAACGTCTGCCTACCTCCCTACCCACACATGTTCGGGCATCCATCCATCCATTGGTTCTTGCAACCGCCCATTGATTCGTACATCCGCATTCAGCTGCGGATGTACAGTCATTCATACTCTCGGCTGATCACAAGTGAAAGCCCACCCGCTGACACCCCCGCCCCACCCCTCTGCGAGGTCTGCTAGTTCTCTTCCCTGTGTTCTTGAAATGCCTGGGTGTGTTTTTTAGGTCTCGCCTAGCGATGCAGCATGAATGTGCTGCCATCACTTTGCGAGGCATGCAGTATACACTGTAGTGTGGAAGATTTGTGGAAGCTCAGCCCACTCTCTGCCCATTGGCTTTTGTCTTAAATGCTTCCTTCCGATTGGTTTGAGGCTTGTTAGTCCCTCCTCAGTCATCATTTGTATCCTTCCATGGCTACTGGCCCCTTTACTCCTAACACTATTTTCTTTTAGGTCTCGCCTAGTAATGCAGCACGAATGCGCTCCCATCGCTTTGCGAGGCATGGAGTATACACTGTAGTGTGGAAGCTTTGTGGAAGCTCCGCCCACTCTCTGCCCATTGGCATTTGTCTAAAATGCTGCCTTCCGATTGGTCTGAGGCTTGTTAGTCCCTCCTCAGTCATCATTTGTATTCTTCCACGGATACTCCTAACACCATTTTCTTCCCTGTCTCCCCCCCCAGCCCCTTCCCTGCCCCCTCCCTCAGTCTGTGACTTCTCGCCCCCGCGCCCCCACTCCAGTTCGTGTATTTTTGTGTATTCAATGCAATAGGACTTGTGTAAATCACGACCTGCTTTGTTTACGTTTAGCGCTCCATGCGAGCTTTCACTTTCTAAGCAGCCGGACAATCGAGCCGGTGCTGTTTGTGTCTTCAACGCAATAGGACTCGTGTTAATCACGACGTGCTTTGTTTACATTTAGCACGCCGCTGGTCCGACTCCCTGTCGCTGTCTCAAGCCATGTGGGAGGATGGCCAGTTATCGTCGATAAAGAAGGAGCCAGGGGGGCAGCCCATTGTTTAGCACCTTTGCCACCGCGCCCCGCCATTGCAGTCAAAGGACGCCCCTGCTGAGAGACCGGAGGCAAAAGAGTCGACCTCCGAACAATCGTTGTCTGCTGAGGCAGGCGTGACCCAAAATGCCTGCTCTGAAAATCCTCACATGTTTAGTAACTCGAGGACTGGCTGCGGGAGGGGTTAGAATGGTGGATTCACTTCGACGCAATCTTGCCCCGCATATTATGCCTCAGAGTAAAGTTGATTGATTGATTGAAACATAGACTAGGAAAATGATGGAATTGAGAAATATGAAAGATAAAATACCAGTAACAACATCCATTGGTGCGCTGCGAATTGACTTTTCAATAGCACATTGGCAGCATTTTTGCTCACTGTTATCTTTGATATGCTTATGATGCTATGTCTGTGCCCTGGGATCTCTCCATATCACCAATCATTTTTACTTATGGAACTCCAATTTTGTGAATCAACAACATCTGAAATGTTTTTTCATACGCAGTGATATCTCCCTGCCTACAGAACATGTTGGCTTCCTTGCGAGGGCAAGGTGTTTGAAAACAGCGCGAGGCCAGATGATTGTAGAGGGCCCCCTGACAGTCCATGGGGGGGGAGGGATGGAGGCTAAGATTTTGTTACCCCACTGACGAATTGGTGTAACTTGGAACAGCATTCATGCTGTGTTCATCGCACATTACTGCTCTGTGTTGTCACCCAACACAGAATTGACGGCAGAAGATTTACGTGCATATTTGAGTTATCATTTATTCTGTGACTTAATGACACACTCAGCAAAGACCTCCACGTGCAATATTTAGCCTTATAAGCTCACAATTACCGCGTCACTCATAAGAAGCTGCTTGGATTTCAGAATGCTTGGGGTGCTGTACTGTACAGAGCTACCAGTGCAAGTTTTAATTCTGAATTTTGTAGAATGGGTTCCTTGACCCCACTGTACAAAATGTAAGAGCATTTACACGTTAGAACATTTTTTAAACTGTGCAATTTCTTGTATGGCTTGGAGTTCAAGCTGCTCATGCATATAGATGACTTAAATCCATACAAACAGAAAACTCTGGAGGTGTTAAAGCCAGACCTAATGTCGTTGCCAGTGCTTGTTCAACCTTGACATTCCAGTGAAGGTTAGCCCGATCTCAAACCATAACAAGTTTTGCAGATCATATTTGTTTCGCAGATCATATTTTATGTTTGGCTTGTGTTTTCTCGAGTACAGAACACTCTTTTGTTTCAGTCTAGCTATTGCTCATGATCAGTTTCAGTTTCATGCCACACTGTTCTTTACCTCCACATTCCTCTGCTGCTCCACATCCCTGACAAAGTAACACAAGCATTTGCAAAGCTAGCTGGTCCGACTTATGCTGCCAGCCTTTTGACTTTGTCAATGCATTAGCTTTGTCAATGCACATCGGTGTTTGTAAAACTTTATTGTTTGGGACTAACAGTTACCTTAACCCCTTTCCATGGTGCCCCACTGAGAGCAAATGCTCTTTTCATCCGGTTATAGCAGTTGTGTAAGGCTGAATGAGAATAGTTAATACAACACCCAGGATAATGTGCTGCAGGCCTAAATGCTTTTAAGATCCTAAAGGCGAGACCGTTGCATTGCAAATGCTTGTTTTTCTTATTCTTCTTTTCTTCTTGTCCCGTTTTCTGATCAAACTCAGTAAATCAGTGACAGGAGTTGCGCGTGTTTACTCTGATCTCGCAGACAGCTGCTCGGGCCCTCTTGGAGGTGGCTCTGTTTCCTTGTCTGTTTACCCGTCACCATGGGCGACTCGCCACGCCAGGTCCTCCCATTCATCTGGAACTTCGCTGGGGGCTGTTTTGGTTACATCGCAGCCTTCTCGCTGCAGCACTGCCAGATTTAAATGCTAGCTTCACCAGCAGCAGCGCTGGGCCCGGGAGGAGGGTGGGCGGGAGGGGCGGAGGAGAGCGCGCGGGGGAGAGGGCCGGGGCACTACTCCATGACTTGCACTGCAATCAAATGGGAAGGATGTGACTCACGGCGGCTGGTTAAGCCTTGACTCCGGTTCTACATGCACTCACTTCGGGGCTGTCACGTTGGACAACTCAGCAGGGAATTCAGGCTCAGTGATGTCCATGAGGTTTGTTTTTAATTTTTAAAAAAACTTTTCTGATATGTTATGAAGTTTCCAGAGTGTCCCCATAGGGCTTGAGTTGGGGCGCCTTTGCACTCTGACAGGGTGCTAGAGTGCTGGTCAGTGCAGGATTCTCTGTGTACAGTATAGAGAGAGGGGTCTATGTCTTTATTGACCCCCGTCTTGTGATGGTGAAGAAACATGCATCCTCTCTCTGCCTCCAGGGGGAGGTCAGTGCAGGGCTCGCTGTCCACAGAGGAATGAGTGAAGCTGCAGGAACCAATGGTCCGCTGGTGATGTAATGACGAACTCTCGAGACATTAGAGAGGAGGGGGTGTCTGGGCTGCACAGTGCCCACCTGTCCTCCAGGGGCGACGGAGTCCATTATCAGCAGTGCGCTGATGTCGAACTCCACTTGTTTTACTCGTTGTTCGGTGTGCACCCTGCACCTCGCAGTCTCTTTCTAGGTGCTGCTCGCATGATGTCATTTGTTTTGGATGCCTGTCAGCATTGGCCGAGGCATTGAAAGTTCGATAAGTGCCCGGGGCTGTGTGAGGTCATTGGGTGAGCCCTTCCAGGGCGGGGTGAAAGGTCAGCCGGCTCTGAGCATTAAGAGCCAGATAGATGGCTTGAGAGTGAGACAGCGAAGTCGGTGTACTATTGCCTGCATCATCACACAATGCTGAGACACTAAAACGCTGGAAGAACAATAGCATTTAAGTTTAAAAGGGATTGTTTTACACAGTGTATTGTGCAGTCACTTGTGCCGATTTGTATTTTATTAATGCAGAGGTATCAGAAATTCAACAAGCGCGGACCCGAAAGTGAAAGAGGACCATGCTGCAGCCGGAGCATGGGGATTTCTTGTCTTTATGGGGCCATGTGTTTCAAACACATGGCCCCATAAAGATAAGAAAGTGCTTCACGACTGCCGTGAAGCAGGCGACCCAGTCCGGATCGCAGGCAAAAGGACGGCAACCAAAAACCCTCATTTCCAATGGCAGGCCTCCGTTTAGCATAAACGGTAAACCCGGCAAATGGAAATGAGGGGCAGAACTTAACGCCCTTTTCTAAAAGTACTCAATAGCAGTAAATCTCGCAGAGCGAGCCCCGCATGTGCACAGCAACGCTAGGCAAGACCTAAAAATGAATGTTTCCTCATGTAATGCAAAGGGTGCTATTTAAAGTGCTCTTATACCCGATTCAGGTCTAGTTTGCAATATATAAAACTCTGTAAAACAAAAAAAAATCTACTCTTTCACTTATTTGTCTATCCTTTCAACTTTCCACTCATTCATCCATCCACCTTTTCATCTAGTCATCCATCTACTCTCCCTCTCACTCATCCATCCACCCATTCCTTCACTAATCCATCCTTACAGCCATTCTTTCACTAACCCATCCATCCATCCGTTCACTCATCCATTCACCCTTCCACTCAGTCATCCATCCATCCCCTCATTGATCCATCCATTTACTCTTTCACTCATTGATCCATCCTTTCACTCACTCATCCATCCTTTTGTCTCATCCATCTATTCTCCACCCATCCATCCATTCATCCTTTCACTCATAATGCATCCTTCCTCTTTCATTCATACAAACTTGCATCAATCCTTTTACTCATTCATTCATGCATGTATTCATTTATCCTTTCATTCTCCGGCAATCCACCATTTCACTCACACATCTATCTATCCATCCATCCATCCATCCATCCATTTATCCTTTCACTCATCCATTCACCCTTTTACTTGCTCATCCTTCCATTCATTCACACATTTACTCTCCATCTGTCTTCCGTTTCATCCAGCCATCCATCTGTCCTCCCTTTCACTCATTCATTTTGTCACTCATCCACCACTACATCCATCCTTTCACGCACTTACCCAGACATCCATCATCCATTCATCTACTCATTGAACTGGTCTATCCATCCAGCCTTTCACCCATCCATGCAGTTACTCTTTCACTCATCATCCATCCTTTCACTCATGAATCCACTCATTTTTCATCATCATACATCTACCCTTTCACACATCCATTTATCCATCCATTCATTCATCCATCCCTTCACTCATTCATCCATGCATATATCGATGCATGTATCCATCCACTCCTTCACTCACCCACCCAACCACTATTTCACTCATCCATCCATCTTTCACTCACTTACCTTCCCACCCTTTCACGCAGCTATGCAGAAATAAAAAGAACACAATTTTATTAAAATCAGCTTTGCTGTTTTTATTAGGTGACAGTGGACACTTGGAAAATGCAGGAGTTGGCTGCTGGGCAAAGTACTAAAAGAACTACTGTACAGAGGCAACCTGATTATATCATTGGTGGGGGAAGAGTTAAATGTTTGCTGCCCTTGTTTTTTATAACACCCAAAAACACAGATCTGAAGCTTTGCTCCTAACTATTTGTTTTTTTTTCTTCACTAAAAAAGCAAAACTATCCACACAGTTCCACCCCACATAATTCAACAGCACACCACTTAATTAAACTCCACTACATACTGCTCCACAACACAAAAAACTTTCCACAAAATGACACTCATAACACAAAATCCCACTCCAAAAACTCCAGTATTCAATACTACATGATTACTAGCCACATATGTCCACTGCACACCATGCCATATAATTCCACTATACAAATCCACTCCACACCACAGAATTCCATGTCACACAATTCCACAACTAACACTTCCAATGCAACTCACACAATTTCACTACACACCACATATATACACTCCACAACACATAGGCAAAGAACATTGTCATTTATAAGGTCAATTGCACTAACTCAACCAAATGTGAGACCTATTGCATTTCCAATGCTTGTTTAGATATCAGTTCATTCCATCTCAGGTTCGACAGCTTCTGAACTCCGGCACAATGAATCATTTCAACCCATCGTTCAGATTTCCTTTCATTTGGGTTGTGGTCAGTGGCAGGATTAGTCGAGTACCACCAGGTATCTTCTGGCCACAGAATTGCCGACAGGCTGCATGTGAGTGTTGGTGTGGAGTACCCAATTCCCCTGTTCTTGTAGTGCACCACTTATGTGCTGTTGCAGGTGTAGTCAAATATAAGAGCCTTATTTAGAGCTTGGCAGATGAGAAACTCCATCACAAATGTGCCGCATGTGCCGTTCACCCCATAAGGAGCGCATCATAGCCTGTGGTCTCACCTAAGCGTCACACCGGCCAATGTTTAAATAATGCCCTATTGCTCCTCAGGCTGCGCCGTCCCAAAACCTTGTCCATATGGCTACAATGAGTAAATGGTGCCCGAATATTCTTATCTCAATGTAACTCGGAAATATGAAATAGTTCTTGCATCAAAAGTATCTAATACTAATATTAACGCCTTCCCATAACCACACCATCCCTTTGACTCTTCTTACATGCTTTGCCAGATGTTGACAGAACATTTTCATCTCAATGAGAAACTGTCAGGGCGCCACTGAATTATTGAGATGTACAGACTTTGATGCAAGGACCCCCTGATGAGAGAAGATCACTCACCTCTACACAAAGTGAATGACTCCATCTCAATCAATCAATCAGTACATTTATAGAGCGCGCTACTCACCTGTGAGGGTCTCAAGGCGCTGGAGGGAGGGGGGGGGGGTGTCGCTACTGCTCGAAAAGCCAGGTCTTGAGGTGTTTCCTGAAGGTGAGATGGTCCTCGGTCAGTCGTAGGTGTGCGGGGAGGGAGTTCCATGTTTTGGCTGCCAGGTAGGAGAACGATCTTCCTCCGGTGGTGGTTCTGCGGATCCGTGGGACAGTGGCGAGGGTGAGGCTGGCAGAGCTTAACTGGTGGGTGGGGGTGTAGAACGAGAGGCGGTTGTTGAGGTATTCGGGGCCATTGTCGTGGCGTGCTTTGTGTGCGTGGGTGAGGAGCCTGAACGTGATCCTCTTGCTGATGGGGAGCCAGTACAGGTTTCTCAGGTGGGCGGATATGTGGCTGTGGCGGGGGATGTCGAGGATGAGTCATGCGGAGGCGTTCTGGATGCGCTGGAGTCGTTTCTGAAGTTTGGCTGTGGTTCCTGCGTATAGGGTGTTTCCGTACTCCAGTCGGCTGGTGACGAGGGCCTGGGTGACGGTCTTTCTGGTTTCGGTGAGGATCCACCGAAAGATCTTACGGAGCATGCGCAGGGTGTTGAAGCAAGATGATGAGACGGCGTTGACTTGCTTGGTCATTGTGAGGGAGGAGTCCAGGATGAATCCCAGGTTGCGTGCGTGGTCCGTGGATTTTGGTGCGGAGCCCAGCGCTGTGGGCCACCAGGAGTCGTCCCAGGCGAAAGGGGATTGTCCGAGGATGAGGACCTCCGTCTTGTCTGAGTTCAACTTCAGGCGACTGAGTTTCATCCATTCTGCGACATCTTTCATTCTTTCCTGGAGGTTGGTTTTGGCGGTGGCTGGGTCTTTGGTGAGGGAGAGTATCAGTTGGGTGTCGTCGGCATAGGAGATGATGTTGATGTTGTGTTTGCGTGCGATGGCGGCGAGGGGGCTCATGTAGATATTGAAGAGGGTTGGACTGAGCGAGGAGCCTTGAGGTACGCCGCAGATGATCTCGGTGGCCGCTGAGCGGAAAGGAGGTAGGCGGACTCTCTGGGTCCTGTCGGAGAAGAACGAGGTGATCCAGTCCAGGGACATTCCTTGGATCCCAGTGTTGAAGAGGCGGGTTATCAGGGTGCGGTGGTATACGTTGTCGAAGGCAGCCGAGAGGTCTAGGAGGATGAGAGCGGTTGTTTCTCCGTTGTCCATCAGGGTCCTGATGTCGTCGGTGGCTGCGATGAGGGCGGTCTCGGTGCTGTGGTTGGCTCGAAATCCGGACTGGGACAGGTCGAGCGAGTTGTTTGCCTCGAGGAAAGCAGTCAGCTGTTTATTGACGGTCTTCTCGATGACTTTAGCCGGGAAGGGAAGAAGAGAGATGGGGTGGAAGTTCTTGAGGTCTTTGGGGTCCGCTGTGGGCTTCTTCAGAAGGGCGTTGATTTCTGCATGCTTCCAGCTCTCAGGGAAGGTGGCTGACGTGAAGGAGTTGTTTATGATATTCCGGAGGAGGGGGGCGATGATGATGTCGGCTTTGTTGAAGATGTGATGGGGGCAAGGGTCAGAGGGGGAGCCAGAGTGGATGGTGTTCATGACGTGGGTGGTGTCTTCAGTGCTGATGGGGGTCCAGGTGCTGAGGATGGTGGTGGGGGTCGGTGGTTCGGTGACTGGAGGCAGAGTCTGGGGTCCGAAGCTGTCGTGTACGTCTGTGATTTTGCGGTGGAAGAACGTGGCGAGGTCTTGTGATGGTGTGATGTCGTTGTTGCAGGCGCTGGGGCGGGAGAGCTCTTTGACGATGCTGAAGAGTTCCTTGCTGTTGTGGGTGTTGTTGTCAAGCCGCTCTTTGAACGATGTCCTTTTGGTGGTGCAGATCAGCTGGTGGTGTTCGCGAGTGGCGTTCTTGAGGGCTGTCATGTTTTCTGTTGTCCGTTCATGGCGCCCGGTTTTTTCAAGGGTTCGGCGGGATTTCTTTTAGTCTTTGAGGGCGTCTGTGAACCATGTGGTTTTCCTGTTGCCGGTAGTGCCTGGGGGATTCTTCAGTGGAGCGAGGTCGTCGGCGCTGTTGGTGATCCACTGTGCGAGATTGTGGGCTGCGTCATTGGTGTCAGAGGTGTCGGCTGGCGGGTTCTGGCTCAGTGATGAGAGGAGCTGGTCTGTGGTGATTTTGCGCCAGCATCTGCGGGGGATCTGTTGCGTGCGGAGGTGGGATGTAGTCTTTTTGAAGGTGAAGTGGATGCATCTGTGGTCGGTCCAGTGTAGCACGGTGGAGTGGCTGAAGGAGACGTGGTTGCTGGCGGAGAAGACGGGATTGAGCGTGTGGCCAGCTAGGTGGGTGGGGGTGTTCACCAGTTGCTTGAGTCCGAGGTTGGTGAGGTTGTCGAGCAGGGTGGTGGTGTTGTCGTTGTTTTTCTCCAGGTGGAAGTTCAGGTCCCCTAGGAGGATGTATTCTGGTGAGGCTAGGGCGTGCGGGCTTATGAAGTCGGCAATGGTTTCGCTGAGTTGTGTGCGCGGGCCTGGGGGTCTGTAGATGAGCGTTCCTCTAAGGGTGGTCTTGGGGTCGGTGTGAATCTGGAAGTGTAGGTGTTCGGCGGAGGAGAGTGTGTCTTCGTCGTTGGTCGTGAATTTGCAGGCTTGACAGGTGAAGGGTCCGCGGGTTCGCTTCGGGGTGGCTCGGTAGCAGGCGAGTGGTCGTCCGGTGTTGAGTGCGTTGAGGGCGGCGGAGTCGTATCTCAGTCGGGTAGCTTGGCTTCGGTGGGGGCCAGGGGTTCTGGTGCTGGGCGCGGTCCAGGTGCGGACGGGCGCAGGCGGGCTTGCCTTAGGCACGCCTTCGGCGCACCGGCGGCGCGCCCTCTGCCTCCATATGAGGGGCTGTGGGAGGGAGGAGCAGCTGGGAGGCGGGAGCGGGGCGGCGAATGGGAACAGCGGGGGGCGGGGCCGCAGGGACACAGCAGCGGCGGGAAAGGTGGCACAGAACGGAAAACGAGGAAGAGGATACAGAAGGTAAATCGGGGTAAAAGGGGGGCACAAAGGGCACAACAGGTGAAGGGTGGTACAAAATAAAGGCAACAAGGCAGCAAGAACGGAAAACGGAAAGAACAGAAAACGGGGGAAAAAAGGCACAGAAGGCAAATCGGGGTAAAGCGGGCACAAGGGGCACTACAGTAGAAGAAAGGTGGTACAAAACAGATGGCAACAGGCAACAAAATGTAAAGGCACAAGGCAACAGGAGAAACGGGGGACAAAGACCAGAGGAGGCAAAAGGGGTCGGCGAAGGACTCACGTTACAGCAGGCAGGAGCAGGCGACAGCTAACAGCGGGGGCAGCGACACAGGGGGACCGTGTGGCGGCTGGGGGGCGACCAACCTGATGACAGGGTCAAAGGTCGCTCCCCTCACTGCTGCGTGGCCTCCATATGAGGGGTTGTGGAAGGGAGGAGCAGCTGGGAGGCGGGAGCGGGGCGGCGAATGGGAACAGCAGGGGACGGGGCCGCAGGGACACAGCAGCGGGAAAGGTGGCAGAGCGGAAAACGGGGAAGAGGATACAGAAGGTAAATTGGGGTAAAAGGGGGGCACAAAGGGCACAACAGGTGAAGGGTGGTACAAAATAAAGGCAACAAGGCAGCAAGAACGGAAAACGGAAAGAACGGAAAACGGGGAAAAAAAGGCACAGAAGGCAAATCAGGGTAAAGGGGGCACAAGGGGCACTACAGTAGAGATAAAATACATTCCTTTTGTCATACATATCTGTGAGGTTATTCTGTGTGTCCCACAGACATCTACATTAGCACACGCATGTTTCAGAAGACCCAGGCTTGGAACACACTCAATTTACAGAATACACACTGGGGCAGATTTATGACGACTGGCGCATCCCTGCATATCAGCAGGGATGCGCCAGTTATTATGCGCCACAGCTGCGCCACCATGGATGCGCCGCATTTATAATGCGGCGCACCATGGGGCAAAAACGGCACAGATGCGTGACGCATCTGTGCCGAAAAGTGGCGCATTGCTGGAGTTGCGTCGCAAGCGCGACGCAGCTCCAGCAATGATCTGGGGGGCCCTATCTGTACAATGCTGTGTCAATCCTTACGCCTGCTTCAAGCAGGCGCAGGGTTTTGACGCAGCATGGGCCTAAAAGTGACTGAGTGAAATCTTGTAGATTTCACTCAGCCACTTTTAGGAGGCGTTCCTGCGCTGGAACGCCCCCACCTGCCCTGGAACGCCTACATGTGGCGCAGGGCTTTACAACGTGACGCATCTGGGAGATGCGTCACGTTTGTAAATGCCCCGCACCATGGCGCAGGATTTGCGCCGCTGCTGCGTCACAAAAGTGACGCAACGGCGGCGCAAAAGTGCCGCAAGTGCAACATAAATCTGCCCCACTGTATCTAAGAGTGGCACACATCTGGCCAGCGACATAGGTAGTGGCGTACTGCGCAGCTCCACCCTGTCAATACAATAAGGCATTGGTTTTTCCATTGAATACTAATTGAATAGCTGTATGTTAGAACCCTGACTACATCGTATCTATCCACAAGACAAGTTTGAGAGAATAGGGTAAAGTGGTGCCTTTTACAGCATTATGTGGTTTTTTGTTAGTTTCTTTTACAGAGTTTTCTATAGCGCGAACTTGACCGAAGGTATCGGATATCAGAGCGCTTTACACGAGCACCAGTTGCATTACATGAGGACACGTTCATTTTTGTTAGGCACGGGGAGATTAAGGGGCATATTATCAAGGACGGCGTTAAAAATTATCGGCGGAATTCCCATAGAAGCCCATGTTAGACGTCCTTCGCATCTAACATGGGCTTCAATTGGAATTCCATAGAGCATATTATCAAGCCCATTATCGCCACTTTAGCGGCAGTTTTCTGCCGCTAAAGCGGCGATAATTTTATCGCCTGTCTTGATAATATGCCCCATGGCGACTTCATTTCATGTGACCACTGAAAGCAGGAATCATTTCATTTGATTTGAGTTCGGTTTTCACTCCCTCTTCTTCCACGCAGACTCGCGCTGAGAGTGAGTTCACAAGGGGCCGAGTGAGTCCACCTCTTGTGCTCCGGCTTGAGGTGCCCTTGAACACTTGTGCCAGCCTCCTCGCAAGTGAACCTCTTGTTTCTTTTTCTCTTCTCTCCTCAGCCGCACCCAACAACAGTGCCCACGCAGTGCCTGCTGCAGGGGGCACGCCTGGCTTAGCAGTGGTGGCCATCTGCACCTCGGCCAGGGGGCTTCCCCCGGCTAACATCACCTGGAGGTCGGACGTCAGCTTTGATGTGAACACCACCGAGACGGTGAACACCGACGGGACAGTCAGTGTGCGAAGCCAACTCCTCATGAGGCCCACTGTCCAGGTCCACAACCAGAGAGCCACGTGCAACATCAGCAACAAGCCCGGGGCAGTGGAAGAGAGCATCGAGGTGTTCCTGTCCATCAGCTGTGAGAGAAGTGAGTGTGTGTGGTGAACCTAGTGAACAAAGACAAGCCATGGAGAGCACACACCTTGCATCTAGTGAACAAACACAAGACAATGTAAGCACACACCCTGCACCTAGTGAACAAGCACAAGCCATGGTGAGCACACACCCTGCACCTAGTGAACAAACACAAGCCATGGTGAGCACACATCCTGCACCTAGTGAACAAACACAAGCCATGGTGAGCACACGCCCTGCTCCTAGTGAACAAACACAAGCCATGGTGAGCACACGTATTGCAGCTAGTGAACATACACAGTCCATTGAGAGCACACGTCCTGCACCTAGTGAACAAACAGAAGCCATAATGAGCACACGTCTCACTGAAAAAACAGCACAGACCATTTAGAGCATACGCCCTGAACCTAATGAACAAACACAAGCCATGGAGAGCACACACCCTGCACCTAGTGAACAAACACAAGCCAATGTAAGCACACACCCTACACCTAGTGAACAAACACAACCCATGGAGAGCACACACTTTGCATCTAGTGAACAAACACAAGCCATGGTGAGCACACGTCCTGCACTTAGTGAACAAACACAACCCATGGTGAGCACACGTCCTGCACCTACTGAACAAGCACAAGCCATGGTGAGCACATCTCCTGCACCTAGTGAACAAACACAAGCCATGGTGAGCACACGGCCTGCACCTAGTGAACAAACACAAGCCATAGAGAGCACACGCCCTGCACCTAGTGAACAAACACAAGCCATGGTGAGCACACGCCCTGCTCCTAGTGAACAAGCACAAGCCATGGTGAGCACACGTATTGCAGCTAGTGAACATACACAGTCCATTGAGAGCACACGTCCTGCACCTAGTGAACAAACAGAAGCCATAATGAGCACACGTCTCACTGAAAAAACAGCACAGACCATTTAGAGCATACGCCCTGCACCTAGTGAACAAACACAAGCCATGGTGAGCACACGCATTGCAGCTAGTGAACATACACAGTCCATTGAGAGCACACGTCCTGCACCTAGTGAACAAACAGAAGCCATAATGAGCACACGTCTCACTGAAAAAACAGCACAGACCATTTAGAGCATACGCCCTGAACCTAGTGAACAAACACAAGCCATGGTGAGCACACACCCTACACCTAGTGAACAAACACAACCCATGGAGAGCACACACCTTGCATCTAGTGAACAAACACAAGCCATGGTGAGCACACGTCCTGCACTTAGTGAACAAACACAAGCCATACTGAGCACACGTCCTGCACCTAGTGAACAAACACAAGCCATAGAGAGCACACGCCTTGCACCTAGTGGACAAACACAAGCCATGGAGAGCACACACCCTGCACCTAGTGAACAAACACAAGCCAATGTAAGCACACACCCTACACCTAGTGAACAAACACAACCCATGGAGAGCACACACCTTGCATCTAGTGAACAAACATAAGCCATGGTGAGCACACGTCCTGCACTTAGTGAACAAACACAACCCATGGTGAGCACACGTCCTGCACCTAGTGAACAAGCACAAGCCATGGTGAGCACATCTCCTGCACCTAGTGAACAAACACAAGCCAATGTAAGAACACGCCCTGCACCTAGTGAACAAACACAAGTCATGGTGAGCACACATCCTGCACCTAGTGAACAAACACAAGCCATGGTGAGCACACGTCCTGCACCTAGTGAACAAACACAAGCCATGGTGAGCACACAGCCTGCACCTAGTGAACAAACACAAGCCATGGAGAGCACACGCCCTGCACCTAGTGAACAAACACAAGCCAATGTAAGCACACACTATGCACCTAGTGAACAAACAAAAGTCATGGTGAGCACACATCCTGCACCTAGTGAACAAACACAAGCCATGGTGAGCACACGCCCTGCACCTAGTGAACAAACACAAGCCATGGTGAGCACACGCCCTGCTCCTAGTGAACAAACACAAGCCATGGTGAGCACACGCATTGCAGCTAGTGAACATACACAGTCCATTGAGAGCACACGTCCTGCACCTAGTGAACAAACAGAAGCCATAATGAGCACACGTCTCACTGAAAAAACAGCACAGACCATTTAGAGCATACACCCTGCACCTAGTGAACAAACACAAGCAATGATGAGCACACATCCTGCACCTAGTAAACAAACACAAGCCATGGTGAGCACACGTCCTGCACCTAGTGAACATACACAAGCCATTATGAGCACACCTCCCACTGAAAGAACAGCACAGTCCATTGAGAGCACACGCTCTGAACCTAGTGAACAAACACAAGCCTTGGTGAGCACACGTCCTCCTCCTAGTGAACAAACACAAGCCATGGTGAGCACATGTCCTGCACCTAGTGAACAAACACAAGCCATGGTGAGTACACGCCCTGCACCTAGTGAACAAGCATGCCGCGGTGAGCACACGTCCCACTGAAAGAACAGCACAGTCCACTAAGAGCACAGTTCCTGCACCTAGTGAACAAACACAAGCAATGGTGAGCAAACGTCCTGCACCTAGTGAACAAACACAAACCATGGTGAGCACACGTCCTGTACCTAGTGAACATACACAAGCCATAATGACCACACGTCCCACTGAAAGAACAGCACAGTCCATTGAGAGCACACACTCTGAACCTAGTGAACAAACACAAGCCATGGTGAGCACACGGCCTGCACCTAGTGAACAAGCACAAGCCATGGAGAGCACACACCCTGCACCTAGTGAACAAACACAAGCCAATGTAAGCACACACAATGCACCTAGTGAACAAATAAAAGTCATGGTGAGCACACATCCTGCACCTAGTGAACAAACACAAGCCATGGTGAGCACACGCCCTGCACCTAGTGAACAAACACAAGCCATGGTGAGCACACATCCTGCATCTAGTGAACAAACACAAGCCATGGTGAGCACACGCCCTGCTCCTAGTGAAAAAACACAAGCCATGGTGAGCACAGGCATTGCAGCTAGTGAACAAACACAGTCCATTGAGAGCACATGCCTGCACCCAGTGAACAAACAGAAGCCATAATGAGCACACGTCTCACTGAAAAAACAGCACAGACCATTTAGAGCATACGCCCTGCACCTAGTGAACAAATACAAGCATTGGTGAGCACACGTCCTGCACCTAGTGAACAAACACAAGCCATGGTGAGCACACGTCCTGCACCTAGTGAACATACACAAGCCATTATGAGCACACGTCCCACTGAAAGAACAGCACAGTCCATTGAGAGCACACACTCTGAACCTAGTGAACAAACACAAGCCTTGGTGAGCACATGTCCTCCACCTAGTGAACAAACACAAGCCATGGTGAGCACATGTCCTGCACCTAGTGAACAAACACAAGCCATGGTGAGTACACGCCCTGCACCTAGTGAACAAACAAGCCATGGTGAGCACACGTCCCACTGAAAGAAGAGAACAGTCCACTGAGAGCACAGTTCCTGCACCTAGTGAACAAACACAAGCAATGGTGAGCACACGTCCTGCACCTAGTGAACATACACAAACCATAATGAGCACGCATCCCACCGAAAGAACAGCACAGTCCATTGAGAGCACACGCTCTGAACCTAGTGAACAAACACAAGCCTTGGTGAGCACACGTCCTCCACCTAGTGTACAAACACAAGCCATGGTGAGCACACGTCCCACTGAAAGAACAGCACAAGCCATGGTGAGCACATGTCCTGCACCTAGTGAACAAACACAAGCCATGGTGAGTACACCCCCTGCACCTAGTGAACAAACACAAGCCATGGTGAGCACATGTCCCACTGAAAGAACAACACAGTCCACTGAGAGCACACATCCTGCACCTAGTGAACAAACACAAGCCATGGTTAGCACATGTCCTGCACCTAGTGAACAAACACACGCCGTGGTGAGCACACGTCCTGCACCTAGTGAACAAACACAAGCCATGACGAGCACAAGTCCCACTCAAAGAACAGCACAGTCCACTGAGAGCACACATCCCAGGCTAGTGAACAAACTCAAGCTATGGTGGCCACAAGTCCCACTGAAAGACCAGTTCAGCCCCTAGTAAGTGCATGTATTGCACCTAGTAGGCTTGGTGAGTAACCCTCCCATTGAAAGAACAGCATAGCTCACTGTGAGCACAAGTGCTGCAATCAGCGACAGAACAGCACAGCCCACGGTGAGCACAAGTCCTGCAGTCAGTAACAGAACAGCACAGCCCACGGTGAGCACAAGTCCTGCAGTCAGCGACAGAACAGCACAGCTCACGGTGTGCACAATTGCTGCAGTCAGAGAAAGAACAGCACTGCCCACTATGAGCACAAGTCTTACAGTCCGTGAAAGAACAGCACAGCTCACAGTGAGTGGAAGTGCTGCAGTCAGTGACAGAACAGCACAGCCCTCAGTGAGCACAATCCTGCAGTCAGTGAAGGAACAACACATCCCACAGTGAGCAGAAGTCCTGCAGTCAGTGAAAGAACAGCGCTGCCCACCGTGAGCACAAGTCCTGTAGTGAGTGAAAGAACACCACAGCCCATGGTGAATACACGTCCCATTAGAAAAACAGCACAGCCCACTGTGAGCACAAGTCCTACAGTCAGTGACAGAACAGCGAAGCTCACAGTGAGCGCAAGTCCTGAACCTAGTGAAGAACAGCACAGCCCACTGGAAGCACAAGTGCTGCAGTGAGTGAAAGAACAGCACAGCCCACGGTGAACACACGTCCTGCAGTCAGCGACAGAACAGCACAACCCACGGGGAGCACAAGTCTTGCAGTCAGTGAAAGAACAGCACAGCCCACGGTGAGCACAATTACTGCAGTCAGCAACAGAACAGCACAGCCCACGGTGAGCACAATTACTGCAGTCAGCAACAGAACAGCACAGCCCACGGTGAGCAAAAGTCTTGCAGTCAGTGAAAGAACAGCACAGCTCACAGTGAGTAGAAGTGCTGCAGTCAGTGAAAGAACAGCACAGCCCACTGTGAGCACAAGTCCTACAGTCAGTGACAGAACAGCGAAGCTCACAATGAGCGCAAGTCCTGAACCTAGTGAAGAACAGCACAGCCCACTGGAAGCACAAATGCTTCAGTCAGTGAAAGAACAGCAAAGCCCACGAAGAGCCCAAGTCATGCAGTCAGCGACAGAACAGCACAACCCACGGTGAGCACAAGTCCTGCAGTAAGTGAAAGAACAGCTGCAGTCAGTGAAAGAACAGCACAGCCCACGGTGAGCAAAAATCCTGAAGCCAGCGACAGAACAGCACAGCCTGCGATCAGCACAAGTGCTTCAGCCAATGAAAGAAAAGCACAGCCCACAGTGAGCACAAGTCCTGCAGCCAGCAACAGAACAGCACAGCCCACGTTGAGCACAATCCTGTAGTCAGTGAAGGAACAACATGTTCGAAGGTGGCCTGATATATGCTGTCCACTAGTTCTAGTGGGCACCTTGTATCAGTCCAAACAACCCCTTATGGTGAATGGTTAAAGACAACCTTATATGAAAGCTATCCTAGTGGTAGCTATGGAGAGCAGCCTTCAGGCTAAGTCTTGAAGGAATGTAAAGCAGCTTGTTTTACCAGCCTATAATCTCTTGAATGATCAAATGAAAAGACAACCACACCAGGTAAATATTCAAAATATATATATTTAAGGTTAAACACACCCCTCTAGTCTCTTTATGAGACTGGAGTTCGAAGTACTTAGTTTACAAGTTAGCAAGCATCAGTAAAAGCACAAATACACGTTTGGGCCCTAGGGGCGTACCAAACCATATACCACAAAAGTGGTATAAGAACCACGACTGGGATAGACACAAGCCCTATAGCCTGTAGAATCAGTGGGACCCCAAGGAACCACTCAAGGTAGTGACACAGGGGACTCACGGGGACTTTATGCAGTGTGAAAACACAACCACGGGTTCAAGTTATCTTCTATGGGCAATGTCGCGGTTGGAAATTTAAAGATTAGGGACACTTCTAATCGAGTCAGGACCAAACCCTTTTGGACTTAAGAAGTTCTAGGGCTAGCACCCACGGGAGCACCAGAGTACTCGAGTTACCTCACCCAGGGAAGCCGGATGCATAGGTGTCTTTTGGTGTCGGGTCGCGTCGTCGATTTCAATGGAAACCTGCAAAGAACTGCTGCTGCCGTGAAGAGAAGTGTCCGAAGAGATCCAAGCCTGGATCTAGGATGGAAGGAACCTGAAAGCAGAGGGGACAGAGTCTGGGTCACTTGCCAGTGACCAAGGGCAGGATGGACCAATGCCCACAGTTGTCGGGTGGTTTAGGTGAGTTGATGGGTGTCTTGACTCTTCAGCCACGAGGTCCAGGAGGCGTTGACGATGTCCACGAGCCAGATTCTAGCTGTCCCACAAAGTATGTCGAGTGCTGCAGTATCGGCGACCAGAATGGACCCAACAAGCCTTGGCAACGGCAAGTCACTGGAATTCAGAGAAAGGACTGCGGTGCAGACCAGCAAGGTCTAAGGGACTCACCCAGCGAGGTTAAGTCAGGGCACGTCTGGAGCAACCAGGAAAGCCCAATTAGAAAAGGAGTTGCCATCGTGGGGACCTGCTTGCCAACGGGCTAGTGATCGCGAAGGAGCCTCGAGTGATCACACTTGAAGCTGGCCCACGGGTCACTCGTGGAGTGGAGGCCAACAATCTTCGGTGCAGGAGGTGCTCAAGACTGGGGCTACTCGGAGCCCAAAGCACAACTTCCAGGATGACCAGGAAGGTAGTGCTGCTGCAAAAGTTCACGATGTCCAGGGGTCACGGTCCCACGTCACCCACGATAGCCACGGGCCTCAGCTTTACTGTGGACTCAGTGTAGCCTCGGGGAAGTCTGGAAATCCACCTCTGGGGATGCAGAGACTTCGGCGTCTGGCGGGAGCTTCAGAATTGCAGACCGGTCAGTTGCTTCTTTGGTGCCTGCCAAGCACGGGAGTCTCTCCTTGACCTCAAGGGAGATTTCTTCCGTCTTCTAGGCGTGATAGAAAGTCGAAGGTCCATGATATATGTTGCAGAGGTTCGTCCAGGGTAATCTAAAGTCCTAGGGACTGGATTCCTATACTTATACTAAGTTTAGGGGACGGACTAACTCTAAGGCCCCACCTATGGGTGGACCTGGGGTGGGGGTGGTTACACCCCTTCCCCTTTGTCCAGTTTCGTGCCAGAGCAGGGGCTGAGTGCCCCTGCAACCGGTTTGAACTGGGCTATGCACAGGGACACCTTGTGTGCCCCAGGCAGTGTCTCAAACGCATTCTCTGAATGCACCCACCCTGCCCCAATACACATCTGCCTGTCTGGGGAGGTGGTTACACCTCCCTGTGACAGGAAACCTATTGTCCAGGCCTCCCCTGCTGGAGTTTCCCCCAGCAGCAGAAGGCCAGACCCGTGTCTGTGGCAGTGGCATCCATTTTGTGATGCCATGACTTTGGAAAGTTTTAACCGGGCTTAGCCAGTGTGAACATGTCTCTCCCTCTAGAAGGGTGGAATGCTACCCCCGCCGCCGCCAGGACTGGCGGGGGGGTACTATTCCAAAGCGTTTGACACCAAACACAACATGTTTTGATGCAGCCAGTTAGAATTTACCGCGAGGTTATAATGCACTTAAGAGTATATGGTATGGTTGTATCACAGAACAGCCATAAGGAAGTATTTCCGAAGGCTGCAGAGGGGCTCAGCTCATGCTTGGTGTAGCAGAGTAGGATCTGCACTTATGTTGCCCCCACTTTTTTTCTGATGTTTACACTGGTTTCTGGCTATAGTCTGGCTGGGTCCCTGCTAATCAGGGCCCCAGTCTCTCTGTTCTCTCTAAACAACTTGGAGTGCATATTAGATGCACTAGTGATTGGATACTGTGGTACCTTATGAGCCCCTAGTATATGGTATCTTAGGTACCAAGGGCATAGGTACTTCACAGGCCTATCAGGGGCTGAAGCATGTATTATGCCACCACTGCGAAGCAGACTAAATCTGACACCACAGGCCTGCTACTGCAGCCTGGATGAGGTAGTGTTAGCACTCCTCACTGAGATATAGGTTCACTATATCTCTACCTACACACACATATAAACCTATCAGTCACCCCTAAGGCAGGCCCTATCAATCCTGAGGGCAGGGTGCTTGGTTACCGTATGAGGGGGTACCTCTGCAGGGCCCCTCTGCAGCTCTCAGAGTCCATTCTCTGTGGCTGTTTGTGGTTGCGGTTAAACAATATACTCTTAAGTGCATTTTAACCTAGCGGTAAATGCTAATTTTGGGATGGCTGCATCAAAACATGTTGTGTTTGGTGTCAAACGCTTTGGAATCATACCCCCACACCAGTAACTGGTGTGGGAGTAAGATCCCACCCTTCTAGAGGGATAGACATGGACCCACTGTGGAAACACGGTAGAGTCCTGAAGAGCCCTGGCATCACAGAATGGATGCCACCAGTCACAGACACTGGACTGCCCTCCTGCTGATGACCGAAACTCGCAGTGGAAGAGGCCCACCAATAGGCATTCTGTCACAAGGATGTGTCACCACCTTCCAGACAGGATTTAGTGTATTGGGGCTGGGTGGGTGCACTCCTAGAGTGCTTTGAAGTCCTGCACTGGGGGAACAGTAGGCTCCTCTGTGCATATGCCAGCTCAAACCGGTTCAGGGGGCTACCAGCCCCTGCTCTGGCATGAAACTGTACAAAGGGAAGTGGTTGTAGCCACCCACTCCCCTGACCCTCCCATAGGTGGGGTTTATAGAGTTAGTCCCTCCCTTCCTTGTAGTATAAGTTAGGGAATCCTTGCCATTACAAACTAGATATCCCTTGACGACGCTCTGAAGAATAATCCTGGACCTTCGATGTTCCACTACCTCTGGAATACTGAAGAATCTCCCTTGGAGTCAAGGAGTGACTCCCCTGCTTGGCAGGCACCAAAACTTTTAATCAACGGTCGCAAACTTTCCCGCTCCCACTGGAGTCCGAAGTCCCTGCAGCCCCAGAAGTGGATTTCCTGACTTCTCCAAGGCCATCGTGAGTCCCCAGCAACGCTGAGGCAAGTGGACCCCACAAGTGATGAGGAACTGCAATACCTGGGTACCGGGCACTTTTTTTGAGTGTGGTCCAAGCCTCCAGCAGGATTTCCTCTGAAGATCAGAGGCCTACCTCGTCCCGCGTGACCGTGGGCTCCTGGTGAGTGAATCCTCCCAAGGCATTTTCGCGATCCCTTGCCAGTTGACTTGTGGGTCCCCAGAAGACTTTTCTACATAACCAAAGGGCTCTCCTGGTTGCTCCAGGCCTGCCCTGACTTACCCTCACTGGGTGAGTCCCTCAGACCTTGCTGGTCTGCACCACTGACTTTTTACACTTTCCACAAGACTTGCTGTTGCCAAGGCTTGTTGGCTCCAATCTGGTCGCTGAGACCGCAGTAAGCTGCAGACTTTGTGGGACACACCTAATCCAGCTCCTGGTGATCATCGACACCTCCTGGACCGCGTGGCTGAAGAGTCAAGACACCCGTGATCACCTGAAATCACCCGACGACTGTGGGCATCCAGCTTCCTTGCCCCGGGTCACTGCCAAGTGACTTTGAACACTGTCCCTTCTTCTTTCAGGTCTTCTTTATTCTGAATCCAGCCTTGGATTCCACCAGACACTTCTCCTGTCTTCACAAGCAGCAAGTCTTCTTTGGCTCCCATTGAAATCGACGCCGCGACCCAACACCAAATGACACCTCTGCACCCGGCTTCCGTGGGTGAGGTAACTCCAGAACTACGGTGCTCCTGTGGGTGTTGGCTCTAGAACTACTTACCCTGTAAGTGACTTGCTTGTAGACTCTCCCGAAGTATCCTAAAACTTTAAAATTCCAACTGCGACTTGCTCCATTGAATTCTATTGGGATCTGCGGCTGTGTTCTCACACTGCATGCGTCTCCCGTGGGTCCTTTACTTACCTGCCTTGGGTGGATTAGTGAGGCCCCAGCTCTTCTGAAGGCCCTAGGCCTTGTCCCCTTGCAAGTCGATCTTCCTAAGTCTCTTTTTTAGTATATGGTCTGGTACGCCCCTCGGGCCCCAGCCATATTTGTGCTTAACTTGTTGTGAAACGTTGATTTGTGCATATGTCCTTGACTTCTAATCTCATAAAGAGATTAGTAGAGTGTGTCTACTAATAAATACATATATATTTTATATATATACCTGTGTGGTGTCCTTTCATTTAGTGATTCAAGAGATTATAAGGTAAAACAAGCTGCTTTACATTCCTTTAAAGACTTAGCCTGAAGGCTGCTCTCCACAGCTACCACTAGGATAGCTTTCTTAAAAAGGTTGTCTTAAACCTATCTACCATAAGAGTCGAATTGTACTGGTGCAAGGTGTCCACTAGAACTAGTGACAAGTATGTACCAGGCCAACTTCTCACACTTGGGCACCCTCTCACATAAAACCCAGCACTCTGCCTTCAGGATTGTCAAGGCCTGCTATAGGAGCGGTTTATAGGTTTATATGTGTCTGTATAAGGTAGTGATATAGATAGCCTATACCACAGTAAGGGATGCAAGCACACGCTTACCCAGGCTGCAGTAGCAGACCTGTGGTGTCATTTTGGAGTGCTTCCCAGGGGTGGTATAATACATGCTTCACCCCTGGTAGGCCTCTGAGGTACCTATGCCCTAGGTACATAGTATACCATATACTAGGGGCTTATAAGGCACTCCAGAATCCAATTAGATATGTACCTAATGTACATGGAAACCATTTTAGAGAGGAAGCAGCTAGGCTGTGGGCCTGATTAGCAGGGCCACAGCCAGACTAAGGTCGAAAAACAGTGAAACACCAGCAAAACGTGGGGGTACCCATGTGAAGCAGATCCTACTCTCCTACAATTATGGTTTGGATTTTGCTCTGCAATGGTTGAACCTGGCCTCCACCTACAAGGTGGCCCAGGTACACAACCTGACTCTGCCCTATCTGGCACTTAGTAGCTTTGATAGTTAGGCCTGTTTTTTGTAGGGCCTCCAAAACATTCCTTAGGTGGACCAGGTGATCCTCCCAGGTGGAGCTAAAGACAGCAATATCATCTAGATATGCTGCACTAAAGACTTCCAGATCTGTGAGAACTGTATTCACCAATCTTTGGAAAGTGGCAGGTGCATGTTTCAGATCAAAGGGCATTACTGCAAATTGATAGTTCCCACTAGGGATTGAAAATGCTATCTTTGGCTTTGCATCATCAGCTAGTCTGATCTGCCAGTAGCCAGCTGTCAAGTCAAATGTGCTAAGGCACTTGGCTGAGGCCAAAGTATCTACAAGCTCATCTGCTCTTGGTATTGGATGGGCATCAGTCCTAGTGACTGCATTGAGGCCTCTGTAGTCCACACAAAACCTTATCTCTCTTTTAACACCACTGATGTGAGGTTTTAGCACAAGGACCACTGGACTAGCCCAAGGGCTATCTGAGGGTTCAATAACACCTAAATCCAACATTTTCAGGACTTCTGTCCTGATACAGTCCCTGACATGGTCAGGTTGCCTATAAATCTTATTTTTAATAGGCAGACTGTCCCCAGTATCCACTTCATGAGTGCATCACATAGTCTGTGAGAATATGTGTCTGAACTGATTGAGCACCTGTCTGCAATCAGCTTGTTGCTGGGCAGTGAGGCTGCCTGCCAAAGCTCCACCATCAACTGACCCATCATCAGGGTTCTGTGAGAGGAGGTCAGGGAGTGGGTCACTCTCTTCCTCCTGTCCCTCGTCAGTAGCTATGAGCCAGCCCATGTCAGCCCTGTCCACATATGGCTTTAGCCTGATGACATGAAGTACCCTATGGGGACTCCTAGGGGTTCCAAGGTCTACCAAGTAGGTAACCTCCCCTTTCTGTTCAACAATAGTGTGGGGTCCACTCCACTTGTCCTGGAAAGCTGCTGGGGCCACAGGCTCCAACACCCACAAATTCTGTCCTGGCTGATAAACAGTCAGTACAGCCTTTTGGTCATCCCAGGCTTTTTGCAGTTCCTGGCTAGCCTCAAGGTTTTTGTTTGCCTTTTTCATGTACTCAGCCATCCTGGAGCAGAGACCAAGTACATAGTCCACTATGTCTAGCTTTGGGGGCTTGAGAGGTAACTCCCATCCTTCCTTCACCAAACACAATGGACCCCTGACAGGGTGACCAAACAAAAGTTCAAATGGGCTGTAACCAACCCCCTTTTGAGGCACCTCCCTGTATGCAAATAAAAGGCAGGGCAAGAGCAGGTCCCATTTTCGCCTAAGCTTCTCTGGGAGTCCTTTGATCATGCCCTTTAAAGGTTTTGTTGAATCTCTCAACTAAACCATTGCATTGTGGGTGATAGGGTGTGGTGAACCTGTAGCTCACTCCACACTCCTTCCACATAGCAGTCACGTAACTAGACATGAAGTTTGCATCCCTGTCAGATACTACCTCCTTAGGAAAGCCTACTCTTGAGAACACACTCTAGAGTGCTCTTGCCACTACAGGTGCTGTAGTGTTCCTTAGGTGAATTGCTTCTGGATACCTGGTGGCATGATCCACTACCACCAGTATAAATCTGTGCCCAGATGCTGTTTGGGGATCCATGGGCCAACAATGTCAATCCCTACCCTTTCAAAGGGCACCCCCACCAGAGGTAGTGGTATTAGGGGGGCCTTTGCAGTGCCACCTGCTTTGCCACTGGCTTTGCAGGTTACACAGGAGCGACAAAACTCCTTTGTGTCTTCAGACATGTGGGGCCAGTGAAAGTGAGGAACAATTCTGTCCCAAGTCTTGTTCTGGCCTAAGTGTCCTGCTAGGGGAATATCATGGGCTAGTGTCAATAGGAAACCCCCAAACTTCAGAGGTATAACCAACCTCCTGGATGCACCAGGCTTGGGGTCTCTACTCTCTGAGTAAAGGAGTCCATCATCCCAATAAACTTTATGAGTGGCACTAGCATTCCCAGCAGCCTCATCAGCAGCTTGCTCTCTGAGGGTTTCAAGAGAGGGGCAGGTTTTCTGCTCCTGGCTCAGATCAGACCTGGAAGGGCCCCCTGTCCCCAAGAACTCAACCTGGTCAGGTTCAAGCTCCTCTGAGACAGTTACTTCTTCAGGCTCAAGATCATCTCCCTGAGGAGACTGATCAGCACTCTGAGTCAGGGGGAAGGCTCTTCGTTAACCCTACTGCTCCTCCTCTTGTGAGGCACCTGGTCCATTATTGCAGAATCCAGGGCCTGTCCAGATTTAGACATGTTAGCCTGTGACCTGGTCACAGCAAAGACATGTGCAGGGATCCCTAACATTTCTGCATGTGTCCTGAGCTCCACTTCAGCCCAAGCTGAAGTCTCTAGATCATTGCCAAGCAAGCACTGTACTGGTAGGTCTGCACTTACCACAACCTTCTTAAGGACAGTTACCCCTCCCCAGGAGAAGTTAACAACTGCCAGAGAATGGCCTGTTCTGACATTGCTAGCATTGGTCACTTGGTACATTTCACCAAGTATAATCTGCCCAGGATCCACAAGATCTTTTGCCACCATAGTGACACTTGCTCCTGTGTCCCTGAATGCCCAAGCTTCTGCTCCATTAATTAAAGGCTGCTGTCTGTATTTGCCCAGGGTACTGGGGCTCAAAAAGGGGGACATATCCATGCCTCCATCACTGACAAGCACAGCCTGAGTTGGTACTCTGACTAGGCCAGAGTCCATCTCAGAATTCAGGGTCAACCCTACTACACCCTTATTCTGTGTATTCCCACCACCAAGTGTAACAGCACTAGGGGGAGAATGTGTCTTAGGGGCATTGGTAGGGGCTGAAGTATTTTCTTTGGCCTTGGTGCAATCACTAGACCAGTGAGGTTTCTGTTTACAGATTTTGCACCAAGGTTTCTTTTGGCCTTTACCCTTTCCTGACTGTGAATCCCCACCTGAAGAAGTTTTTTGGGGCCCCTGAGAAGACTTCTGGTCTTTACCCTTGACCCCACCCTTGTCAGAGATTTTGGAATCTTGCTTCTTTGGTCACCACCTTGGTTCTGTACCTTCTGCCTCACCCTGGTTCTGACCCATTTGTCTGCCTTCTTTCCCAATTCTTGGGGAGAGGTCAGATCAGAGTCTACCAGGTACTGGTGCAACAGCTGATTTTGACAGCTATTAAGAATCTGCTCCCTCATTATCAGATTGTACAATCCTTTGAAGTCACACACTTTATTGCCCAATAACCAACCTTCCAGAGCCTTAGCAGCACAGTCAACAAAGTCAACCCAGTCTTGATTTTGTGCTTTTTGGGTGTCTCTGAACTTTAACCTATATTGTTCAGTGGTTAGGCCAAACCCATCTATCAGTGCACTTTTCAAGACTTTGTAATCATCAGCATCCTCTTCTCTTACAGTGAGGAGCTTGTCTCTACCTTTGTCTGCAAAGGAGAGCCATAAGATTGCTGCCCACTGACTTTGAGGGACTTTCTGTACTTTACAGGCCCTCTCCAATGGAAGTTATCCATTTGTGGATGTCATCCCCACTCTGGTAGGGAGGGACAATCTTACTTAGGTTTCTATGCTCATAAGACCTCCCCCTATCTCTAGGAAAATTGCTGCCACCAAGGGACTCTAGTCCCTCCTTTTTACTAGCTCTGTAGAGCTCCAGGGCTTCCCTATCTAAGGGCATCTGCTGCTTTCTGAGGTTGAACTTGTCTTGCTCATACTTCAGCAGTCTCTCTCTCCTCTCCTGGGAGGTTTCCCTCCCTCTGTGAGAAGAAACAGAGGTTCCTATAGAGGAGTTAGACTGGATAGATCCCCTTGACAGAGATCTATCCCTTCTAGCCCTGTTGTCAGGTCTACCTGGAGGAATAAAGGCAGGAACATTATTGTCATCCTCCTAATCCTCATCCAGGAGATCTGGGTTCACCAGAGTCTGGTCGTTGTCACCAGTCTGGTCAGCATTAGAGGTAGGGTCAGGGAAGATCCATCCCTAGACCCACCCTCAGGTGCTGCCCCACCCACACTGTCTACATCATCAGGCCCACTAGGCCCTGTGATATCATCCAGCTTAACCCCTTCGCCGCGGCACGAATTTCGCCGCGGCGCTGAGGGGGTTTGGGGTCAGTGCGGCACCGCCATGCTTGTGACGGAACCACTCCGTCATGAGTCACGGGCGAGCTGTGCTCATGACGGAGTGGTTCCGTCACGACTCCGCCCACTTGCATTGTTCGCCCGCACAGGCGGGGAATCAGTGCCGCGTGGGCGGAGCGGCCGCCAACGGCTGCAGCATGACGGAACCACTCCGTCATGAGCACACGGCGCCCGTGGCTCATGACGGAGTGGTTCCGTCATGAGCAGGGAAGGGGTTAAGTATCCTTATGAGATGCTGGGTGGATGGACTTTTGCCTGTCTTCAGCTTCCTTATGGATCATAAGGCCCTAAGCTGAGCAAAGGAGAGATCCTCATATTTATAGGGAAGGAGCTCACTGGTGCCTGGTAGGGACCCACTGGTTCCTGGCTGGTTAGACATTACTAATGTGGTGTGGTGTATTGCACTACCTACACTAGTGTGGCCTACTAAACTCCCTTGAGTTGTAGAAAGGGTGTGCTATCCCTTAACACACAACTCTAAGTTCAGTAGAACTTACTGTAGCTAAACTTGATATTATATGTACCTTAGGTACCTTTAGTGGTTTTCAGTTGATCAATTCAATTGAGATTGTCTGGTAAAACAATAGCAAGCTGGAATTCCACACGCTGCACACCAATGTGAGAAGGTGGCCTGATATATGCTGTCCACTAATTCTAGTGGGCAACTTGTATCAGTCCAAACAACCCCTTATGGTGATAGGTTAAAGACAACCTTTATTGAAAGCTATCCTAGTGGTAGCTATAGAGAGCAGCCTTCAGGCTAAGTCTTGAAGGAATGTAAAGCAGCTTATTTTACCAGTCTATAATCTCTTGAATGATCAAATGAAAGGACAACCACACCAGGTATATATTCAAAATATATGTATTTAAGATAAAACACACCCCTCTGATCGCTTTGTGAGACTGGAGTTCGAAGTACTTAGTTTACAAGTCAACAATTATCAATAATAGCACAAATACACGTTTGGGCCCTAGGGGCGTACCAAACCATATACCAAAAAAGTGGTATAAGAACCACGATTGGAATACACACTAGGCCTAAAGCCTGTAGAATCGCTGGGACCCCAAGGAACCACCCAAGGTAGTGACACAGGGGACCCACGGGGACTGTACGCAGTGTGTAAACACAACCGCTGTTTCCCGTTATCTTCTATGGGCAATGTCGCGGTTGGAAATTTAAAGATTAGGGACACTTCTAATCGAGTCAGGACCAAACCCTTTTGGACTTAAGAAGTTCTAGGGCTAGCACCCACGGGAGCACTGGAGTACTCGAGTTACCTCACCCAGGGAAGCCGGGTGCATAGGTGTCTTTTGGTGTCGGGTCGCGTCGTCGAATTCAATGGGAGCCTGCAAAGAACTGCTGCTGCCGTGAAGAGGAGAAGTGTACGGAGAGATCCAAGCCTGGATCTAGGATGGAAGGAACCTGAAAGCAGAGGGGACAGAGTTTGTGTCACTTGCCAGTGACCAAGGGCAGGATGGACCAATGCCCACAGATGTCGGGTGCTTCAGGTGAGTTGATGGGTGTCTTGATTCTTCAGTCACGAGGTCCAGGAGGTGTCGACGAAGTCCACGAGCCGGATTCGAGCTGTCCCACGAAATCTGTCGAGTGCTGCGGTGTCGGCGACCAGAATGGACCCAACAAGCCTTGGCAACGGCAAGTCACTGGAATTCAAAGAAAGGACTGTGGTACAGACCAGCATGGTCTGAGGGACTCACCCAGCGAGGGTAAGTCATGGCACGTCTGGAGCAACCAGGAAAGCCCAATCAGAAAAGAAGTTGCCTTCGTGGGGACCTGCTAGCCATCGGACTAGTGATCGCGAAGGAGCCTCGAGCGGTCACACTTGAAGCTGGCCCACGGGTCTCTCGTGGAGTGGAGGCCAACAATCTTCGGTGCAGGAGGACCAGGAAGATAGTGTTGCTGCAAAAGTTCACTGGTCCATGGGTCATGGTTCCACGTCACCCACGATAGCCACGGGCCTCAGCTTTGCTGTGGACTCAGGGTAGCCTCGGGGAAGTCTGGAAATCCAAATCTGGTGATGCAAAGACTTCGGCATCCGGCGGGAGCTTCAGCGATGCAGACCGGTCAGTTGCTTCTTTGGGGCCTGCCATGCAGGGGAGTCACTCCTTGACCCCAAGGGAGATTTCTTCAGTCTTCTAGTCAGGATAGAACGTCGAAAGTCCAGGATATATGTTGCAGAGTTACGTCCAGGGTAATCTAAAGTCCTAGGGACTGGATTCCTATACTTATAGTAAGTTTAGGGGATGGACTAACTCTAAGGCCCCACCTATTGTGAGCCAGGAAAGAGAGATGGTTACACCCATTTCCTTTGTCCAGTTTCATGCCAGAGCAGGGGCAGGTAGCCCCTGCAACCGGTTTGAACTGGGCTATGCACAGGGACAGCAAACGTGCCCCCAGTGCAGGACTTCAAAGCACCAGAGAGTGCTCCCGTCCAGCCCCAATACACATCTGCCTGTCTGGGGAGGCGGTGACACCTCCCTTCGACAGGAAACCTATTGTCCAGGCCTTCCCTGCCGGAGTTTCTGTCAGCAGCAGGAGGCCAGACCCGTGTCTGTGGCAGAGGCATCCATTTTGTGATGCCAGGGCTCAGGAAAGTCCTACCGGGTTTGACCAGAGTGAACATGTATTTCCCTCTAGAAGGGTGGAATGCTACCCCCGATGCCAGAATTGGCGGGGGGGGGGGGTAGTATTCCAAAGCGTTTGACACCAAACACGACATGTTTTGATGCAGCCATCCCAAAGTTAGCATTTACCGCGAGGTTATAATGCACTTAAGAGTATATGGTATGTCTGTATCACAGAACAGCCATAAGGAAGTATTTCCGAAAGCTGCAGAAGGGCTCAGCTCATGCTTGGGCACCCTCTCACACAAAACCAAGCACCGTGCCTTCAGGTTTGTCAAAGCCTGCTATAGGAATGGCTTATAGGTTTATATGTGTCTGCATATATGTGGATATAGGTAGCCTATACCACTGTAAGGGGTGCAAGCACACCCTTACCCAGGCTGCAGTAACAGACCTGTGGTGCCATTTTGGAGTGCTTTCCAGGGGTGGCATAATACATGCTTCAGCCCCTGGTAGGCCTCTGAGGTACCTATGCCCTAGGTACGTAGTATACCATATACTAGGGGCTTATAAGTCACTCCAGAATCCAATTAGATATGTACCTAATGTACATGAAAACCATTTTAGAGAGGAAGCAGCTAGGCTGGGGTCCTGATTAGCAGGGCCACAGCCAGACTAAGGTCGAAAAACTGTGAAACACCAGCAAAAAGTGGGGGTACCCCTGTGAAGCAGATCCTACTCTCCTACACAACACATCCCACAGTGAGCAGAAGTCCTGCAGTCGTCAGTGAAAGAACACCACAGCCCATGGTGAATACACGTCCCATTAGAAAAACAGCACAGCCCACTGTGAGAACAAGTCCTGCAGTCAGTAACAGAACAGCGCAGCTCACAGTGAGCGCAAGTCCTGAACCTAGTGAAGAACAGCACAGCCCACTGGAAGCACAAGTGCTGCAGTCAGTGAAAGAACAGCGCAGCCCACGGTGAACACACGTCCTGCAGTCAGCGACAGAACAGTGCAGCCCACGGTGAACACACGTCCTGCAGTCAGCGACAGAACAGCACAACCCACGGGGAGCACAAGTCTTGCAGTCAGTGAAAGAACAACACAGCCTCGGGGTGGCTAATGCTAAAATTACAGGAAATGTAGGACACTTTGCGTTTTCTCTCAATGATAGTCTATGGAAGCTAATCACATGACTGAAACTGAAATAAGCTTATGAGAGTAGGAGAGTGCAGCTGGTGTGGGAGGGGCCTAGTCCCTGGGGGATGTAAAGTGGTAAGACGTGCCGTAAGGAGCCCAAAGATGGGCGGCGTGGAGCACCCAGGGCGCACGCGGAGGTAGCGTAGGGGTGTCATATGTACAGCTCTGGCCCCTCTTGCACTTTTAAGCAACCAGTGAATATATCACCCTGAGTCAAACAGAGTGATCACCCCCCACCCAGAGGAGGAGCTCATAAGTCTCTGTGGGAAGCCCTGGCGTTCAAAGTTCAGGCCTAGAGTGGCCATGGAGTGGTGGTCGCGAAGCCACCATGACTCAAACAACTCAGTCCAGCACTGGTTGTCATGTTGTGTGGCAAAGTAGCATTACCTGCTGGTGTGGGACAACATTACCTACTGGTGTGGAGCAGCATTACCTGCTAGTGCAGAGCAGCATTACCTGCTGGTGAGGGGCAGCATTACCTGATGGTGCGGAGCAGCATTACCTGCTGGTGTGGAGCAGCATTACCTGCTGGTGTGGAGCAGCATTACCTGCTGGTGCAGGGCAGCATTACCTGCTGGTGTGGAGCAGCATTACCTGCTGGTGTGGAGCAGCATTACCTACTGGTGCGGAGCAGCATTACCTGCTGGTGCGGGGCAGCATTACCTGCTGGTGTGGGGCAGCATTACCTGCTGGTGTTGGTGGCGTACAGCAGGGCTAGCTGTGGTTGTGCTGTGCGCAAGACCAGCATTACCTGCTTATGTGGAGCTGCATTACCTGCTGGTGTGGAGCTGCATTACCTGCTGGTGTGGGGCACCATCAGTTCATGACCCCTGGGGGAGGAAAGTATGGTTACTTGACAGGTGCAAGTGATGGCTAGCAGGATGGCTAACAGGGGGGAGGGGGGGGCAGGCATCAGTGCCAGCTCACGGTCCTTTCCAACCCCAAGCTCGGACGTTTCCTCAAACTCGCTGCCTTTTATCTGACCCCTACCTGTGCCCCAGAGGCTGGACACCTAGGAGGGGTGAGTGTCGGAGGAGCTCATCAACCCATCAGATGGCAACTAAGGCCAGATCTCTATGAGAAAGGACCCCTCTGGGGGTATGTACAAGGAGCCGGCACCACTGCTGCATCACTGTTTTTGGCACTGCGGCGGCGCAGAGTGTAATCCCATATACATGAGGTAATGCAAAGCCACTTTGCCTGCCTTTTCATGGCCTCGTAGATATGGAGGAAAGCAACGCACCACAAGTTTCAGCGCTCCCTTACTCTATATCAAAGGGACGTTCCATGGGCGTTGCAGTGGGTGGTCCAACACAACACCAATGGATTTTGACGCGTTACCATTTTTACAAGGGCTTTTAAATCTGTGAAATCCTATGCCTCCCCAAGGGTGGCGCAGTGGTTTTTTGTGTGAGGAAAAGTGTCCCCTTCCCAGACAAAAGAAACCTGATTTCAATGCAGACACCCTTGCGCTATGGTGCGAGGGTGCCTGCTTTGGGGCATGGCAGTCAATTGTGCGCCAGCACAAAGGAGATGACAGGGATGTGTTGTATTGCTGAAAATACAATGCACCCTGAACTTTCTTTACTGCGCAGCGCAGCAGGCTGGTTTGTGGCGTCGTGCTCATCAACTCCTTGTAAATATGCCGCAACATGTCCTGGGGAGAATGGCGCAGCCAACAGCTCTAGGTGGGAGTCAGCCTCAAACATGCCCTACTGTGCAAAAATGTATGGCCTCGTTTACAAACGGCCTGCGCCGCCGTTGCATGACTTTGACATTCCGGTGGTGCGAGCCTCTCAATCATATCTCTGAGGCAACGCAAAGCCACTCTCCAGCTTCATAGCTAAGGGGGCATATTTACAAGGAGTGAGCACCACCGCAGCAGCAGCGGCGCAATCAGTGCGCCACACTGTTCCAGATTTACAAACTGACGTATGGGGCCCAATACGTCAGTTTGTAGAGGCCTGCGTCACATTATACCTGCGCCAGGTATAATGTATGCATGGTAGGCATATCCGCGCTAAAAGCCACGTAGAACTGACACAGTGAATCGTTCCACTGCTTCACTCTATGACTTGACTGCGTCAACATCCCTCTGCCTTCTTAAAGCAGGCGTAAGGACTGACGCGCAGCTTTTAACATGGGACTCGCCTCTGTTCTGACGCATTGCTGGAGATGCGTCAGTCTTATGAACAACTCCAGCAACGCGTCACTTAAGTGCCAAAAGATGAGTCAGTATTTCTGATGGATCCGTGAATCCTTGTGCCATAGAGCACTGTATTGTAAATACAGCACATCTATGGCGTTGTTAGGGCACTTGAGTACGGCGCACATAATGTGATGCATCGATGCTGATGCCCCAAAGTATGAGACAAAGCAGCGCAAACGCGGCAGTGCCTTACTCTGCATCACGGAGGCGTTTCATGGGTTCCCACGCAGTGCCCATGGATTCTGCCGCTGCCCCAGATTTACTTAGTCACTTAAACCTGGGGCAGCGCCAAAGCCTTACGCCTCCCAGAGCAGGTGTAGAGAGGAGAAATCTTTTCATTTCTCCTCGTTTTCCCTCTTTGCATGTGTGCGGCATTCTGCAGTCATAAAACAATGAAAAAGCCTCTGTGGATTGTTTTTGTGCAGGAAGGTGTCAATCCTGCTAACAGCGGAGGAACCAGGGTGCCCCCTTGGGACTCGGCTGCACATTGTGCGCCAGCGCTGGGCGAAGGAACAGGAATGAATCGTATCTTGCACATATGGTGCATCCCTGCCCTTTTAAATTGGGATAGGGCAGCGTAGAAGAAAGACTTCTGGCGCTGCCCTTTGCCAACTCATTGTAAATGTGGCCCATAGGATGCGGTTGCATGGCACTGCCTGGGGCCAAAACATGCATTTAAATAAATCTCTCATGTGAGGTCCCGAGCCTTACAGCAACATCTTTCCTTACTGTCACCAGCTAGGAAACCCAGTGTGTCATTTATGAGGAATTGGCATGGGGCAGCGGGCACGTCTTCTTTCTGCGCCCCTCTATGCCAATGTGAGAGGGCAGGAATGCACCACATTTATGAAACATAGAGCATTCCGGTCCTTCCCCCGGTGCGTTTGCATCTTAGGCACCCTGGCACCATGGATTGTTTAACTTCCTCAGTTGCTTTTTGGGAGGGTCTGGCAGCTCCCTACAAACAATGTAACTTTGTTTTTGTTATACTTTTATTTTTGTTAAATACTTTTTCTTGAGAAGTAAAAGATAGTCAGCAGTACAGTAGTGAAGCAAATATAACAAGTTAAAACATAGTACAAAGTTAATAATCTCATTTCAACAAGGAACCTCTTAAAAAACAAAGAGAAGTGAATTATAACTTTAGTACTGAGAAAAGCAAAATGATCCAAAAAAAACTATTTTTGTTTTGTACGTTTTTTACAAAAGGAAGAGGGAGGGAAGAAGAGACTCGAAAGAAGAAACAGAGGAGGGTAAGAGATGGAGAAGGAATAGAAAGAAAAGCAAACGTTTTAGGAAAGTGAAGATAGAAAAGTGGTGAAAGGTAACCGAAGTAAATCAGATTGAATTTTTTGAGATAACGAAGAAGATGAGACAAAAGATATTCTGTGTTCATGACAAATAAGCTTCCGCCAAACCCAAAAACATGGTCTTGAGGCATCTTTCCAACGAGTTAGGATAACTTTGACAGCAAGAGCAATAAATAGGTCAAATTAAACAGGTTTTGTAGACAAATGATCAAAATTAGTAGCTTAAGTGCCCCAAAAAATATATTGGAATAATGCATGAAAAAAAAAACATTTTGACCATATGGCTTTCCGAAAACCAATCATATTGGGACAGTAATGAATAGATGAGTCGAAGGACTGTCAGAGGAGAGACATGGCCAGCATAAGGGAGAGAGAGAGGGGTCAAGTATATGAAGGAGCGAGGGGGTCAGGACAGCCCGACTGTAAACAAAGAATAAAGATTGGATGATACTGGCCGCTTTAGAGGGGCCGCGCCTGACCCCATGGATGGATGGACAACGACGGAGAAGGATCTGTCAGCCATAAAAGCTCCATAGAGGGTTTATTCCTGGTAGGGCTGGGGGAATACAGAGACTTATATAGGAAGGAAGCTCGGTGGGGGGAGGAACCATTATCAATATTATATGCCAGTCATGGGGGCAAATGTAGCAACATCAGAAGTGACATCATTGTTCAGTAGAAAGGGTTGAAGGTCAGGAAATAGCTGGTTATATTGTTGGCAGCAGGGATCACAAAGGCCATATTTCTCCTGCAACTGTGGAAAGGGTAGAGAGACCAAACGATACACAGTGAAAATACCCAAACTTTTTTTTATTTTAAGTCAGAGCTTGAGTGTTTCGGTAGAGGTGAAAAGACACATGGGAGGGAGTTATTTTTGGATTTGATTTTCCCTCCCGTAGCCAGGAAATTATATGTTCAATTTAGAATGGGTACCCTACCACTTAGGTCCTTTACTTGGGAGGGAGTTATTTTTGGATTTGATTTTCCCTCCCGTAGCCAGGAAATTATATGTTCAATTTAGAATGGGTACCCTACCACTTAGGTCCTTTACTTGAGAGGGAGTTATTTTTGGATTTGATTTTCCCTCCCGTAGCCAGGAAATTATATGTTCAATTTAGAATGGGTACCCTACCACTTAGGTCCTTTACTTCTAGATGGGACACCAACAAAAGTATCTCATGCCCTGCATGTGGCTACAAATTGGAGGATGAAATTCATATGTTCTTTGTCTGTCCAGCGTACCTTACCCATAGGAAACGTTGGGTAAAATCAATTTGCAGGAACCTTGGTTTTAGAGACTGCGTTAATGCCCTGCGAGTTTTAAAATATGACACCCATCCCCCTATTGTGTTCGCAGTTTCACGTTTTCTTAATGCTGTATGGTTTCAGCGTAGGAAATTTTCCACCAACTTTTAATAATGTGAATATTTTTAATCTGATTATTTTATTCTGTTTTGGTGGTTAAAATGTGATCTGCTTTTGACATATAAATTGTTGTATTGTATTCTTGCTTTTATGGCTTTTGTGGCCGAAATAAAGTTTTTTTGAATGAATGAATGAATGAAAAGACATCCAGGATGGGACCGTGTAAATGGAAACGGGACAGTGTCCGAAATACAGAAGGGGGGTGAGAAGTGGTTCTTGAGAATGAAATCCATAGAAATCTACAGGTTTGTGCTCAATAACCTCTAAGTGGCGCATTCTCGAACCCTGAAGTCCAAATCGGTCCCCCCCCAAGTGGAACTGTCCAGGCACTGCAGTTAATATCTACCCCAAACACCAGGTAAAACTTTCCAGACCCTGTAGTAAATGTCTACCCCAATCCCCCCCCCATTGGCACTGTCCAGTCACAGCAGTAAATATCTTCCCCAAACCCCAGTGGAACTCTCCAGGCACTGCAGTAAACATCTACCCCCAACCCCACCCCCCATGGAACAGTCCAGCCACTGCAGTAAATATGTACCCCAACACCCCTCCGGTGAAACTATCCAGATGCAGCAGTCAATATGAACCACAAATACCCAGCCGAACAGTCCAGGCACTGCTGTGAGTAGCTACCCCTTTCCCTCAGTGGACCTGTCCAGGCACTGCAGTAAATATCTACCCCAAACCCCTGCGGAACTGTCCAGGCACTGCAGTAAATAGCTACCCCTTTCCCCATCGGAACTGTCCAGGCACTGCAGTTAATAGCTACCCCTTTCCCCTGGTGGAACAGTCCAGGCACTGCAGTGAATAGCTACCCCTATCCCCCAGTGGAACTGTCCAGGCACTGCAGTTAATAGCTACCCCTTTCCCCTGGTGGAACAGTCCAGGCACTGCAGTGAATAGCTACCCCTATCCCCCAGTGGAACTGGCCAGGCTGTCTAACCGGTCCCCACACTCCCTCAAGGGACTGCAGCGCCCTCTAGTCTCTGAGTGAATTAATTTCTTTTGAGCCACAGACAGAAGGTGATGTCGTCTACTTTTCCTCCACAGCGCCTTCGTTCCGTAGGACACCCGTCTGGGCGCCCATGGTGTCAGTCTGGGTGTGCGTGGGGCTCCTGGCAACCATGGCGTTTCTCGGCTTCACCATCATGTACTCCCAGTGTCCGAGGACCAAGGCCTCCGCACCTGTAAGTACCAGCCCGAAGAGAGCACCACGGGGCAGGAGCCTCCATCTTTACCTCAGTGGTGGGAGGGGGGAAGTGGGGGGTGCACACACAACAATCCCGAAAACAATCTTACTCGTTTATTTGTTTCTCCCAATAATGAACAAATGCATAACCGATGTTGAATTACCGTTGTCTTGTAATGGTAGAAATGTTCAGTATTGCTACTAACACACATCTGTAATATTGCCACAGGTGTTTGTAATGCAGTAATGCTGTATACGGTAATGCTGTCGATGATTCCTTCGCAGTGTCGGTAAATGACCCAGTCTTTAACCTCAAGTGTGCCGAGCCTCAGAACTAGTGCACTGCGTGGGACAGTGGGTGCTCAGGTGGGGCGGAGGTTGGTCCCGCCCAAGAATCAATGCAGAATCCTGTTCTACAGAAAGTTTCAGGAATGTAAACCCCGGCTCAGCCCGCGGCAGCCATGGCTCAGAGCGGGAAGCCTCAGGTAAGGAAGAGGGCGCAAAATATTTAGCAGAACCAAAAGCAATTGAAAAGTCCAAGCACAACCCAATCAAAATGCCACAATCTATTTCTACAAATCATGCAAAATATAATAAGAAAACCAGAACAACAAATATTAAAAATCAATTTAGAGGAACCAGAGATATGAATTTTTAAAGTTTAGAGGAAAAAGAAAGCCAAGAAAAAGAAAAGCACTAATCAGAAGTCAGCGATTGCAGTTGACTGGGACCTAGGTGCGAATTCAGGCTAACCGCGATGGAGCGGAGTGCGGCTACAGCAGGCGGGTCATCCCGGTCAAAGTTTGTCCCTTCTTTTTTTATGGGAGTCAGAATCCTCCAGTAGGGGAAGGGTAAAGGCTGTACCGGAAGAGTTCAACTGTGCTGTACTTTCCTGGCACTTCGCTAATTCCTCTATCGTGGCTTCACTCTGTATCTCCTTTACACTCTCAACTGTATCCTCACACATAGCAATTTTAGGAACCCATCTAGCTGGACCTGCAACAAACATTCTTTTCATTTTACTCCTAGTGGTGTCCTTAGCTACCTGATCCGCAAATGCGTTCCCTCTACCCACATCATCAGTGATCTTTCTGTGGGCACTACACTTGATTATTGCCAATTTCTTAGGAAGAGTTAGCACAGATAATGATTGCAATATAAGGTGTTCATGCTGGATTTTAGTGCCATGAGAAGTAAGGAACCCTTTTTCTGCCCACAATCGACTGAAATGATGAGCCACCCCAAATGCATATTGACTACCTGTATAGACATTGACCACCAGCCCTTCACTCAATTCACAAGCTCGGATAAGGGCAAAAAGTTCATCTGCTTGAGACGACTGATAGGGGACCCATGATGTTTCTACCACCGTCCGCAATGTAGTGATAGCAAAAGCTGAAGTGGTGATGCCATCTGGTAATTTGAAACAGTCATTGACATAGTTTTCCATGAGTGTCAGATAAAGGAACATTAGTCAGGTCTACCCTCCCCTTCGTCTCTTGTTCCATCTGGAAAATACAGTCTTGTTTGTCGACCGCATCATTCTCAGAAGGGATGGGTAGTAACGTGGCTGGATTCACAGTGGCACATCTTTTGATTGTAATATGCTTAGCAAAGATTGTCAATTCAAAATCAGTATGATGTGCACTGGTGAGGTGCTGTGTCTTTGTCTTATTCAAAAGTGTATCCACAGCATGAGGTACCATGACTGAGAGGTCTGTATCGAGTATGAGTCCAGCCGATTGCCTGATTGAAGTGGCCACAGCCGCGACTGCTCTCAGACAACTCGGAAGGGCCCTAGCAACAGTGTCAAGCACAGCGGAAAAATTACCACAAGGTCTCTGTCTATACCCACATTTCTGGGTCAGGACGGTAAGTGCACAGCCAGCCATCTCATGCATACAAAGCACAAACGGTTTCATATAGTTAGGTGTGCCAAGCACTGAAGCCGAGCAAAGCGCAGTTTTTAATTGCTCAAAAGATTGCTTACATTCTGGTGTCCAAGGCAAAGGCTCCTGCACTGCTTTCATTGTTAATGCAAGCAAAGCCTTGATTAGTAAAGAATAATTTGCGATCCACTGGCGACAGTAGGAAGTAATACCTATAAAAGCACGCCAATCTTTTGGAGTTTTTGGAATGGGCATTTTAACAATGGTACTAATGCGCTCAGGAGTCAACTTCCTACCCTCCTTTGACAGAAGGTCACCTAAATAGGTGACCACCTGTTGACTATACTGAAACTTCGAAAGAGATACCTTATGGCCACGATGTGCCAAATGCAACAGCAATTTCACCGTACTATCCCCGACAACCTTGTTCCGTATCAGAAGCGATCAACAGATCATCAACATACGGCACCAATACATTACCTGGGGAAAGTGGGAGTGAATCTGACTCTTTAAGGCCTGACTGTAAATACTAGGACTCTCCGTATAGCTCTGAGGGGTGCAGCAGTATCAAAAGCTCCTACCGGCCAGTGTAAATCCAAACAATTATCTACTATCTGGATGGATAGGAATCCTAAAAAAAGCATTTTTCAAGTCAATAACAGAGAAGAACTTAGCAGTGGATGGAATCATTGTCAAAAGTGTAGTAATATCAGGAACCACCAGGAATTGCGGAGCCACTATTTTATTGACCTCATCAGTAGCATCAGAAGAACCCGAGGGTGCCCTTTCAAGGACCGGGAGAATAGGAATATTACAGATGTTGCCAGTAGTTTCCTCAGCCACTTTCTTATGTATTAAATCCTGAATAATCTGCAATACTTTATACCGAGGAACACGAGGCAAAATGGCATTGGGGCATATCCTCAAGAACGTGTGATAACCATTGCAAAAGTTACTTAACGCAACCTACAACATCGCAGTCCATCGCGGGAGTTTTACGCCGTGTTAACCAGGTATTCAAAACACGGAGGTACCATGCGATAGCCACCAGATTACGTGTCAACTGACGGCGTTAAAATCAACGCCACGTCAAAAAAATGCAAAACACGAACGCCAAAAAAGCTGCGATGAGGCTAAGCGCGATACAAAAAGCTGAGAAAAACAGCCACAGGCCTGTAAATCCCACGCGTCTGGCGGGAAAATGCAACCGAAAAACAGAGTAAACAAACCGTGAGATGTCAACCTGCAAGCACAACCCCAGAGCTTTAATGCAGAACAAATGACCATTGTCCAAATCAAATAGGCAGTCCCCCACAAACAGTCACAATGCACATAGACATGCATTCAGTATGTAACCTGCACCAATCCGAAAACAAACATGGTACACACTGTGAATCCGCTTCCCCCCCTCACATTGCAGAGGGACAAACAACACCCCCTGCACACGGACATCCATGTACATGACCAGACAAGAATGAAAGCACGGACTGTTAGAAATGGGGGTCTCTAGTTGGCAATGGCTGGCCACTGTCCAAGTAGGGACCCTTCTTCCTAAGTCAGAGTAAGCGGGCTACACCCTTTGATAACCCTGCTCAACCCTGTGGTAACGTAGCACGAGCAGCTAGGCTTATCTCAGAGGCAGTGTGTGAAGCATTTATGACCATGCACAGTAACACAGTGAAGAACACTACAAAGGGACACCATACAAGTAGTTATAAAAAATAAGTATCTTTATATATAGACTTAACACAAGACCAATAACAGTAAAGAGCCACAGTACTAGAAAATAGGGTTACTCTTAAAATGCTGCAAAAATAGTTCAAAGTGTCCAAAGAGGAGTTCAGTTCAAAGCAGTGGTCTCTGTGACCCTTTTACTCACAAACTACCTGGATTCTGTAGCAAAGCAACCAAAATGTCGCTAAGGAGTTGTGATTTTCCTCACGCGTGACCAGCGATGCGTTGAATCCTTGCCGCAAGGGAGGATGATGCGCTGATCTGTGTGCAGGACAAAGCGACAAACTTCTCCACGCTAAGCCTGGCGATGCCGGCGATTTCCCACTCCAGTCCATTGGAGTCATCAGTCATGAAATCCTTGCCGCGAAGGGAGGATGATGCGCCGAGCCTGTTGCGTGTGCAATCTTGTTGCGATGAAAAGAAATGGCGCCCCGCGAGGGAGCGACGATCCTGATGCAATGCGATGAAAATGGCGAACACTCAGCATCCGCGCTGCAATGTCGTGAAGCGATGAACTCGATGCGCTGATCTTTGGTTAGCGAGCACTTGGAGGCCCGCAAACATGTGATAATCTTCGGGCTAGCGAGCATTTAGCAGACCGCAAACAGGTGATGCGATGATCTTTGGTTAGCGAGCACTCAGCGGCAGCAGCGTGATGATTTTCCTTACACTCTTCAGCTGCAGCGGCTCGCTAACAGGCGTTAGCGACGATTTTCAGCACTCTCTTCTTCACAGTAGAACTAGAGGCCCAGGAAATCACAGGAGACTCACCTGCAGATAGAAATCCTCGCTGGGAGGAAACAGGAGGCTGGTGGTGGAGTCTGATGTGCCTGAGACTTCAGCAGGAGGCTAGCTCTCTCCTAGCCCTTGGGTGATTGCTTTAGCAAAAATAAAAGTTCCTTCAAAGTCCTTTTCCTCTTCTTCCAAGTCCAGTAGTAACCACTGCAGGCCAGTCCAAGAAACAGCACACAAGCACAAGGACAGTCCTCTCCTGCAGATTCCATCAGTTACACGGACAGAGGTTCTTTTTGTTGTCCAGGAGCAATACAAATTGTAGGGGTTTCAGCACAGATATGTATACCCCAAAAGTCTTTGTTCTCAGAAGCTACAAGTCACTGAATCCAGCCAGAACCAGTTCTGCCCAGCCCTGGAGCACTTTGTTTACCAGGCTGCATCCTTCCTTTCAGAAAGAGGGGGTCTGCCATCAGACGCACAGTGGGAGGCGGAGCCAGCATTCACCTTGCTAGGCACAGCCCTATTCAGGTCCAGGAGCTACCCATACGCCAATGCAGATCTCTCTATTCAACCCAGGTCTGACTCAGCCTGCCTTGTCCCTCCAACACCAGACAGCCAATACACATAACAGCAGAGCACACTGGAAGGCTTAGGCAAGAAAATACCTACTTTCTAAAAGTGGTATTTTCAAACATAGAATATAAAAATACATTTCACTAAAAGATGTATTTTAATATTCTGAGCTCAGGCATACTAAATTCGTTTTTCTACCATGTTCTGTGGGTCAGTTAGGACTATAGAATGTAATAGCCAAACCTCCCATTCTGGCCTATGGAGAACAAGTAGCCTTACAGTAGTGAAAAACAAATTGGGGTGTAATTCACTACCAGGACATGCTACACACACCAGAGCATGTCCTACCTTACACATACAATGCACCCTACCATAGGGGTGGCTTACAGGATGCCAAGGGAAGGTTCAGGGGCTGGGAAGTGGGTGCACTTCACAGCCAAGATGGCAGTTCTAGACTGCACACAGACACTGCAGTGGCAGGTCTGAGACACACTTTACAAGCTGCTTCTGTGGGTGGCGCAAACCAGCGCTGCAGGCCCACCAGCAGCATTTGGTTTACCAGCCCTGGGCACACACAGGCCACGCTACTAGGGAGTAACAGGCAAACCAAATAAGCCAATCATGGATGTACCAATTCACATGTCATCTTTACACAGGGAGCATTCGCGCTGCGGCACTGAATGGCAGTGGCACAGCGCCCAGAGCATCTATTACCAGCAAAAACAGAGGAGGCAACAGCGAAAAATGGAAGGGAGACCCACGCCAATGGTGCCAGGTCTAACACGGACCAATGCAGGGGCCGTGACTCCCCCATATGCACATGTTGCCCATGTTGTGGGCCATGAGTCACAGGGTGCATCCCTGCATCATGGCTGCACATATCAGAGCACAAACGAATCCCTGTTGTCACCTGTAGGCCACAAATGACAGCCAAAATGGAACGACATGGGACACATGTGAAACTCCCAAGAGTGGGATACCCTAACAACTGTGACACACAGAACTGGCAGTTAGTATACGTGACATCATAAACAGCCCCACTGCACAGAGGTGACACACCCACTATCCATCAACAAATCCCTCAATTGACAGCACAACATGTCGCACCCACACGTCTGAGTGAAGTATGTATGTGTATGTGTTTTTTGTAAAGCGCACTGCTGCCAAGGCGTCGTGGCGCTGTAGACCGCTGGGGAACCCGTCCTGGCTATCCCTGTGAGATGGTCCCTCCTGGGTATCTCCAAGGTGAAACCAGGCATCCCCAGCGAATGTGGGGGGCCGTTGTGGAGATGAGGCAAGCTAATGCCCAGAGTTGCCGAGTGTGATCCCTGGTTAGAGTAGGCACCGAGGCGAGAATTATCGGTCCGCTGGCCCTGGTCCACAACCCTGCCGCGTCGGGAATTGAACCCTGGTCCCGGGCCGTCCTCTGCTTCCGGGTCTGCCGCCTCTAACCAGCGAGCCACACTACTCCAGATGCCTGTACAGATGCGTGACATGCACGCAGGGAATGTGTATCCAAATGCTTTTATTAGCACATGCAGTGCCTGTCGCAGTCAACGTACTGAACCATTACTGCGAAGGACCCACACAATGTGACGTCAACCAGAGGAGAAACGGTCAATGATGTATGTGCTATTCCTGCTGCGGCTGCAGTGGGGTGTGGTCCACCAGCCTCATCATCATCAGATGCATCTGGCACTCGTATCCATGGGGCTTTGCTGCGTACACATATGTTGTGCAACACACAACATGCAACGATCATCTTGCACACGAGTTCTGGCTGTACAGGAGCTTACCATCAGTGAGGTCCAGGCACCTGAAACGTGACTTCAACATGCCAAATGAGCGTTCCACGATGCCCCTGGTGCGTTTGTGGGCCAAATTGTACTGCCTCTGGGTATGTGTGTACGGAGCTCAGAGGGGTATCATCATCCAAGTGCAGAGTGCATATCCTTGGTCACCTGTGACAGTGCAGAGAGACATGAGTCATGACTACATACAGCATGATGTGTTGGCAGGCTCACTGGTTCATTGGTGTGTGATATGTGTGACTTAGTGATTCCTGTATGACATGTACTGCATGTTGCAAATGAGCTGCATCACTGTGTACTATGTAGCCTCACTGCTGCACCTTCCCCCCTGAGCACATTCAATAGTGTGCACAGCGCGATTACATCACATGCACCCCTATGGCACACCATTGACATGCCTGTCTGAGCATGTCTACAGGCCAGAGTACGACACAGTCATGATGCTGCGCAGTATGTGGCCTGCCACGTGTGTGTAGGCCCATTGCAAGGACAGGGCTGACACAGATGTAGAGCACCTGCCTGGCTGCACTTGACATGCCGTTCAGGGTACATCTTTGGCTCATGCTGCGCTAATACCGACACACACAACAGCTGGCATGGGTGATCCCAGACCCCGAGCGGGCATGCCCTCCCCCATGTACCCCTTCGGCCGACCACACACACTGGGGACATGCCACATAGCAACATTGTTGATTGCGTGTTGGGTGGCGCAGACACCACAACAGAGACATATGCATCGGCGACATCCTTGTCAAGGCCCACACTTAACCACACCCAGATCCACATGTGTAGGAGTCACACCCCTACGCAGTACTGTCATACGCTGAGCCAGCCCACTCCGCTCATGCTTACAGGGCGCACATAACAAGCTACATTTCCGGGATCTTCCCCACTGGCTGGGGTGACATGGTTGCGTCCACTGTCCACTACACTCCATACACCAGCGGTGTGTATCGACATCGATATGTGTGTGGTCTGCATACTGAAGGAGTTTGGTTTTTCTGTGCACTCTATATTTTTATCTTTTCAGAAAATGATTTCATTCAAAGTTTGTTGTGTGCTACTCCATCCTTACACTGTGTCTAGCAGTGCTACTACTAAATGCAAAACTACGTGGGTCAGACAAGTCGGTCCCTTGGATGCGTGCACTTTTAACTTGAAACAATGCAGTTTCTTAACCAAGTGTTGTGTATTTTGCACACAAAACATATATGAGAACTCCATAAGAGATTATTCTGAATTTATTAATTCATTTTTTGAGTCTTCCATAAACAACATGATTATTTTATCAATCGCTCGTTACTTCATCTCAAGCGTAGAATTTAACACACCCAATGCATTTTGGGTCATGGGTCGACCCTTCATCAGGCATCTACAAGAAAAATACAGAAAAACCCAATGAGTCAGTCTCCAAGAGATAACAAATAGAAAATCAAAATGCATAACTTCTCTTCTCAAGTGTCTTATAAAACATTCCCTTTTCATTGTACTCCAAACAGTGTTGACTTAAATGCAACACGCACTGATTTCAACATATGCGTATTTGATATTTCAGCGTATTCATTTAACCACAGTGATCGGAATCAAATGTACCGTTACTGCACATTAAACGACAAAGCATAAGCAGTACATAAAACACATACAAATGCAACCTCTATGTCTAAAAGTTCACACTCTCATGGCATTTGCAAAACCACCTCCCGAAGTAAACACTTACTTGCAGAGCGTTTTGGAGAAACTACATGAACGGGCGACACATTGCTCCGAGAGAGCAGCGTAATCGTTTTCATCAAGATCGTGATTTAACAAGTTAAACGTCAACCCATTGGTTAAAAGTTAACTCTTCACGTGATTTACGACTTGACCCTAGTCACATGTTCAAAACTAGCCTATCATAACAAGCTCCCTCTTCACGTGATGCGGTTAGCTGCGCTTAGCTGTGCTCCGTGTCGTTATGAGTATCGTGTCAAAGGATTATTAACGACTACGCTTATGTAGTTCTACAAAATACCGTTTTGCCAAGATCAATTATACATTTGAATGTAAACATACAGATATACAATGTCATTCATTAAAACAAGTTAATCAAAATAAACGTTCTGCTTTATGGAGCAAGTGTAGTACATGTTATATGTATGAGAGAAACAATAAAGCATTGTTGAAAGGTCTGATTCATAAAAAACATGTGAGTTCAATCCTGTCATTCATCCCATGCGGTTGCATGGAATTAAGTTTTTTAAATATTCAATTCTCAAACGTTGTTTATGCGGATGCATGTCCTGGCGTGTTTGAATAACTTCCTGTAATACGGGCAGTACGGAAGACACCGCTTCCGTGCCCTTAAAGATGGCGGCGGCCGAATTCCACGTAAAGGACTGTGCCGGTATAGTCCTCCAGACGGGGGCGGATATGACGTCCCGCGATGGGACACGAAAGACGGAGAAGGCGAGGGAGAGGGGGAGAGAGAGCGGAGACGCCAAGGAGGAGTGGCAGCATACGGAGGAAAGCGAGGAAGCGAGGGAGAGCGAATCGAGAGCGGGGAGAGGACCGTACACCGGACAACACCAAGGGAGCAACCAGGAAGAAGACCCGACAGGCGGGGAGGCCCCAACCGGCACCACGGCAGAGTCCAGTCGTCCCTCGGAGGGTCAGAACGCCGAGACACCAGACGCTACGGTCCTGGAGGACTGTAGCTCCAGGTCAGTGTCTTTCTTGAATTATTTGCAACGCTTGACTGGGAGGGCGAAAGCAGGGAGACCGAGTAAAACCGGGCACTAGTCAGAACTACCCTGTTCCTCACGTTCCCCGTCCTCACATCCCTGGGTGACGAATCGGTGAAGGGTTAATCACACACTCATTGAGCCTAAAGGTCATTTTTACTGATGGGCGGTTATTCTTTTCTGTTTCCTTTGCCTCCCGGGGACGCCGAGCTAATCCGAGAACCTCTGCAGGAGCTACCTTGAAGCTCTTCATACACCAGAGACCTACGGAAGCGGTTGCCGGACCTGTTATGTTGCTTCTATAATTTCCTGGACTATTAGTTTCCTTCCCCCCCCCCTCTTTATAGTGACTTCTAAGTTAACTCTACCCAGACCATTGATCATAACTTCAAATAAACACCCAATCTGCTAAGTCCTGTGTCCGTTTCGTCTTACCTCGGGTCCTAAGAGGGCAGGTGTAAGTCCGGGGAGACCTACAACCTTACAGTGGTGTCAGAAGTGGGATTGTCATCTGAGGCTTGAAGATGACACAACCCGTAACCCTCCAGGACATCATAACCCAGTTAGCTGAGGGACAGCGACATTTACAATTAGTCCTGGAGCAACAAAACCAAAACGCACAGAAGGAAAGGGAGTCTTTCCAGACGGCCATGACGGCACAGGCAGCCCTCCTAACTAACAACCAACAGGTGCAAGACACCGCCATATTGAGACTAACGGATGTGATAGCCAACACCAGGGTACATCCACACGTCCCTGGGAGCGTCTTACAAAAATTCCAAGAGGGAGAGGACCCTGATTATTTCTTTACGAACTTTGAAAGAGTAGCAACCACCGCTGCTTGGCCCCCGGAGAGGTGGGGTCAGTACATCGCCCCGCTATTGTCAGGCGAATTACAAGCAGCCTACCAAGCAGCCAACCCCGCAGGTGTCACACCCTACCAGGACATTAAGAGGGCCATTTTGGAACGACTGGGATGTGACCATGAATACTACAGAGCTCGATTTCGCAAGGAAAAATGGGCGACCGGAGACAATCCCAGAGCCTTGTTCTACCGCATCAAAGATTTAGGGACACGCTGGCTTCAACCCAGTACTGCATCAGTAGAGAAGGTGGTGGAGAAAGTGTTCTTGGAACAATATTTGGATGCCTTACCCTATAATACTAGAGCCTGGGTGAAACAGCATCCGGCTCTAACTCAACAGACAGCCATTGAACTGGCTTGTGCATACCATCGGTCTCCGGACTTTAAAGCTCAAACAACCAGAGCCCCGTTACCCTCCCTAAAAACCCTATCCAAACCCTCCAGCGAAGGAGAGAGACGACCATTGTCCGTTACAAAACCAGTCCCCAAAGCAACCCCGAGGTCAACTCCCGCACATCTGGGACCCCAGTGTTTTCGTTGCGCCGAGTGGGGACACATAGCACGGAATTGCCCCTTGAACACCGATCACACAGAGCCCATGGAGGTTGGGTGGTCCCGAGGAAGGGTGTTATTGACAGGAGGCAATAGACAAAGGTATAAGAAAGCTATCAGGATCAATGGGAGACCAATAGACGCATTACTGGACACAGGGTGTCACCACACAGTCATAGCCAAAGAAGTGCTTCCGGGGGCAAAAGAGTGTGATGGGGAGACAGTGCTTGTGTCCTGTGTACATGGCGATGTTAGGCCCTATCCCTTAGCTGAAGTAGTGTTAGAGATTGATGGTTACCCCCAAGTGAGAAAGGTGGGGATCGTACCTGGACTACCAGAAAAAGTTTTGTTAGGCACAGACCTTCCCCTTTTTCATGAGTATTTAACTGGACTCATGCAGTCAGGGGATGAGATAAACTGGTTACAAGAGGCCCCGTTCTGTACTGAATCCATAACTAGGCCCCAAGACAGGGAAAAGAAATCCCATAGTGAGAAAAGAAGGAATAGAGAACAGTACACGCAAGTCTGTCCTGGTGTGTCTTCATGTATGCTTTCTTTCCCAGACGACAGCACTACTCCCGCCCGCAGCTTTCGAACAGCACAAAAAGATGACAGCACCTTGTTACAAGCCTGGAAGCATGTTCAGGAAGTCGACCCCAACAAGGTAGGCCCATATTTTTTGGTAAAAAAAGGTCTGCTGTATAGGGCCGTTAGTGGTCCAGGGCGGAGGTATGAACAGTTGCTTATACCGATAGCTTTTAGGGAACAGGCCCTGCAGTTAGCTCATAGCCACACGGGAGGAGGTCACTATGGCCAAGAACATACCCTAAAATACCTGTTAGAACGATTTTATTGGCCAGGAGTCTATCGGGAGACCGCTAGATTCTGTGCAGCTTGTCCCAAGTGCCAAATGATCAATCCTTCTAAAGACCAAAAGGTACCTTTGTGTCCTTTACCCATTATTGACGTTCCCTTCCAGAGGGTTGGTATGGATTTAGTGGGGCCCCTCATAAAATCAGCAAGGGGACACCAGTATATTTTGGTCTTGGTGGACTATGCTACTCGTTATCCCGAGGCCATTCCCCTCACCAGCATGACCACGATAGCCGTAGCTCAGGCTATGATTTCTTTCTTTTCCTGAGTAAGCTTCCCGTTAGAACTTTTAACAGACCAGGGAACCCCTTTTATGGCCAAATTAATGAAAGAAATCTGTAAATTACTAGGGGTACGCCAAATCCGAACCTCAGTGTATCACCCCCAGACGGATGGTCTGGTGGAAAGGTATAACCGAACCATCAAGACCATCCTGAAGAAGCTGATTGGGGACACCGGAAAAGACTGGGATCGCAAATTACCTCTGGTACTCTTTGCCATCCGAACACACGCGCAAAAATCCACGGGATTCAGTCCTTTCGAACTCCTGTTTGGACGTACCCCTCGCACGTTATTAGAAATGGCAGCAGAACAGTGGATTGAGGAGGAAGACGAAGGGAAACCTCTTTTAGGTTACATACACACCCTGAAGGACACCCTAGCGAAGTTGTGGGACACGGTTCATCAAAACATGGAGAAAGCACAGGCTAACCAAAAAGATCAGTATGACCGTACCAGCCGAATGAGGGAGTTGAAAGTGGGAGATAAAGTGTTAATTCTGTTGCCCTCTTCGGAAAAGAAACTGTTGACAACATGGCAAGGACCGTATACCGTGACCCAGAGGGTCACTCCGGTCTCTTATCGAATAGCGGTACCCCACACCAATAGCCAAGGGCAGACTTACCACATAAATCTTTTAAAGAAGTGGGAGGAGACGGAGGCTGATGCCGGGGATGATAAGGGGATACAGTCGATATGCCAAGTGACCCTAAATAGACCCTTGGATATATGCGTGAAAATGGAGGGGAAGTCCAACGAAGAGACACCCCAGTTGGGATCTAGGCTAAATCCCGAACAGAGGGTGCAAGTACACGATCTGTTGGATCAATATCCAGGGTTAAGTTCTGGGAACCCGGGCCGTACCTCAATAGTAGCACATGACATCATCACCCAAGAAGGGATAGTGGTGAACCTTAAGCCATATAGGATACCACAAGCTAGGAGAGGAGCTGTAGAAGCAGAGGTAGAGTCCATGCTCAAAGCAGACATAATTGAACCATCTCACAGCCCATGGCATTCACCCATTGTGTTAGTGCCTAAACCTGACGGAAGTCTCCGCTTTTGCATAGACTTTCGCCAGGTGAACGCACACTCCAAATTTGACAACTACCCAATGCCCCGGGTGGACAAATTATTCGAAAGGTTAGGCGAAGCACGAGTCATGTCCACCATCGACTTGACAAAAGGGTATTGGCAGATCCCTTTGACAAAGTCAGCCAAAGAAAAAACGGCGTTTTCAACCCCGTCTGGGCTCTACCAGTTTAAGGTGATGCCGTTTGGTCTCCACGGAGCACCTGCAACTTTTCAAAGACTTATGGACGTTCTGTTAAGGGCACATCGGGACTATGCTGTCGCCTACTTGGACGACATAGTGGTTTATAGTCCCGATTGGGAAACACACTTAACTCATCTCAACAACATCTTCAAAACCCTGAGGCATGCTGGGCTTACTTTAAATCCAAAGAAAACCACACTTGGGACACACCAAATAGAATATTTGGGTTACACTATCAGGAACGGTACAATTCTACCACAACACAACAAACTGGAGGCTATACAGAAGATTCCCCGCCCTTACACCAAGAAAGACGTTCAAGCCTTTTTGGGGCTAGTGGGTTACTATCGAAGATTTATTCCACAGTTCTCCGAACTGGCGAGCCCCCTCACAGACTTGCTTAGACACACAACCCCAAAGGTCAAAAACGAATGGGGGAAGAGGCAGGAAGACAGTTTCGGTGCCCTAAAATCCGCTCTATGTAGCGCCCCTGTTTTGTCCTGTCCAGACTTCAATAAACCCTTTGTGTTACAAACAGACGCCTCGGATAGAGGGGTAGGTGCTGTACTGTCCCAACCTAATCCCCAAGGACTTCTACAACCTGTGTTATTCCTGAGTCGGAAACTGTTCCCCAGGGAAACCCGATATGCCACCATGGAGAAAGAATGTTTGGCCATTAAGTGGGCCATAGAGTCCCTACAATACTACCTATCAGGGAGACATTTCTTTCTGCTAACAGACCATGCCCCCTTGACCTGGTTAGCCACGAATAAGGACACCAACGCCAAAATATTGAGATGGTTCTTAGCGCTCCAACCTTTTTCGTTTCAGACTATACACATTCCAGGACGTCTACAAGGCAATGCGGACTACCTTTCCCGATTTCCCGTATCTGAATGGCCCGATCGGCCATCCCAAGGAGAAAGGCAGTGTAATACGGGCAGTACGGAAGACACCGCTTCCGTGCCCTTAAAGATGGCGGCGGCCGAATTCCACGTAAAGGACTGTGCCGGTCTAGTCCTCCAGACGGGGGCGGATATGACGTCCCGCGATGGGACACGAAAGCCGGAGAAGGCGAGGGAGAGGGGGAGAGAGAGCGGAGATGCCAAGGAGGAGTGGCAGCATACGGAGGAAAGCGAGGAAGCGAGGGAGAGCAAATTGAGAGCGGGGAGAGGACCGTACACCGGACAACACCAAGGGAGCAACCAGGAAGAAGACCCGACGGGCGGGGAGGCCCCAACCGGCACCACGGCAGAGTCCAGTCGTCCCTCGGAGGGTCAGAACGCCGAGACACCAGACGCTATGGTCCTGGAGGACTGTAGCTCCAGGTCAGTGTCTTTCTTGAATTATTTGCAACGCTTGACTGGGAGGGCGAAAGCAGGGAGACCGAGTAAAACCGGGCACTAGTCAGACTACCCTGTTCCTCACGTTCTCCGTCCTCACATCCCTGGGTGACGAATCGGTGAAGGGTTAATCACACACTCATTGAGCCTAAAGGTCATTTTTACTGACGGGCGGTTATTCTTTTCTGTTTCCTTTGCCTCCCGGGGACGCCGAGCTAATCTGAGAACCTCTGCAGGAGCTACCTTGAAGCTCTTCATACACCAGAGACCTACGGAAGCGGTTGCCGGACCTGTTATGTTGCTTCTATAATTTCCTGGACTATTAGTTTCCTTCCCCCCCCTTCTTTATAGTGACTTCTAAGTTAACTCTACCCAGACCATTGATATTAACTTCAAATAAACACCCAATCTGCTAAGTCCTGTGTCCGTTTCGTCTTACCTCGGGTCCTAAGAGGGCAGGTGTAAGTCCGGGGAGACCTACAACCTTACACTTCCAAAATTGAAAACCTGACTTGAGCGATAGTGTGTCCAGCTTCAAGCCAGTGTGTGGCCACTGTAGACTTCATATTCTTCAACTGAATATTACTTTTGTGTTCTGTCATCCTTACCTTCACTTTTCTTTCAGTTTGTCCCACGTAAATTCTACCACATGGGCACTTAATGTCGTATATCACATTCTTGGTGTCACATGTGCTTGAATGTATCAATGGTATTTTAGTACCCTTAGTCGGATGTGTGAATTCATTTCCCTGAATAACATTATTACAATGTGTACAATTTTCACACCTCCGCATTCCTCTGAAGATTTGTTTTTCTTTTGTTTCTTTTTTCTTGGACAGATATTCTTTTAGGTTCTTTGATCTTTTAAAAGCAAACATAATTTTTTCATCACACAATGGTTTAAGGTCCGGTTCCTGTTGGATAAGTGCCCAATGTTGGTAATTTTGATCGCCTGTGTGGAATATTTAAGTACACAAACTGTCAGACCTTTGTCTGTCTTCTCTTTATTAATTCGGAGATTCTCTCTGTCGAGATTTTCAACCTTCTTTACAGATTCTTCTAGAATGTTCATAGGATAACCCCTCTTTCGATATTTCAGGATCTGGCTATTGATTGTTGCTAGGACTTCTTCAGGATTGGAAGTGATGCGTTTTAACCGGATGAATTGCGACAAGGGTATATGTTTTTTCAAAGATCCTTGGTGAAAACGTTTGTAATGTAAACAGCTGTTGCGGTCTGTGACTTTAGTGTACACCTTAGTTTTAATGTTATTGTTTTCTACAGTAATCAATACGTCCAGAAATGCTAATTGATGGTTGTCAATGTGATAGGTGAATTTTATCCGTTCATGGCACATGTTTAAGTGGGTAATGTTTCCTGTAGTGCTTCCCTTTCTCCTTGCCAGATGATGAATATGTCATCGATATATCTCTTAAAGAGAACCAAACCCTTTTTCCAAGCTGGATTGTGTAAGATAAAATCTGATTCAAACTTAGCCATGAAAATATTTGAGTAGGACGGTGCCCCCGCAAAACCCATGGATGTACCATTACATTGCTCAAAAAACATCTCTTTCCATTAAAAATAACTATGGAATAACACAAAATGTAGAAATTGTAACAAAAAAACCTTATTAGTTTCCTCTATGTCATTTCAGAGAAGACTCCATTCGATTGCTTCCAAGCCTTCATTATGAGGGATTGAGGTATATAATGCAGTGACGTCCACTGTGCATAACCACAGTTCTTTGCCTTGTTCAATATTAATGGGCTTCAACATGTTTAGAAAAGCTGTAGTGTCCTTGGTATAGGTTTCCCATCTTTGCACCAGGGGTTGCAAAAACCAGTCTAGATATTTCCCAATGGGTCTGAGATGGAACCACATGCTGAGACTATCGGTCTAAACGGGGGTAACGTGGCATTTATGTGCATCTTAGGGAGCATATAGAACTGGGGTCGACGAGGATATTTCAAATCAAGATATTGGGATGTTTCCACAGTAATCCATTTCATAAGTAGTGCATGATCTAGAATTTGTCTGAGTGTGGTTTGAAAGACATTAGTGGCATCTTGTTCTAATCTTCTGTTCGTCACCTCATCTTGAAGATGATCAAGAACGCTGGTCTCATAAAACTTTGTGTTCATCACTACCAGGGCACCTCCCGTATCAGCCTTTTGGAAAGCGAGGTCCGGGTTGTCAAGCAATCCTTGCAATGTGCTCCATTCTTTTTTGGAAAAATTACAGTGTGTACCGCTGTTGAAACTGATTTTATTAATCTCAGTTTGAACCACTCTATCGAACGCATCAACAGTTTTATGCGACACTGGTGCGCAGTAAGTGCTCTTCACCTTGAATTCTTTCATTTCTTGATCTGTTTTGATTTCAGTGGTTGCTTGTATGACATTAAAAAAATGTTTAAGTCTGAGTGTACGTAAAAATTTGAAAATAGCAATTTCTGTTTCCTGGAGGTTTGATCTATAAATTGGTACAAATGAAGTTCCTTTATTTAGCAGTTTTACTTGTGCTATCTTGAATCCAGTGGCAGAGTGAGCGAGGGACCCACGTCTGGGCATACCCGGCGCACTGAATCCAGTGGCAGAGTGAGCAAGGGACCCACGTCTGGGCATACCCGGCGCACTGAATCCAGTGGCAAAGTGAGCGAGGGACCCACGTCTGGGCATACCCGGCGCACTGAATCCAGTGGCAAAGTGAGCGAGGGACCCACGTCTGGGCATACCCGGCGCACTGAATCCAGTGGCAAAGTGAGCGAGGGACCCACGTCTGGGCATACCCGGCGCACTGAATCCAGTGGCAAAGTGAGCAAGGGACCCACGTCTGGGCATACCCGGCGCACTGAATCCAGTGGCAAAGTGAGCGAGGGACCCACGTCTGGGCATACCCGGCGCACTGAATCCAGTGGCAAAGTGAGCAAGGGACCCACGTCTGGGCATACCCGGCGCACTGAATCCAGTGGCAAAGTGAACGAGGGACCCACGTCTGGGCATACCCGGCGCACTGAATCCAGTGGCAAAGTGAGCGAGGGACCCACGTCTGGGCATACCCGGCGCACTGAATCCAGTGGCAAAGTGAGCAAGGGACCCACGTCTGGGCATACCCGGCGCACTGAATCCAGTGGCAAAGTGAACGAGGGACCCACGTCTGGGCATACCCTGCCAACTTAGGGTGAACAAAGCGATACCAAAGGAGATGATGGACGGAGCGTTTGAGCAAATCAAACACTCACCCCCAGTCCACTGATCTGGGTTTAATCCATCATCATTCTTTAGCTCACTCCACCACCCCAGTTCAGACATGGCCATCTGCACATCAGTCTGACCCTCTGTGGTATAATGTTTCAGCTTTATTCGTTGTTATTTGTGCAATTTCTTCAAAAAACATTTTTAAACAATTGGTGCACCGGAAAAAGGGGTGAGACCAAACAAATGATCTTTTCAGAAAATAATTTCATCCAAAGTTCGCTGTGTGCTACTCCATCCTTACACTGTGTCATACTGAAGTCAGGCCAGGACATCTATGCCACACTTGGCATTGTGCACATGCTTATTAATGGGTCCCTTGCCTCCTTCGCACATGCCGGGTTCCCACCTCTCCCCACAATCTGCTATTGTGTGGCTGAGGTGCCATGCCATCGATGGCTCATGTACATGGCTAACCACGGTTACCACAGTAAGTTGTGCTGTCGTGTCTGGTAGGTGGGCATGTTGTTTGGCATGTTGCATGTGTGTTTGTAACGTGTGCATTTCCAGAGTTGTGAGTTGCACGATTGTGGGGTTGAGGTGAGTGGTGTGGTCATTTTGTACTTAGCAACGAGCAGGGCATTTCAGTAGGTGCCATCCTGGAAGCGCTGGTTGATGATGGACTGTCGGAAGATGTGGGAATCATGCACACTGTCTGGGTAGTTGGTGACAACATTGGTGAAGAGTCCCCGGTGGTCCACTATTGCCTGCAAATTGATGGAATGCGTGTTTTCTGTAGTTGTGTGCAGTGTCGGCAGGGGGCACAAGTAGGATATGTGCAGTCAATTGCCCCCAACACATGCGGAAATGCAGCTATGGCGTAGAAGCCTTGCTTGGTTTCCAACTGTTCCTGCTTAGTGTGGGGGAAGTATAGGTACTGGGGTACCAAGCTGATGATGGCATTCAGGACAGGTTTGAAGTTCTTGGATAGGGCTGGCTGTGATACCCCTCCGGCTCTGGCGGTTGTTGATTGGAAGGTACCAGAGGCCAACAGGTGCAGCACAGCCAGCAGCTTTGTCTGAGGTGGGATGTTGGTTATCCGCTGTATTGGTACCGTCAGCCTGTGGGCAATGATATTCAGGATGCGGACGATGGTTGTCCTTTTGAGCCTGTAGTGGGCAATGACATACTCTGGTGTCATGTCTGTGAGGCTGGTGTGTTTTCAGAAGGTCCGCGGTCTGTGTCTGCGCTGTCTCTGTGGTGTTCCAGAGGGGTGCGGGGTGTCTGGGAGTTGGTGGTGGGCCTGGGGGTGGTGGCGGTGGGTGTTGTGGGCCTGTTGGGGCTTCGAGCTACATGATGAGTAGCTCCATGGCATCTGCTGTTCTTCAGGTGTGGCTGTGGGCTGGGCTTCCTTTTGTGGTGCCGGCTGCCGTCTGACTTTACACCAGGTCAGCGCAGGTGTTAATTTCCTGCTGCTAACACGCCTTATTGCATGTTTTGTGGTCGTATCACCGATCTGGCTGGCCATTAAGAATGTTGTGGAGTGGTGTTGTCATGGCTTTTTGCACGGGTACGTCTACTCTGCATCTCATTAGCGATAGTTGCAGGGGTCATCTGTGGCGATGTTTTTGCAGCTGCTATCACAGGTTAACTGGTGCTATGGGCTGTTGGCACCAGCTTGTGAATGGGGTGATGAATTTATCGCAAGTTTGGCTGCGCTAAGGTGCCGTTAACTCGGAGATAGCTCCTTGAGAATATGGCCCATTGTATTTGACGTGTATGAAAACTGGTGATATATGCAATAGACCCACATCAGTATCATCAGTGGCCCATAACGTGGGTGGTACCTAATCAAACTCAGGTGGAAGGGGCACTATCTACCCATGGTGATATAAACACCATCAAGAGGACAATAGATAGTAGCGTGCAGCTTTTTCAATAGGTCCAAACCCATCAAATTCTCACCACAGTTTGAAGTTAATAGAAATGGAGACTCCACAGTAAAACGACCAACAGTAAGTGCAAGGGTTCGTAAAATGGGGCTTACAACCGATACTCCTGAAAAACCAACCTAAACATTATTATGGCCAGACAGGGCCACCCCAGGGACCATATGTTGGGAAACACAACTTTTTGTCACACCTGTGTCCACCAGAAATTCCTTAGTTGAGCCTTGTAAATCCGCTGTGACATAAGGACCACGCTGATCTACAGGTATCTGAACCAGTCCCTCACCCTGTCCCTGGCTGTCCTAGCTGTGAGACATCCCAGTCACCTCATCAAAATCATAATCATCACTGTAGTACTGTCCGTCTCTTGGGTCATCAAAATAATTATTATCAGAACAGCCCACAGGAGCCGCATTATTCTAGTGTCTGTCGGTCCCTCGGCCCCTACCACCAGAACCTTGTCCTCTAGGGGACAAAACCTTCTGCAAAAGTACAGGGCACTGGCTGCGCCAATGTTCCTCTTCCTTACAACAGGCACACTGAGTGTGACCCAAAAGTGTCGTTGATGGCTGCCTAGTACGTGGGGGTTGTTGTAAAGGGCCTCCCGGTCCTCTGGTGTTACCCCGATATGCCTGCTGAAACTACACCTTCGTCTTTAAATCCTTATGTTTATTGTCAGTTTTATCTTGAATTGTTCTTTTACCTAGCGAAGTATTTGCAAACACTTTTCACCAAAACAATCATTAGACTGAAACAAACTCAAACCACAATGGTACCATATCCACGTAGAACTGAAACAGACTCACCTGATATCAGAGGATCAAATGAACAAGTTATCCACTGCTGACTCTTCAGACCGAACAGTCAGATCAAGAGTTTCACCGTTCAGGACTCTAGTCGGGATGACCGTTGTGCGAGGAACCCTCCGGTGGGACAAAGGCAACCACTTCAAGAAACAAAGGTCTTTGAGCAGAGATCCCTGAGATGTCCGTCTGACCTGATGATGTCCTCGTCCTCCCCTTCATCTGCGGAAAGGGGATGGGTCAATAACCCAAAGGAGTCCCTGTTCGGGCGCCAACTGAAGGAAGTCACCCGCTTGGGGCCACCCGGGTCCCTGATGACCACCTCTTATCCTTCCGTACCAAATGAAGAGTCGGTCAGACAGTGGAGAATATAAACCAATAACAGTTTATTCATAGACACTCAGAGTGGAGCCCCGTCTGTCCAGTACATGAGAGTGCTATAGAGGGAACTAAAGAACGGCGAACATAGAGATACATAATGTGCATTTCATAGCTGGACAAAACACGCCCACAGTGGAATTTTCCAGGCAGATGCAGCTGAACAGTGAAATACAGAAAATAGGTTTTGGTTCTCGTATCTCACACAACCTAGCACAATCCAAGGTCGTTTCACCCTGGGCCCGCCACCAGACAAGTGGGAGAGGGCCTCTATCTAGTGAGAAAGGTATGCGTTAGCATGAACAGTCTATTCATTACCCAAACAAAACCTAACACTTCAGAAATGAAACTTACCAAAGACCATTTCTCAGAAACAGAGAAGTTCAGTTTCGAACAACCTAAAATGGCTCAAACAAAGAAAATGGTGCAGCGAATGCTAACTAAAACATGACATTGCGTGAACATTAACGGGCCTAATCGAACAAGCTCTATAGAGTGAACATAGCTTTGGGGATCTAGTAACTGTAGGAGCATGCCAGACCCTAATTTCTTTCATGTTCCACTTTTAAATGTTAGGCACTGTACCTTGAGGTTTACAACACCTTCTTAGGGATGGCTACTGAATATTTTAAAAGTAAGGTTCCAAACAGGATCTAATACCTGGGAATATATATCACACCGAAGCTTGGGGCCCAGCCTGCAGCTAAATACCCCCGGCTGCTTCAACCTATAAAGGAATGCCTGCACAGATGGAGTCATGGAGGGTGTCCTCTTTATATTTCTTGGTTAGGAGGGAAACCGCTATGAAGCTGAATGTATTACCCTGCCTTCTCTATGTCTTTCAAACACTCCACTCCCAGTGAAGGTCTCAGATACAGAACTGCAGACTCCTCCGAAACAAACTATACTTTTATTTGGGCTGGAAAGCATCCACATGTCTCAATGTGGGAATTACAAGCCCATCGGAAATGTGGGGTTCTGGGTCTACCTAATACCAAAGAGCACTGCCTGGCTGCACAGATCCGAATCTTCTTTGAATGGTTTCTGTACCAGCGCCACTGGGTCCATATGAATGCGGCGGTGATGAGTATACTGCAACCTACCCTGGAATTATGAGCCCCCCAGACATGTGTATCTGACTTGACTTTACTCTGCTGTTGGGTAATGCTGAGTTTACGTCAGGGCTTGAAAGCACTTCCTTTAGGAGCTGAGATAAGGGCGGGATGCTGAATGTTCGAGGGACCTGTTCCAGGTAAAGCAAATCAAGTTCTTCCAACACGGCATAAAGAAGTTCCATCTGCCTAAAACGGCCTCATTTACAATCTCTGGCGTAGGGTAGCGCCACAAGCCTTACTGCTGCGCTGCCCTACAGCATGAGAAAAGGGCAGGAATGCACCATATCTATGAGATACGGCACAATCTGTCTTCTTCCACTGCGCTGGTGCACAAATGGCTGCCATGCACCAACACAGACACTCTTGCACCATGGTGCAAGGGTGTTTGCTTTGAAATCAGGTTGTTTTTGTGAGGGAACGGACACCTTCCTTCACAAAACAACCCTTACAACACCCCTGGGTGGCGTCGGCTTTTGACGCATTCCCAGGTTTACAGCATGTTGTAAATCTGGGTGTGTATCAAGTGCCATGGGTGGTGCATGGGAACACCCACTGTAATGCCCTCGGCATGCTTCCCCATTGCAGTATAAGGCAACGCAGTGACTTTCTGTGTATTGCCTCACACCATATCTATGAGGCCATAAAAAGTTACCCAGGGTGGCATTACGTAGCCGCGTAGATATACGTGCGCCCTGTGTGCCACCGGAGCATCATTAAAAGTGGTGTTCCACAAGCTCACTGGGCTTGTGAATAAGCCCCTGAATGCTTGCAGTACTTTCAGTCACACCGCTAGGCGCTACACCCTGACAATAAGACGGTGACATCGAGACCACCCACAAACTGTGAAAAACTCCTCTTAATATGCACTTCCACTAGGGGGCCTCATATTTAACATCTATGGAAAAATAAGTGCACCCCCACCCAGACTCCACCTGGCCTTACATGAAGCGGTGGCAGCGGGGTCTTGAGCAACCCTATCACTCGTGCCCAGTGTACAACGCTCTAGTCTGACATTCGCCACCTTTGTAAGAGTCTAAATAGGTAAACTGCATACAAACATATGATGCACCGATAGCTCACCCCGCAAAGGTTGAAGCATATGGGTGGTAATACTGACAGGCTGTGCTGAAAGGAGAGGGCCTGTGTATGTGTGGGGGTCTGGCACAGTACTAACCAACTTATGTAAGGAAGTACTCAGTGACATAAGGTGGGTGGTGAGATACCCCATATAACCTACCTTGGGGCCAATTTTGTTGGATAGTCATCCTGTCGAGATATTACACCCATCGCTACTCGATTGGAGCCCGATATTCAATATGTTACTGGCATCTAAGCAAGTTATCGCTCAAAGGGTGAAACCTGCCACAATCCCCGGGGCCGGGCGGGCATTGTGGACATTATTATCTATGGGAAAACTGACTGGTGTAATAAATGGAAGAGACAATCCCTTTGAGATAGTTTAGCGACCTCGATGGGACGTTCTATCAGTATGCGATCATTACGCCTTGTGCGGCATTACTGTGCCTGAACAGCTGTTAGCAAGCATGCAATATGAACAATGGTGCAGTGTGAAATGTTGTTCAAGACTGGAAGCGCCAAGGTGGCTGGAATACAAATCAGTCAGGGAGGCAGGGTTGCAGTGGGACGAGGCATCGAGGCACATTGATGGAACGTGTGCACTGTGCTTTCCTCTTCCTCCCACTTTGCTTAGGCCAATCTGCATTCTGACGACTCTCCAGGGTTCAGCTGACTCCATGGAGTGTCGGGTTGTTATTCCTCATGCAGCAGGGCAGCGAGGAATGGCAGTCAGAAGATTTGGGCTACCAGCTCACCCCAGTGGGCTTCTTCAGCTGGTGTGGCCCTGTGCTGCGAACAGGAGGTCTGCCAACTGGCCCTTGGAGTCTCAGGCTTCGGCTGGGATTAGGAATCCAGTTATCCATGAGCAGGACACAGCAGGCACAGTCCCTTTTCACCAGGTTCAGAAGGTGCAATCCTCATTGGTGCAACCTCTGTTCGCAGCGGCCTTGGTGCAGCAGGGCAGTCCTTCTTCGGTCCTCTTATCCCATCCATTGAGATCGGAGCTGTGGGGTCCTGGAGAGACCTTTTTATGCCCTTGGGTGAGGTCACCGTCACTAGCTGTGAGAAGGTGGCCTGATATATGCTGTCCACTAGTTCTAGTGAGCACCTTGTATCAGTCCAAACAACCTCTTATGGTGATAGGTTAAAGACAACCTTATGTGAAAGCTATCCGAGTGGTAGCTATGGAGAGGAGCCTTCAGGCTAAGTCTTGAAGGAATGTAAAGCAGCTTGTTTTACCAGTCTATAATCTCTTGAATGATCAAATGAAAAGACAACCACACCAGGTATATATTCAAAATATATGTATTTAAGATAAATCACACCCCTCTTGTTTCTTTATGAGACTGGAGTTCGAAGTACTTCAGTTACAAGTGTTTAGGCCTCAGTAAAAGCACAAATACACGTTTGGACCCTAGGGGCGTACCAAACCATATACTAAAATAGTGGTATAAGAACCACGACTGAGATAGGCAAGGTGCCTATCACCTCTAGAATCGCTGGGACCCCAAGGAACCACCCAAGGTAGGGATGTCGGGGATCCACGGGAGCCGTGTGCTGTGTGGAAACACAACCGTGGGTTCCTATTACTTTCTATGGGAAATGTCGCGGTTGGAATTTTAAAGATTAGGGACACTTCAAATCGAACTAGGACCAAACCCTTTTTGGACTTAGACAGTTCTAGGGCTAGCACCCTTGTGAGTACTGGAGTACTTGAGTTACCTCACCCAGGGAAGCCGGGTGCATAGGTGTCTTTTGGTGTCGGGTCGCGTCGTCGATTCCAATGGAAGCCTGCAAAGAACTGCTGCTGCAGTGAAGAGGAGAAGTGTCCAGAGACATCCAAGCCTGGATCTGGGATGTAAGAAACCTGAAAGCAGAGGGTACAAAGTCTGGGTCACTGGCCAGTGACCTAGAGCAGGATGGACCAATGCCCACAGATGTCGGGTGCTTCAGGTGAGTTGATGGGTGTCTTGACTCTTCAGCCACGAGATCCAGGAGGTGTCGACGAAGTCCACGAGCCGGATTCGAGCTGTCCCATAAAGTCTGTCGAGTGCTGCGGTGTCGGCGTCCAGAAAGGACCCAACAAGCCTTGGCAACGGCAAGTCTCAGGAAATCAGAGAAAGGACTGAGGTGCAGACCAGCAAGGTCTGATTGACTCACCCAGCAAGGGTAAGTAAGCACAAGTCTGGAGCAACCAGAAAAGCACAAGTAGAAGTGGAGTTGCCTTCATGGGGACCTGCTAGCCAACGGGCTAGTGATTGCGAAGGTGCCTCGAGCGGTCACACTTGGAGCCGGCCCACGGGTCACTCGTGGAGTGGAGGCCAACAATCTTTGGTGCAGAAGGTGCTCAAGGCTAGGGCTACTCGGAGCCCAAAGCACAACTTCGAGGATGACCAGGAAGGTGTTGTTGCTGCAAAAGTTCATGGTGTACAGGGAACACAGTTCCACGTTACCCACGATAGCCACGGGCCTCAGCTTTGCTGTGGACTCAGGGTAGCCTTGGGGAAGTCTGGAAATCCACCTCTGGTGATGCAAAGACTTCGGCGCCCTTCCCCTTTGTCCAGTTTCGCACCAGAGCAGGGGCTGAGTGCCCCTGCAACCAGTTTGAACCAGGCTATGCACAGGGACACCTTGTGTGCCCCAGGCAATGTCTCAAAAGCATTCACTGAATGCACCCACCCTGCCCCAATACACATCAGCCTGTCTGAGGAGGTGGTTACACCTCCCTGTGACAGGAAACCTATTGTCCAGGCCTCCCCTGCCGGAGTTTCCCTCAGCAGCAGGAGGCCAGACCCGTGTCTGTGGCAGTGGCATCCATTTTGTGATGCTAGGGCTTTGAAAGGATTTAACCGGGTTTAGCCAGTGTGAATATGTCTCTCCCTCTAAAAGGGTGGAATGCTACCCCGCCGCCAGAACTGGCTGGGGGGAGGGTAGTATTCCAAAGCGTTTGACACCAAACACGACATGTTTTGATGCAGCCATTCCAAAGTTAGCATTTACCGCAAGGTTATAATGCACTGAAGAGTATATGGTATGGCTGTATCACAGAACAGCCATAAGGAAGTATTTCTGAATGCTGCAGAGGGGCTCAGCTCATGCTTGGGCACCCTCTCACATAAAACCAAGCACTCTGCCTTCAGGATTGTCAAGGCCTGCCATAGGAGTGGCTTATAGGTTTATATGTGTCTGTATAAGGTAGTGAGATAAGTAGCCTATACCACAGTAAGGGGTGCAAGCACACCCTTACCCAGGTTGCAGTAGCAGACCTGTGGTGTCATTTTAGAGTGCTTCCCAGGCGTGGCATAATACATGCTGCAGCCCATGGTAGGCCTCTGATGTACCTATGCCCTAGGTACATAGTATACCATATACTAGGGGCTTATAAGGCACCCCAGAATCCAATTAGATATGTACCTAATGTACATGGAAACCATTTTACAGAGAAAGCAGATAGACTGGGGCCCTGAATAGCAGGATCCCAGTCCAACTAAGCCATAAACCAGCAAAACACCAGGAAAAAAGTGGGGGCAACCATATAGTCAGATTCCACCTTCCTACATAAGCCCCCCCACCCCCCCCAAACGAAAGGAGATAAGGCTAACCATGGCCAGTTGAGCCTTTATTTACTAAGTGGCCATATAAGGAAGCACCTGCACTAGCATGGTTGCCCCCTGTCTTGTGGTCCACTATGCTATTCCTCTCCCTAAGGGCCTTAGAGGATCTCGACGATGGGATGGGGAATTACTACCTGTGGTGTGTTTTGGCAAAGTAGAAGGCTGGTGAGGTGGCTGAGTAGAGAAGTGAGGCCCTAATAAAGTTGGCCTCAGCTTCCTCATATCACTTGTCACCATAGATGCCTTACTTTCCATGACTGAGTTGTACTTTGCTCTAAGGGTCAACCTCTGGCTGCCTACAGCTGGGGGTTGGGTCCCTTTGGTTGGAACACTGGAGGGGCTGGGCAGGTTTGGAACCTTTGGGTTCCATGTTTGCCCTTGCCCAACAGAGTCCTGCTGGGGGAGGTCCCTACACAATGGTAATGGGGATCCCTCAGTGTGTTGAGGAATTTTCACCTGGCTAGGGCTACTAGACTGGGTGCCCCTAATCTGCTGATGGGGGGTTCCTCTGGACAGGGGGCCCTGTGGGGTCCACTGACCTTCCTGACCTCTGCAGCCCTGGGCTGACTGAGGCAGGGTAGAGAGGGGCAGGCTACCTGCTTCAGACTGGGTACCACCTTGGAAGGTTCCACTGACATCAGGGGTGTTGCCAGGCCAGGCCTGACTACCTCTGGGGCAGTTCCTTCACAAGGGGTAGGATCAGCTCCCTGAGGAGGCTGACCCTTACCTATTGTCTGGTGGGAAGAAGTATTTTCTTCAACCCTTGTGCTCTCTTGTGGAGGAGAGTGGGCCATTATTTCAGGCTCCATCACTCCAAACATTTTCTGGGTTTGGGCTGTGGCCATCACAGACCCACTATCGCTTTCAGGGATGCCTAGCATTATTAGATGAGTTTGGTGTTCAACTTCAGCCCAGGCTGAAATTTCCAGATCATTGCCCATCAGGCAATCTACAGGCAAGTTTGGGGACACTGCCACTCTTTTTGGGCCTGTGACCCCTCCCCAGCTGAGATTGACTATGGCCATGGGGTGATCTGTTCTGACACCATCAATGTTGGTCACCTGGTATTTAAACTCAGGTAAAAGCTGCTGAGGGGGGCTAGTTTCCCTGTCACCATGGTGACACTAGCCCCTGTGTCCCTGACGGCCACAGTTTTCTGACCATTAATCAGTGGCTCCAATCTGTACCTGCCCAATGCCTTGGTACCTGTGGCAAAAGTGGCAAATCCCATGCCACCATCAGAGTCAGAGGAGTCAGGTGAGGAGGCCCGTCCTAAATTGGGGCCTACCTCTGTTCCACTTGCAAAAGCACCTAACTTTTTGGGTGCAATACTACCACCTGGGGGATTACTACTAGACGTACCAGGAGGAATGGTAGTATTTGTTGGAGGAACATTTTCTTTATTGCCAATCCTGGGGTAACTGGGATCAATTTTTCAGTGCCCAGGCTTTTTACAGACATGGCAATATGGTTTCTTTTCAGGAGAGGAAGGAGTTTGAGACTCACCCCCAGAAGAGGACTTTTGGGGACCTGCAGTCAATCAACCAATCAATTACTTTGTAAAGCGCACTACATACCCGTGAGGGTTTCAAGGTGCTGGTGGGGGTGCTGCTGCTACTGGTCGAAGAGCCAGGTCTTGAGTTGTCTCCTGAAGGTCAGCAGGTCTTCGGTTTGTCGCAGGTAGAGGGGGAGGGTGTTCCAGGTCCTGGCAACGCGATGGGAGAAGGATCTGCCTCCGGAAGTTGTTCTCCGGATGCGTGGGACCATGGCCAGGGCGTGGTCAGCGGAGTGGAGTTTCCTGTTTGGTACGTAGAAGGAGAGTCGACTGTTGAGATAGGCTGGGCCGGTTTTGGGGAGTGCCTTGTGTGCGTGGATCAGGAGCTTGAAGGAGATTCTTTTGTCGACGGGGAGCCAGTGTAGGTTCCTCAGGTGGGGGGCGATGTGGTCGTGGTGCGGGACGTCGAGGATCAGGCATGCAGAGGCGTTCTGGATTCTCTGCAGTCTGTTGATGAGCTTGGACGAGGCTCCGGCGTAGAGGGCATTTCCGTAGTCGAGTCTGCTGCTGACTAGAGCCTGGGTGACTGTTTTCCTTGTTTTTGTCAGGATCCATCTGTAGATCTTGCGGAGCATGCGGAGGGTGTTGAAGCAGGTGGAGGAAACTGCGTTGACTTGTTTGGTCATGGAGAGTTTCGAGTCGAGGATGACTTCCAGGTTGCGTGCTTGGTCGGTGGGGGCCGGGGGGGATCCCAGTGACGTGGGCCACCAAGAGTCGTCCCATGCGGAGTGGTTGGACCCGAGGATGAGGATCTCTGTCTTGTTTGAGGCGGCTATCCTCCATCCAGTCTGCGACAGCCTTCATTCCCTGGTGGAGGTTGGATTTGGCTGTGAGGGGGTCCTTGGTGAGGGAGAGTGTTAGACCCGGCCCTCGTAACATAGCCATACCTGACCCCTGCGCCTCACACAGCCCCCGAGCCCACGGCCTAGCCGATCCTTCCCACCAGAACACACACACCCGACCCGGACTTCCCCGTCCGTGGCCTTCCTCCTTTCGGCCACACCGGGCCCGCGTGCCCACTTCATGCACCAAGATGGCCGCCCGGCCCCAGCGCGACCCTGGCCTAGAGGCGCCACTCCGGCTGGAGGACATCGCGCTCCCATTGGGATGAGAGAGGGAGGAGCAGTTTCCATCGCACCTCTGAGCTTCCCTGGGAAGGTGGGTTTCGATCGGCCCGCCGGCCTCCCCGAGGGCTGGCTCCACGCCTGCTGGGTGTCTGGGACTCCTCCCGACCCGGCCCTGAAAGGATCAAAAGACAATGGCAGGAAACCCCGACAAGCAACCCCCAGGTGACAAGACCCCTGCCTGCACAGACTCCGGACATCAAAGAGCAGTCGCCCTATAACAAGGGGTGCTCTGGGACTGTCCGGCAGAATCGCCTTTGGAAACACCTGAGCCCTGCTGAGTGACTCGCAGCTCCCTGAAGATCGTAAGACCTCCGAACTTGTGCTTGAGCCCTGCTGAGTGACTCGCGGCTACCTGAAGATCGTAAGACCTCCAAACTTGTACTTGAGCCCTGCTGAGTGACTCGCGGCTCCCACAGACTCTCTTGGTCCCGCCGGACCCCACGACGACAAGCGTATCCCCCAGCTCGAGGATTGTGAGCTGTGCGCCGGGTACGCTCCTGCATTTGATCCATATCCCCAAAGACTGTCCCGCTACCTCCTACCCCCCTCCAAGACTCTGTGAGCCCGCGCTCCACTTGTATATATTTGCCTTGCTGATCATAAAGATCCTACAACTCCGATCTGATAAAGATTTATTCTTAAGAACTCCCGGTGTGGTGTCTCTTTGTCGTGTGGTGCCGAGTGTACGATCCTAGATACGAGATTCCTCCCCTGAGGAGTCTCCCGCCAGTGCCCGGCTACGATACCTCAAGGGTTGGTCTCAGGACAGTCAGGGCCCCCTCCGGGCTCCTCTGAGGTCGCCTTCTAACAGAGAGGATCAGCTGAGTGTCGTCGGCATAGGAGATTATGTTGAGGTCGTGCTGTCGGGCGATGCGTGCTAGTGGTGCCATGTAGACGTTGAACAGCATTGGGCTGAGGGAAGATCCTTGAGGGACTCCGCAGATGATCTCGGAGGCATCGGATCAGAACGGGGGGAGGCGGACTCTGAGTTCTGCCGGAGAGGAAGGAGGTGGTCAAGTCCAGGGCCTTGTCTCGGATCCCTGTGTCACGGAGGCGCGTGCATAGTGTGCGGTGGCAGACGGTGTCGAAGGTGGCGGAGAGGTCCAGGAGGATGAGGGCTGCCGTCTCGCCGTTGTCTAGCAGGATCCTGATGTCGTCTGTGGCGGCGATGAGGGCGGTCTCGGTGCTGTGGTTACTGCGGAATCCTGATTGGGACGGGTCCAGGATGTTGTTGTCTTCGAGGTGACGGGTGAGCTGGGTGTTAACTATCTTCTCGATGACCTTTGCTGGGAACGGAAGCAGGGAGATGGGTCGGAAGTTCTTGAGGTCACTCGGATCCGCCTTGGGTTTCTTCAGTAGGGCGTTGATCTCTGCGTGCTTCCAGTTCGCAGGGAAGGTGGCGGTCTCGAAGGAGAGGTTGATGATTTTGTGCAGGTGGGGTGCGATGGAGTTACTGCCTTTGTTGAAGATGTGGTGCCGGAGAGGGTCGGATGGGGATCCGGAGTGGATTGTTCCCATGGTCTTGATTGTGTCCTCGATGTTTTCCGGTGAAAGAAGGTGGCGAGGGAGTCGCACAGGGCTTGCGATGGTGGGATGTAGTTGGCGTTGGAGCTGGGGTTGGAAAGTTCCTTCACGATGGAGAGGAGCTCCTTGCTGTTGTGTGCATTGTTGTCAAGGCGGTCTGTGAAGGAGGTCCTTTTTGCGGTCCTGATGAGGTGGTGGTGATTGCGGATGGCGTCTTTGTGGTCAGCGCGGCTGTCTGGCATATTGTCGCTGTGCCATATGTTTTCCAGTTTCCGGCAGGTGCGTTTTGAGTCGAGGAGTTCCGGGGTGAACCAGCTGACTCTTCTGCTGTAGTCTCTGCTGGTGGGATTTTTCAGCGGGGCAACGGTGTTGGCTCATCTTTAGATTTGTCCCCACCTTTCTCTTGGGGCTTGGTAGAATCTTTCTTCTGGTCACCCCCCCTGGTTCTTAGGCCTTACCCTGGTTCTGACACATTTGTCTGCCTTCTTTCTCAATTCTTGGGGAGAGGTCAGATCAGAGTCCACCAGGTACTGGTGTAAAAGCTGGTTTTGACAATTATTAAGAATCTGCTTCCTCATTATCAGATTGTACAATCCTTTGAAGTCACACACTTTGCTGCCCAATAACCAACCTTGCAGAGCCTTAGCAGCACAGTCAACAAAGTCTACCCAGTCTTGAGTCTGAGCTTTCTGGGTGTCTCTGAACTTCAACCTATACTGGTCAGTGCGTAGGACAAACCCATCTATCAGAGCACTTTTCAAGACTTTGTAATCATCAGCATCCTCTTCTCTTACAGTGAGGAGCTTGTCTCTACCTTTGTCTGCAAAGGAGAGCCATAAGATTGCTGCCCACTGACCTTGAGGGACCTTGTGTACCTTACAGGCCCTCTCCAAGGCAGTTATCCATTTGTGGATGTCATCCCCACTCTGGTAGGGAGGGACAATCTTACTTAGGTTTCTATGGTCATAAGACCTCTCCCTATCTCTAGGGAAATTGCTGCCACCAAGGGACTCTAGTCCCTCCTTTTTAGTAGCTCTGTAGAGCTCCGGGGCTTCCCTATCTAAGGCCATCTGCTGCTTTCTGAGGTTGAACTTGTCTTGCTCATACTTCAGCAGTCTCTCTCTCCTCTCCTGGGAGTTTTCTTTCCCTCTATAAGAAGAAATAGAGGTTTCAATAGAGGAGTTAGACTGAATAGATCCCCTTGACAGAGATCTATCCCTTCTAGCCCTGTGTTCAGGCCCACTAGGAGGAATGAAGGAAGAGGCATTGTTGACATCATCCTCATCCTGATGGTCTGTGATCACCAGAGTCTGGTCATTGTCACCGGTCTGGTCAGCATAAGAGTTAGGGTCAGGGGAGTTTCTACCCCTGGACCCACCCTCAGGTGCTGCCCTACCCACACTGTCTCCATCTACAGGCCCACTAGGACTTGTGATATCATCCAGTTTCAGTATCTCTATAAGATGCTGGGTGGATGGACTTTTGCCTGTCTTCAGCTTCCTAATGGTGCATAAGGCCCTAAGTCTAGCAAAAGAGAGGTCCTCATACTTGTAGGGAAGGAGCTCACTGGTCCCTGGTAGAGAATCAGAGGTTCCTGGCTGGTTAGACATTACTAATGTGGTGTGGTGTATTGCACTACCTACACTAGTGTGGCCTACTAAACTCTCTTGAGTTGTAGAAAGGGTGTGCTATCCCTTGACACACAACTCTAAGTTCTGTAGAACTTACTGTATACTAAGCTTGATATTATATGTACCTCAGGTACCTTTAGTGGTTTTCAGTTGATCAATTCAATTGAGATTATCTGGTAAAACAATAGCAAGCTGGAATCCCACACGCTGCACACCAATGTGAGAAGGTGGCCTGATATATGCTGTCCACGAGTTCTAGTGGGCACCTTGTATCAGTCCAAACAACCGCTTATGGTGATAGGTTAAAGACAACCTTATGTGAAAGCTATCCTAGTGGTAGCTATGGAGAGCAGCCTTCAGGCTAAGTCTTGAAGGAATGTAAAGCAGGCTTGTTTTACCAGTCTATAATCTCTTGAAGGATCAAATGAAAAGACAACCACACCAGGTAAATATTCAAAATATATGTATTTAAGATAAATCACACCCCTCTAGTCTCTTTATGAGACTGGAGTTCGAAGTACTTCAGTTACAAGTGTTTAAGCATCAGTAAAAGCACAAATACACGTTTGGGCCCTAGGGGCGTACCAAACCATATACTAAAATAGTGGTATAAGAACCACGACTGAGATAGGCAAGGTGCCTATCACCTCTAGAATCGCTGGGACCCCAAGGAACCACCCAAGGTAGGGATGTCGGGGACCCACGGGAGCCGTGTACAGTGTGGAAACACAACCGCAGGTTCCTATTAATTTCTATGGGGAATGTCGCGGTTGGAATTTTAAAGAATAGGGACACTTCAAATCGAACTAGGACCAAACCCTTTTTGGACTTAGACAGTTCTAGGGCTAGCACCCTCGTGAGTATTGGAGTACTTGAGTTACCTCACCCAGGGAAGCCGGGTGCATAGGTGTCTTTTGGTGTCGGGTCGCGTCGTCGATTCCATTGGAAGCCTGCAAAGAACTGCTGCTGCAGTGAAGAGGAGAAGTGTCCAGAGAGATCCAAGCCTGGATCTGGGATGTAAGAAACCTGAAAGCAGAGGGTACAGAGTCTGGGTCACTGGCCAGTGACCTAGGGCAGGATGGACCAATGCCACAGATGTCGGGTGCTTCAGGTGAGTTGACTGGTGTCTTGACTCTTCAGCCACGAGGTCCAGGAGGCGTCGAAGAAGTCCACAAGCCGGATTCGAGCTGTCCCATAAAGTCTGTCGAGTGCTGCGGTGTCGGCGACCAGAAAGGACCCAACAAGCCTTGGCAACGGCAAGTCTCAGGAAATCAGAGAAAGGACTGCGGTGCAGACCAGCAAGGTTTGATGGACTCACCCAGCAAGGGTAAGTAAGCACAAGTCTGGAGCAATCAGAAAAGCACAAGTAGAAGTGGAGTGGTGATGCAAAGAGTTTGGCGTCCGGCTGGAGCTTCAGCAATGCAGACCGGTCAGTTGCTTCTTTGGTGCCTGCCAAGCAGGGGAGTCACTCCTTGACCCCAAGGGAGATTTCTTCCGTCTTTTAGTCATGATAGAAAGTCAAAGGTACAGGATAAATGGTTCAGAGGTTTGTCCAGGGTAATCTAAAGTCCTAGGGACTCGGTTCCTATACTTATCTTACGTTTAGGGGATGGACTAACTCTAAGGCTCCACCTATAGGTGGGCCTGGGGTGGGGGTGGTTACACCCCTTCCCCTTTGTCCAGTTTAGCACCAGAGCAGGGGCACAGGTTGAACCGGGCTATGCACAGGGACACCTTGTGTGTCCCAGGCAGTGTCTCAAAAGCATTCACTGAATGCACCCACCCTGCCCCAATACACATCTGCCTGTCTGGGGAGGTGGTTACACCTCCCTGTGACAGGAAACCTATTGTCCAGGTCTCTCTGCCGGAGTTTCCCCCAGCAGCAGGAGGCCAGACCCATGTCTGTGGCAGTGGCATCCATTTTGTGATGCCAGAGCTTTGAAAGGATTTAACCGGGTTTAGCAAATGTGAACATGCCTCTCCCTCTAGAAGGGTGGAATGCTACCCCGGCCGAGAGAACTGGGGGGGGTGGGGGGGGGGGTATTCCAAAGCGTTTGACACCAAACACGACATGTTTTGATGCAGCCATTCCAAAGTTGGCATTTACCGCAAGGTTATAATGCACTTGAGAGTGTATGGTATGGCTGTATCGCAGGACAAAAAGAATAAGAGTTAACCAAGTGCACACCTATTTTCAATTTTATTCGTAATCCGATGTTTATCAAAGGTTGTGCTTCAGCGTGCAAACCGGAAACACGGCCTGCCCAAGTGCCACGTATACATAAACACAATAGAAGCTGAAGCGTATTTACACTCCACCGCCGGATGCACAGCCATTACGTGATTAGTAACCACCATTACAACTTTCTCCACGTTTCAACAAAATGTTTTTATTCCATGTAATCCAATTCATGTTTATTCACGTCTTATCACTTTTCATCCTGTCACATGTGCGACGTTTATGCGTTCAACAATTTCTCGTGCGCAGATATGCCGATCCGGGCCTTTTTCTAGCGCATGAGGAATACATAAAACATCCAGAAGTTAATTATTTCACCCAATGCATTTCAGGCTATTTATAGGGAACCCCTTCTTCAGGGGTTCCCTATAGATTTAAAATATTCACATTAGTTTGTATGTTCAGACCTCAGTACATCCATAATTATAATACATCATACAGTTCCTGGCTCATACTCATAATCGATGTTTTCCCTCTAAATGCGCTACAGCATTGTTTACCTGCGTTTTGAACGCGGCCGCAGTAGTTGGCGTGTTCCGCAAGTCTACGAGCTTGAAGTTGCCCAAGACAGCCGCCATAAGCCCGCACGGATTCTACGCTCTAGGGGTTCCACGTTGGCCTGGGTTGATTTTCCAGGATGCTGAAGCGATCGGTGTGATTTTGGTAATCCTGCATTACTCTTTTCTACGGAATTACTGATAAGAACGCACTTGTGCCCACTTGCGTTTATACGAGTAATTTTGGGGGGAAATTCCTGCCGTGGGAGCCCATTTAGCAAGTGTGAGCGGCTGCTGGTGCTGCTGGTGCTGCTGGTGCTGCTGGGCGTCTTTTGTTGCATTTAACGCTATTTTCTTAGCCAGAGCTTTAAATGAGCCGGTACTCACCGGTACCAAGTACCGGCACTTCTGAATTTTCTGCACTTGCGAACCCAAACTCCTCCTTGTCCAAAGAGAGTGCCAGTCCGCATGGGACAGCAGGCCGAGCTCAGTGGAATGGGTATGTACCGAAGACAGCTCTTCACAGCGGGCGAGGCGGTCCGTTTTCGTGACGCTTCTGATGGTCGAGAGGTAACCGGTAGCGAGCGCTCGGCCACCCTCGCTCCAGTGCACATCTGGTTCCTCCGCAGTGTTTGAACAGGAGTGTATTTAGGTTTTTTCGAGGCCATTTTCTCCTGGGTTCATGGAGGGCCTCTGGGAGGGGCAAAAGGGGGGTACCAGCATATTAACAAGGAGAGCCCAGCCAGAGCTGAGCCAGGAAGCCTGGCTTGGCCTCAAAGGCGCGCGCAGAAGTCAATCCTTGAAAACGTTACCTTTGAAATAAAAGTGCCTTTTTTGTCCTGTGGAAGCATTTGACCTTGGTGCACAAGCTTATTTCACAGCATTGAGAGGAGTTTGTGCTCCCACTGTGACGACAGTGCCATTAGTGAACTAGGAAGTAAGTCACTTTTCAGGTATACATTATATATGCCCTATTTTCTTTTCTGAATGAAGCAACGTTATAGTGTAGTGAATCTAACACAAGATGTGATTGTACAGCACACATCTTGAACTCGTGCATTTGAATATACTTCTAATGAAGAGAAAGGAGCTTGGTGAGATAAAATATGTGTCTACATCACACAGTTTGGTCATGTGGGGAAGCTGGGATTGATCCAGCATTTCTGCTTTCACATTGTGCATTTCAGCCTCTACGTGGCTCTCGCCTTCTTTCTCTCCCGCATTACAACAAAGGTGTCTATTTTGTCTTTATTCTTTGCGCATGAGATAGAGTTTGCTTAGCAGGCACATGCGACATCAAAGTTCAGTTCCTTTTTAGATCTCGCTGAGCCCCAGTGCTTGCGCTGGCTCGAAGAGACATTTTGTATGTGGGATTTTCAAAGTGCTGCTGGCTGGCCTAACGCTTGCGTTCACGCGATCGTGCATGCGCGCAGCCGGCCGCCAGCAGCACTTTGAAAACTTGTGCGTCATCGCGATCACTTTCGCTTTCAGAGCGATCGCGATCATGATGACGCATGCGCACGCGCACACACAACTCCCGCTTCTCCCCCTCCCCCACCACATACTGCCTCTCCAGCCGCTCGCGCGCGGACAACGCTTGTCTAATTTAGAAGCTAAGGCAGTCTAGGGCAGTGTTAACACGGTCACAAGCACTCACCCTGCGCTGGCTCCTATATGTGCCTTCTTCCGCGTAATCACTCCGTCCAACGTTGCTGCTTAAGTCGTGCGATATTTGCCTTTCTGTTGCTTTCCACTTTGAGCAAAGAGAATTGTTTCTACTCGAGGTTTAGGTATTAATCAACCTTGGAATGCGGACGGCAATGGGCTACCCGCGCTTCCAAACGTACTATTTCCCCGCCACTAGTAACTTTACTTCATTCTCTTTCCACATCTTGATGGTTAGATAATTAAATGGAATTAACAGAAGCCCAGGCAGGCCCCCGAGTTTATCAGATGAAGTAGTTTAATTACAATGGTATAGAATGTATGACACAAAGCCCAGAGAAATATGAATACTTGATGTCCTCTGGAATGCGAGCGCTCGCTCTGCGGCGCCACGCATCACGTTTACTAATCTACATACCCTGACAGTTCCTACATATCCAGGGCCCCGCGAGGGTATTTAAGTGCTCTGTAAACTTCAGGCTGGAGGATTCCTCAATCCTGCGAGTCGAGATGCTGCCTTGATTGGTGCAGCAAAAAAAAAAAAATTCAAACAGTTGACATGTTTATTAAATACCCCCAGCCTCAAAGGAAACAGAGGTGCGAGGTTTTACATATAAATTAACTCGCAAACGGAATGCTATAGCAATACTTGTTTATTACGAAAAATGCATCTGATCGCAAGGGCCTGCGTGACAAGATCATTACATATCAATTTAATTAGCCGATGCAGCATAAATTAATTTGCATTTCAATTAATGTCTCCAGCAACAAAACGCTGCTTTAATGGGGTAATTGCCTGCTAGACAATGTGGAAAAAAAGAATAAACAGTCGCATTCTGAGGAAGAATTCCAATTTCCAATTTTTATTTCCATAAATACCCAAAATAATGATCGCTCTTAAGGGGCATGTCTCTGGTCCCTTCTGGGCCTAATTATAAAGACCTAGGGGCAGATTTATGACGACTGGCGCATCCCTGCATATCAGCAGGGATGCGCCAGTTATTATGCGCCACAGCTGCGCCACCATGGATGCGCCGCATTTATAATGCGGCGCACCATGGGGCAAAAACGGCACAGATGCGTGACGCATCTGTGCCGAAAAGTGGCGCATTGCTGGAGTTGCGTCGCAAGCGCGACGCAGCTCCAGCAATGATCTGGGGGGCCCTATCTGTACAATGCTGCGTCAATCCTTACGCCTGCTTCAAGCAGGCGCAGGGTTTTGACGCAGCATGGGCCTAAAAGTGACTGAGTGAAATCTTGTAGATTTCACTCAGCCACTTTTAGGAGGCGTTCCTGCGCCGGAACGCCCCCACCTGCCCTGGAACGCCTACATGTGGCGCAGGGCTTTACAACGTGACGCATCTGGGAGATGCGTCACATTTGTAAATGCCCCGCACCATGGCGCAGGATTTGCGCCGCTGCTGCGTCACAAAAGTGACGCAACGGCGGCGCAAAAGTGCCGCAAGTGCAACATAAATCTGCCCCAAAGACTCTAATCGCGACTCATTAGTGCCAACAAAAGAGGGTGAAACTGCACATGTTGTCGCATTAAGAGGCAATATTAAGGATGCTCAATGGCCGCCGCATTACGTGCAAACCTCTGAAAGGCTGCGCACGAGACGGACGATGCTGCCTAATGCTCCCATCCGTCCAAGCGCGCGCAGCACTCCCAAAGCACGTGCATTGTCTCGAGCCAAGTTTTATGGAGGAAGAACGGATGTGGCGGGCCCTAGGACACAAAGGTCACGCCCCCTCCATCACATGGGTTCGACAAATATGTGTTGGAATGCTGAAGAAACAGACGAAGGAAGTTTTGTAGCTGCAGCAAAGTTGGTGACTGTTTCATTCTGTAGGTAAAGAAAGTTTGCATTATTATTAACAATGTGAAAAGTAACACAAGACATTGGGATATACAACTGACGCCCGCCACTGTAGCAGCTTAAGAATAACTATACGGTTGCACCCCAAAAATGAATTGACGGCTTTGGGGCGCCTGTGTTCAGTATGATTTGACCGCAGCAAACCTGCCCTGTGCAGAAATGTACAAGTCTTTCTGAATCCGCTGCCACCTTTCTCCTTCAACTCTCGAACTCTCGCTTTCCTCCATTCCTTATACATATGCAATAACAGCACGCACTCGATTTGCTTCAGTTTTTGTAAGAGTGCAAATTCATGGATTATGCGCCCATGTTGTTCTGTAAGAATGTGCACAAATGTGTTTACATTTATAGCTGTTGCATTGAAGGGGCCATAAAGAACTACAGCCAGGCAGCTGTCAGGCAGCTAATGCTGGTGTCTCTTCATTACCAAGGCTTTATTACTACACTAGGATTATCGAGGGGATCTGATGGATGATTTAAAAAGGTAACCAACGCTATCTTACCTATTCGAGTGCCTCATTACAGCAACTTTTTTACTAGAGCACCTATACCTGACTTTTGCTATTCTTTAAACTACTGCAGTCTCTTTTACCCAATTTAACAGCACTTTCACTGACCGGGGAAAGATGGAATGTTGGGTTCGTTTTGCTCTTGCACTGTGACAAAGCTGACCATAGCAGATGTTAGCAGCGGGCATTTAACCCGCTGAGCTTTTTTCCTAGTTAGGACCATTTTAAGTGTGCTTAATTGTCTTTTTGTGATGTTCTCACATCTCCGCACCACACCCCCACTGCCCCTCTAATCTCTCCCTCCCACTCTTACTCCTACTGCCCCCTCATCTTACACTCCAACTGCCCCCTCTCATTCCTCCCTCACACGCTCACATGCTGCCTTTCTTAACGCCACTCTACTCTACACCACTCCACTTTGTGCCACTCTAATCTATTTTGCACCACTGCACTCCTCACCACTGCATTCTATACAACTCTACACCACTGCACTGTATGCCATTCTATGCCACTGCCCTGTATGCCACTCTACACCTCTGCACTCTACCTTGCACCACTCTACTCAACTTCACTCTACTCTGAAGCAATCTACTCTATGCCACTGCACTCTACACCACTTTGTGACACACCACTGCCATTCCCTCTACGCCACTGCAATCTACTCTGCACTCTCTACTCAAAGCCACTGCACTCTACGCCAATCTATTCTGCACCAGTGTACATTACACCACTTCAGTCTAGTCCACTCTTTTCTATAACACTCCACGATACTCCGCTTTATGATGCTCTACGCCATGAAACTCTACTCTACTGTACAACACCCTACTCCACTCTAAGCCACTCTACGACACTACTCCACTCAACTCTGTCTATGCCACTTAACTCCACTATATTCTGTGACGCACTTCCCCACTGAATCACCAGAGCATCGCCTCCGCACCAGCACACAACCACCTCAGCATCACCTCAGTCTGCCCTCGGAATCTGGCATCTGTTGATTCTCCCCTGGTGTCCATCCGCTGCTCGTGTTGTAATTCAGATGCTATTTCCCAACACCCCCCACCTGCCAATAACAAAGATAAAGCTATAACAAACAAGCATTAGAAAAAGCAGGAAGAAGTTGCCAACAAACGACAAAAAAACTAGAAGACATTTTTACATTAATTCTTTCTTTAATATGGTCGTCCAGTTGTACATTTTACTCTTTTTGGTTATATTTAAAGTAACACAAATGCTTAACACTTTTTTATTATAACTTTTCAGCATGCTGCACAGCAGCCACACAGTCCTGCAACATAACTTAAAAACACTGGCAAAGCCAAGAGCTCTGGCAAAACACTTATAAGGTCCCATAGGCGAGACATATTGGCTATGCCAATGCTTGTTGTATTTAGGGTGGAACTGAGCCAGAGCCAGAATCTACATCAAATTAATGTGCCCTGGCCTGCCCCTGTAGCACTGCCCGTGGCCCCGCCCCTGCAGCACTGCCCATGGCCCGCCCCTGCAGCACTGCCCATGGCCCCGCCCCTGTAGCACTACCCATGGCCCGCCCCTGTAACACTACCCATGGCCCCGCCCCTGTAGCACTGCCCATGGCCCCGCCCCTGTAGCACTACCCATGGCCCCGCCCCTGTACCACTGCCCATGGCCCCACCCCTGCAGCACTGCCCATGGCCCCGTCCCTGCAACACTGCTGATAGCTCCGCCCCTTTAGCAGTGCTGATAGGCCCGCCCCTGTAGCACTGCCGATGGCCCGCCCCTGTAGCACTGCCCATAGCCCCACCCCTGTAGCACTGCCCATAGCCCCACCCATGTAGCATTATCCATGGCCCCGCCTCTGTAGCCCTGCCCCAAGCCTCAACCCTTGTAACACTGTCCATAGCCCCCCCTGTAGCCCTGCCCCAAGCCCCACCCCCTAGTCCACATCTCAATTTGTTGAGTACCTGCACCTATTTTTTTCCATTTAAAGCACTAGTCAGCACAAAATGCATCTCCACGTGCATTTTAAAGACGTGGGTGCATCTTGAGGTAAGAATCTAGTGCTCAACAACGGGAGTACGTTGGGGGAGGATCCTAACCCGAGTGCACCGTTGTTGAGTGTTGGATTTAGCGGTATTTATTAGCACGCAATGGGGCAGATCTACAAGAAAGTGCCACAGCGCGGCACTGCAAACCCTTTGGCTGGGCCATGCGGCGGCACTTTCAGAGCACAGGAATATATCTAAAATGATATGTCACATTCCTGTGCTCTCCCCTGCGCTGGCGCACAAAGTGCGGCCATGCACCGGCGCAGGCACCCTTGCACCATCGGGAGATTGTTTTTGTGCAGGAAGGTGCACCTTCCTGCACAAAAACAATCACTAAAGGCATTTTCCTCTTTCAATGCGTGCTGTAGAAAGCAGCACACATTGAAAGAAGAAAAAACGAGGAGAAATGAAAACATTTCGCCTCGCTATGCCTCCCCTGGGGACGCGTAGCTTTGACACGCATCTCCAGATTTACGATTTCTCGAAAATCTGGAGATGTGTCTTGTTCCATGGGTGCTGCCTGGGAACACCCACATCAACACCCATGGAACTCCCCCTTCCACGCAAAGTGCTGCGTGTAAAGGGGACATATTTACAAGGAGAGGAAAAGCCACGCAGGGTGAAAGTGAAAAGCGCCTCCAGTACGTCACAAAAAGTGACGTACTGGTGTTGCAGGGGGCTTGTAAATCTGCCCCAATGTTTCCTCGTGTCCATTTTGAACCCAAGAGGGCATTTTTGCTCAAAGAAAATAACACTAAATGCAGAATCACTCTTCTCGTGCAGTTCTGCGTCATCTCCTGGAATATTCGGGTAATTCCGCAAGATTACACTACGTAATTACCCGAGTCATTCCCACCCCTGGTGCCAATCTCTGTCCCAACGAGGTTACTTTAAGGTGTACTCTGGAACCTCTTTCAAATATGGACAAAGTTTGGTCAAAGCTCGTGTTTGACCAATCGGAGCTCAGACGGATCTAGGCCTGAGAAGTGTTTTCTGCGCACTGGACAGACGTCTGTGTATATGTTTGTGTATTGTGTCAACATTTCCAGCATTAGGATCTCGGAGTCATCCTGCCTCATAGGCCATGTGGGTCACAGTTTACTATTAATGACTCTGAGAGTGGGTCACGTGAAGGACATAGGGGTGTCTTTGTGTGAATCCAAACGAAAGGCCGGTCACACTCCTTTTGTTTTAATGGCTGTAACTTAGAATTGAAATCGAATCTGTGATCGAAGCTTACACCAAGGTAGATGTTGGTTGCTGCTGTAACAATCTTTCTTTTAAACAGCAGCTATTGGTTTCATGCGTTTGTGGGCAAAGGGCACTGCGTTAGATTTTAACATTTCTTTCTCAGCATTGCCTGCATTATCAGTAGCAAAGGCTGCCCGAGCTCTGTGGACCAAGATCAGTCGCAGCTCTGCTGAGCACGGGTGCTGCTGGGAGTTGGAGCCAGCCTGCAGCTCTGTGCAGACCTCTCCCCACCACAGACCCTTCCACTGAGGGCAAAGAATTCCTAGCTGCTGAAAGTCCTCAAAGTGCTGCCCTCAGGGGCTGGCTGGCACTTACCTTCGCTGTGTCTGGGAGGGTCGCTCACTGGGCACCCACTTTCCTAGCCCCTGAACCGCTCACACAGAGTAGCTGCACCCTTCACCGATCCGAGTACAGTTTTCATTGGTCCTACTCAGGACTTGTGGATCGATAAGGGATTCCGCCTGTGATGATCTACTCCCGTCATTCATTCAACTCACTCCTAATTAATTAACCATGTTGCTCTGTAATGGAGCCTCATTGCGCATTAAATTGATGAAGCGGACACAGCGTCCGGCGCCTTTACCACATGTTGCATAAACGTCATGAATGGGGCTGTGAGATGCGGTGAATGGGGCAAAAGACGGGCTGTAATTGGTTCCCTGCAGGATCTTACGTGGAGGCGCAAATAAACCAGGCACAGCCAATACCATCCGCAAATCAGCAGCGGATCACAAATGCAGACAATATGCATTAAAGGCTGATGCGCCCCACAGAGCCCACAAACCCCACCCGTCGTACATTCAAGCGGCTAAAGTGATACTCTCCAGTGGGGCTGCGCCACTCCTTAGACACAGTCATTGCTTGTTCATGTAAAGTTTTAATGGATAGTCCAAGAACTTTGAGATTCTTCCCAGATTGTATTGGAGGGGAGCAGCACTGATGACGGCCAGCTCCGCCTGGTAGCTGTTGCCCCTTGACCCTTCCAGCTCCTGTGTTCGAGCACCCTCAACCCTTGTGGTCCAGTGGGAAGAATCTCTGCCCTGCCCTGTTCTCTGCTTCCTGCCTTTTTGCTCCTCTTTTTCACCATCCTTTTTAGGTCGAGCGTAGCGCAGCGCGCATGCGCTGCTTAGGGGCAGGCTACTTGTAAGCACCCCAAACTTCCTACAGACTTCTCCGTGTGATTTTGTTAACACCCACACATTTTATTACCCATTGCGTGTGGCTTTCAAAAATGAAAGCACGCAAATGGCCAAAAGTGGGTGTATGTCCCGCCTTTTCTGTAAACAGTCTCTCCCATGGCCTTTGGGTCTCGGGAGCGAGCAGTGGCGTGCAGGGTGCCAGCTGCATTCCTGACATTCTTTACAGTGTGCGCGCAGCACTCGCCGACTTCTTGTAATTGTTTGCTGCTCATCTCGTCTGTGCCATCACTTCTGAGCTTGGAGGCACTGTTCTCAAGCCCACAAGACTTCTAGGACTTGGCAGCTGCTCTCGGGCACCATTCCCTCCCCCTTCAGCCCCCACCACCTCACCCCATGTCGCTTTCAAGCACAGTGTGCTTCTATTCAACCTCCTCTCTGCGTTGCTGCTTCTGTTTATATATATCGCAAACTCGACTCAAGCTTATTGAAGCACTTTATGTGAGAATCTGTCGCATTACACAAAGTAATGTTAATTTATTAGGTACTGTGAGATTATGTGATATGCCCAGGATCACAGGATGTGGAGCCGGTACTCAAATCTGCTTCCCTGGCTCCTAAGTCAGCAGCCCTTATACATAACTTCATCTCCTTAACTCAGCTTCCGCCCCTCTTCATATTCCTTATCTCATCGGCGCGCTTCTCTCCCCATCCCCCGCTGATCTTTTTCATTGCACTCGAAACCGGTTTTAAAATGATTTCATTAACATTTTCTGGTCTGCGCCCCTCATTCAACTTCAGAGCTGCTTTGGCGGACATGAACAAAACCTTTCAGTTTTCATTTAACACACAGGCTGCAATTCTGAGCCCACTGGCCCTGAACATAATTGCGGGTAGGGGAAAACGCTATGTGCTGGCGCAGGATGTTAAAAAATGTGCTGCATATGAGGAGCTCAAACTTCCCCAACACCACCCGTTTTTAGCACCTTGGTGGTTTCTAAACCCTGTGGAGGACACGCCCCCTTATGCAAGAGATGTTTAAAAGTAAAGATATGGCAAGCGCTTGTCCCTACTACAAAAAGCAACGTGCTGAATGCTGTTTCTTCTCCGCATTCAAATCAACAGAAGACATGTTCCTGCGATTGCATTGTCTCTTACCTCTTTGTGGCTGTATATTGATTTTCTGCACGTTCCATGATTCTATACAGTGTCAGTTTGGCAGCGCATGCTTGCCTTTCCATGCCAGCAACATACTATGTGCTTTTTAAGTGCGAGGGGGAATTTGGCATAGAGTGCAAAGGGTGTGCCTTTGAGTAACAATATTGTTATATCTGTGTCCGCTGCTGTTCGTCAACTCACATTAACATTTGTTTTTCCATGTGCTTGCCAGGAGTGTGTGCTGACCTCTGTGCGCATGCCCCACCACTCTCTGCCCTTCCTTTCCTGAAAAAAAGTTTGCTGTACCTTATGTCTTTGCCTTCGTAATGTTCTGTTTGGACAAAGTTTAAACAATGCAGTTGTTCTACACCAGCGACTGCCTTTCAGCCTTCCATAGAGTCTGGTGCGCTGAAGCCCATCCAGGTATATCCAGTGTTTGCCACAGTTTGATACAGTCCACACCGGTCCCAAAGGCGAGACCAATTGGCTATGCCAAGGCTTGTTTCTCTTTTTGCTTTTCTAATCTATTTTTTTTGTTTTTTCACTTCTCTTTTATTGACTTTTTTGAGGAACTAACAATTCTGTGCCCGATCCTGGAATCTATTATCATGGTGCAACATGACCTGCAGGTGGCAGCATGGCTCCATGGATACTCATTCACTTCACCGAGGAAACTGAACATTGACAAAGCAAAGCTGCAGCTGAGACCAAAGTCCAGAAAAGAACGTCTCTGGGGTGAGCGCCCTCCTGGGGTAGAGCCCTGAACTGATACAGTGAAGGCAGGACCCGCCACCCTGCCCCTTCCAACCCAGCTGCAGGCCGTACATATGTTACGTCCCTTGCATTTGTGCAGTGCACTCACAGGCCTCTGGAGTCTGACTGCCGGGGGTTCCCGTGACTGGAGTAGAAGCGTCTGTTGGCCGCTCATTCAGTTGTGTTGTGTATTGTGTAGAAGTGGGTCGCACAGGACAGTGGTTGCAGCACAGAGGAGTGTATTGTGTAGTGCTGGCCACATTGGGCAACAGCCGCTGTGCATAAGCGTATTCCACCACTAGCTCTAGGGCCTTTCATTTTCACCGTGATCTCACTGCCGCTAAGTAGAGAGTTTCTGTCTGAACTGCTCTCCCTGCATAAAGTAAATACGAAGCCAAAGCCGTGCAGATTACAGCGCTCCGAAGTGCACGAGAGCCAGCAGGGGCGGCTGCTCCATCAGGGCGGAGGAGCGTCGCCCCACTGCTTTCTCACAGTGCGAGAAGCAGAAACATAAAGTGGTAAAACTAGAATTTTATGTTTGTGCTGCTCGCACTGCGAGGAAGCAGAAGGGTCTTGTTGGGGGTGGGTGGGTCTGCGCGAGGGCATGGGAGGAGTGGCTTGCCCAATGCTGGGCGCCCTGACTGTTTGGTCATGCGCACTCTCTCTTTTCACCATGTAGTCCCCATAGACGCCTGGCTGGTCGGCGTCCCCACCAATCACAACTCTGCCATTTCAGAATGGCTTAGGGGAGGGAGGGGGGCTGCCCGCTTCTTGTTCCTGCCGGAGGCAGGAGAGCAGGAAAACGCGAGAGCCGGCCAGGAGCAGAGACGGCGCGTGACCCGGGAAGGTCAGTTTGTTCATTGTTTTTAATTAACCCCTCCCCCGCGTGCACCCCCGCAAGTCATGACGGCCGCAGCTGGCGACAGGCCACACGATGAGCAACAAAGAAATGGTTTCTTTCAGCCTCAGTCTCCATGTTTTTCGGTATTAACTGTGCTCAGAAACAGGTGAAATGACACTGTCGGTTCTTTTCTAAGGTCATGGCCTGGGTTCTGATGGGGCTGTACTGGGCCGAATCTGCAGAAACGCGCGGTTAACTGATTTTACTCATAGATAAATTAAAACCTGATTGGGTTTAGCAGAGTGAGTGCACCACACGCTGAGCCATCTAAATGCGACTCAGGAGCACCTGCGTCTCTGACTAATAATTAAAAGTACCATCGAGAGGGGGCTTTGCTGCTCATGGGCAGTCTGCGGTGATTGGATCATCAAAGGCTTCTCTTTCACTGCCTTGCCGCTGTGACCTGAGTAGCTTCCCCCCTCCTTCCACCCAGGTTCGGCACCTCCCACAGCGCCCTGGTCTGGCCCTTGTCACCATCTAAGCCTCCGTGCACCCCCATGCTCTGGTCCCTGTGGGCGATCTCTTGTGCAGTCATCGGTGCAATTAGCAGCGCCTAGTGCCGCAATCAGGGGGAGTTTAGCAAAGCGCTGTCAGTGGGTTGGTTTGGAGGCTTTTTTTCTCATTCTTGGTCGCATGCTGCTAATGTGTTCTGCTTGCTCCACCCAGGCTCCACCACAGTTGGTGCATTACACCCCCAGGCCCACGTAGAAACAAGTGCAATATTATTACGCAAAACCAAAAAAAAACCCGACCTGAGAATGTGACTCCTGCTGGGGACAAGGGCGAACAGCAACACTGACTGAACCCAAAATGTGCGCACCGGATCCATGGTTCACGCTCAGCCAGTGATACAAGGTTTACTCCGTCTGCTCGCGGAGCTCCGTGGAGTCTCATGGAGCTTTTCAGTAACTCCGCAGCATTCCGCGCCGTGAAACTCCGAGCGCTCCGCCCAGCCCCCCTCTGTGTGAAGCTGATATGCTCCATTATTGGGGTTCGAGTGCAGCGAATGCTGTCCCAGTAGATGATGGCAATTCCTCCTCCGTGTTTGTTGATTCTGTCCCGGTGTGTTATCTTGTAGCCTTCGGGGATGGCGATATCTGAAGCGGAGGTGGGATTTAGCCAGGCCTCCATGAGGAAGATGACGTTGGGGCTGAGGGATCAGATTGTGTCCCAGATCTCCATTGCATGTTTGCAGAACGATCGTGTGTTGAATAGAATGCGCTTGAGTTGTGTCGTGGTGGTCTCTGTCGGAGTGCTTGACGCAGTTGCATTTCTGCTGTTTCGGGCATTGTTGGTAGCTTCCGTGTTGCAGGTGAAGTGGCAGTGCCAGCAGGAGAATGGACTTCTGGTGGTCTGTGGAGATGCGCGGCAGCAGTTGCTGTCAGTGCATCTAGGGTCCAGGGCTCTGAGGTCTGTGTGGCTGCTCAGGTGGAAGAGCCAGGGTTCCTGGCGCTGGGTGTGGCCCAGGCGTGGAGAGGTGCAGACAGGCTTCCCTTCGGCGGGCCTTCAGCACACCTCTGCTGCAGACTCGATAAAGTAGGTCCTGGGAGGGAGATGGGGCGCTGGGTGGCAGGAGCGGCAAAACGGATGGGAAAGTAGCAAGTGGCGTGGGGGCTCCAAAACATGGCACAGTATCGGGGAAAAGAAGAGAGGGAAACAAGCACAAAATAAGTAAAATGCAATGGACAAACAATGTGGCTATCAAACATTGGCTGAACTCACTGGAGACACTGACTACAGTTACAATCACAGAAGAGGAAGAAGGTTAGGGCAACAAAAATGTGGCAGAACTCAGCTAGACAGAAAAGTGGCTATCTAAACCTAAGCAAGATGTGGATAAACTAACTCTGACCACACTGGGCAGCAGGACGCCGTGTGCAGGCAGCAAACAGCTGAACGCTGGCACCAGGACGCCGCGTGCAGGGAGCACAGACCCGAACCCCGGAAGCAGGAGGCCGCGTGCAGGCAGCACCTAGCCGAACGCCAGCAGCAGGAGCCCGCGTGCAGCCAACACAGAGTCGAACGCTGACCGCAGTAGGCCGCGTGCAGGCAGCACACAGCCGAACGCTGGCAGCAGGAGGCCGCATGCAGGCAGCACAGAGCTGAACCCCGGAAGCAGGAGGCTGCGTGCAGGCAGGACAGGGCCGAACGCTAGCAGCAGGAGGCCGCGTGCAGCCAGCACAGAGTCAACTGCTGGCAGCAGTAGGCCACGTGCAGGCAGCATAGAGTCGAATGCTAGCAGCAGGAGGCCACGTGCAGGCAGCACAGAGCTGAACCCCGGAAGCAGGAGGCCGCGTGCAGCCAGCACAGAGTCGAACGCTGACCGCAGTAGGCCGCGTGCAGGCAGCACACAGCCGAACGCTGGCAGCAGGAGGCTGCGTGCAAGTAGCTCAGAGCCGAACGCTGGCAGCAGGAAGCCGCCTGCAGGCAGCACAGAGCAGAAAGCTGGCAGCAGGAGGCCGCGTGCAGCCAGCACAGACAGAGACGAACGCTGGCAGCAGGATACGAGGCAGGGTCAGGAGACATGCAGCGCTGGGGGAGCGGTTCAGAGATCTGCTTGTATAAGGGTAAGTCATGTCAGGGGCACCTTGGCCTTTCGTCCTCAAGAGCAGAGGTTTTTAACCTTTTGACTTCTGCAGACCCCCATTTAATTATTACTGGAAGGAACCAGCATTTATCAAACAATACACAAGGCATGAAATGTTTCATTTCATTCTCAAACAAATATTAAAACAAAATCAAAATTGATTTTTTTTGTTCCAAAACTTCTATTGATTTTTTAGTGAATAAAGGCCAATAGGTTTCCTGATAGGAAATCACAAATTTGGCAATGCAAAAGTAAGGGTGCCTAAAAGCATAAGGCTTCCCTTCCCCTTGATGCTCCCCCCAAAAAAGTGGTGCACATGTTAAGCGCACAATTGCCCTAGAGGCAAGTGTGCTTTTTTAGGAACTTCAACAAAAGCATTTGGGGTGCTTTTTAGGTCTTGCCTACGCAGTGCGCATGCGCTGATTAGGAGGACCTTTAGCCGTCGCTATGGTCATTTTGAAGCACACACTCGTGCTTGTGGCGGCATCCAGCTTGCGCGAGCGAGCAGCGGCGCGCCACAAGCACGAGTGCAGTGCTTGAAAATGAGCAGACTGCGCGCGCACGCACGCAGCTATTCCAGGCTCTCTCTCTCTCTTGCTCTCTCTTTCTGTCTCCTCTTGCTTTCTCTCTCTTTCTGTCTGTCTCTCCCGCTCTCTCATTCCCTCTCTCTCGCTCTCTCTCTCCCCCTCTTTCTGTTACTCACTCTTTCCCTCTCGCTCTCTCTCTCCCCCTCTCTCTGTTACTCTTTCTGTTGCTCACTCTTTCTCTCTCTCTCTCTCTCTCTCTCTCTCTCTCTCTCTCTCTCTCTCTCTCTCTCTCTCTCTCTCTCTCTCTCTCTCTCTCTCTCTCTCTCTCTCTCTCTCTCTCTCTCTCTCTCTCTCTCTCTCTCTCTCTCTCTCTCTCTCTCTCTCTCTCTCTCTCTCTCTCTCTCTCTCTCTCTCTCTCTCTCTCTCTCTCTCTCTCTCTCTCTCTCTCTCTCTCTCTCTCTCTCTCTCTCTCAATGGATACCCTTGTATAAATGGGGTATGCTGATTACTTTATTAGGATTGTGCTAAGAACTGGCTGATGGTGACTTCAATCAAAATGTGCTGGAGGAGAGTGGTTTGGAACCTGCTGTTTTTTTCTCTTTATTTTCCGCACAAAAACGTGGATCTCTTCACATTGGGACCCGGTAACCGATGCCGTGTTAAGATTTTAGGGAAGGAACTCCACCCAAAAAGTACCTGGATTGGATGCGTCATTGCACCGATTGACGCCGGAGACGCCGCTGGGGTCTGGGAGAGCTGCTTATTTTCATGGCCTCTGCAGCCTCGTGCCCAATGGAAAGGCGGTTTTTTCCAGCTATGATCATGCGTTCCCTCTCGCACTGAGAAGGTGGATTACCCCCGCACTGGTGGCCACATTGGGAAAGCGCTCTTACAATTCTAGGTTTAATGGGGTTTACAGGTCGAGTTGGCTCATTTGGGGAAGGTTGGCAGGCCCTGCCCAGTCGTGTTAGCTCCACTCCGAACCTAGGTCAGGCCGGGTCTTTCCGCTACCCTTACTAGTACCTAGCACTCGCGTGCATTCAAGATAAACCCCCGCAGCCCTTGATGTGGCCCTTGCGGTGTTACCGGCTCCTGTGCAGCCTTCTGTGTCTGGGGACCCGCTGTCCTCGGGGGGCAGCGCCTCTGACTTACTGCTCACACCTTCATTTCAAGTCTGTCCTTCTTCTCCGGTTCTAAAAATATGGATACGATGTGCCGTTTTCTTTTTTTTTTGTGGCTAAGAGTGTCAATCTGCAAGTAGTTACCTTAGATATGAGAATAAGAATTCAAAATAATGTAATCCTAGTTGTTAGATGGCGGCCCTGCAATGCTGCGGCTGCGCCAGTGTTGTCTGCACCCCCCCCCCCCCCTCTAGAGTATGGGATGAATACACTCAAGCAGGAATTTTTTCTACGCTTTAGAACACTTACAGACACCTCTGTGTGATTACAGTTTGGGAATCCGTGTTTCAAATGCTGATTCCAGTCTTGCCCAGAGTAAAAGGACCGGCATTGCCAGCTGCGCATTTAAGTGTAAACAGGTGTCTGCCCCTCAAAGTGAAGGGCTGTTGTTCTCATGGGCGGCGCCGTTTTGACAGTAACAGCTCATTTAACAGCTGGCCTCTCTCTCTCTCTCCCTCTCTCTCTCTCTCTCCTCTCGCTTTCTCTCTGTCTCTCTCTCTCTCTTTCTCTCTCACTCTCTCTCTCTCTCTCTCTCTCTCTCTCTCTCTCTCTCCTCTCGCTTTCTCTCTCTCTCTCTCTCTCCCTCTCTCTCTCTCTCTCCTCTCGCTTTCTCTCTGTCTCTCTCTCTCTCTTTCTCTCTCACTCTCTCTCTCTCTCTCTCTCTCTCTCTCTCCTCTCGCTTTCTCTCTGTCTCTCTCTTTCCCTCTCTCTCTCTTTCTCACTCTTTCCCTCTCTCTCTCTCTCTCTCTCTCTCTCCTCTCGCTTTCTCTCTGTCTCTCTCTTTCCCTCTCTCTCTCTGTCTCTCTCTTTCCCTCTCTCTCTCTTTCTCACTCTTTCCCTCTCTCTCTCTCTCTCTCCTCTCGCTTTCTCTCTGTCTCGCCCGCTCTCTCTTTCTCTCTGTCTCTCTCTCGTTCCCTCTCTCTCTCTCTCTCTCTCTCTCTCTCTCCCTCCCGCCCCCTGCTGGCAACTGTACGTTCCTGCTGCCGCTGCTGGTTAAAAGAACGATAAAACTTTCAATGCTGCAGCGAGAGAAACAGAACTCAAAGTGTCACATTTGTTAGTAGAGTGTCACTTTCACGAAACACTGGACCCATGGAAACGCAGTGCACACATATGGAATGTGAAAGCTTGGCAGCGATGTACTTTCTGCTCTGCCTTGTGGATTGCTCTAGCGCCTTTGGGGCGGCTACGCTATATAAAGTCACAAAAATAAAATAAATAAAAGATAGAACAGTAAGTTTTGCGGACTATTCTGCAATAGATACCAGCTTAAAAAAGAACTCTTTTTATTTAAAAATGTTCCTTTCCAAATAGATGAACCTTCTTTCTAGAGCTGATTTTCCGGGAGCTTGTCGGTCGCTATTTTCTATTCGAAATGTGTGAGTCGGCGCTCTAGGTCTGCCTGTGTAACCAGTTCATAAAGACTCTTGTAGCCATCTTTGCCTGGACTTCGATTCATCCCAGGGAGTTCGTGCGGCATCAACCACAGCATCGCAGGCGCAGCCAGTGCTGACGCCTCAATGTGACGTTGAAATAATGCGCAGGACGCCTGTAAAGACAAGGAGTTGCCATCTTAAACAACTTACTCAATGTGAAATACATCTCGAAGTTAGGTTCATGTGGAAAAAGATTACTCCTGTTATAAAATGGCAACCACACTCACTGCACAGGAAAAACAAGCATTGGCATAGCCAATAGGTCTCGCCTTTGGGACCGTATAAGTGTTTAGCCAAGCAACGGTTGATGTTGTTGCACCAAGGATATTGTGCTGGGTAACCAAACACTGATAAGGTCCCAAAGGCGAGACCTATTGGCTATGCCAATGCTTGTTTAAAATTGCACATGGTTACCATTGACTTAGAGTCGATGGCAATAGCATTTCCTAAATGCCCATTCCACATTTAGGAAAAGCTTTGTACATGTACTTAGGAAATTGCAAATCCCGATTGTCAATTTCCTATTCAAGGAATCGCAAAATGCAATTTCTACCGGGTAGAAGTCACATTTTGGGATTCCTTATCTGCATTGTACATAATAAAACGCTGTTTTGCTTTTCTTAACGGGCTAAAATTCCGATTGCATCAGTTAAGAAATGCAATTTCCTTTCGTACATCTGACCCATATATACTGAGCTTAGAGTATGAGTTAAAAGACGAAGGCATAATAGGATAAAGAAGGCGTGGGGAAGGGAGGAGAGGAGACACGCGCGGAGGAGGAAAGAACACCAAATGATTGGTGGTTAGGGCCACACACAAGGTGACGTCTGATCCTTCTAAGGCCTCAAACAAGGTGACGTCTGATGCTTGTAAGGAAGGACATGCGCACAGGAAGGCTAGTGTTCCATAACTCCAGGTGATCGATAAAAGGCTCTAAGGTTCCCCAGATGTGCATCAATGGATCTGGGATCCTCGTGCGATATAACTGGGCAGCGCGCACCTCTAAATGGTGTCACCCACGCCCCCCCAAGCATGATAGGAAACGTGTTTAAAGTTTTTCCAATCAAGTAGAATACCTTTCAAAGCTATGGTGGTCAACACATAAAAGAGAGTGGGCTCACCCTCTGTAAGCGTGGGGACGTTCCCGGTGGTGTGCGGTCCAAGTGCGTTAGTCAAGAAATCCAGTGATATAGTAGTGTTGAGTATTGTACCTCGTTGGGCCGCTATATCATTCCAGCAGTTAGAAGAAGAGGACATGCATAAGAAATATGTCCCAAGTCCCCACCCTCTATACCAGAGGACCAGACGCAATCAGCTTCTTTCAGTTTCAGTTTCAAGAGTGTCCTGGGGGTCCGGTCCAACGAACGCGCAAGGAAGTGTTTTCATTGCATTAGTGAGGGACACGCTTACCTTGAAACAGAGAGGAGATGATTTTGTCCAAGCGTCTTCCCCTGGTGGAGTCATTCCTGTGTCATTAAAGTATTTGAACCACTTAGTGCAAAGGCGAAGTGTAGGTAGGGAGGAGCCATTATGTATTAATTTATATATCTTAGAAGCAACATGTCCACCTGATGGATCCGTCTGAGGGCAGAAAACAAGGGAGTGGAGTTCAATGGACCCAGTAAAGAGAATCTGGCTTTAAGCTGTAGGAAGTCATGGAAGTGTAAGCGCCTGATGTACATCTCGGCCGACTGGTTACTCTGTCACAACGGTGACGGATATCCCGTCCGCCGAAATATAAATCCCATTATATCCTATGAGATTTATACCTTGGTGGAAGGGATATCCGTCACCGTTGTGAGGGAGTAATCCGTCCACCGAGATCTAAATTAGGCCCTAAGTTCAGGGGACATACCGCCCTTGTAAAGTCGCAAATGATAAGGGCTCCTCATCCTCATATAAGTCTGAGATGAAGGCAGTGCCTCTCTCCGCCCACACTAAGCTCAAACCCTAAGGGGTGCTTGTCATAAGCTTCTTATAATGCCAGAGCGAAATAGAGAGGGATTTATTCATGTTGGAGGCTAGGGGCCCGATTCACAGAACAAACTTAAGACAAAATCCTAAACTTAGTACCATTTTGGTATTCACAGAATGCACTTACTACTTCTGGTATTCACAGAATGAACTTACTACTTTTGCGATTCACAGAATAAACTTACTACTTTTGCTATTCACAGAATAGATTTAAGACTACTAACTTTACGTCCGCACTCGGGCCGGAAATTCCGGCCCAGAGGCGGAGCTTCCGGCCCAGAGGCGGAGCTTCTGGGCCGGAGGCGGAGCTTCCGGCCCGGAGGTGGGGATTCCGGCCAGTGGCGGAGATTTAAAATCTCCACCTCTGGACCGGAAGCCCCGCCTCCGGCTCGGAAGCCCCGCCTCCGGCCCGGAAGCTCCGCCTCCGGCCCGGAATTTCCGGCCCGAGTGCAGACGTAAAGTTAGTAGTCTTAAATCCATTCTGTGAATAGCAAAAGTAGTAAGTTTATTCTGTGAATCGCAAAAGTAGTAAGTTCATTCTGTGAATACCAAAATGGTACTAAGTTTAGGATTTTGTCTTAAGTTTGTTCTGTGATCGGGCCCTAGGAGTTTGTTTAATACCAGTAGGGCTTTAATTGTGTTTTTGAGAATGTCGTTAGAATGGCCAAAGATGTAATGGGACATAGTCAAACTCCCAGGCAGCAGGAAGGGGCAGCTCTTATGCTGTCCAATCTTAACCCAGGGCGGGGAAAGGATCGTGTTCGGATCCAGCCAGCGAATGCCCCGACATGCTACAAACACCGCCTGGGAGCTGACCCAATTTGGAAGATTGTACCACCTAGACACGTGGGGGCCCTGAGAGCCCGATACACAGAACTAACTTAAGACAAAATCCTAAACTTACTACTTTTGGTATTCACAGAAGTTAGGATTTTGTCCTAAGTTTGACTTAAGACAAACTTAAGACAGACTTAAGACAAACTTAAGACAAACTTAAGACAAACTTAAGACAGACATAAGACAGACTTAAGACAGACTTAAGACAAATTTAAGACAAATTTAAGACAAAATCCTAACTTAAGTCTGTCTTAAGTCTGTCTTAAGTTTGTCTTAAGTCTGTCTTAAGTCTGTCTTAAGTCTGTCTTAAGTCTGTCTTAAGTTTGTCTTAAGACAAACGTAAGACAAAATCCTAACTTCTGTGAATACCAAAAGTAGTAAGTTTAGGATTGTGTCTTAAGTTAGTTCTGTGAATCGGCCCTGAGTCTTTTAAGCTCATTCTGGCCTTTTGATGACTGTCAAGGAACTTGGAACAAAGTTTATCAAATATGGAGAAAAAAGATTCAGAGAGATGGATTGAAGACATCGTAGAAGGGAAGCTGGTCGCGGGTGTCACCCTCATCCTTGAGGTCTCAGATGTCACCCTCATGCTTGAGGTCTCAGGTGTCACCCTCATCCTTGAGGTCTCAGATGTCACCCTCATCCTTGAGGTCTCAGATGTCACCCTCATCCTTGAGGTCTCAGGTGTCACCCTCATCCTTGAGGTCTCAGGTGTCACCCTCATCCTTGAGGTCTCAGATGTCACCCTCATCCTTGAGGTCCCAGATGTCACCCTAATCCTTGAGGTCTCAGATGTCACCCTAATCCTTGAGGTCTCAGATGTCACCCTCATCCTTGAGGTCTCAGGTGTCACCCTCATCTTTGAGGTCTCAGATGTCACCCTCATCCTTGAGGTCTCAGATGTCACCCTCATCCTTGAGGTCTCGAGTCTGTCCCTCCATGAGATGAGCTTCGGAGACCACACCGAGAGGAGAGCCTCCGTTTGATCAATCCTTTTCTTTTTCTTCATGGATTCAGCCAAAGTGTTACTGATCCAAAGACTCAGATATTTATTTGCCACCTGACTTGAGAAGAACCTAAACAAAGGGAGGTTCAGTGAACGTAAGAGGAATTACTTCCGCTTTTTCCTGATTTAAAGAAGATCCCGAAAAGCTGAAGAACCTGTTGAATCTATCTAGTAAGGCGGGAATGACCATATCCGGTTTCTTGGAAAAGATTAAAATGTCATTCACATAAGCGGCAGTTTTAAAGACCATATCTCCAAAATGCATCCTATGACGTCTGCAGACATGTTTACATCAGGATCAAGGGGTCGATGACCAATAAGAAGGGTAAAGGTGACCGTGGCAAGCCTTGCCGAGTGCCATGTTGGATTGAAGCTTGATAGGACAGTCCTCCATTGACCCGGATACGAGCTATAGGCTTGGCATATAAGGCCCTGACCATATTAATGTGGATGTCTCCAAGGTTACACCAAGTCACAACGGCCTCCAGAAAGGCCAAGAAACCTTATCAAAGACCTTCTCCGCATCCAGAGCTATAGCCACAGTGGAGGAAGCTTGCGAAAGGGATGCTTCCTCGATGACATCCAGAGCTACAGCCACAGTGGATGGAGCTTGCGAAAGGGATGCTTCCTCGATGACATCCAGAGCTACAGCCACAGTGGATGGAGCTTGCGGAAGGGATGCTTCCTCGATGACATCCAGAGCTATAGCCACAGTGGATGGAGCTTGCGGAAGGGATGCTTCCTCGATGACATCCAGAGCTATAGCCACAGTGGATGGAGCTTGCGGAAGCGATGCTTCCTCGATGACATCCAGAGCTATAGCCACAGTGGAGGAAGCTTGCGGAAGGGATGCTTCCTCGATGACATCCAGAGCTATAGCCACAGTGGATGGAGCTTGCGGAAGGGATGCTTTGTCGATGACATCCAGAGCTATAACCACAGTGGATGGATGTTAGACGGACCGGGAGGGTCGGCCGAGGACAAGGGGAGAGGTCTCCGGGGAGAGCCGTCTCCAGCGATCGTACAGACGAGTAACTTCCCCCCCACAGATGTACACCACACAAAGATAAGGTTTTGACGTTCTTTATAAGCAATCTTTAGGTACGATAGAATGGTACAAGGAGGTCAGGACTCAGGGGTCCCCTCGATTCTAGTCTCTTGGTTGGGAAAGGGGGTAGCGGGACAGTCTTGTTACCAATCTGGTAGCTGAGATGGTATGATGGATAGCTCACAATCCTCGAGCTCGGCGTTCTAGAGGGACGGGCCGCGGCGGCGCCAGCAGGTCCCGGGGAAGGTGGTAGTTACAACGGTCCGCGTCAGCGCCAGCAGGTCCCAGTGAAGGTGGTAGTTACAACGGTCCACGGCAGCGCCAGCAGGTCCCAGTGAAGGTGGTAGTTACAACGGTCCGCGGCAGCGCCAGCAGGTCCCAACGAGGATGGAGGATGCAGAAGGCCGCGGCAGCGCCAGCAGGCAGGACGATAGTTTGCAAGGCAGGGCTACGGCAGCGCCAGTAGTCCGTCAGGGATGAGTTCTTCACGGTGTTTCTCGACTCCAGGATACAACTGCCTTCCTGCTCTGGAGCTGCCCCAGTTATAGGTCTGGCGCCCTTTGATGTCCGGACCCTCGCACTTGGAGGTCGGGAGGTCCGGGATGAGGGAGTCCAGACACCCAGCAGGGGGGTGGAGCCAGCGCCCGGGGGAGCTGGGGGGCGAACGGCACCTGGCGGGGGAGAGCCATCGACACTTCTTTCTCCCATCGACCTGCCAAGTGGTCCGTTCACCTCCTGGGTGGATGGTGGTGCCGGGATGTCGGGGCCTGGCCAGGCCCAGGGTTAGGGTCGAGCTGAGGCCACGCGGCCTCGTGGTGCAGTGTCCAAGATGGCGGCCGGGCCTGGCGAGGGAGCCGGTAGTGGTTCGGCCCCATGATACAGAGAGGTCCGGGGGCAGGAGTCCCGTCTGGGGACGGGGTGCGGGTTGTTTCTGTGGGTAACACCTGGAGGGCCGGGGCTCGGGCCCTGTCATGCGGGGAGGGAGCAAGCCCTTCACGTGGCCTGTCCAACAATGGAGCTTGCAGAAGGGATGCTTCCTCGATGACATCCAGAGCTATAGCCACAGTGGATGGAGCTTGCGGAAGGGATGCTTCCTCAATGACATCCAGAGCTATAGCCACAGTGGATGGAGCTTGCGGAAGGGATGCTTTCTCGATGACATGGCAGAGCAAGCAAAGGTTATCACTTGCCTTTGAAAAAACCTGTTTGAGAGGAATTAGCTTCGTTATGAAAGTGGCAAGGCAGGACGCTAAGATCTTGGAATAAAGCTCCGCGACCATGTTTATATAGGAAATCAGTCTAAAGGGATCTTTCCCTTCTTTTGGAATCACAACAGTGGACTCTGCATCAGTCGCAGTTACTAAACCACTGGACGCAAAGTTATTCAGAACCTTCACTAGCTGGCCTCTCATAACGGGGCCAAAGGTTTTGTAAAATCTTATAGGGAAGCCATCTGGACTCAGGGTACAATTAAAATTGTAATTTTAATGGGAAGACAGGAGTAGGCCTGCGTGTGAAGTTCTGTTCTGCTTGGGAGTTTGCAAAGTTTTTCCCACTTTGTGATCGGCGTAGAGCACAGAGTTCCAAAAAACTAGGTGTAAAAACGCAGAGCGGATTTTTTTCTCTGTCGCGGCTCGCCAACATTAAGTTTGTGAGCGCAAGTGAGGAACATCAAATGCTAGACCACCCCAGCAAGATTTCTCAATGCGAGCGGTCGCGCAGGTTGCTACCACTCGCGTTGAAAAATGTCTCATTTGCATTGAGGAAGCGGCTGCTTGAGTAGAACATCCATTCGAGCAGCAGAAAGAAACAGCTCCCGCTTGCGCAGTGCGCGTGAAAACGACCTGTACAACTTGGTTGTTACACCGCGGTATGTTTACATCGCGGGCATTACAACGCAAGTCGTTACAACGACTTGCGCTGGATGGCGCTCTAAACTAAGGAATAGTATGATTTACTATTTCAACACCTTCACTACTGTTACGTAGGCTGGAGTTGGAATAGTAATTCATACTATTCCTAAGTCCAGCGCCCTCCAGCGCAAGTTGTTGTAATGACTTGCGTTGTAACGAAAGCAATGTAAAATACCGCGTTGTGAATGTATGCATTGTAACGTCACACATTCCGGTGCGTGGTGCCGTTTGTGATGATTGTACAGCAGGGGACAAACTCCTGTTGGAACTCCACGGAGTGTGGTGGTTTTTTTTGTCACTCTCCGTGAACTCCAACCCAGGACTAGATTGGAGCTTTCCAAAACTCAACTGAGGCCACTCGTCAGCGATACTCCATTCCGTCGGATGCACCTGCGCTGCTCCCGTGAATCAATCTGACAAAACGAGCTTCATTTTTAGCCTCCAATTTCAAATTCACATTTACTGATCATTTTAAAATGTTCAACTTTACATTTTGCTACTCTATTTATATGCACTTAATTAACCTGTTACTATTATTTAATGTTTTAAGTGGTAGCGGACCCCTGGCGTAGGCTTTACGGACCCCCGGTTGTCCTCGGACCACAGGTTGAGAATCGCTGCTTCAGAGGTTTATAAACTGAAAACCAGTAAATGAGGTGATAGAAGCCGGTGTTACTTATAGGACTGAGAAGTGAAAACATCTCATATAAAAGCCAGTTATTATTACTATTATCATGAATAATCATCGCCGTAGATGTGCTATCAATGCATTTCTTTCCCTTCAGTGTGATCGAAAGACCCGCTTTCATTTTCAGTTAACCATGGGTCTGGCTTGTTTCCTCCTCTCTAGGCTGAGCTGTACCCGAGGAGTCAGGAGGACACAGTGCTGGAGCTCTGCACCACCAACCTTTAGAGCCCGCTTTGTTGGTTCCACGTTGGACCTTCTCGGTGGTTGTGGTACGTTGTCCAGATACAGCGAGTAACCCATGGTGCTGTGGTACCAGTCTGTCCATCTCATCAGGGGACACCTCAGAGCAGCCATCCATAGCACCCCGACATTGGCAGTGAGCGTCATCGGACAGGAGAGACTGGAAGGACCCCGACACTGCCAGCAAGCGTCATCAGCATCATCACTAGACTGAAGGGACCTCAGATGCTGACCACGGACGTCATCCTCATCATCTCTTGTTCCCTAGCTAGGGCTGCCTCATCTCATGTTCCCTACCTAGGGCTGCCTCATCTCATGTTCCCTAGCTGGGGCTGCCTCATCTCATGTTCCCTAGCTAGGCCTGCCTCATCTCATGTTCCCTACCTAGGGCTGCCTCATGTCATGTTCCCTAGCTGGGGCTGCCTCATCTCATGTTCCCTAGCTAGGCCTGCCTCATCTCATGTTCCCTAGCTAGGCCTGCCTCTTCTCATGTTCCCTACCTAGGGCTGCCTCATGTCATGTTCCCTAGCTGGGGCTGCCTCTTCTCATGTTCCCTACCTAGGGCTGCCTCATGTCATGTTCCCTAGCTGGGGCTGCCTCATCTCATGTTCCCTAGCTAGGCCTGCCTCATCTCATGTTCCCTAGCTGGGGCTGCCTCATCTCATGTTCCCTAGCTGGGGCTGCCTCATGTCATGTTCCCTAGCTAGGGCTGCCTCATCTTATGTTCCCTAGCTGGGGCTGCCTCATCTTATGTTCCCTAGCTAGGCCTGCCTCATCTCATGTTCCCTAGCTAGGGCTGCCTCATGTCATGTTCCCTAGCTGGGGCTGTCTCAACTCATGTACCATAGCTATGGCTGACTTGTCTCATGTTCCCTAGCCATGGCTACCTCATCTCCTGTTCACTAGCCATGGCTGCCTCATATTACGTACCCTAGCAATGGCTGACTCATATCCTGTTCCCTAGCCATGGCTGTCTCATCTCACGTACCTTAGCTATGGCTGACTCCTCTCATGTTTCCTAGTCAAGGTTGCCTCATCTCATGTTCTCTGGTTGGGGTTGCCTCATCCCATGTTTCCTAGCTATGGCTACCTCATGTCGTGTTCCCTAGCTAGGGCTGCCTCATCTCATTTTTCCTTGCTAGGGTTGCCTCATCTCATGCTCCCAAGCTAGGATTACCTCTTCTCATGTTCCTTGATCAAGGCTGCCTCATCTCATGTTCCCTAGTCAAGGCTGCCTCATCTCATGTTCCCTAGTCAAAGCTGCCTCATCTCATGTTCCCTAGTCAAGGCTGCCTCATCTCATGTTCCCTAGTCAAGGTTGCCTCATCTCATGTTCCCTAGCCAGGGCTGCCCCATCTTGCCATGTTGGTAGAGACAAAAACATTGTGTTGCTGATAGCAATACCTGGTGTTGTGACAATGCGCAGAAAGAGCGGACCTGTCAGAATGGTTGCTGTGCCTATACACTTAAGAGCGGGGTACTTACACAGGTGCACCACCCTTGAGCAAAGTTTTAAAAATTAGCAAAACCAATCATACAAGGCCCCGGTCCTCCCCCGCAACAAATTCCCAAATTCAGAAAATGCAGGTATTTTGAATTGAAAAATGAAGCTTAGTGGTGCTGGAAGACACCCTGTGAAGAAACTCAAAACTCCTTCTCAGGATTAAACTAACAAAAAAAGAAGTTGGCACAGAAACTGAAATATAAGAGAACATCTTTATTAAACTCAAAATGAGTGTGACTACGTCACCCAGAAGCCGCAGCAACTGAATGAGGCAGTCCAAAGAGTACAGTACACTGGGGTCTTATATATGTGAGGGTTACAAACTCAGCATAAAAGAAAGGGGCAGTCCTGGCTCATGCAAGCATGCAAAATACCAATATGGATATACAAAATCTGCCAAATATTAGCCAAAAGGAAAACATTCAAAACAAGTCATCATGTAACCAGAACGTCCCCCTTGAGTCGTGTTTTTGCCCAATCCCATAAGTCAATCAATGACAGCACCCATAGGTCAATCAGCAATGGCAGAACATGTTTGTGTGCTTCAAAGGAAAGGTTGTGGAATAGGAAAACACAGGGAGAGAATAGCGAAGGCCAAAAGATAAGATACGGCACGAGAAGAATACTAAAGGCTAACAGATAGTTGATATAGAGATTGGGTAGTCCAGACAAGGATTAGTTTAGGCCGGTTGGTGTCTGAGATGGGTTTCAAGACAAGGACGGAGGGGGTTTTTGACACGTTGCAGTCCAAGGGGCAGAGACACTTCGTGAATCGAGCAGCCTGTGTAAAGGCAACACAAAATGGGGGTGAATGTAAAATGGAGTCAAAATTATAGAACCTCAGACCCTCCTTTTGCCATTACGCAGGCAAATCCTAATTCATTGCTTGGTGAAATGGGAATATCCTTTATCAGAGTACAGACAGAACACTACTTCAGGACCATTTTGGATGAACATATCCAACACCCACTTCATACAGTGGCACTGGAAACACTTGTGCAACCACAACTATACCCAAAGTCCGTTCTAAGCCTCTCTGGTAGGCTTCTAACGTCCATCAAATCTGCTTCCATTGTCGCATTGGGCCTCTTGATTCAGGCCTTCCATGAAAATAGTGCTTCTCAGTATCCGTTGGAGTGCCCTCCTGGCAAACACTCACAGCTCACTCGAAAGTCTCAATGTCTCAAGGCAGTGCACCAATATATTTCCTCTGCGGCAGACACTACAGATATTGTGCTCTTCATTGGTCGTAGGCACAGATCATCTCATGCAGACCCAAGTACTATTAATCGGGAAAGAGCAACAGACTTTCACACTCAGCAACACTTTCAGGCTCCAACACTCGCTATTCAGTGTCAGAGGATGTTTCGGCTGCTCTTTCATTTAATTTTCCTTTCATCATGTAGTGCCTTAGATCCTCCGGTGCACTGCCCTTCCGTTGGAGCAAAGAAAAGAGAGGGGGGATGGCCAAAACTCAGGCCAAGGGGCTCAAGGGACTGCACACTGTCAGAAGTTACCAGCACATGACAGGTAGAAAACGGAAGCCTCAAACCAGCTCTGCCATCAACAACAGGAATCCTTCTCTTTCGCTCTTTTACACTGAAACTCTGGTTTTGTGATGTCCAACGCCGTCTGATGGAGCAAGTACGATACCATTGATGGCGCGCTGGCGATCGCTGTCCAGCTTTGCTACTTTCTGGGTGCTGAGACTGTAGGGCCAAGACGTCCGTCTTTCATCTGTAGCTGTCACTGATGGGAATTAGGCTTAAATCAATGTTCTGCAGGTTATTATGACTTGATACCCGCAGAATCTAGTGACGTAGGAAATGTGACAATGTTGTTAGTTTCCTTCAATTTAGTACAAAAACAGTTCATTGTATTTAACAATGGGACTGCAAGCAGGTGGCCTGCAATCTGCGAGGGAGTGACCATACGCCATCTGACAACTCTGGTCTAGAATACACTGTCATTCTCAAAGGCAGTACTTCTAGTCTCTTCAATTTGGGTACCCTTCATTATCCTCTGCCATCTAAGGGTAGATAGTTACATGGGAATTCTATCATGTTCAAAAAAATAAATGTAAGGTATCTCCTATTGAGGTGGAAAACTTGTCTTACTATAGTATTGAGTCAGTTAACCAGTCCATCACTACCCTGACAGTCAGACTGGAAAACATCGAAGTAGGCCTAAAGAAAATTCTTAAAAACCAGTCTGGTCATACAAAAAGGAAATTTATACATAATATGGGGGTATGGGGGTACATTACTACAGTCTGGATATGTGAACCTGAACAATACACCAATAATAATAAAAGGGCTGACTGGTGAAAGGAATTCGAAAAAGAGAAATGGGACTAGGACATAGCTAAAATCCCCAATAACTAGGCACAATGCAACATCAATCAGGGGAGAAAAAGTCAAAATAGTACACACATTTTAACTCTACCGCTGGCCCCTACACCATATACGGTAATCTCAGCTAATGTTCCAGTTCCTTCTTCAGGGAAAAATGAAACCTGGTTTCCTTTAAGGAACACAGCCATACACTACTTAGGAAGCAGAACAAAACTGACTAATGTAATATAGAAATTAGGTCACCATGTACAAGAGTCACAGATCTATAATTTATCCTTGCGTCCAATCAGGATACATAAATCTAGGGCTGCCTGTTCCTTAAGGGAAGGGGGCAGTAACGTGACTAACTGCAGGTGACACACTTTGATCCTGTATATCTCTTTTTATTTTCCTTCAATACCATTATAGCCAAATAGACATGCACTGGTGAAGTGTTGTCTCTCATGCTCACAGCATGAAATATCATTATCTGTGGAATTTAGTAACCAGAACAAGTCCAACCAACTTGTCGCAGTTACACGAACACCGGCCAGGAACTACATTGCCCAGAACACCCTGGGGCTGGCGAAGAGAACTCGCGTCAGCCAGGGTCGCATATTTCGCAGCTATAAAAGACCGCCTCCCCCTAGAGGAGGCGCTTGACAACCTCGCCCCAGTTCCGGTATTGTTCCCGAGACCTTCGTCGCAGCGAGCGCCGTGTGCGCGCTAACCCTTGGACATCGCGGATACCACGAAACCGGAGAAACCACCCCTCGAGCCGTCAACCGCAGGAGCCGTGTGGGAGAACTACGGCGTCCCGCTAGATTCACCGGATCAACAGGAACCGGAGTAAGTATTCCCTAAAGCCTCTAACTTCGGAGACGGCTCCCGCGGTGACGGAACCGCGGAGAAGCAATCAGACCTGGCAGAGCTCTATGGTTCCGAGATCACAGAGCACGACAGCCGTGATAGCGCTACAGCGTGTGCCAACATAAGGAGAAGGGACTTCTCTCCTCATGACCAGGGTGCCCTGCTGTGAAGTAACAGTGGAGAGCACACATCCTTTTTGATTTACGCAAGGACGTTGGGAGGGAAGGTAGACAAGACGCAGGATTGTAGGGGGTCAGCGAGCCCTCCCTTGTCTCCCTTCAGACAGTAACTCCTTATCTATTTTCACCGCGCAGAACACAGAGCCAGAACCTACCCTTTCCACAGAAGACTCTGTACGTTGTAAACTGAACCACAACCGACTACCCATTACTCCCAGAGGACGATTACCGGATACCAGTTATAGGACCACCCTCCTTGAAAACCGTGAGTTCTAGAAAGTGGGACAGGGGGTGGGGATATTCATGGTAACGGTAGTGGCTTACGTGTCCTCTGTTTTCTTGTCCATAGTCTCCGACGCAAGAACCCTCCTTGAACTTCTACCTGACCCACCTACTGGACAGTAGGTGGCCCTGCAATCCCTCCGGTGGTCATCTTTGGTTCCCTCCCCCTTCTCCCAACCGCTTTCTCTCCCTACTCTGGTGGCCTTTCTGGGGGGAGCGTTAGCGAAGGGGAGAAGAGGGGGGATTCTCATCGCAAGCATCATTCCTGCTGGCTGGCTCAGGTTAGTGGGTAGTGTATCCTGCTGACACGCTGACGCTTCCGCGACAGATTGTCAAGCCCAAGATAGTACCCCAGCCCGAACGATGGACACCAATGTAGTACTGGCCACGCTTCTTGACAGTCTCAACGCGTTACAGGTAGAGGTGCAAGCCTCCCGCGCAGAAAACCGAGACCTGAAAAATGAAGTAGGCACCCTCCGTAGGGAAGTAGCGGGCTTATCTCGTCAAGGCAAACCCGAATCCAGAAGAGCGGGGGGTTACATAAAAGACTGGACTCTCCCTCCTCCTAGTATGGTGCATCGACCAGACCCCCCAAAAGGGGTCTTTTCCCCCCCAGGCCCTACTCCGGTCGCAGACTCTGTTCCTACTGTACATGTGTTGCAAAACACTGGGATACCACTGGCTCCCCCTGAGAGGTTCTACGGAGAGCCCAAAAAGTTTGAGACCTTCCTCAACGAATGCAGGTTACATTTCCTCTGTAAGCCATTGGTATTCCAAGACGAGGCTGCAAAAACCGCGTTCACTATGTCCTACATGGGAGGGAACGCGGCCAGTTGGACTATCCCTTTAATGGAAAGGGACGATCCTGTGCTACATAACTTCTCCAACTTCTGCGTTGAAATGAGGAAGTTGTTTGATAGAAAATCGCACATGCTTACCTTGGATAAAGAATTGATGACCCTGAAGCAAGGATCTCAGGATCTCCTTACACATATCACTTCCTTCAATCGCTTGGTGGTGGAGACTGATTGGCCTCAAGAGAAGCGCACCTCCCTTTTCTATCAAGGGTTGAGAGGAGAGTTGAAGGACGTTCTTGCCCAGGTGGTACAACTCCCTCCCACTTGCGAAGAATTCATCACGCTCACAGTGCAGTTGGAGCATCGTCTTCTTGAACGAAAGGGAGATAGAAGCAAAGGGGACCCTCGCATGGCTTATGTAAGACCTCGCCAAACCCTTGAGGAATCACCGAAATCCGCAGATCCCACGGAACCAATGCAAATCGGAGGAGTCAAGGGGCCGTTAACAAACGACGAACGGGAAAGAAGAAGAAAGATGAGACTGTGCCTTTATTGTGGTAAGAGCGGGCACTTTATACGGGAATGCCGAGCACGTACCCGACTCCCAGAGAAAACCAACATCCCGAGACTGCATGTCTCCACTGTGCACCAGGACGAGAACTCGGAAAACTAGCACACCCGAGTCAGGAGGAGATCCCTGAACCGGGTGGGAAGCAAACAGTGATCTCCCACGCCGTTGCAAACACCATCCAACCAGCCGTGGCCCACATCAATGTAGGGATTACGCTTTGGATAAAACCAGACATCCCCGTGGACATATCCGCGATGTTGGATTCAGGGGCAACCGGAAATTACATGGACTTAAACTATGCCCATACCATAGGGGTCCCCCAAGAGATGAAGAAACATCCAGAAGAAGTCAAGGCCGTGGACGGCACTACCCTGTCCTCTGGGCCAGTCATAAGTCACACCTCTCCTCTGCTCATGAAAATGGGGAGTGACCACTACGAATACATACGGTTTGACCTCATCGATGCCCCGCACTTCAGGCTTATATTGGGTATGCCTTGGTTAACCTTGCACGATCCCGTCATACATTGGGCAGCACGTTCCGTTTCTTTGACTTCCACGTACTGTTTAGAACATTGCAACCACCAACCCCTATCACCAATAGGGGAAGAAAAGACACAAGCAAGCCTACTGGCCTCCGGGTGTGAAGAAATAAAGTACTGCTGTTCTCTTACCTTACCTGAAGTCTATCACCCGTACTTGCAAGTGTTCGACAAACAGAAAGCCACACGCCTCCCTCCGCATCGCACTTATGATTGTCGCATTGACCTGGTTCCTGGAGCCGCAATTCCATGTAGTAGGGTGTACGCCCTCACAGAGCCGGAAACAAAGTACCTACAAAAATACCTTGCGGACAACCTGGCCTCCGGATTCATCAGGCACTCTTCTTCACCTGCTTCCTCCCCTCTTTTTTTTATACCTAAGAAGGATTGCGATGAGCTCTGGCCATGCATAGACTTCCGTGCCATAAACCGAGTCACCATAAAAAACCGCTACCCCCTGCCCTTAATACCCGTGCTCTTGGACCAACTCAAGGGAGCAAGATGGTTCACAAAACTCGATTTAAGAGGAGCTTACCACCTGGTCCGTGTCAAAAAGGGGGATGAGTGGAAAACCGCCTTCCGAACCAAGTTCGGTTTATATGAGTACATGGTGATGCCGTTTGGGCTATGTAACGCCCCGGCAGCTTTCCAATATTTTATGGACGAGGTACTTCGAGGGTTCCTGGAGACGTTTTGCGTGGTATATATCGATGATATCTTGGTGTATTCCACCACGCTAGAGGACCATGTGCAGCACGTGACAGCGGTATTGGACAGGTTGCAACAGCATTCCTTATATGCCAAATTGGAGAAATGTTTGTTTCACGCAGAGGAGGTGGCTTTTCTGGGGTACATAATTAACTCCCGTGGATTTCAGATGGAGCAAGGCAAGGTTCAAGCAATCACGGAATGGAAGGCACCCCACAACGTCAAGACAGTACAAAGATTCCTTGGATTCGCAAACTATTACCGTCGATTCATTAAGGACTTTTCAAGACTAATCACCCCTCTTTCCACCTTGCTGAGAAAGAACACACCTTTTCGATGGGGAACCGAAGCAGAACAAGCATTCCAGGCCCTGAAAGACAGGTTCACACAAGCTCCCATCTTACGGCACCCGGATACACAACTCCCGTTTATCGTTGAGACGGATGCCTCACAGTATGCCGTTGGAGGGGTTCTCTCTCAACGCCATCCCGCAACAGGACAACTCCATCCAGTGGCGTATTATTCCAAAAAGCTATCCCCCTGTGAGGTCAATTATTCCGTCACTGACAAGGAGTTGTTGGCAATAAAAAGGGCTTGTGAGGAATGGAGACATTACCTTTTGGGCGCTCGTCACACTGTCGAAATCTTCACCGACCATCGCAATCTCCTCTTCCTGAAAACGGCGAAGGCTCTGACGCCCCGACAGTTGCGATGGACACTTTTTTTTGCTGAGTATGATTTTGTGATTAAATACCGCCCTGGACCTCAGCATGGGAAGGCAGACGCGCTGTCTAGAGTGGAGGACACTGAGGAGAACGTGGAAGCTGATGAGAAAGAACCTCCTTTTATCCTCCCTGCTAAGAAGGATCCCGTCAAACTCATAGCTCAAACAATCTCGCAAGATTTCCTAGAAGACCTGAGAGTAGCTGTGGCAGATATTGATGCTCCTGAATGGATAGCTGAATGCCCAGAAAAAAGAACAGAGAAAGACAGTCTCCTGTATCATTCCCAAGTATTGTACATTCCAGATCCTCTTTTGCGAAAACAAGTGCTTGCGTGGGCGCATGATACTCCTTTAGGGGGTCATTTGGGTATTTACAAAACCATCTCCTGTTTAGAGAGATCCTACTGGTGGGATACGCTGAGAAAAGACACTCACGAGTATGTGAGCACCTGTTCCGTGTGTGCACAAAGTAAGGCGAGTCACACAAGACCTACGGGGTTCCTACGACCTATTCCTATTCCCCCTCGACCTTGGCACACCATTTCGATGGATTTCATCGTTGAAATGCCTCCCTGTGAGGGATATACAGTAATACTAGTATTGGTGGATCATCTAACAAAGATGGGGCATTTCGTTCCTTTGAAAAAACTCCCCACTTCTGCGGAACTAGCTCTTGTTTTTCTACAGCACATTGTCAGGGCACATGGAATTCCAAGTGTATTAATTACGGGCAGGGGATCCCAGTTCACATCTAAGTTTTGGAAAGCTCTCTGTACATCTCTCGCCATTGACGCACGAACATCCACGAGCTTCCATCCTCAAACCGATGGAAAAACAGAACGCTTAAACCAAACCCTTGAGCAATACTTGCGATGTTTTACCTTACAGAATCCCATCCACTGGTTTCCCTTATTATGGATGGCGGAATTCGCGTATAATAACGCTGAGCATTCCACGTTGGGCTGTTCCCCTTTCTTTTGCCTCTACGGACACCATCCCAACATGCTCCCTTTTGAATGGCCTGTGCAATCCAAACTTCCCAGTATCCAGGAACACCATGCGCACCTCCGAGCAGTATTGCTCGAAGCAAAAAACAGTTTAACTTCTGCTCAGGCAGCGCATAAAAAATGGGCCGACAGGAGAAGGGAGGAGGAACCAATGTATCAAGTGGGGGACAAGGTATGGCTCTCTACACGCAACCTCCAGTTAAAAGGGGTTGATAAACTGAAGCCCCGGTACATAGGACCTTACAGCATAGAGAGAGTGGTAAACCCTGTGGCCATGAGACTGTCCCTTCCCATCTCTTGGCATATACACCCCGTGTTCCATGTGTCGTTATTAAGACCCTGCCCTATCAGTACGAGACTCCCAGAGAAACCGCCACCCATAGAGGTCGATGGCCAGGAAGAATATGAGGTGCAGGAACTACTGGACTCTCGTTTAGTAAGAGGAAGGGTCCAATACTTAGTGGATTGGAAAGGGTTTGGAGTGGAGGACAGGACATGGGAACCCGCGCACAATCTCCATTGCCCCGACCTGGTGGACTCCTTCCATAGAGCACACCCGGGGAAGCCGGGACGTCCGCCGGGACGGCGGTCCTTGAGAGGGGGTTCTGTCGCGGTTACACGAACACCGGCCAGGAACTACATTGCCCAGAACACCCTGGGGCTGGCGAAGAGAACTCGCGTCAGCCAGGGTCGCATATTTCGCAGCTATAAAAGACTGCCTCCCCCTAGAGGAGGCGCTTGACAATCTCGCCCCAGTTCCGGTATTGTTCCCGAGACCTTCGTCGCAGCGAGCGCCGTGTGCGCGCTAACCCTTGGACATCGCGGATACCACGAAACCGGAGAAACCACCCCTCGAGCCGTCAACCGCAGGAGCCGTGTGGGAGAACTACGGCGTCCCGCTAGATTCACCGGATCAACAGGAACCGGAGTAAGAATTCCCTAAAGCCTCTAACTTCGGAGACGGCTCCCGCGGTGACGGAACCGCGGAGAAGCAATCAGACCTGGCAGAGCTCTATGGTTCCGAGATCACAGAGCACGACAGCCGTGATAGCGCTACAGCGTGTGCCAACATAAGGAGAAGGGACTTCTCTCCTCATGACCAGGGTGCCCTGCTGTGAAGTAACAGTGGAGAGCACACATTCTTTTTGATTTACGCAAGGACGTTGGGAGGGAAGGTAGACAAGACGCAGGATTGTAGGGGGTCAGCGAGCCCTCCCTTGTCTCCCTTCAGACAGTAACTCCATATCTATTTTCACCGCGCAGAACACAGAGCCAGAACCTACCCTTTCCACAGAAGACTCTGTACGTTGTAAACTGAACCACAACCGACTACCCATTACTCCCAGAGGACGATTACCGAATACCAGTTATAGGACCACCCTCCTTGAAAACCGTGAGTTCTAGAAAGTGGGACAGGGGGTGGGGATATTCATGGTAACGGTAGTGGCTTACGTGTCCTCTGTTTTCTTGTCCATAGTCTCCGACGCAAGAACCCTCCTTGAACTTCTACCTGACCCACCTACTGGACAGTAGGTGGCCCTGCAATCCCTCCGGTGGTCATCTTTGGTTCCCTCCCCCTTCTCCCAACCGCTTTCTCTCCCTACTCTGGTGGCCTTTCTGGGGGGAGCGTTAGCGAAGGGGAGAAGAGGGGGGATTCTCATCGCAAGCATCGTTCCTGCTGGCTGGCTCAGGTTAGTGGGTAGTGTATCCTGCTGACACGCTGACGCTTCCGCGACACAACTGTTGCGTAGCGATGGGCATCGTCATGATCATCCCCTCACAACACAGGGGAGCTTGTAATAGTATCAAAAGCAAAAGTGTAAAAACAACGCAAAAACAAAAAACGTGCATAAAATAAAAACACACATGCCAAGCCATCAGGTATACTTGCTGTATTCCAAGCACAGAAAGCATAGACAAATTTCAATATCATGTGTAAATGAGCGGTGACGCACAACACTATGTCATGCACTTTAAGCACAATGAACCTGCAGCCCAAAACCCAATATTCGGGCATGCTTAATTTGTCGGGCTTAAAATGAAAATTACACTTTATTTTTTACTTTCCTAACCCTGGTCACCAGTTAGTGGTGACCGGCTGTCGAATATAACTTACTGTGTCGCTTCTGACACACAGGACCAGCAGGAACAATTCATAGAAAGACAAAATGCACAAAAACAAAGAAGTTATGCAACAACACATCTGTTTCAACACACAGCTGACAGCACCCTCCTTCTAGCAATTTGCACATTGATTAGGTCCCACAGGTACATATGGAACACTCGTTCCACCACCTCATGATATGGACCATCGCTGTTGCGTTTGCTGTTGACCCCTGCTTTTTCACTACTCCTCCACACCTACTGTAACATTCTCAATCCATTCTAATCTTCTCTCACCCTGATTTCCTGCCTATAGCCATTCAGGTCGCTCATTTCACCATTATCGCTTTACAACTATGACGTCTTCGTCAAATCAACTCACGTGTCCAACTGTAGTCTTGTCAGCCCTAGAACCACCCAGAACAATCCATGAATGATCTGTGGGCAGAAGCAAAAAAAAAAAATATACAACACAAAAGACACTTCACATAAAACACAAAAATATCAACTGTAACTTTTAATCAGGAGACAAAACATAACACACATTAACAAAACACAAAATAGAAAATACAAACCTAGTGGTACTTAACTGTAACCATCTTGTCAATTTTGCAATGACTAAAACATGTAAGCATGTTAAGCCACCTTAATTTTAACTGTCTAAAAGGAAAACAGTTTCACAGACACTCTGTGTTCCCTTGCGCCACAATTCCTCCAGTGAAAAATGAATCTTAATTTGATGATCGTTTTTACCTAGGCATGTAGCCCACAAAATTCTAAGAAAGAGCTTCATCTTACTTTTTGTCTAAGGCTAATGCCACATTTTTTTTAATTTTTTTTTTTTAAATGAAGGCAACTATGTGGACATTATTTTTCAAAAGCAGAAATATGAATGTATAATTTTCTTCACAGCACCCTTTTTTTTAATTGGTTTTGAACAATATGGGAACAGATTGGGCTCCGTAAGTTTCGATTCTCGGCCATCCTATCTTATCAGAAAAGCTAAAAATAGCACCTCAGCACGGAACTTTCTGGGCTGTTAGCCAACCACTGCGAGCACTCCTGGCCCCCACCTCTTTCCAAAGCTCACCTGCTGCAAGCGTTACACATTTTCATGTCAGAGAAGCTTTCTAAGCAGTGATTTCTCCATCTGTTTACACTCACTCCTAACTCCTACCTTACTGACCTCGAGGTCAAAATCTGCCTCGCGTGTCTCTCTCTCCTCACCCTGAAGCTGTCAAAGACAAAAAACCTTCCTAACTCTTTTTAACCAGCAATAATTAACCCTATTTAAAAACACATGTTATATATATTACTTCTGTTAGAGACTACAATTTGTTTCTATTCTTAAATTATTAAAACATTTACGGTGAATAATTCATAGAACATAATAACATAACATACTAGCTTTAGAACAAATGTTTGTTACTACCCTATGCAACGGTACTCAGTTCATCAACCTTAAATGAATGAACGTCTCAGTAGGTCCAGCTAGAGTTAGAACCTTCAACCCTGATATTAAACTCAAACCCCTGCACCGGGCACATTAGCTCACTGAGCCATTAAAAGCAACCCCAAATGGGAACAACTTGCAAATTTGTATTATACCTAAATGTGTGCATTTACTGAAGCATAAGGCACTTTAAAGCTATTGTAAAGGGCAAGAATGCTGTTAAATAGTCTATTTTACCCAATTTTCGACTTTGATATTTGGGGCACTTAAAAATAAATATCCTATAATTGTGCTACATATTAATCATCCTCAGAATGTACTTTACAGATTGAAGATATTGGATATTAGACATATCTCTTGCAAATCCTTTGAAAAAAAATGAGTTTTTTAAGCCTGCGCCAAGTGAAAGTCCATATACAAATGTCCTCACTATGCAGTACAACACAACTTAAAATAAATTATAATGCTAGGAGGTCACAGTATGAGGATTAAGCTTTATAAATAGTAAAAAATGAATTTAGAAGCACTTATTTGTAATAATTATTTTTCATAATTAATAATTATTTTTGATAAATCCAATCATTTTTGATAATTTCACATATAAAAGCAAGCTGCATCCCTTGCCTATCATTTTAGATGCATTCATTTCTAAGTTTAAGCACAGAAGCGTAACTTGAAACATGACACATTTTTGCGTCACTTTTATATATATATATTTTTTTAAAAGGACAATTATTATTTAGCAACAGAACCAAGAATATGCTTACAAAAATGCTTAAAGAGAGGAAAACCCTTAATTCAACTGAGGGCGAAGTCCTGGCTGAGTAAACATTCCTGTCTATTAGGGTTGCTTGCTTAGCGACAATAAAAGCTTGTCTCTCAGTGTTGTAACATGAGCACGGTGTCAGACTTTTTCAAACTAAGGGCATATCAATGCGTGTCGCGTTTAAAATTTACTTCAGCTGAAGTGTTTGCCTGTTAATATCTAATACAATGTATGTAAGTAAAAAATACTATAAGTTTATTTTTCTACAAAACACACAATTTAGTTTTTGAGGCCATTGTATTCCTAGTGAATGTGAATTTTATTTTTGTATTTTTTTAAGCATTTAACAGTTTGTACATGTGCATAGTTGCTTACTCTATAAATTATATAGCAACATATAGCTATTTAGCATATCACATTGTTCATTTCTGGATTTGTATTTAATTTCTACATAATATTAATTTACTGACATTTTGCTTAACAGACTGAAAACATCAAGAAAAACCACAAACACACATTGAGCTCATTTCAGACATAAACAGAAAGGGGTCAAACACTCAGGACACATATATTTAACCCACAGAAACACACATTTAACCCACAAATGAACACTTAGGACAGAAACAAAGGACAGCCCATAGACTGTACTTAAAGCAAACCATTTGTAAATACTAGTTGTAAGTCATATTTACAAGAAACGCTTCTCAATAGTGTTCCAAAAGACTGCAAAAACAGCCCAACAGACTGCTATATGTCCAAGAAGCCAAAATACACTCCATTCATTAGATTGCGCAGAACAAAGGATCCTTGTATGTATTATGTCCATATTTTAATTCCCTGGGGATACAGAATCACCAAGGAAGAAATATGTTTTTAAACCTAAACCTATTTAGGTATTCCCTCTAGGGGAGCCGGCTAATTTACTTTATCACACTATGGTACCTCCAAAGAAAAAGCAACACATTCTTCGATGTGAGCTTGAAACAGGCATGCCAAAAATACTGCAGAATATGCAAGTATTTATAATTAAAGTTGTGCTTAAGGTACTCTCCGTACGTTGCACCGTTCAACAAAATCAGATAGAGAAAAATCTCCTCATTACCTGCCTACACAAATTGCAATTTGCATATCAAATATAATACAAATCCAAAGTTGGCCAACACAAAGTCCAAAATTCCAAAGCTACAGTAAGCGTTACTAAACTACCTTACTCTTACCAATCAAAAGGTTGTCCAAATTCTAACTGCCAAGTTCTGAATGACCTAACGGTCTTTTTTAGAATACTCACGCCAAAAAAGAAGTTCTCAGTCAGGAGTGATATCATGTTGAGGATCAAAATCAGGAAGATCAGAAATATGCTGGGCTGCAGAGACATCTCCGTGCACAGAGTACCTTCTTAGTAGAGTCCTGTCCTGTCCTCCTCAGTAGATTTCAGTCTCCTGACAAGATCGCTCCCTCAGATAGCCACTCCTGATGATCACGGGTTTCGTCACCAATTGAATAAACTCAAAACTCCTTCTCAGGATTAAACTAACAAAAAAAGAAGTTGGCACAGAAACTGAAATATAAGAGAACATCTTTATTAAACGCAAAATGAGTGTGACTACGTCACCCAGACGCCGCAGCAACTGAATGAGGCAGTTCAAAGAGTACAGTACACTGGGGTCTTATATATGTGAGGGTTACAAACTCAGCATAAAAGAAAGGGGCAGTCCTGGCTCACGCAAGCATGCAAAATGCCAATATGGATATACAAAATCTGCCAAATATTAGCCAAAAGGAAAACATTCAAAACAAGGCATCATGTAACCAGAACGTCCCCCTTGAGTCGTGTTTTTGCCCAACCCCATAAGTCAATCAATGACAGCACCCATAGGTCAATCAGCAACGGCAGGACATGTTTGTGTGCTTCAAAGGAAAGGTTGTGGAATAGGAAAACACAGGGAGAGAATAGCGAAGGCCAAAAGATAAGATACGGCACGAGAAGAATACTAAAGGCTAACAGATAGTTGATATAGAGATTAGGTAGTCCAGACAAGGATTAGTTTAGGCCGGCTGGTGTCTGAGATGGGTTTCAAGACAAGGACGGAGGGGGTTTTTGACACGTTGCAGTCCAAGGGGCAGAGACACTTCGTGAATCGAGCAGCCTGTGTAAAGGCAACACAAAATGGCGGTGAATGTAAAATGGAGTCAAAATTAAAGAACCTCACCTGCCTATAGCACCTATGCTGTGGGGCTATTTATTTGATTTTTGGCGCCATCTTAATTTGGGCACTTTTGATCAGCATTGGATTGATGATTTTGTCCAGTAGGATTTACCTCCCAAAATTGAAATATACAGATACCTAGTTCTAAACTATGGTGACTATTTTTTTTTATAAATAATTTATCTGTTTGGTAAAATATAAAAGTTGCATAGTTGGAATAAATGATGACAACGGTGACCACTTTTATTGTTTTAGCTTTTCCGGACAGAAGGACTGCATTTTTTGAATCAGTTTATTATTATTTTTTGTTTTGAAGAAACAATGTAGAGTCTAGTTCCGTGCCAGCCTTTTACCCATCTCCTGGGGAACCACAAATGCATTGGAAACCATGGGAAGGGTATGTTTATCTTATGTGGAGGTGTTGGAGAGATCCATGTGAACCGGGAAGGAAGTTAGTTTCCTTACAACATTGTCTTGGTGGGTATGGGTTCGAAGAACTTTAGAACTTACTCTGTTAAGAAAGAGCGGGTGATATAGGTGCCAATCAGTCTGCAGCGATGCAGATGAAAAACACCCTGTAAGGAATGTCCTGTTCGCCTAGAGGAGTAAACTTCAGGAGCTATTGGAGAATTTGTGCAAGGAGAATATAATAGACCCAGCTGAATCTTCTCCTTGGATGTCACCAGGGCTCATTTCTGTGCAAACATCAGGGGAATTCACAGTTTTTGGGTAGATTCACATCCATTACCTAATTTACGTGAGATGGTGTCTCTACACAAGCTGGTGCATCAGTATTTTCAACCCTTGATTCAACCAGCGTGTATCACCAGGTAGTATCAGATGATAGTTCCAGACACCTCATGACATTTGTACCTCTCGAAGGCATGTTTCAATATTGTGGAATGACTAGTGCAGCTAAAGCCATCCAAAGGTTAATAGAAGAACATTTAGAGCATATGTCAGGGGTGATCACGTTCCAAGATTACATGCTAGTCTTTTGAAAGGATGAGTTGGACCATGATGGCAATCTGAAGGAAGTGTCACCTGCGCTTCAAAAGACATGTCTGATCTTGAAACTGTCCAGGTGTAAGCCTGGCAAGCAAGAGTTTGAATATCTTGGTAATACCATTCCAGAGAGGAGTATAAAACCCAAGCATTGCCATGTCTCAGCCCTCATGGATGTTACTAAACTGATGTCACAAGAACAATTGGTCGCCTTTTTAGATTCAACTGAATGTTATTCAAAATTCATGCAAAACTGTGGGCTTGATTACGATCTTTGCGGACGGGATACTCATCACAAATGTGACAGATATTCCGTCCGCCGTATTACAAGTTCCATAGGACAGAAGGGGATTGTAATTTGGCGCCGGGATATCCGGCATGTTTGTGATGGAGTAACCCTGTCCGCCAAGGTCGTACTCAGGCAGTATACTACCTTAATTCTTAAGAAAAATTTAAAGTTTGCATGAGAATTCTCACAGGACCAGGCTTTTGAATCTTTGAAACAGGAAATTGTGAATGCTCCATGTTTGAAACCCTTTGGAGTGGGTGAAGAGTGTATCATTCGATAGTAGCATTTGTCACTGCGTGCAGTTCGCATTCATCGTGATGGGAAGAGAGAGGGATTGGATCTCATGGTTCTTGGACCTTAAGAGGTTCAGGAAACCATTGCTTGATCATAGAGAAAGACATTTTAGCATATGTGTGGGGAGCTGAGCATTACAGAATGTTTTCGGGGTACTACATTTGTAATGAGAACGGACCATAAATAAACCATTAATTAATATGTTGTCACCGGGGAGGTAGGTCCATCAACGCAAGGATACCGAGGCGTGCTTCTAAACTACAAATGTTTCAGTATAGAGTGGCGCATGTTCCAGAAACAAACAATGTTCATGCTGATTGTATATCCAGATTATCCATCAATGAAGACTACGTGGAGAATCAGAATGAATCTGAGTGTGAAGAGGCGTTCACTTTTGTTGACGTCAGTGAATCGGGAAGGACATTACTGGATGGTGAGCAATTTCAGAGGAAGAGTGGTTAAAGGTAATAATGAAGACAAGGTGTTATTAAAAGTGCAACAAAGGCTTCTTGAGGGGTGGCCTGTCGAGCAAGACATATTTTGTGAACTTAAAAGTCTCTATCAAATTTGTAAAGAATTAGGCAGTGAAAATGGCCAAAACAGCTAAAATGGTACCTCCCTTTTATGTAAGATCTAAAGTGATTTAACTGCCCATGAAAGCCATCTTGACATATCAAGCACTAAGAGATGTCTACGTGAACAGTATTGGTGGGCAGGCATTGATCTCAGAGTAGACAAGTGGGTGAGATCTTGTGATTTGAGTTCTGGTCGTGACAAATCCACTGCAGCTTTGGTGGCGGAATCTATACCTTTGAAATTGGGTGAAGGGTCGTGGCAGAAGCAAGGAATTCATCTAATTGGTTGATTTTCTGTGGTGTCCAAACAAGACTGTTTTGAAATTGTTGAAGTTGATTATTTTTCCAAGTAACCAGAAATCAAAATGTTTCATAAGATTACTTCTGAGGTTATTGTAGAGTTTTTTGCGGAATTGTTTTGTAGAGAGAGCATTCCTGAAGTCATAGTGATGGATAATGGTTCCCAATTTGTAAGTACGTGTACAGTACAATGTCTCTACAAATGTAGCATACAGCATAGGAGAATGTGGTGTTTCATCCTGAAGCCAATGGACAGGTAGAAAGATTCAACAAGGTAATCAAGGAGTCCATCTAATTAGCGACCACAGGAGGATTCAATTGAAGGAAATCTTTACAGACAACATTACTCATTCATAGGATTACCCCAAATTCTGTGAGATTGGTGTCTCCATTTGAATTGTTTAGAGGATGCAAACCTAGTTCCATGTTGGTATCGTGGTGGTTGAGAATTAAACATTGTGATGATATAGAAGTTGATCATCAAAAAAGTCAAGAAGACTGTAGAGAAGTACAAGAAGAAAATGAAGGAGAAAAAAGGTAAGAAGATCGGAAGTAGCTAGGTCCAGAGTTATGCAGTGCCTTGAAGATTATGCATCAATCAATCAGGGTATTATAAACGCGCTACTCACCCGTGGGGGTCTCAAGGCGCTGAGGGGGGGGGGGGGATCAGCAGCTCTGTTTAGCCGAAGAGCCAGGTCTTGAGGGTCTTCCTGAAGGTGTTCAGGGAGCGGGTGCGTCTGATGTCTGCCGGGAGCTCGTTCCAGGTCTTTGCCGCAATGTGGGAGAAGGATCTTCCACCTGCTCTGGCTCTGTGGATGCGTGAGGTTTCAGCCAGTGCAAGGTCGAAATATCTGAGGTTCCTTTTGGGTACGTGGAAGTAGATTCTTTTGTTGAGGTATTCGGGTCCGGTGTTGTGCAGGCATTTGTAGGCATGGGTCTGGATTTTGAAGGTGACTCTTTTCTCCACCGGGAGCCAGTGGAGACTTCTTAGGTGTTGGCTGATGTGTTCATGCCGGGGGATGCCGAGGACAAGTCTGGCGGCGGTGTTCTGTATCATCTGGAGTTTGCAGAGTAGGGACTTGTTTATGCCGGCCTAAAGCGCGTTACCATAGTCCAGTCTGCTGGTGATGAGTGCGTGGGTGACTGTCTTCCTTGACTCAGGGGGATCCACTTGAAAGTCTTGCGGAGAGTGTTGAAGCAGCTAGAGGTGACGGCGTTGACCAGTCGGTTCATGGTGAGCGATGAGTCGAGTACGATGCCGAGGGTTTTGGCGTGGTCTGCGGGGGTCGGTGGGCTTCCGAGGGCGGTCGGCCACCAGGTGTTGTCCCATGCTGAGGGGTGGTTCCAAGGACTAGGACTTCTGTTTTCTCGGTGTTGAGTTTTAGGCAGCTGTTGGTCATCCAGAGTGCGATGTCCTGCATCCCTTTCTGGAAGTTGAGTCTGGCGGTGGTGGGGTCTTTGGTGAGGAAGAGGATGTGTTGGGTGTAGTCAGCGTATGATACAATGTTGAGGCTGTGTTGTCGGACGATGGCGGCGAGGGGGGCCATGTAGATGTTTAAGAGGGTTGGGCTCAGTGATGGCCCCTACAGGACTCCGCAGGTGATATCCGTGGGATCACAGAGGAAGGGTGGCAGTCTGATTCTTTGGCTTCTTCCGGTGAGGAATGATCGAATCCAGTCTAGGGCTGTTCCTTGTATGCCGGCGTCGTGTGGTCTAGCGATGAGTGTGCTATGGAAGACGGTGTCGAAGGCTCCTGATAGGTCAAGTAGGATGAGGGCTGTGGAGTAGCCTTGGTCCAGGAGGGTGCGGATGTCATCTGTGGTGGGGAGTAGGGTGGTTTCGGTGCTGTGGTTGCTTCGAAATCCAGATTGGGATGGGTCGAGGATGGCGTTGTCTTCGATGAATCGCGTCGGTTCCCTGTTGATTATTTTCTCTGCAACTTTGGCTGTGAAGGGGAGGAGCGAGATGGGCCCGGTAGTTCTTGAGGTTCGTTGGGGTCGGCTGTGGGCTTCTTGAGCAGGGGCCTGACTTCTGAGTGTTTCCAGTCGTCTGGGAAGGTACCTGTTTCGAAGGTGGTGTTGATGGTGTGTTGTAATTCGTTTGCGATGGTGGTGGTGGTGGCTCTGTGGTAGATGTGTGGAGCCCCTGAGTGGATGCCTTTCATGGTTGAGGCGGTGTCTTCGGACGTGATTGGCATCCAGGTGGAGATGGTGGGCTGGCTGGTGTGTCTGAGGAGAGGGCCGGCAGTGGCGTCTGGTGGATGGTCGAAGAAGTTGTCTTAGAGGTTTTTGATCTTAAGACGGAAGTAGGTTCCAAGCTTGTCTCAGAGGCCTTGGGACGGGGTAATGTCTGCAGCTTTGCTGCGGCAGTTGGTGAATTTCTGAATGACAGTGAAGAGTTCCTCGGAGCTGGTGGAGTTGGCGAGGATTTTGTTGTGGATGAAGGTCCTTTTGGTGGTTCTGATTTGGTTGTGGTAGTCCGTCATGGCATCTTTATAGGTGGTGTAGTTTTCGGGTGTCTTGGTGTTTCTCCAGTTTTTCTCCAGGTGCGTCTGGCTTCTTGGAGATCGGGGTTGAACCAGGCGGCTTTCCTGGGGCACTGTTTGTCGGTGTTGTGTAGCTGGGCGAGCTCGTCTGCACAGTTGGAGATCCAAGTGTGGAGTTCTCTGGCTGCGACTTTGGTGTTGGATGCCGAGGTGTGATTGTCTCGGGTGAGGGTGGAGTTGAGTTGCTTGACCTTGCTCCAGTTTCGTTGTGGTGGACGTGGGGCTGGTTTGGGTGCCTTGGGTTTGTCGACGGTGAAGTGTACGCAGTGGTGGTCGGTCCAAGGGGGTTCCGTTGTGTGCCTGAAGTGGACGCTGCTTCCTGCTGCAAAGATGGGGTCGAGGATGTGACCTGCCCTGTGGGTCGATGTGGTAACGAGTTGTTTGAGTCCAATGTTGGCGAGGTTGTCACGAAGGGTGGTGGAGTTGGGGGTCGCTGACGTTGTCGAGGTGGAAGTTCAGGTCTCCAGTGAGTATGTAGTTCTTTGAGGCTATGGCATGGGGTGCGATGAGGTCGGTGATGGTGGCGGCGAAGGGGGCCTGGGGGCCGGGGAGTCTGTAGACAAGAGTTCCGTGGAGCGTGGAGTTGGGGCTTGTCTGGATCTGGAAGTGCAGATGTTTGGTGGAGTGGAGAGTTTCGTTGGAGGTGGGGAGGCCGAGGGTGCTCTTGTGGGCGATGGCGAGGCCCCTCAGGGGTGGTTGTGGCAGTCCTTCCTCTGGATCTTGTATCCTTCTGGGATGGCGGTGATGATATCAGGGCCGGAGGAGGCGTTGGTCCAGGTCTCCGTGAAGAAGGCGATGTCTGGCGAGAGAGAGACGAGTAGGTTCCAGATCTCTGCGGCATGTTTGTGCACGGAGCGCATGTTGAGGAGGATGCATCTTAGAGCATTGCTGGTGTTGGCTTTGGCGGTGTTGGAGGCCAAGTTGGTGGTGATGGTCTGGTGGCAGTGGAGGCAGGGGAACTGGCTGTGGGTTGTGTTTGGCGTGGCCTGTTGGCAGTCTCTGAGTCTCCCGGGGTTGAGTGCGTGGAGGGCGGCTGTGTTGTAGCGGTGGGCAGTCCGAGATGCAGGGTCCCTGTCGGTGGTCGTGGTCGGGTCGCGGATGGGCGCAGACGGGCTTGCCTTTGGCGTGCCTTTGGCATGCCCGCTGCCCGCGCAGTGTCTGCCATGAAATAGGTGAGGGGAGCGGGATGAGGTGCTATGAGGCAGGAGCGCGGGCTTTCCAGGGGGTAGGGGCCGCAGGGGCAGCAGCAGCCGGAAAAACCGTCCGAAAATGCGGTCAGAGCTAAAATTGATTAACTAATTAAATTAATAGAACTTGGTGAAGCAGAGTCACCAAGCGGGGCAGGGAATACCGTGTTACAGACAGGCGAGGTGCTGGCTGAGGCTGGGACAGCGCAGGGGCAGGAGACTGGCAGCACGCGCGAACCCTCAAGGGAGGATGTCTCGCTCCTTAGGCGTCAGCACTGCAGAGCTGCTGGGGAGAGTGTTGGCACCAGACCGGAGGGCAGGGTCCTATGCCTAGTGTTTTAAACTCTAGATGTTTTGCTATAGGTAGCCAGTGTAAGTTGATCAAGTTTTGGGCTGCTGACTTATGTTTGGGAATTTCAGCAAGAAATCTCTCTGCCGCTTTTGGTAATATTTGTAGTTTCTATAAGGACTTCTTGCGGATACCAATAAATAGCGAATTTCCATAATCCAATTTCAATAAAGGGATGACGTTTTCCTGAGAGATTTACCCGTGTGCATGATTTATTCTTATCAAATGTAACATATACATATTTCCAGAATCACACCTAAAGAACCACGTTGCACCCCTTTAGCTCAGACACACAAATCTGACTGACTACCTGCTTAGAACGCCATCACCCCCCTGCTGGCACTCAAGCACATGTCCCAGGTTGGGTTCCTCAGACTGCCCCATCATGTTGTACTCAGCACCACCCAGGTTGGCACGCACGGCATATCGCTATCCTTTGTGTTCCTCAGACTGCCCCTTCATGTTGTACCCCGCACCACCCAGGTCCCACCGAAGAGAAGCCGCCCAACAGCGTCTATGGGCAGCGGAATCATCCACACGTGACCCATGGCCTTCACCATCTAGCCAGTTCATGGAGACTAGCCTCTTTTCCTGCGTTCATGGATGTTCACTCAGAGATTGTGCAAGATCAAGAGATCTTACGAGAGCGGCAGCCATCTTTGGTACAGCTCACTCAGTTATTTAAATTGTGCCCAGAAACATGGACATCGATTTGCTAAGATTCCTGGGGTACCAGAAGTGACATTACATACCCGTTGACCGGAATGATATCACAGGAAGAGACATCATATGACCTTTGACCTTGATTCTTCCAAGCACCTAATGTCACATGACCTTAACCCTGAGGGCATTACAAGAATTGGAATCAGTGAAGTTCCATAATAACTACATTATTAATAAAACAACACAACCCAGACAAATGTTTGTTTCATATCCCGCCTCTAGCGTGAGGCGGACATGATCTTTGAAAGTGTGAGGAAAAACACTTGTCTGACCTTTACCAAGTGAATGGAGAGAGCGGGGTCTGGATGGTGATTTACCCCCCCCCCCCACCACCCACCTAGAAGAATTGTTTATAAATGGGTCAACTGGTGCATTTTAAAGCACAGTTTACACATTAATTGGATGATGAGCCGCAGACTCCGAAAGGGACCTTATTAAATATTCAAGTAATTTAATAGAATGCCACGCCACTGAAACCAGACTCTCCCTAGAAGTTGACCCATTTTTTTCAAAATGTGCCATGGGTGGCTGTATACCAAACATTACGCCCAATGTGCCAGGGTCAGCATTGTGTCTTGGGTGCCCCCAAGCCAAGGATGCCCATTTGGGCCAATAAGTACATACGATGTGCCAGAATTTTGCCATTAATGCAGTCCATAAACCATATATGATCCTTATGTCGAGCATTGCCGCTAGTACGTCAGTGCCAGCCTTTTGTTATGGTGCCCACTTCCTCCAACCCTGGTTGTCCTTCCTCATGTCTGCAATAACCTCAAATATGGCAGTGCCGGCATTTTCTCATAGGTGTCCTCTGAGCCAAGAGTTTCCTCTAGTAAGCCGGAACCATTACTTTACCATGGGTGAGTATGATGCCAAGAGTTACCTCGAGTGTGCCATTGCCAATACTCCAGGTGTGTCGTATGCTAAGAACTGCCTCCATGTACCAGGACACGACTGTGGCTGGAAACCAAGAATGACCTTCTGTATGGCTCGAGCAATGGCAGGTTCATAAACAGAAAATTCTCATTCACCCTCACTTGCATCCACTGTCACCCTCTCACATTCACTCTGGTACTCTGAAGCACTCATACTTTCTTATTCACCCTCACTTAAACCCATTCTCACTCTCTTACACTCACTCACTCACATTCACTCTGGTACTCCGAAGTACTCGTACATTCTCATTCACCCTCACTTGCACTCGCTCTCACTCTCTCACACTCACTCACTCACACTCATTCTGCTACTCTGAAGTACTCATACTTTTTCATTCACCCTCACTTGCTCCCATTCTCACTCTCTTACACTCAATCACTCACACTAACTCTGCTACTCCAAAGTACTGATAATTTCTCATTCACCCTCACTTGTACCCATTCTCACTCTCTCACACTCACTAACTCGCACTCACTCTGGTACTCCAAAGCACTCATACTTTCTTATTCACCCTTACTTACACCCGTTCTCATTCTCTCACACTCACTCACTCACACTCACTCTGGTACTCCGATGCACTCATACTTTCTCATTCACCCTCACTTGCACCCATTCTCACTCTCTCACACTCACGCAATCACACTCACTCTGGTACTCCAAAGCACTCATACTTTCTCATTCACTCTCAATTGCACCCATTCTCACTCTCTTATACTCACTCACACTCACTTCATGTACTCCAAAGCACTCAAACTTTCTCATTCACCCTCACTTGCACCCACTCTCACTCTCTTACACTCACTCAGTTACTCTGAAACACTCATACGTTCTCATTTGCTCTCACTTGGCCCCATTCTCACTCTCTCACACTCACTCACTCACACTCACTCATGGTACGTTCTCTGAAGCACTCATATTTTCTCATTCACCCTCAATTGCTCCCATTCTCACTCTCTCACACTCACTCAATCACACTCACTGTGGTACTCCGAAGCACTCATAGTTTCTCATTCACCCTCACTTGCACCCATTCCCACTCTCTCACACTCACTCTCTCACACTCACTTTGGTACTCCTGTGGAAATATGGATTTTTATGATCAGTTATGTCCCCTATCTTGGACCCCAACGGTTTCATGTATAAAACACAAGTACATGTATGTTTCCTCCAGTTCCAGTTATGAAGACGCAAACACATGTGCGTCCACCGCCAACATGTCCTCTTTCAGATCCGCCATGAATGGGCCGGATATTCCATTCCTAAGTATGAAAGGCCACCGGCTTTATATGGTTCATTTATCCCATTTTTACAGTCCAGGCGAGTAGGCCCTGATTCTGCCATCAAGCCTTTTCCTGCCTTCTGCCTCTGAAAGCTCCAGTCTGAGCTCGCATCTGTATCCATGAACTTTGTCCTAATCTCTGCGCGGCTAACGGTGCCTGACACCAGCCTGTTGCCTGCCAAAAACTGTATTTCACCTTCGAAATTATCTGCTCCGCTCCCTATCCAATGCATTCCTGTCTAGTAGTTTAAGTAAACATTCTTCCAGCTACCGAGCAAAGGGCCCGGCTCCTCTGTCTTTATACAAGTAATTCATAGCCCTGTTACTATGGAAGATTTCTGCCCTCGCATCTCATGTAGACACTTAGACGCTTGTACACGCACTCATAGTCAGTATAGAATAGATTTTGTTCGAAAGACCTTTCCTTTTGGATAACATAGTTCTTTAAACATAGGATGTTAGATATGATTTGGGATTAGGTTGACTTGACCCCCCAGACTTCTGTCTCCACATGTAGAGCTAAATGTCAAGTCCCCTTCACCCCCTAGTTGCACGTCAATCACACGTCATGCTGCTGCGCGCGCATTTCTGCCAAGTATTTCTGCTGACATTGCGAAATTCTTTCATGGAACCACCCTATTGTGACATCATACCTGATGACGTTCTTTAAGTTACGCCTAGTTACACCCACTTTAGCTACGCATGTATGTTTTATCTTTGCTATCAATTGTTACGCCTCCTGCATCTGTTTCACTGTAATGCCTATTGTATAAAAATGATTACTTGTCAATAAAGTATGGTCCTTCACTTACTGAACCTTCGTGGTGATGGAATATGGAGTCCTCAATTCGAATTGATTTTGGAATAAAGCCCGTTCCGAACCTCTAATACCACGGATTCTGCCTCTTATTTTACTGAGCTATTATTATAGATTTTCCGCATCAAATTAAGTTCCGGTAATTAAATTATTTACCACATATATGGCGCCCGAACAGGGACACTTTCTCATCTCACGCGCCGGAGGTGCGTTGCAGGCCCGGTCTCCTGTCACAGCTGGACGGACAACAACGCGTACCCACAGGATTTCCTGTATCTCCCTCCTGCCGAGCGGGGGTAACTGAGGCTGCGATCAACACCCAGACGAGGCGGTGAGAAGTGCGAAGTATCCCGACCAGAGCCTAGCTGAGAGAGCAAGATCCGAGGTATACAGAGGCCCACCAGTTTCCGAAGTTTCCGAAGTTTCGAGTCGAGTCCAGTCCGGTTCAAGTTCAGTTCAGTTCCGAGGCCTTCCGTTCCGAGCTACCCGGTGAGTACCATTGTCGGGGAGGCGTTCTGACGTGCACATAGTTTGTGCCGGTCAAGACGGGTTTGGGTACACAAATCCGGTCTGCACTGTTTCAGCAGTGTATCTGTACTGTTTAGCAGTATATCAAGTATGTCTAGTATATAATTCAGAATTATCTAGTTAGTACCGAGTATTATGCTTAGTGACTAGTTCCCTAAATGGCCATCATTGTTTATTCATTAAATGTTAAATGTTAAAATGTTTTAAATACGTTCTGTATATTGTGGTGTGAATGACTGTTCATTATTGTGTTTTATGGTATTAAACGTGTTCAAAATTAGGTATCAGATCAGTTCTCAATATGCCGCTCTTTTCGAAATTAAGACAGATCAAAACTAGAAAAGGGGTGCTCGAAGAAGCTGTTCCCATTCCTCCTAGGGACACTCCAGGGTACTTCATGTATCATAAACATGGCCTAGACGCCATATTATTTCTTGATCTATGGGTAGACTACACCAAGGAATTACCAGAAAGCCAGAGGTGGCCCGCAGCTGGGACCTGGGATGCAGATTGCATCATGAAAGTAGAGGAAGAATTATGGAAAAAGAAAGCTAGACAGTCACAGAAAGATGCCATTGAATTATGGCGTAAAGAATCATATAGACGTACAGAAAAAGCGCTCAGACAGGAAGAAAAAAGTAAAGAGAATTCAAATAAAGTTCGAGAAAATTTATTAATTGAAGAAGGTACTCGAGTAAAGTCAGAACAAACAGACAGACAAAGAAATGCCCTTGTGAATGGTATGTATCCTCTTCTGGCCGAAGGATTACCTAAGGCTACTCCGGAGATACCAAAAGACTTGCCACCCCCATTGTTCCCGATAAAAGTACATCCCAAAGGGCATCCCAGAACCGCGGAAGATGTTTTTCTTTCCTCTTATTTAGACGACGCAGCTCCCGAGTATGCTAATGCTGCGCCACATAGACCGCCTGCCGAGGGGGTTCAACACCAAGACCCTCCTCCGTCTGTACCTCTGCAACAGCAAACTCCGACACAAGTTCCGGCAAGCACATCTGTTTCTACATCTGTATCCACACCTATGGTTGCTATATCACGTTCAACGAATCCTTTCACATCCAGCACCCCAGGTGGTGCTACCGGAGGTACATCAAGCATTTTTTCCACGCCACCCAGAGCAAATAAACTTTCCTTTCAAGAATTAGCCCACCAACGTACGCCCAAACTAGTAACTCCCAACACGCTCAAGGAACTTCTAATATATTGTAGATATGACCCTGTGCCCGGAAAAGGGGACGAAATGATGCTGGCATCATTACGTATCCGACGAGCTGCAATATATTTAGGGAAGTTACCAGGAATGACTGCACATTTAGAAAATATATATCACTTTGTCCAGTCAGGGCGAGATTCTGAGAGTATTAACAGAGCCATGGAGTACCAAAAAGTGGAAATACAGGGGGAACTGTTACGTTTCCTCATAAACTGTGTGATCAGAAATCAAGACCGACCAGGGGTAAATCCGGAAGAAATGCAAATTCTTACCACATGGAGTCAGAATATATCAGAGGGGAGACATGATAAACGATCATGTATAGTAGCTATGTGCCGAAAGATCCGCAAAGAAATAGAACGAATACACGAAGAAAGATTAGCAGTAGACGAACCTGAACAAACCGAGGACGAGGAAGAATTAGAACTGCCCACAGGACAGTTAGAAACCATGGCGTATGTAGGTAGAGGAAGATCTTGCAATAATACTAGATGCTTTACTGATCCGATACGTCCGATACGTCCAGATAATAGCAGAAAATTCCAAACTCCTATAATAAATATAAGGTCCCCCGAACATTCGTTCCAAGCCGCTGACAAATTACTCCGAGAACGAAGGGGTTATCATATACTCGATTCTATGGATGAACAAGAATTAGCCAGGTCAGCCGTTCACTGGGTCGATAGTCCCGGAAAATATAGTGATGATATACTAATGCACACGTTTTTGAACCTCGCCCTAGATGAACAGCGTTTAGCTGGTATCTATATGATTCAACAACTCCTTATATTATATAAAAGCCAACACTCCGATCCTGGCCCCTTACCTGATATATTGACTGAATTACTCACGAACAAATGGAGAGGTTCAGGTACTGAGTTAATTAGAGAAATACTAGAATCCAGAAAGCAGTACATTCTTTTTGTATGCCCCGAACATGTCTCACTGCCCATCAAGGAAAGAACGACGTATTATATGGGTAGACAGAATCCCTTACGCGAAGTCCACCCGATAAAAGGTGAGGACAATCAGTTTAAACGTGTGTTTGTATACACACCCATATCTAAAATAGAACTATTAGAAATGAAGAAAGTGGTACCCAGTCATGATAAAGACCCAGCGGGTTTCCACCGTGAAATTAAAGACATGTTACTCATGGGAGAATATACCTATCCCGACATTATGACAATATTAAAGGTATTAATGCCTGCGGGCATTTACGAAAAACTCAAGGAAAAGGATTGGGAGGTGGGAGACCAGAAGATAGATTGGACAGCATTAGAAAACGAAGAAAAAGCTCGAGGTCCAGGTTCAGGGCTTGGGGAAAAGACCAAAACACTACCAGGTTTACTAGTACAGGTACTGCCACGTTTGTTAACTACGAAAAAGGAAGACTGGGGTGCAATATCAGCCTGTAAACAAAAACCAGATGAAGACACTAGTGATTTCTATTCCCGATTTGAAAAATGTTTTGGTATAAATAGTGGAATAAAAGCAAGTAGCGAGTCGTATCCACATCTGTTTGTGACAAAATTGGTTGAAAATGCCTTGCCCCAAGTTAAGAATAGAGTATTGAAATTCGAGAGTACCTGGCAAGGTATCACTTCGTCACAAATGTTACAAATGCTACAGTACCATCACAATAGAATTAGAGAAGAACAAGAACATGAACAAAGACGCATGAAAGACACGAAAATGAAAATGCTAGTTTCCCAGACAGTTCCAGCTGACGGTCATAAGAAGGGTATAACACAGTCCAGTGTTTCAACAGGTCCTGTAAAAGGGACATGCAACTATTGTAAACAGCCAGGTCATTATGTACACGATTGTCCAGTCTTAAAACATAATATTGCCATAGGTAATACAAAAGAAAGACCACGGCCACTTAGACAGGATCAGAACCAACAAGGAGCCCCGCAGCATGCACAGTCCATGCCAGCTCCGCAACAGTCTATGCCAGCTCCACCACCGCAGCCTATTGCTGCCACACAAACAACGACCCGACAGATGTATCAGACCGCACAGTATGACTACCCTGATTATCAACGATACTCATGAAACAGCCTAGAGAGGGAAGTTGGCTTACCCCTTTTTGAGGTCCCTGTAGATCAAGAAGGACCTTATGTACACAGTGAACTATTAGGCCAAGATAGAAAATTTTTACTTGATACAGGGGCAAGCCGAACAACAATAAAACGTAGTGAAGTTCCAGGGGCACCCCTCTCAGGCTCACAGAATATTTCCCTTGGCTTTTCAGGAAAACCTATCATTAACGAAGTATCACAGCCTCTTCCACTTACGATTGGTCCCTTGACACGAACTACAGATTTATTACTTACTAAATCATGTCCAGAAAACCTGTTAGGCATAAAAACTTTGAAAGCTCTAGGAGCTATAATATGTTGTTCTCCGGAAGGAGTAAGATTGTTTTTACGTGATTTCAAAGGGCACTACGTGTCCCGAGACATGGATCACCGACTGCAGACTTTACCCACACATTTATGGGCACAAGGCCCTACAGATGTTGGTTGCATGAACATTACACCATATCGAGTCACACTAAAGGCAGGAGTGGTACTACCACGAATGCGACAATACAAGTTACCCCCAGATGCTGTAGTGGCTTTACTGCAAATCATTGACGAGCTTATTACCCAAGGAGTGGTTGTGGAAACTGACTCCAATGTATGTAATTCACCGATAATTCCGATTCTTAAACGAACTGATCCAACAGCCCCACCAGTATACCGATTGGTTATTGATCTGCGCGAATTAAATAAATGTATTGTACCACAATACCCCGTAGTCCCAGACATTTCTTCATTACTGACAGCCATTGATTCCGAAGCAACATTCTTTACTGTAATTGATCTCAAGAATGCCTTCTTCAGCGTCCCAATAGATCCGGAAAGCCAATACTTGTTCGGATTTAGTTTAAATGGACGAAGCTTTAAATTCACACGCGCACCTCAAGGATTTACAGAAAGCCCCAGCATCTATAGCCAAGCACTGAAACGAGAACTCGACAGTATCCACATGCCAGTCAACACTGCCCTGCTTCAATATGTCGATGATCTGCTGATCACCGCTAGAAGCGAACCTGAATGTGAAAGAGCCTCACTGACGGTTTTACAATTTTTGGCCGAAAAGGGGCACAAGGTGTCCCCTTCTAAGCTGCAATTCTGTGTCCAGCGAGTTGTTTACCTTGGTCACTCGCTGTCCAAGGAGGGAAGGCAGCTTACATCAGATCGCATCCAGTTAATTGCTAATATGCCAATACCCAAGACGCAAAAGGAGGTGCGGGCTTTCATAGGCCTCACTTCATATTGTAGGCAGTGGATCCCTCAGTATGCATTTCTAGCAAAACCACTCATTCAATTGACAACACAGGAGGCAGCCACATCGACTGTTCTCCCTTGGACTCAGGAACATACACAAGCTTTTGAAAGCCTAAAGAAAGCTTTATGTCAAGCACCTGTTTTAGCAACACCATGTTACAATAAACAGTTTACACTCTTTGTTACAGAACGCGAAGGTACTGCTTTGTCAGTACTCACTCAGGAACAAGCAGGATCACACAAACCATGTGCTTATTTTTCTAGTACATTAGATCCCGTAGCTCAGGCTCTACCTGCGTGCCTGAAATCAGTGGCAGCAACAGCTTTAGCAATCAGACAAAGCGATGCCATAGTACTAGGACACCAATTGACAGTACAAGTACCACATGCAGTAGAGGTTCTCTTGAACCGCACACAAACACAACACTTGACTATAGCACGACTCACTGGTTACGAATTAACATTGTTTCAGCCACATATAGAAATCAGACGTTGTAGTACATTGAATCCTGCCACACTGTTACCAGTAAATGGAACAGACCCACTTGCACATGATTGTATTGAAGTTATCACTATCACGACGAAACCCAGACAAGACTTGACAGACGTCCCATTGTCAGACCCAGACCTGACGTTGTATGTAGATGGTTCATGTATGAGAACAAATACAGGAGAGCTAGTGGCCGCTTACGCAGTCACAACAGACACCGAAATCATTGAAACAAATTGCATAAATACCTTGTCAGCTCAAGCAGCAGAGCTCATCGCTCTGACACAAGCCTGTATTCAAGCCACAAATAAAAAAGTCAACATATACACTGATTCACGTTATGCATTCGGAGTTGTACATGACTTCGGCGTGCTGTGGCGAGAGAGAGGTTATTTAACTTCTCACGGTGCCCACATTCAGCACGGACCCCTCATTCATGCCTTATTAGATGCAATACATCTACCCACTGCAATATCAATTATGAAATGTAAAGCTCATACGAAAGTTACTGATATCATTTCTCAAGGCAATGATCTAGCTGACAGAACAGCTAAACAGACTGCTCAAACTCAAACATCTGACATGACAAAGACAATAGTCCCGACACCAACACGTTGCATGATGGTTAAGGATCCCGCTCTTGACGTAATTGACATACAGACACATGCTACACCAGAGGAAATAAAGAAATGGACTGAATTAGGAGGGATCCAAACGGATCAAGGATGGATGACGAAGGAAAAATCTGTGTGGTTCCTTCCTGATTCAATGGTCCAAGTCGTTATTAACACTGTACATAGTCCAGCACATCTAGGAGAAAAAGCTATGCTAGATAGCATTCAACACATTTGGTTCAACAAACATTTACGAGCAGCAGCTAAACAAAAAGTTCGTACCTGTATGATCTGTTGTCAGTTTAACCCAGGTAAAAGCATTCCCGTAGAACAGGGTGGATTTCAGCCTCCTGATCACCCTTTTGAAGTCCTCCAGATGGATTATATCCAGATGGAACGATGTCGAGGATTCAAATATGTTCTCGTAGTGGTCTGTGCTCTTTCCCGTTGGACAGAGGCATACCCGGTTTCAGATTACACTGCCCCGACTACTGCCAAACAGTTGGTTCGAGAATTCTTCCCACGGTACGGTTTACCACGTGTTGTCTACTCAGATAACGGCCAGCCGTTCTCATCCGAACTAATGAAACACGTTTCACTTTTATTAAGCTATCAGTGGAAATTTCACTGTGTCCGACACCCCGAGGCAGCAGGTCTCGTGGAACGACATAATCAAACTCTGAAAATTAGATTGGCCAAAATTTGTAGAGAGAAAGGTGTCGACTGGGTAGTAGCCTTACCAGTTGCACTCTTTTACATGAGAATGGTAGCGCACTCCCGAACAGGGCTATCCCCTTATGAGGTGGTCTTTGGCAGACCACCAAATATGTGGGGGACGCCTATACCACGCAAAATAACTGATGTTGACTGTAATATGCTGACAGATTACCTGGCTTCCTTGATGTCTGCACTACAATCTTGTTGTTCACAGGTAGCTGCAGCTTTTCCCGACAACACCGAGGTGAAACCCCATGACGTAGTTCCCGGGGACTTGGTGTTAGTGAGGAACTTTGACCGGAAGTCTCAGCTGGATCCTAGGTGGAAATCGCCTCAACTCGTACTGTTAACAACGAGGACAGCCGTGAAGATCGAAGGTCGAAAAGGCTGGATACATTCAAGTCATATCAAGAAATTTCATGGACTACCGTCCGATGTAAATGACACACCTCGCGTGTCTTCACCGATTGACTCAAAGCTTCCTTTGGTTGAACTGAATGACAAGGAACAATATAAACTAAAACTACGGTCTAACAAGTCAGGCAATTTGATTGTTTAAGTCCTCTCCAAGGTGAATCGGTCGAATTTGTCTCTGACATGTATCCCTTAGACCTGTATAGAGAAAGAAACAGAAGGATGAAGTTGTAACAACATGCGTACTGTAAATCACTGCGTAGTCATTGCACAGTGACGTTATTAATTTTGTTTTTCTTAAGTCTTTTAATAATCGCTGCAAGTATATTGTTGCACATATATTATCCTATTTCTAAACATGTTTACAATGTTACTGCTGAACATTCTTTTAGTGAATTACCCCCGCATGAGTTGTCCTATAGATTTGCGCTGCGCAATAACACTTTTATTAGTATGTTACATCATTCCCATCAGGTTAGCAATGCTACAAATTGTTGGATATGTGGCCGACTCCCTCCCTATCAGAACTATAAAGGAATTCTGCCTCTCTTTCCATACCCTTTCACACACAATGGCTCCTGTGGAGCATGGTTTAGTTTAATTAATTCCCTAGATTCGAATTCTGCAGTTTACCAGAATAACTGGGTATGGGGAAATCTGAACTTAGTTTTACTCAAAGTCTGTTACCCTAACAAGGAGGGACTTCCCAAAAGAACAGGAACTGATCTAGAAAATGAAGTATATGGATTAGGTAATTTTACGCTTAATCTCATGATCCTGAATGTCGAATCCGAAGCTACACCAATTTTGCCCGCCATGTCAGTATTTCCAGTTAAAGGTGAATTATGTGTAAGAAAGAATGGTTCCATACATATGGGCCATAGTAGATGCACCACTGTAATAGAATTCAGTGATCAAGGCAAATCTACATTTAGAGCTTCTCGCCATTCCTACTTCATATGTGGTCAGACTGCATATATACGTTTGCCTCTAGATTGGGATGGTACCTGCTACATCGGATTCCTTTTGCCACCTGTTTTCCTAGCTCCTCCTGATTATCACAGAAATACTCATTTAGTACACAATAGAGAACGGAGAGATCTCCCAATAGTCGATTACACTGAGACAGCATGGGAAAAATACACAGATTTCAATAAAGGTCTCTTTCCCTATATAGGTACAGTTACCAATAGTAAGCTGATACGTAGATTAACCAGAACCCTTGAAGCAGTAGTAAACGAAACTATTTCCGCCTTAGGCAATTTAACAGAAGAGCAGTCTGCTATGCGGATTGTTGTGCTTCAAAATCGTCTTGTCCTTGACGTCATCCTGGCCGATAGGGGCGGAGCTTGTAGGGTCATCGGATCAAGCTGTTGCATTTTCATACCAGAAAATTCGCCATCTGTATATAAAGCCATAACTCGCCTTCATAAGATTGTAAGCCAGATACACCAGAATCCAGGCACCTGGACTTGGTCCGGTTGGTTTTGGAGTGTATTGTCTACCTTTGGATGGAGGGTCCTATCCTTCCTAGGTATTGGCTTTCTCATATTATTCAGTTGCTGTCTATGCCTACAATGTGGACCAGCGATCTGTGGTCTGTGTGCCACATCGTGTATTCCACCATCAAGATTTCATTCATCACGGAAGAAGAAAGAAGAACAAATGATGCTATATGAACAGATCAACGGATTGATGAAGATTGATATCTCTTAAGGGCAAGTAGGGGACAAGGAGGGAATGTGGAAATATGGATTTTTATGATCAGTTATGTCCCCTATCTTGGACCCCAACGGTTTCATGTATAAAACACAAGTACATGTATGTTTCCTCCAGTTCCAGTTATGAAGACGCAAACACATGTGCGTCCACCGCCAACATGTCCTCTTTCAGATCCGCCATGAATAGGCCGGATATTCCATTCCTAAGTATGAAAGGCCACCGGCTTTATATGGTTCGTTTATCCCATTTTTACAGTCCAGGCGAGTAGGCCCTGATTCTGCCATCAAGCCTTTTCCTGCCTTCTGCCTCTGAAAGCTCCAGTCTGAGCTCGCATCTGTATCCATGAACTTTGTCCTAATCTCTGCGCGGCTAACGGTGCCTGACACCAGCCTGTTGCCTGCCAAAAACTGTATTTCACCTTCGAAATTATCTGCTCCGATCCCTATCCAATGCATTCCTGTCTAGTAGTTTAAGTAAACATTCTTCCAGCTACCGAGCAAAGGGCCCGGCTTCTCTGTCTTTATACAAGTAATTCATAGCCCTGTTACTATGGAAGATTTCTGCCCTCGCATCTCATGTAGACACTTAGACGCTTGTACACGCACTCATAGTCAGTATAGAATAGATTTTGTTCGAAAGACCTTTCCTTTTGGATAACATAGTTCTTTAAACATAGGATGTTAGATATGATTTGGGATTAGGTTGACTTGACCCCCCAGACTTCTGTCTCCACATGTAGAGCTAAATGTCAAGTCCCCTTCACCCCCTAGTTGCACGTCAATCACACGTCATGCTGCTGCGCGCGCATTTCTGCCAAGTATTTCTGCTGACATTGCGAAATTCTTTCATGGAACCACCCTATTGTGACATCATACCTGATGACGTTCTTTAAGTTACGCCTAGTTACACCCACTTTAGCTACGCATGTATGTTTTATCTTTGCTATCAATTGTTACGCCTCCTGCATCTGTTTCACTGTAATGCCTATTGTATAAAAATGATTACTTGTCAATAAAGTATGGTCCTTCACTTCCTGAACCTTCGTGGTGATGGAATATGGAGTCCTCAATTCGAATTGATTTTGGAATAAAGCCCGTTCCGAACCTCTAATACCACGGATTCTGCCTCTTATTTTACTGAGCTATTATTATAGATTTTCCGCATCAAATTAAGTTCCGGTAATTAAATTATTTACCACACTCCGAAGCACTCATACTTTCTCATCCACCCTCACTTGCACACACTGTCACTCTCTCACCCTCACTCTCTCACACTCCCTCCAGTACTCCGAAGCACTCATAATTTTCACTTACACTCACTTGCACCCACTCTCACTCTCTCACACTCACTCTGGTACTCCGAGGCCCTCATAATTTCTCATTCATCCTAACTTGCACCAATTCTCACTCACTTACATTGACTCTGGTACTCTGAAGCACTCATAATTTCCCATTCACCCCCACTTGCACCCACTCTCACTCTCTTACACTCACTCTGGTACTCTGAAGCACTCATACTTTTCACTTACACTCACTTGCACCCACTATTACTCTCTCATCCTCAATATCTCACACTCCCTCTGGTACTCTGAAGCACTCATACTTTTCACTTACGCTCACTTGCATCCAATCTCACTCTCTCACACTGCCTCCGGTACTCCGAAGCACTCATACTTTCTCATCCACCCTCACTTGTACCCACTCTCACTCTCTTACACTCCCTCCAGTACTCTGAAGGACTCATACTTTTCACTTACACTCACTTGCACCCAATCTCACTCTCTTACACTCACTCATTCATGCTCACTCTGGTACTATGGAGCACTCATACTTTTCACTTGCACCCGCTCTAACTCTCTCACACTCACTCTCACACTCCCTCCAGTACCCCGAAGCACTCATACTTTTCACTTACACTCACTTGCACCCACTCTCACTCTCTCACACTAACTCTCTCACACTCCCTCCGGTACTCAGAAACACTCATACTTTCTCATTCACCCTCAGTTGCAACCATTCTCACTCTCTCACCCTTACTCTCTCACACTCCCTCCGGTACTCTGAAGCACTCATACTTTTCACTTACACTTACTTGTACCCAATCTCACTCTCTTATACTCACTCATTCACACTCACTCTGGTACTACGGAGCACTCATACTTTTCACTTACACTCACTTGTACCCACTCTCACTCACTTACACTCCCTCTGGTACTCCGAAGCACTCATACTTTTTACTTACACTCACTTGCAGTCACTCTCACCCTCTTACACTCACTCTGGTACTCAGAAGCACTCATACTTTCTCATTCATCCTTACTTGCACCTACTCTCACTCTCTCACACTCACTCACTCACTCTGATACTCCAAAGCACTTATACTTTCTAATTCACCCTTACTTACACCCATTCTCACTCTCTTACACTCACTCACTCACACTCCCTTTGGTACTCCGAAGTACTCATACTTTCTCATTCGCCGTCACTTACACCCATTCTCACTCTCTCACCCTCACTCTCTCACACTCCCTCTGGTACTCGCAAGCACTCATACTTTCTCATTCACTCTCACTTGCACCCACTCTCACTCTTTTACACTCAGTCAATCACTCTCCCTCCGGTAATACTTTTCACTTACACTCACTCACTCACAATCACTTGCAGTCACTCTCACTCAAATCAAATCAAACAAATCTTTGTTCGGATTTATAAACAAATCCATAAAGGAAACAAAATACTATAAAAGCAGGTGAAATCCAGGCGCTTTAAACGGAATGTGCAGTCAGAATAGTTTAGATAAGAATAGTTATAATAAAAAGTCAATACAGACCAGGCAATAAAAGATGTTACAGTTAACACAATCTGAACACACTGGTGGAGAAATGTGCAGAGGATCAGAGATTTGAACGTAGCGCCACAACCCTTTCAAGATTGTCTAGAAAGGTTAATGATTTCCGCCCACGAAGGGCCATCATGATGAATGCAAGAATCGTACAGCGCGCATGGAGAAGGGCCTCCTGGTGGTAAATCAGTCCCTGCGACAGAGAGGCCCCAGTAGAAGCCCTCGAATGCCACTAGAAGTTTACAGATGTTCATAAAGTCTGAGGGCGTTTGGATTGCCCTCCCATCGGTTTTTGGGAGACCCCCAAATGATGGATTAACTCTAAACATAATCTAGTCAGAAACACCCTATCAGTAACATGTTTTACTCCTACCAAGTAGTTTTGTGCCCCCTGTTCAACACGGTTCAATCAGTTTCTATGCATTGGGGGGTTTACCTCGTCCTGGTGTTCTCTGCAGGCATTCCTCTTCGATACGAAAACAGATGTAATTTTCTTGTTACCATTCTCCAGGCTACTGTGGGATTCAAGTCCCCCCTCATTCTCCAGGCTACTGTGGGATTCAAGTCCCCCCTCATTCTCCAGGCTACTGTGGGATTCAAGTCCCCCCTCATTCTCCAGGCTACTGTGGGACTCAAGTCCCCCCTCATTCTCCAGGCTACTGTGGGACTCAAGTCCCCCCTCATTCTCCAGGCTACTGTGGGATTCAAGTCCCCCCTCATTCTCCAGGCTACTGTGGGATTCAAGTCCCCCCTCATTCTCCAGGCTACTGTGGGATTCAAGTCCCCCCTCATTCTCCAGGCTACTGTGGGATTCAAGTCCCCCCTCATTCATGGAATAAAGATCTTACTGTCTTCAGCCAGGGGGTTTCCTCAAAGTCTCCCAGGCCCAGCTGTGCCCAAAGACCTCCCGGGTGACCTCGGTGCCCTCTATACCCAGATGCCATCCAGCCCCAGCTGTGCCCAAAGACCTCCCGGGTGAACTCGGTGCCCTCTTTACTCAGATGCCATCCAGCCCCAGCTGTGCCCAAAGACCTCCCGGGTGACCTCGGTGCCCTCTTCACCCAGATGCCATCCAGCCCCAGCTGTGTCCAAAGACCTCCCGGGTGACCTCGGTGCCCTCTTCACCCAGATGCCATCCAGCCCCAGCAGTGTCCAAAGACCTCCCGGGTGACCTCGGTGCCCTCTTTACCCAGATGCCATCCAGCCCCAGCAGTGTCCAAAGACCTCCCGGGTGACCTCGGTGCCCTCTTTACCCAGATGCCATCCAGCCCCAGCTGTGTCCAAAGACCTCCCGGGTGAACGCGGTGCCCTCTTCACCCAGATGCCATCCAGCCCCAGCTGTGCCCAAAGACCTCCCGGGTGACCTCGGTGCCCTGTGCCCAAAGACCTCCCGGGTGACCTCGGTGCCCTCTTCACCCAGATTCCATCCAGCCCCAGCAGTGTCCAAAGACCTCCCGGGTAAACGCGGTGCCCTCTTCACCCAGATTCCATGGTACCTTCTTCATGATGCTGCGGTGAACGCGGTGCCCTCTTTACCCAGATGCCGTGCCACCTTCTTCATGATGCTGTGGTGGACGCGATCCTCTGTACACCCCAAGTCGTGTGTGCGCCATGAGGGTGGGAGTTGAGCGAGGCGCACCCAGGAGCCTCCGACGGGAGATGGGTTCTTGGACCTGCAGCAGGGTCCACTCTCCCTCCCCCACCGGGAGCCACACAGGGCTGCCAGCAGCGTTCGCTTCTAGAAAGCTTGATGATGTCTCTAATGGGATGGTTTCCTATTTCTTAGAAAAGCTAAACACTGCAGCAATAGCCCTAATACATTTTAATTTAATTTATCTATTTCCATGTGCGATGACCAATCCCCTTTCTGGGGAAAAGAAATACCCAAGCAGCTAAGGGCTTTAACTCTTCTATTTTTTAGCCCTGGGCATAGACACTCTTCCCACATCTCTTATTTTTCCACAGGCCATGATGTATGTTTTGTTTAGGTTCAATGTTAGATCTCTGTTCTCCATAACATTTACAACTTTGTGAATCAACCTCTGGAGACCATTTGTCACTGGAGATGAGCGACTCATCATGTCCATAAATCAACATAGGAGTGAAACGGCGCCCACCCTCGGGGGGCAGCATTCGTGTTCTGTAGGTGGCGGTCCACCCCATTTGGGAACCATAGCGGAGCCAGCACACGCCCCTGCCTGATCCCCTGGCCACCGAAATATCTCTGTGCGCTCTCAAACTCACTGTTCGTTCTCAACCTCTCTGTGCGCTCTCAACGTTTCTGTGCGCTCTCAACGTCTCTGTGCGCTCTCACTCTCTCTGTGCGCTCACAACATGTCTGTGCGCTCTCAACCTCTCTGTGCACTCTCCATTACCACCATAACACACAGATGGTGTCAGAGAAGCATGTAACTTGGAGAGAAAACAAACAATGGCCCCGATTCACAAAAGTCATCTGAGACAAAATCCTATCTTTACGACTTTCGGTATTCACAAAAGGCATTTAGGAGTAGTCAAGTTAGGATTTTGTCTTCTGTTTGGGAATCCAGATAGAGGTCCCTTGTGTCTGGTGAAGGAGGGATGGGAGTTACCTCTCAAACCTTCTAAACACGATATTGTGGACTTTGTCCTTGGTCTCTGCTCCAGGATGGCTGAATACATGAAGAAGGCAAGTAAAAACTTTGAGGCAAGACAAGAACTCCAAAATGCTTGACATGACCAAAAGGCTGTCCTGGCTGTCTACCAGCCAGGACAGAAAGTGTGGGTGTTGGAGCTAGTGGCCCCAGCAGCACTCCAGGACAAATGGAACTGACCCCACACCATACTAGAACAAAAGGGTGAGGTCACCTATCTGGTGGACCTTGGCACTTCCAGAAGACCATATAAAGTGCTTCATGTGACCATGCTAAAACCTTTTGTTGACAGGGCTGGCATGGGCTGGCTCATGGCAACTGATAAGGTGTAGGAATAAAAAATGTATTCTCTTGCAGTGTTTTACGTAAGCTAGCATTCGCTGTGCCATTTTGTGTACAGGCCCCATTTTGTATCATGATCAAAACAAATTATTTTCCATGTCTGAGAAACGGCCGTCTCTAGGTTATGTTTCTTCGGAGCTGAGTTCTGCCACACTAATGAATGCACAGTTCTTATTAGGCCGTACCTTTCCTTTAGATGTAAGCCCTCTCCCACTTGTCTACTGGCGGGCACAGGCAGAGTGGCCTTGAATAGTAGGTAATGTGTGCCCGGCCTCAGAAGCGAAACTGATTCCTTCGTAATTTACTGTCCAGCTGCATTGCTCCGCAAAATTCCATGGTAGGCGTGTTTTCATTGATTCTGAAATGTACATAATGTATTGTTATGCTTGCTAATGTCAGTCCCTCTGCAGCAGTCCTAAGCGACTGGGTAGATTGGACTCCGCTCGAGTGTATCTGAATAAACTATTATTGGTTTCTATTCTCTACTGTCTGACCGACTCTTCATTTTAGTGGAAGGCTGAGAGATGGTCATTGGTGACCCGAGTGACCCGAATCAGAGGGACAGGAGGAAGAGAGTGACCCTCTCCCTGATCTCTTCTCTCAGAACCCTGATGATGGGTCAGTTGATGGTGTAGCCTTGACAGGCAGCCTCACTGCCCAGCAGCAAACTGATTGCAGGCAAGTCCTCAATCAGTACAGACACATGTTCTCTCTGACTCCTAGTCAGCCCACCTGGTGTACCCATGAAGTGGATACAGGTGACAGTCTGCCTGTTAAAAATAAGATTTACAGGCAGCCTGACCATGTCAGGGACTGCATCAGGACTGAGGTCCAGAAGATGTTGGAATTGGGAGTAATTGAGCCCTCAGATAGCCCTTGGGCTCGTCCAGTGGTCCTTGTGCCAAAACCTCACACCAGTGATGGAAAAAGAGAGAAGAGGTTTTGTGTGGACTACAGGGGTCTCAATGCAGTCACTAGGACTGATGCTCATCCCATCCCCAGGGCAGATGAACTTATAGATACTTTGGCCTCAATGCTGGATATTGGCAAGTCAGACTAGCTGAGGATGCCAAGGCCAAAAACAGCATTTTCAACCCCTAGTGGGCATCATCAAGTTATTGTGATGCCTTTCGGCTTGAAGAATGCACCTGCCACATTCCAAAGGTTGGTGAATAGCGTCCTCACAGGCCTGGAAGCCTACAGTGCAGCATATCTGGATGATATTGCTGTCTTTAGCTCCACCTGGGAGGATCACCTGGTCCACCTGAGGAATGTTTTGAAGGCCCTGCAAAAAGCAGGCCTCACCATCAAGGCTACTAAGTGCCAGATAGGGCAGAGTCAGGTTGTGTACCTGGGCCACCTTATAGGTGGAGGCCAGGTTCAACCACTGCAGAGCAAAATCCAGACCATAATGGACTGGGTTTCTCCAACCACCCAGACTCAGGTCAGAGCTTTCTTGGGCCTGACTGGGTATTACAGAAGATTTGTGAAGTGATATGGGTCCAAAGTGTCTCCCTTGCATGATCTTACATCTAAGAAAATGCCCAAGAAAGTTCAGTGGACATTTAGCGTTCAGAGGGCATTTGATGACCTGAAGCAGGCCATGTGCACTGCTCCCATTCTGCAGAGTCCTGACTACTCTAAAACATTCATTGTCAAGACAGATGCATCTGAGTTAGGGGTAGGGCTGTGTTGTCACAACTTAATGCAGAGGGTCAGGATCAGCCAGTAGCTTTCATTAGCAGAAGGCTGACCCCTAGAGAGAAACGTTGGTCAGCCATTGAGAGGGAGGCCTTTGCTATGCTTTGGGCCTTGAAGAAGTTGAGGCCATACCTGTTTGCCCCTCACTTCATTGTTCAGAAAGACCATATGCCCCTCTTATGGCTAAACCAGATGCAGGGTGGAAACCCCAAACTTTTGAGGTGGTCCATTTCCCTTCAGGGGATGGGCTATACAGTAGAACGTAGACCTGGGAGTAACCATGCCAATGCAGATGAACTTTCCAGATATTTCCACTTAGAAAATGAAGACTCAACTGGGCAAGGTTAGTCTCATCTCCTTGAGTTTGGGGGGAGGAGTTGTGTAGGAAAGTAGGATCTGCTTCTTATGGTTACCCCCACTTTTTGCTTGATGTGATGCTGTTTTTGACTAATCGGACTGGGATTCTGCTAATCAGGACGCCAGTCAATCTGCTGTCTCCCTAAACTGTTGTGTTCAGTACTTAAGTACATCCCATGTTGGATACTAGTGTACCCTTGTCAGTCCCTAGTATATGGTACCCATGTACACATGGCATAGGTACCCCAGGGTCCTCCCATGGGCTGAACCATGTATTATGCCACCAATGAGACACCATTCATTATAGAACTACAGGCCCGCCATTGCAGCCTGTGTAAGTTGGTGCCTGCACCACTTACTTAAGATATAGGTTTACAATATCTAAGGGACACTGCACTTAAAACCTATGTCGCTCCTATAGCAAGCCTTAACAATTCTGAAGGCAGGGTGCTTAGTTTTAAGTGAGAATGTGCCCCTGAATTAGCAAGACACCCCTGCAGCCTATGGAGTCCATTCTCCCAGGTTGTCAGTGAAGCAGCCATATACTATATAGAGAGGCATCGCGTAATTGCGTGATGACTATCTTGAAAATGGCTGCAACAAATTTTATCATGTTTGGTATCAGACATGTTGGAATCATTCCTCACACCGTAAACCGTGTGGGAGGTATGATTCCAAGGACTGGGAGGGCCCTCGGTTAGACTCTCAGTGTTCCCGGTGCCAACCTTCTAGTCCCAGACAGCACAAAATGGTTGCTGCCGACCAGAGACACATTTCTGCCCTCCTGCTGCTGAGCCAAACTGGAGCAGAGGAAGTTGGAACAATAGGGATCCTGTTACAGGGAGGTGTGACCACCTCCCAGTGAGGGTTTGGTGTATTGGGTGCACTTGCCAGCGCCTGAAAGTCTGCATGAGGGGCACATGTTTTGTAACTGTGCATAGTCCAGTTCAAACCAGTTCTGGGAGCTGTTGGCTCCTGCTCTGGTGCGAAACTGGACAAAAGACATGGGAGTAACGTCCCCCCTGTCCAGACCTTTACCTGGGAGGGTCTCCTGAATCTTTCCAACCCTTTCCCTAGGGTACTTAAGGGCTTACCTGGGTGTAGACCCCTAGATTTGTCGTGGGATAAGATTCAGAACCGACACCACTGCACTTCTACCGTCTGGGCTCTCTGGACTTTGCTGGACATCGTTTGGGACTGACTTCGTCTCCCTTCCAGTCTGATGCATCTTGTGTACCTGTGCACCATACAGGATCCATGCAGGATCTGTGGAGCATCCAAGACACTTGAAGGAATCTCCCTTGGCGTGAAGGTGGCACCTCAACACTGCTGACCGGTCTGCTGATCCCAAGCTCCTGCAGACTCCGAAGGGTTCAACAACACAGGTGGTGGTTTTCTACGTCCCTCGAGGCCTGAGCTGTCTTTTCACCAAGTTTGTGGTCAGAATCCCTCGTGAGGGCTGCATTAACCGAACCCCTGTGCATTGCGTACTTTTGCAAGTGCAAATGCCTGTTAGCAACTGTGCGACAAATGCATTGGGCTCCAAGTAGACCCAACCTTCAGCAAATTCTTTCACCAAGATCTTCAGCCACACCACCTCGTGGGCACCGTGGCCTGCTCTTTAGGTGGGCTGCTCGATATCTTCTGGCAACTCCTGTGCCTCTGGCCTATGGGTCCATTTGAGGGTCATCTTTGTTTTCCTTGGGGTCACTGACACAACATCGATGTAAAAAATATTGAGGCATATTCTCAAGGAGCTATCGCCGAGTTAACGTCACTTTATCGCAGCCAAACTCGCGATGAATTTACCGCCCCATTCACAAGCCGGCGCTAACAGCCCATTTCACCAGTTTCCCGCCGATAGCATCCTCAAAAAACATCACCACAGATGACCCCAGCAACAATCGCTAATGAGATGCAGAGTATGCGTTCCCGTGCAGAAAGCCGCAACAACACTACTCCGCAACATTCTCATCGACCAGCCAGATCGGCGATAAGATCACTAAACATGTGATAAGGCGCGTTAGCAGCAGGAAATTAACACCTGCTCTGACCTGGTGCAAAGTCGGACAACAACCGGCACCAGACAAGGGAGCACAGCCCATAGCCAAACATGAAGAACAACAGATGCCCCCGGACAAGTGAACATGCAGCCCGGTGCCCCAATAGGGCAACAACACTCACCGCCACCACCCCCAGGAGTACCCCCGGATCCCCCTACCCCCCGCCCGGACCAACACTGAGGCAGCGCAGGAAAAGACATCGACTGCTGAAAACGCACCAACCCCACAGACCCACCACCAGGGAATGTCATTGCCCACCACAGGCCCAATAGGACAACCATCAAACGCATCCTGACCACCATTGCCCAGAGGCCGATGGTACCAACACAGCAGACAACCAACATCCCTCCGCAGACAAAGCTGCTGGTTGTGCTGCACCTGTTGACCTCTGTGACCTGCCAACCAACAACCGCCAGAGTCAGAGGAGTCTCACAGCCAGCCACATCCAAGCCCCACACAACTGTCTTGGATGCCATCATCAGCTTGGTACCACACCTAGGCAGGAACAGCTGGAGACCAAGCAAGGCGTCTACGCCATAGCTGGCTTCCCTCACGTGTCAGTGGGCAATGGAATGCACACATGCCCTACTTGTGCCCCCTGATGACACAGCACACAATATCCGCTACCGAAAGCACACGCATTCCATCCCTGTGCAGGCAACAGTGGACCACCAGGGAATCTCCACCAATGTCGACACCAACCACCTATTCCGAGTCCTACATCTTCCGACAGGCCATCATCAACCAGCGTTCCCAGGATAGCACCTACGGAAATGCGCTGCTCGTTGGCAAGTACCAAATGAACACACCACACACCTCAACTCCACAATCATGCAACTTACAACACTGGGAAGGCACACGTCATAAACTCACGTACAACATGCCAAACAGCATGCCCACCCACCAGACATGACAGCACAACTCAACGGAACCTCAGCCACATGATAGCAGATTGTGGGAAGAGGTGGGGATCAGGCATGTGCGAAGGAGGCAAGTGACTGATGAATGAGAATGTACATAATGCCAAGCGATGGCCAGACTGCAGTATGCAGACCACACACATATCCATGTTGACATACACCACTAGTGTATGGAGTGCAGTGGAAAGTGAACACAACCATGTCACCCCAGCCAGTGGGGAAGATCCCGGAAATGTAGGTTGTTACGTCCCTCCCTGTAAGCCTGAGCGGAGTGGGCTGGCCCAGCGTACGCCAGGCCAATGTAGGGGTATGAATAAAAAGTATATTGGTCTGGGCGTGGTCCTCTTCCGGAATGCCCAACGTCTCTGCCAGGGCGGCGCCTCTCAGCCCGCCATAAGGCCGACGCCGTGAGCGGTGTTGCCTGCGTTCCTGTGCGCCTGCTGCACCCCGGTCCGCTGAACCCCGTACCAGTCCTGCCTGGCCCTGCGCAGCCAGGCCTCAATGTACACCTGCCGACACCGGCGTGTGTCGACGAGGGCCCACCACGTGCCGGTGCAAGCTCCAAGCCCGAGTGCCGCCACCCTGGAAGCCTCCTCAGACCATCACGACCTCCGCGACACAAGCCCACAGTATTCCCTTCTTGTCGGCGTAGTCCACCAGCATACACGGTGGACCAATAGGTCACACATTTGGAACTGAGTCTTGATTACACCATGGCAGAGCACATTAATTATGGCTGCTTTTATCTCACTACACTCCCTTTGATGTGGTGACACCAAGTCTGTTTATAGCATTCCAACCACGCGTGTCTGTGTGCCCACGCGGACTACTGCCCTGGGGCCACACTGCGCTGGAGTAGGTCACACATTTGGAACTGAGTCTTGATTTTCCAGTGGCAGAGTACATATCATTGTATGCAAGGAGAGGTGTTAGAGGATGACGTGTTTCAGTCCGAAGGGAAAAGGGATCATTGTTACGGAGGTGATCGAACACTACTGACAACTGCCCTGGTGTCACTAACTCTGTGCATCGCAAGCCAATGACAAGTGGCTGTGGGCCCCTGCTGACCGCTGCCTCCAGCCTACACTGCGGCTGAATAGGTCACAGATTGCAAATTCAGTCTTGATTTATTTACGGCTGACTTGATATCATCATACAGGCCTCATCGCACACTGCATCCCTTTTTAGCTACGGTGCCACTAAGTCTGTTCCCCGAGATGCATGGACACTTTCTGGTTGAATTTTGGTGGCAACTGAGTCCATGACTGGGGGTTGTCGTCACCATCATATCGGTGATACTGACTGTGTGCCAAAAACGAGGCAATGGCGTTCCACTCCTCCATTTGCTACTTCCGGAAGGATTCTACCCTCTGCATCATGCCCTGGGGGACACCTTCCACTGTCCCCAGCAACCCTTAGCTACACTCACCTTGGACATCGACGAGGACCCGCTCAGCTCGCATGGCCCATCTGACTGCACCGCAAGTCACCGTCCCGTGCAGGGTGCCTGGGCCGGCCGCTGTGCATCCGGGACCATTAACGCTGTGCAGCTCAAGTCAGGGACCCTGGCTTCTGAGATATTGGATGGCCTCTGAGACGATGTCCTTGGGGTCATCAACGCCATGTGTATGTGGCCCTGCACCATCCGCTGCCTCCGGACTCAACTGCTTTACACCATGGCTCACACATTACATCGAGTCCTGACCGGACCGGACGACGCATCACCGCAGTAGGCACACGCCACCACAGTAAGGTCCACCTCCAACCACCAACTGCAGGAGTCGAAATGGCTTCCCTGTGCACGTACAGTATCCAAGAATGGCTCAGATATGGCAGGGCCATATCTGCTCACAAATACATGTCCACACATGGGATATAGTGCATGCTGTTTAGGGCTGTAAGGCCTGCTGTAGGGGTTACTTACCTATACCTCAAGCAGTGTCTGATGGCATGGCACACAAGGCTGTTTGCCATGTTGACTATTCAGTTTACTCTGCACGACGACACGCAGCCTCAATGGCAGAGTGCTTAGCATTGGTGAGGGGTCCCTGGGGTGGCACAATTTGTGCTGCAGCCCAGAGGACCATCTTTAGTCCCAATGCACCAGGGGTGCCATTTACTAGGGACTTACAGGGGTTGCTGAAGTTGTGCAATTGTAGTACAGTTTTTAGGGAAAGAAGACTGGTACTGGGCACCTGGTTAGCAGGGGCCTTGTACACTTCAGACAAAGTTGTAGCAAAAACCTGTACAAAAGTGGGGGGGGGCTGCAGCAGGAACCCAGTTTCCCACAGTGTCAGAGCAATTTACATCAGTCACACATTATGCAGAGACAGTAAATAATTTGTGTGTAAATCAATCTATAGGAAATATTCCATAAAACAGTGAGGATTACAAGGTGTAGAAATCACATATCATCCATACCGGTGGGCAGCATATTATAAGAGTGCTCGGTCTGGAGAAGCACAGACTCAGGACTTAGAACATAGCTCAGTCTTTGGCATTGGCTTTACTAGTAAGAATTTATCTATACCGAAACAAACCCTTTTCAGCAACATAAGGATAGTAAAAGACTGGATAAAAAACACAGTGTTCTGACCCATGCCATGCAGTCTGCGGGCAGCTCTTTGATGATGGTTCACAGATCGCTGTGATCTATTAGGATTGTAATGGATGAACTGCACATAAGAAAAGGATCTCTGTGAAAAAAGTAGGAACCCACTGAGCTATCTACATAAAATGCAGTTCTGTTCATCGGCATGATACATGTTCTTTGCAGCAGGCACATTAACCCTCAACACTACTTTATGATGAGTCAAAACGCCATTAGACAAAACTCCATCTCTCTCTCTCTCTAGCAGGAACATTAATCACCAGAGTGTTCTGGACATTTTTATTGTTGCCTGGAACAGCAGGACACATAACAAACTCTGAAGCAAGTGCTGTTAAACTCATAAGTTAGGTCAGCAGAGGGGCGGCTGCCCAGGTCACAAAACTCTAGAGCCGGCACTGTTCTTACCTTAGATATTCGGGTCCATGATATTTTGGTAGCCACAAAATGTTTGACACAATATTCTTATCTCACAATATTTAACATCCAATATTAGTGTCTTTTACTGCTCTACCAGCAAGTCAGCAAGGCCAAGCAGCAGAGATTGTGACACGCAAGAGACCGGTTGATGGCCGGCGGCCCATCGAGAGCTCCTGGAGAGCGGACCACGAGAGGGCGAAAGCTCACACCACCATCCACTCTTCCAGAACAGACACTGAGCTGTGAGGAGGGTGGTACATGGGAGGCTGGTACATGGGACGCTGGCACATGGGAAGCTGGCACATGGGACACTGGCACATGAGAGGCTGGCACATGGGATTCCGGGATGTTGGCACTTGTGATTTCGGGATGCCCACACATTGGAGGCCAGCACAATGGATTCCATGATTCTGGCACATGAGAGGCTGGCACATGAGAGGATGGCACATGGGATTCCAGGATTCTGGTACGTGGGAGGCTGGCACATGGGAGGCTGGCACATGGGATTCCAGGATGCTGGCACGTGGGAGGCTGGCACATATGAGGATGGCACATGAGATTCCAGGATGCTGGCACATGGGATTCCAGGACGCTGGCACATGGGATGGTGGCACAAGCGAGGCTGGCACATGAGAGGCTGGAACATGGGATTTCAGGACACTTGCACATAGGAGGCTGGCACGTGGGAGGCTGGCACATAGGATTCTGGGACACTGGCACTTGGGAGGCTGCCAAGTGGGAGTCTGGCACATGTTATTACTAGATGCTGGAACATATGCGGCTGGCCCATGAGATTCTGGTACGTTGGCTCTTGGGATTTCTGGATGCTGGAACATGGAAGGCTGGCACATGGGAGGCTGGCATATGTGATAACTAGATGCTGGAACATAGGCGGATGGCACATGGGATTCTGGTACGTTGGCTCTTGGGATTCCGGGATGCCGGAACATGGAAGGCTGGTGCATGTGATGAAGGGTGATGCCCTGAAACCAGTCCCAGGATGCTTGTTTCGATTCCAGGGAGGACCTGGCTTGGCAGTTCGGGCTGGGCTGTTCCCACTAGGAACCGGGTCAAGACTGATTTGCATATGGCTGGGTCCAAACTGGGGTGGTGTAGTGGGCAAAAGTACAATGGATTTAACCCAGATCTTTTGACTGGGGAAGAATGTTTGCATTGTCCAGCATTCCGTCCATCAAATGTTTCTTTTGCATATGTCGCCCTAAGTGGGAAGGGGGTGCCCAGACATGGGTCCTGTGCTCACTACACCACTGGGTTCAAGCTAGCCTCGCTGACGAAGGGTGATGCCCTGAAACCGGTCCCAGGATGCTTGTTTCCGTTCCAGGGAGGACCTGGCTTGGAAGTTTTGGTTGGACTGTTCCCATGAAGCACAGAGTCAATACTGATTTGCATATGGCTGGGTCCAAACTGGAGTGGTGTGGTGAGCAAAACAATGATGGATTTAACCCAGATCCTTGTGACTGCGGGTGAATGTTTGAATAGTCCAGCATTCCGTCCATCAAATGTTTCTTTGGCACATGGGAGTCTGGCACGTTGGATTCCAGGATGCTGGCATATGGGAAGGTGGCACAAGGGAGCCTGGCACCTGAGAGGCTGGCACATGGGAGGCTGGCACATGGGATTCCAGGACTCTGGCACAGGGAGGCTGGCACAAGGTAGGATGTATAACAACAGTGTACGACATGGGACTCTTTTCTAAATAGTGCCTCCCTCCTGCACCTGTCTGGGGGCCGACACTGAATGGCATATTTAGAAATTCCAAGTGGTATGTACACACTTTGGCAGCGTTTTATAGTTTTAAAAAAAAAGACATACGTTAATGATCACACATTGCTGACAAGGGTTTCTTAAATTTATATGTAGGTACTGAGACAACAATAAACATAAGTGCAGGTGACGCAGGGCTCCAGTGTGTGAATAAATATAGAATATAATCAATCAATCAATCAAGAAATGTGTAGAGTGCACTACTTACCCGTGAGGGTCTCAAGGCGCTGGGGGGGGTCCTGCTACTGCTCGAAAAGCCAGGTCTTGAGAAGCCTCCTGAAGGTTAGTAGGCCTTGGGTCTGCCGTAGGAGGATGGGGAGGGTGCTCCAGGTCTTAACGGTGAGGTAGGTGAACGGTCTGCTGCCGGAGGTCACTCTTCGGATGCGGGGGACGGCAGCGAGGGCGCGGTCGGCGGAGCGGATCTGGCGGTTTGGGGTGTAGAAGGTGAGTCGTCTGTTGAGGTAGGCTGGTCCGGTGTCGTAGAGGGCCTTGTGTGCATGGGTGAGGAGTTTGAAGGTGATCCTCTTGTTGACGTGCAGCCAGTGCAGGTCTCTCAGGTGGGGTGTGATGTGGCTGTGTCACAGGATGTCGAGGATCAGGCGGGCAGAGGCGTTCTGTATGCGTTGCAGTCATTTGAGCAGTTTGGCCGGGGCTCCCGCATAGAGGGCGTTTCCGTAGTCCAGACTGCTGCTGACGAGGGCCTGGGTGACTGTTCGTCTCGTTTTGGTGGGAATCCACTTGTAGATCTTGTGGAGCATGCGGAGGGTGTTGAAGCAGGAGGATGAGACGGCGTTGACTTGCTTGGTTATGGAGAGCGTTGAGTCGAGGATGAATCCCAGGTTGCGTGCATGGTCGGTGGGTGTCGGTGCTGCTCTCAGGGTGGTCGGCCACCAGGAGTTGTCCTGAGTCACTGAGGGGGTGGAGCCGAGGATGAGGACCTCCGTCTTGTCCGAGTTTAGCTTCAGACGGCTGTTCTTCATCCATTCGGCGACGGCTTTCATTCCTTTGTGGAGGTTGGTTTTGGCGGTGAGGGGGTCCTTGGTGAGGGAGATGATCAGCTGTGTGTCGTCGGCGTAGGAGATGATGTTGAGGCCGTGCAGTCTGGCGATGTGGGCAAGCGGGGCCATGTAGATGTTGAACAGTGTTGGGCTGAGGGATGATCTTTGGTGTACGCCGCAGATGATCTTGGAGGCTTCGGAACGGAAAGGGCGGAGGCGGACTCTCTGGGTTCTGCTGGAGAGGAAGGAGGTGGTCCATTGCAGAGCCTTGTCTTGGATTCGTGCGTCGTGGAGGCGTGTGCGAAGGGTGTGGTGGCAGACCGTGTCGAAGGCGGCTGATAGGTCCAGGAGGATGAGGGCCGCGGTTTCTCCGTTGTCCAGTAGGGCCCTGATGTCATCGGTGGCGGCGATGAGGGCAGTTTTGGTGCTGTGGTTGCTGCGGAACCCGGATTGGGACGGGTCCAGGATGTTGTTCTCCTCGAGGTAGCAGGTCAGCTGTTTGTTGATGATTTTCTCGATGACCTTCGCCGGGAACGGGAGCAGGGAAATGGGCCCGAAGTTCTTGAGGTACCGCGGATCAGCTTTGGGTTTCTTGATCAAGGCGTTTATGTTGGCGTGCTTCCAGCTTTCTGGGAAGGTTGCGGTCTTGAAGGAGATGTTGATGGCTTTGCGGAGATGGGGTGCAATGGTGGCGCTGGCTTTGTTGAAGATGTGGTGTGGGCACGTCTCTGATGGTGAGCCGAAGTGGATGGTGTTCATGATCTTGATGGTGTCGTCATCGTTGATGTTAGACCAGGTGAGCAGGCAGTTGCTGTGGGTGGTGGCCGTGGGGTCTGAGGTGTCGTTGGCTGTTGGGGTGGCCTGGTTGTCGAAGCTGTCGTGGATGTCTGCGATCTTGCGATAGAAGAAGGTGGCGAGGGAGTTGCACAGGTCTTGCGATGGTGGGATGTCGTTGGTGTTGGAGCTGGGGTTGGAGAGTTCCTTCATGATGTTGAAGAGCTCTTTGCTGTTGTGTGCGTTGTTGTCGAGGATGTCCTTGAAAGAAGTCCTTTCGGTGGATCTGATGAGGTGATGGTGTTGGCGCATGGCGTTCTTGTGGGCTGCGTGGTTCTCCGGTGTCTGTTCGCGGTGCCATTTCTTATCTAGTTTTCGGCAGGTTTGTTTGGAGGTCTGGAGGTCCGCGGAGAACCAGCTGGCATTCTTGTTGGTGCGTCTGTTGGAGGGTTTCTTGATTGGGGTGAGAGCATTGGCGCAGTTGTCGATGCAACGCCTGAGGTTGCTGGCGGCGGCGGCGGGGTCAGTGGGGTCGCGGGTGGGCTTCGGCAGGGTGATGTTTAGCTGGTCTTCGGTGATTTCGCTCCAGCTGCGGCGGGGGATCTGTTGGGTGCGGTGGTGCGTGGTGGGTTTCCGGAAGGTGAAGTGAATGCAGCGATGGTCGGTCCAGTGGAGTTCGGTGGTGTGGCTGAAGGAGACGTGGGAGCTTGCGGAGAAGATAGGGTCAAGTGTGTGGCTGGCGGTGTGGGTTGGCGTTGTGATGAGCTGTCTGAGTCCGAGGTTGGCGAGGTTGTCAATCAGGGTGGTGGAGTTGGTGTCGTTGTTGTTCTCGATGTGAAAGTTCAGGTCTCCGAGGAGGATGTAGTCCATGGAGGCGAGGACGTGTGTACTGATGAAGTCTGAGATGGAGTCGCTGAACTGAGGCCGGAGTCCGGGGGGTCTGTAGATCAGAGTTCCTCTGAGGGTGGTATTGGGATCAGTGTGGATCTGGAAGTACAGGTGTTTGGCGGTGCTAAGGGTATCGTTGGAGTTGGTCGAGACCTTGAGGGTGGACTTGTGGATGATGGCGATTCCACCTCCTACTCCGTTGGTGCGGTCTCTGCGGGTGATCTTGTAGCCTTCCGGGATGGCTATGGCGATGTCGGGTGCCGAGGAGTCGTTCACCAAGTCTCTGTCAGGAAGGCAACGTCTGGGGAGGCTGCGTTGAGCAGGTCCCAGAGTTCGACGGCGTGTTTGTGGGCAGAGCGGGTGTTCAGTAGTATGCATCTGAGGTGGTCGCATCCTGCCCTGGTGGGCAGGTTGGCGGCTCGGAGGCTGGTGAAGCTGCAGTTCCGACAGGAGAAAGGTCCTTTGGTGCGCTTCAGGGCAGCCAGGAAGCAGGCGTGTGGTCGTCCAGTGTTGAGTGCGTGGATGGTGTTGGCGTCGTAGAGGCTTTGGGTGTCCTGGCGTTCGGGGGGGCCATGGGGTCTGGCACTGGGCACAGACGGATGCAGACGGGCTTGCCTTAGGCGCGGCCACACAGCAGCCGCCATATAAGGGGAGGTGAGTGGGAGGAGCAGCTGGGAGGTGAGAGCAGGGTGGCAAATGGGCGAGCAGGGGGGCGGGCCGCAGGGGAGGCAGTGGCGGAAAAAACGAGCGGGCAAAAAACAGAGGCAAAAAAGCAAAAACAGTACAAAACCAGAATTTTGGGGAGAAAGTGAACAAATGAGCAAAATACAAATAACAGTTTACAATTGCAAAGCAACAAAATTACAGGAGAGGCACAAAAAAAAGAGAGTAATCTGTAATCTACTCACACCTGTCTGCTCTCACATGACACTGAGCTTGCTAAGATCTGTGTGATCTACTCAGACCTGTCTGCTCTCACACGACACGCTGAGATCTGTGGGATCTGCTCACACCTGGCTGCTCTCACATGACACTGGACACGCTAAGATCTGTGGGATCTACTCAGACCTGTCTGCTCTCACACGACACGCTGAGATCTGTGGGATCTGCTCACACCTGGCTGCTCTCACATGACACTGGACACGCTAAGATCTGTGGGATCTAATCGTTCCTAACTGCTCTCATATGACACTGGGGGGCAGATTTACAATAACTGGCGCATCCCTGCATATTGGCAGGGATGTGCCAGTTATTGAGTCTGATGGAAAAATAGCCTTGCGCCACCATAGATGCGCTGCATTTACACTGCTGTGCACCATGGCGCAAGGATAGACAGATGCGTGACTCATCTGTCGCCGTAAAGATGATGCAGTGCTGGACTGGTGTCGCAAGCGCGATGCAATTTCAGCACTGCTCAGGGGCGACCTATACTTGCTGTGCAGCGTCACTCCTTATGCCTGCTACAAGCAGGAGTAAGGTTTTCACACAGCAGGGTGGTAAAATTGACTCATTGAAATCTTGCAGATTTCACTGCGTCACTTTTACGAGGCATCCTTGTGACGGAACGCCCACCCTGAAAACATTATACCTGACACAGCTATAATGTATCGCAGGGCTTTACAACATGACGCATCGCCCTAGATGCGTCGCATTGTAAATATGTTGCATAGTGGCGCATTGTTTATGATGCTGGTGCATATCAGAAGTGACACAGCGTTGTTGTAAAGATGTCACATGTGGCTTGTAAATCTGCCCCTGGATACTTTGAAATCTGTGGGATCTACTCACACCAGTCTGCTCTCACATGACACTGGACATGCTGACATCTGTGGGATCTACTCACACCTGGCTGTTCTCACATGGCACTGGATACTTTGAGATCTGTGGTATCTACTCACACCTGGCTGCTCTCATATGACACTGGATACTAAGATAGCTGTGGGATCTACTCACACCTGGCTGCTCTCACATGACACTGGATACTTTCAGATCTGTGGAATCTACTCACACCTGGCTGCTCTCACACGACACTGGACACAATGACAGCTGTGGGATCTACTCACACCAGGTGCTCCAAGTCACTGGATACTTTGAGATCTGTGTAATCTACTCATGCCTGTCTGCTCTCACATAACACTGGACACACTAAGATCTGTGGGATCTACTCACACCTGTCTGCTCTCACATGACACTGGACAGACTAAGATCTGTGAGATCTACTTACACCTGACTGCTCTCACATGACACTGGACACACTAAGATCTGTGGGATCGACTTACACCTTGCTGCTCTCACATGACACTGGACATGCTAAGATCTGAGGGATCTACTCACAACTGGCTGCTCACACATGACAGTGGACATGCTAAGATCTATGGGATCTAATCATACCTGGCTGCTCTCATATGACACTGGATACTTTTAGATCTGTGTGATCTACTCACACCTGTCTGCTTTCACATGACACTGGACATGCTAAGATATGTGGGATCTACTCACACCTGGCTGCTCTCACATGACACTGGACATGCTAAGATATGTGGGATCTACTCACACCTGGCTGCTCTCACATGACACTGGGCATGCTAAGATCTATGGGATCTAATAATACCCGGCTGTTCATGTATGACACTGGATACTTTGAGATCTGTATAATCTACTCACACCTGTCTGCTCTCACATGACACAGAACATTCTAAGATTTGTGGGATCTACTCACACCTGGCTGCTCTCACATGACACTGGACACGCTAAGATCTGTGGGATCTACTCACACCTGGCTGCTCTCACATGACACTGGGCATGCTAAGATCTATGGGATCTAATAATACCCGGCTGTTCATGTATGACACTGGATACTTTGAGATCTGTATAATCTACTCACACCTGGCTGCTCTCACATGACACTGTACATGCTAAGATCTGTGGTATCTAATCATACCTGGCTGCTATCATTTGACACAGGATTCTTTGAGATTTGTGTGATCTACTCACATCTGTCTGCTCTCACATGACACTGGACACACTAAGATCCATGGGATCTACTCATATCTGGCTGCTCTCACATGACACTGGACATGCTAAGATCTGGAGGATCTACTCACACTTGGCTGCTCTCACAAGACACTGGACACGCTAAGATCAGTGGCATCTAATCATACCAAGATGCTCTCATATGACACTGGATACTTTGAGATCTGTGGGATCTACTCACACCTGGTTCCTTTCGCATGATACTGGACACACTCACATCTGTGGGATCTACTCGCACTTGGCTACTTTCATCTAACAACCTCTGCTGTCACTCCATTAAGAAGAATCATCAAGCATTCCTTAACTACTGGAATATTTCCAGAAGAACTCAAAAAGTCACACAGATGCCCTTTATTGAAGAAAACAAACTTGGATCCGCTGAACCCTGCCAACTACAGACCAGTTACAAATGGACCTTTCCTGGGTAAACTGATAGAAAGAACAGCATTCAGCCAGATGTCACAATTCATAGAAGAGAATGCCATACTTTCGGACTTCCAAACAGGGTTCCGTCCAGGAAGAGGCACAGAATCTGCCTTATGAAAACTCTGCGACTGATCTTTTCCCATCTGGGATTTCTCACATGACACTGGACATGCTGAGATCTGTGTGATCGACACACACCTGGCTACTCTCATAAGACACTGGATACTTTGAGATCTCTGTGATCTACTCAAACCTTGCTGCTCTCACATGACACTGGATACTTTGAGATCTGTGTGATCTACTCACACCTGACTGCTCTCATATGATACTGGACACACTGACATCTGTGGGATCTACTCACATCTGGCTGCTCTCACATGACACTGGATACTTTGAGATCTGTGGGGTCTACTCACACCTGACTGCTCTCATATGATACTGGACACACTGACATCTGTGGGATCGACACACACCTGGCTACTCTCATATGACACTGGATAATTTGATAATTGTGGGATCTACTCACACTTGGCTGCTCTCATATGACACTGTATACTATGATATTTTAGGGTTCTACTCAAACCTGGCTGCTCTCACATGACAACGTACACACGGATATCTTTGATATCTAGTCACACCTGGCTGCTCTCTCATGACACTGGATACTTTGAGATCTGTGGGATCTACTCACACCTGCCTGCTCTCATATGACTCTGGATACTTTGAGATCTGTGGGATCTACTCAAACTTGGCTCGCTCTCATATTACGCTGGACACACCGACATTTGTCGGTTCTGCTCACACCTCATTGCTCTCACATGACACTTGATACTTTGAGATCTGTGGGATCTACTCGCACCTGGCTGCTCTCATATGACACTGGATACTTAGAGATCTGTGGGATCTACTCACACCTGACTGCTCTCATATGACACTGGAAGCTTTGATATCTGTGGGATCTACTTACACCTGGCTGCTCTCGTATGACACTGGACACTATGATATCTGTGGGATCTACTCAAACCTGGCTACTCTCACGTGACACTGTACACACTGATATCTGTGGAATCTACTCACACGTGGCTGCTCTCATATGACACTGGATGCTTGCTTTGAGATCTGTGTGATCTACTCACACCTGGCTGCTCTCACTTGACACTGGATACTTTGAGATCTGTGGGATCTACTCACACCTGCCTGCTCTCATATGACTCTGGATACTTTGAGATCTGTGGGATCTACTCAAACTTGGCTCGCTCTCATATTACGCTGGACACACCGACATTTGTCGGTTCTGCTCACACCTCATTGCTCTCACATGACACTTGATACTTTGAGATCTGTGGGATCTACTCGCACCTGGCTGCTCTCATATGACACTGGATACTTAGAGATCTGTGGGATCTACTCACACCTGACTGCTCTCATATGACACTGGAAGCTTTGATATCTGTGGGATCTACTTACACCTGGCTGCTCTCGTATGACACTGGACACTATGATATCTGTGGGATCTACTCAAACCTGGCTACTCTCACGTGACACTGTACACACTGATATCTGTGGAATCTACTCACACGTGGCTGCTCTCATATGACACTGGATGCTTGCTTTGAGATCTGTGTGATCTACTCACACCTGGCTGCTCTCACTTGACACTGGATACTTTGAGATCCGTGGGATCTACTCACACCTGGCTTCTCTCATCTAACAACCTCTGCTGTCACTCCAGTAAGAAGAATCATCAATCATTCCTTAACTATGGGAATATTTCCAGAAGAACTCAAAAAGTCACACATATGCCCTTTATTGAAGAAAACAAACTTAGACCGGCTGAACCCTGACAACTGCAGACCCATTACAAATGGACCTTTCCTGAGTAAACTGATAGAAAGAGAAGCGTTCGCCCAGATGTCTCAATTCATAGAAGGGAATGCCATACTTTCAGACTTCCAAACAGGGTTCCATCCAGGAAGAGGCACAGAATCTGCCCTCGTTGCCATCTGGGATGACCTGAAGAACAGAGTTGACCGCAACGGGGTTGCTGCACTACTCCTCTTGGACCTCTCGGCTGCTTTTGACACGGTTGATCATGACACTCTAATACAAAGACTCTACAAAGCCGGCATAGAGGGGACTGCTCTAGACTGGATCGCGTCCTACCTTCGAAACAGAACTAATGTCATCCATACCCCACCTTTCTCGTCCAAACCATACTCCACAAAAGCAGGGGTCCCTCAAGGCTCTATCATCTCGCCCATGCTTTTCAACATCTACATGAAGTCATTACCGGAAGTGAGCAATCAATTTCACCTCACGTGCTGTAACTATGCAGATGACACACAAATACTCCTTCAACTGGAATGCCCCAAAGATATTAGAAAATCCCCAATTTTCAGTTGTCTCAGAGCCGTGGATCAGTGGATGACTTGGAGCCATCTCAAATTGAATGCTTCCAAAAGGGAAATGCTCACGTGTGGCGATTGGAAACATTATGACCCGCTTGCTGCCTGGCATGATGAACTGGGATCACCGCCTAAAGTATTGAAGGAAGTAAGAAACCTCGGAATAATCATGGACTCCAAGCTGTCGATGAAAGCCCAAGTGGACAAACTAGCAGGATCAAGCTTTGACACTATAAAAACGCTTCGACAAATTTTCCCTCATTCGGGATTTCCACACAAGGTCCAAGCTACCATCTCCCTTGTTCTGTCCAAACTCGATTACGCCAATAGCCTCTACCACGGATCACCTTTAACAACCTTTAACAACCATGAAAAGACTACAACGGATTCAGAACTCGGCTGCCTGACTGCTCTTTCATATAAAACCGCGAGACCACATCTCACCTGCCTTGCAAGCCCTGCATTGGCTACCGGTTTCCAGAAGGACCACATTCAAGCTACTTTGTATCACACACAACGCAATACATGGAATGGGACCGCTCTTCATCAGGAATAAAATCACCAAACACATTCAATAAAGGATCCTTCTCTCTAAAGGGGCATCTGACCTCAAAATCCCAAGATGCAAGAAAAAGAAAACATGGGTGGCGCATCCTTCTCTGTTCAAGCAGCGAAACTATGGAACTCTCTACCCCCAACATAAGACCCATGGATAATCATCTTATCTTCAGAAAACTACTCAAGGATTGGCTCCTCCCCACATAAGCACCGTACGCAAACAGAAATACACAGCACATCCCTCTGTATATAAGCATTTACTTGTATTATAGATATGTACCTATATATGGGTATTGCTTTATATAAACATGTGGAATAACTATGTTTAAATATATAAATAAATGTTTAAGTACAACAACACTTGAGAACCAGAGTTTATCTAATGCATCTTTAATCTACATAAACCTACCTACTTTATGCATTTATGCAAAACAGAATTCCTCCTCATCGCTCCCCCCAACCAAGCGACCATCATCAGTGCCTGGCTGAAACACACCACAGCACTCAACTGCCAACCTCTTAGTATTGACTCCGCGAAATCACTGGGAGTTACTCTCGACAAAAACCTTACCATGCAGAAACACATTAGTAGCGCAACAAAGGGACCAAACTTTCAAATGAATATCCTTAGAAAAGTCAAACCCTTCCTTCCTGCAAATGACCTCAAACTTGAAGTTCAAGCTCTAGTACTCCCCAGAATTGAATACGGGAGTGCTGCCCTTTGCGGGCTCCCCAGATCGACAACGGCCCCGCTAAGAGCCTCAATCAACTCAGCTGCTAGACTCATCACTGGTTCCAAAAGAAACTGCCACATCTCCCCGGACCTTAGAGCCCTCAATTGGTTACCCTTTGAAGCCAGAGTTCAACTGAAAATCGCATGCATGACGCACAAAGCTATTCACCACAACACTCCGAGCTACCTGGCACAGAAACTGGTACTATCTTGTGGTAAGAGATCCTCCAGAAGCGCTAATAACGTTCTACTAAGACCACAACCGGGCCTTCTCTGGTATTGCTCCTAGGATTTGGAATGCACCACCTCCTGAAACCAGACGGAATCCCTCTATTGTATCATTCAAAAAAAGAAGTGAAATCTATTCTCCTGTCTAAGTTCACATGATCTATGCTCATACATTCTACAGTATGATATGTTCGGATCATAACTATTTTTCTATTCTGTCGGTAATATGGGTTCTGTTTACTATATCTGCTGATAAAGCGCTCTGATACCCGTATGGGTCTTGTCAGCGCTGTGTAAAACCTTAAAAATAAATAAATAAATAAATATACCTTCCATGTACTTGGATCTATATATTTATTACTTTTTTCCTAAAAAAACACACAATACCCTATTTCTCAGCCTATACCTATCTCACTATACTTTCTACCTAAACTCTCTGACTCATCTCAAAGCTCTTTCTACTACTCTTTCCAATGCACGATCCTATCCCTCACCTTATACCTCTATCAATATATCCTCTACATCCACTCTCTCATGCACCCCAATCCCCATACCGCTGCTATGATCCCCAAAATAACCCTTTCTAGACTCTCACCTACTCTACCCCTCCTTGCATCATCTTTTACTATACCGATCCCCAGAACAAACCTTTCTAAACTCCTTCCTCTCACTCTTCCCCTCCACATCCCTTTTTACTCATCCCAAGCCTTCCACTACTGCTATGACGCCCCCCAAAAAAATCTCTAAATCCTTCACTCTTCGATCCCTCCACTATACTTTTCAATCGAAATGACAGACTAACATGTTCACTTCTCTAATTCCATATTCCACTATACTAATTCACTACTAATCCTCAAGAGGTCCCAGAGTAGCGCGCTACTCGCCGAGAAAAGAAATCAAAACCTCATCAAGGGTAGCAAGCGCTATATAAATGCAACCCTTTTCCCTCTTGTATTCCTCCGCTAGCCTCCTCAATCACAATAACTGACTAACCTATCCACCCCTCAAATTACTTTCATATTCACTGTACTAATTCAACACTGATCCTTTATGGGGTCCTTAGTAGCGTGCTACTCGCCGAAAAGCGCTTTGACGCCTCATCAGGGGTAGGAAGCGCTATAGAAATGCAATTACAATGCAATACAGTGTGACACTGGACACGCTGACATGTGTGGGATCTACTCACACCTGACTGCTCTCACATGACACTGGACACGCTGACATGTGTGGGATCTACTCACACCTGACTGCTCTCACATGACACTGGACACACTGACATGTGTGGGATCCACTCACACCTGACTGCTCTCACATGACACTGGACACGCTGACATGTGTGGGATCTACTCACACCTGACTGCTCTCACATGACACTGGACACGCTGACATGTGTGGGATCCACTCACACCTGACTGCTCTCACATGACACTGGACACGCTGACATGTGTGGGATCCACTCACACCTGACTGCTCTCACATGACACTGGATACTTGGAGATCTGTGGGATCCACTCACACCTGACTGCTCTCACATGACACTGGATACTTGGAAATCCTTGGGATCCACTCACACCTGGCTGCTCCGGGTGAATGCTGTGATCTTTATCGCACGTGGTACAGTCCGACTCGGTCACGTCATAAATAATTGGGGCGATAAATGTCACCCACATAAGTGTTGGAGGATGCGCATCCGGATTTTGGTGTTTACATCATCACAATCCGCATATTCCGCCAACATTAGGGACCTTTCCCCCTATAAACGGCACAGGTGTGACCTGCCTGCAGTGTGCTCATCACAAGCCCTGCTCCTGCCTGAGTGCTGGCAGGGACTCCTAGCATCACTGAGCCCCGGCTCGGGCTGCAGGCTGCAGTTCCATCTGTGCACGGAGGAGGGCGCTCCGAGACCACGGACGGGGAGAGATGAGCGCCAGCCCGGCCTCGTCTGCAGAGCGCTGGGAGGGGGCGGGAGGGGCAGGAATAGGGGCAGGGATAGAAGTGGCAGGGGCGGGAGGGGCAGTCAGAAGGGGCATGAGCGGGATGGGGAGGGGTAGGGGCAGGAGGGTCATGGCCGTTTCCAGATCTCCCCTCTCACACAAAACTCATTTGGCCATTGCAGCCAAGCTTTCACACTGCCCATGTGTGCCCTTCCCTTGTTTCAGTGTCGGTAGGGAGACAATTCATGCCAAATGTGCGACCCTTCGAGTGACATTTTAAGGAGTAAAAGGAAGAAATGAAGACTGTAAAGAGAGAAAAATGGGGGATTACTGAGTCCTTTCAAAACATTAAGGTCTAAAAATGGCCTAAAACTGCCCCTAAAATGTAAGGTCAACCATAGTCAGTGGTGCTGACGTTACCCTGCTGTGCTGACTGCAGGCACGCCTCGAGGCCTCGGAGGGTGGTGCTGACGTCACCCTGCCGTGCTGACTCCAGGCACGCCTCGAGGCCTCGGAGGGTGGTGCCTGGTGTCACCCTGCTGTGCTGACTCCAGGCACGCCTCTAGGCCTCGGAGGGTGGTGCTGGCGTCACCCTGCTGTGCTGACTGCAGGCACGCCTCTAGACCTCGGAGGGTGGTGCTGACGTCACCCTGCTGTGCTGACTGCAGACACGCCTCTAGACCTCGGAGGGTGGTGCTGGCGTCACCCTGCTGTGCTGACTCCAGGCACGCCTCGAGGCCTCGGAGGGTGGTGCTGACGTCACCCTGCTGTGCTGACTGCAGGCACGCCTCGAGGCCTTGGAGGGTGGTGCTGACGTCACCCTGCTGTGCTGACTGCAGGCACGCCTCTAGGCCTCGGAGGGTGGTGCTGACGTCACCCTGTTGTGCTGACTGCAGACACGCCTCTAGGCCTCGGAGGGTGGTGCTGACGTCACCCTGCTGTGCTGACTGCAGGCACGCCTCGAGGCCTCGGAGGGTGGTGCTGACTTCACCCTGCTGTGCTGACTGCAGGCACGCCTCTAGACCTCGGAGGGTGGTGCTGACGTCGCCCTGCTGTGCTGACTGCAGCCACGCCTCTTGGCCTCGGAGGGTGGTGCTGGCGTCACCCTGCTGTGCTGACTGCAGGCACGCCTCGAGGCCTCGGAGGGTGGTGCTGACGTCACCCTGCTGTGCTGACCGCAGGCACGCCTCGAGGCCTCGGAGGGTGGTGCTGGCGTCACCCTGCTGTGCTGAATGCAGGCACGCCTCGAGGCCTCGGAGGGTGGTGCTGACGTCACCCTGCTGTGCTGACTGCAGGCCCGCCTCTAGACCTCGGAGGGTGGTGCCGACGTCACCCTGCTGTGCTGACCGTAGGCACGCCTCGAGGCCTTGGAAAGTGGTGCTGACATCACCCTGCTGTGCTGACCGCAGACACGCCTCGAGGCCTCGGAGGGTGGTGCTGGCGTCACCCTGCTGTGCTGACCGCAGGCACGCCTCTTGGCCTTAGAGGGTGGCCCCGGAGTCACCCTGCTGTGCTGACTGCAGGCACGCCTCGAGGCCTCGGAGGGTGGTGCTGGTGTCACCCTGCTGTGCTGACTCCAGGCACGCCTCTAGGCCTCGGAGGGTGGTGCTGGCGTAACCCTGCTGTGCTGACTGCAGGCACGCCTCGAGGCCTCGGAGGGTGGTGCTGGCGTCACCCTGCTGTGCTGACTGCAGGCACGCCTCGAGGCCTCGGAGGGCGGTGCTGGCGTCTCCCTGCTGTGCTGACTCCAGGCACGCCTCGAGGCCTCGGAGGGTGGTGCTGGCGTCACCCTGCTGTGCTGACTGCGGGCACGCCTCGAGGCCTCGGAGGGCGGTGCTGGCGTCTCCCTGCTGTGCTGACTCCAGGCACGCCTCGAGGCCTCGGAGGGTGGTGCTGGCGTCACCCTGCTGTGCTGACTGCAGGCACGCCTCTAGGCCTCGGTGGGTGGTGCTGACGTCACCCTGCTGTGCTGACCGCAGGCACGCCTCGAGGCCTCGGAGGGTGGCGCTGACATCACCTTGCTGTGCTGACTGCAGGCACGCCTCGAGGCCTCGGAGGGTGCTGGCGTCACCCTGCTGTGCTGACTCCAGGCACGCCTCGAGGCCTCGGAGGGTGGTGCTGGCGTCACCCTGCTGTGCTGACTGCAGGCACGCCTCGAGGCCTCGGAGGGTGGTGCTGGAGTCACCCTGCTGTGCTGACCGCAGGCACACCTCTTGGCCTTAGAGGGTGGCCCCGGAGTCACCCTGCTGTGCTGACTGCAGGCACGCCTCGAGGCCTCGGAGGGCGGTGCTGGCGTCTCCCTGCTGTGCTGACTCCAGGCACGCCTCTTGGCCTCGGAGGGTGGGTCTGGCATCACCCTGCTGTGCTGACTCCAGGCACGCCTCTAGGCCTCGGAGGGTGGTGCTGGCGTCACCCTGCTGTGCTGACCGCAGGCACGCCTCTAGGCCTTGGAGGATCGAGTTGCCGTCACCCTGCTGTGCTGACTGCAGGCACGCCTCTAGGCCTCGGAGAGTGGTGCTGGCGTCACCCTGCTGTGCTGACTCCAGGCACGCCTCGAGGCCTCGGAGGGTGGTGCGGGCGTCACCCTGCTGTGCTGACTCCAGGCACGCCTCTAGACCTCGGAGGGTGGTGCTGACGTCACCCTGCTGTGCTGACTGCAGGCACGCCTCGAGGCCTTGGAGGGTGGTGCTGGCGTCACCCTGCTGTGCTGACCGCAGGCACGCCTCGAGGCCTCGGAGGGTGGCCCCGGAGTCACCCTGCTGTGCTGACTGCAGGCACGCCTCGAGGCCTCGGAGGGTGGTGCTGGCGTCACCCTGCTGTGCTGACCGCAGGCACGCCTCTTGGCCTTAGAGGGTGGCCCCGGAGTCACCCTGCTGTGCTGACTGCAGGCACGCCTCGAGGCCTCGGAGGGTGGTGCTGGCGTCACCCTGCTGTGCTGACTGCAGGCACGCCTCGAGGCCTCGGAGGGTGGTGCTGGCGTCACCCTGCTGTGCTGACTCCAGGCACGCCTCTAGGTCTCGGAGGGTGGTGCTGACGTCACCCTGCTGTGCTGACTGCAGGCACGCCTCGAGACCTCGGAGGGTGGTGCTGACGTCGCCCTGCTGTGCTGACTGCAGCCACGCCTCTAGGCCTCGGAGGGTGGTGCTGACGTCACCCTGCTGTGCTGACTGCAGGCACGCCTCGAGGCCTCGGAGGGTGGTGCTGACGTCACCCTGCTGTGCTGACTGCAGGCACGCCTCTAGACCTCGGAGGGTGGTGCTGACGTCGCCCTGCTGTGCTGACTGCAGCCACGCCTCTTGGCCTCGGAGGGTGGTGCTGGCGTCACCCTGCTGTGCTGACTGCAGGCACGCCTCGAGGCCTCGGAGGGTGGTGCTGACGTCACCCTGCTGTGCTGACCGCAGGCACGCCTCGAGGCCTCGGAGGGTGGTGCTGGCGTCACCCTGCTGTGCTGAATGCAGGCACGCCTCGAGGCCTCGGAGGGTGGTGCTGACGTCACCCTGCTGTGCTGACTGCAGGCCCGCCTCTAGACCTCGGAGGGTGGTGCCGACGTCACCCTGCTGTGCTGACCGTAGGCACGCCTCGAGGCCTTGGAAAGTGGTGCTGACATCACCCTGCTGTGCTGACCGCAGACACGCCTCGAGGCCTCGGAGGGTGGCCCCGGAGTCACCCTGCTGTGCTGACTGCAGGCACGCCTCGAGGCCTCGGAGGGTGGTGCTGGCGTCACCCTGCTGTGCTGACCGCAGGCACGCCTCTTGGCCTTAGAGGGTGGCCCCGGAGTCACCCTGCTGTGCTGACTGCAGGCACGCCTCGAGGCCTCGGAGGGTGGTGCTGGTGTCACCCTGCTGTGCTGACTCCAGGCACGCCTCTAGGCCTCGGAGGGTGGTGCTGGCGTAACCCTGCTGTGCTGACTGCAGGCACGCCTCGAGGCCTCGGAGGGTGGTGCTGGCGTCACCCTGCTGTGCTGACTGCAGGCACGCCTCGAGGCCTCGGAGGGCGGTGCTGGCGTCTCCCTGCTGTGCTGACTCCAGGCACGCCTCGAGGCCTCGGAGGGTGGTGCTGGCGTCACCCTGCTGTGCTGACTGCGGGCACGCCTCGAGGCCTCGGAGGGCGGTGCTGGCGTCTCCCTGCTGTGCTGACTCCAGGCACGCCTCGAGGCCTCGGAGGGTGGTGCTGGCGTCACCCTGCTGTGCTGACTGCAGGCACGCCTCTAGGCCTCGGTGGGTGGTGCTGACGTCACCCTGCTGTGCTGACCGCAGGCACGCCTCGAGGCCTCGGAGGGTGGCGCTGACATCACCTTGCTGTGCTGACTGCAGGCACGCCTCGAGGCCTCGGAGGGTGCTGGCGTCACCCTGCTGTGCTGACTCCAGGCACGCCTCGAGGCCTCGGAGGGTGGTGCTGGCGTCACCCTGCTGTGCTGACTGCAGGCACGCCTCGAGGCCTCGGAGGGTGGTGCTGGAGTCACCCTGCTGTGCTGACCGCAGGCACACCTCTTGGCCTTAGAGGGTGGCCCCGGAGTCACCCTGCTGTGCTGACTGCAGGCACGCCTCGAGGCCTCGGAGGGCGGTGCTGGCGTCTCCCTGCTGTGCTGACTCCAGGCACGCCTCTTGGCCTCGGAGGGTGGGTCTGGCATCACCCTGCTGTGCTGACTCCAGGCACGCCTCTAGGCCTCGGAGGGTGGTGCTGGCGTCACCCTGCTGTGCTGACCGCAGGCACGCCTCTAGGCCTTGGAGGATCGAGTTGCCGTCACCCTGCTGTGCTGACTGCAGGCACGCCTCTAGGCCTCGGAGGGTGGTGCTGGCGTCACCCTGCTGTGCTGACTCCAGGCACGCCTCGAGGCCTCGGAGGGTGGTGCGGGCGTCACCCTGCTGTGCTGACTCCAGGCACGCCTCTAGACCTCGGAGGGTGGTGCTGACGTCACCCTGCTGTGCTGACTGCAGGCACGCCTCGAGGCCTTGGAGGGTGGTGCTGGCGTCACCCTGCTGTGCTGACCGCAGGCACGCCTCGAGGCCTCGGAGGGTGGCCCCGGAGTCACCCTGCTGTGCTGACTGCAGGCACGCCTCGAGGCCTCGGAGGGTGGTGCTGGCGTCACCCTGCTGTGCTGACCGCAGGCACGCCTCTTGGCCTTAGAGGGTGGCCCCGGAGTCACCCTGCTGTGCTGACTGCAGGCACGCCTCGAGGCCTCGGAGGGTGGTGCTGGCGTCACCCTGCTGTGCTGACTGCAGGCACGCCTCGAGGCCTCGGAGGGTGGTGCTGGCGTCACCCTGCTGTGCTGACTCCAGGCACGCCTCTAGGTCTCGGAGGGTGGTGCTGACGTCACCCTGCTGTGCTGACTGCAGGCACGCCTCGAGACCTCGGAGGGTGGTGCTGACGTCGCCCTGCTGTGCTGACTGCAGCCACGCCTCTAGGCCTCGGAGGGTGGTGCTGACGTCACCCTGCTGTGCTGACTGCAGGCACGCCTCTAGACCTCGGAGGGTGGTGCTGACGTCACCCTGCTGTGCTGACCGCAGGCACGCCTCGAGGCCTTGGAAAGTGGTGCTGACATCACCCTGCTGTGCTGACCGCAGGCATGCCTCTTGGCCTTAGAGGGTGGCCCCGGCGTCACCCTGCTGTGCTGACTGCAGGCACGCCTCGAGGTCTCAGAGGGTGGTGCTGATGTCACCCTGCTGTGCTGACTGCAGGCTTGCCTCGAGGCCTCGGAGGGTGGTGCTGGCGTCACCCTGCTGTGCTGACCGCAGGCGCGCCTCTTGGCCTTAGAGGGTGGCCCCGGAGTCACCCTGCTGTGCTGACTCCAGGCACGCCTCTAGACCTCGGAGGGTGGTGCTGGCGTCACCCTGCTATGCTTACTCCAGGCACGCCTCTAGACCTCGGAGGGTGGTGCTGGCGTCACCCTGCTGTGCTCACTGCAGGCACGCCTCTAGACCTCGGAGGGTGGTGCTGGCGTCACCCTGCTGTGCTGACTCCAGACACGCCTCGAGGCCTCAGAGGGTGGTGCTGGCGTCACCCTGCTATGCTTACTCCAGGCGCGCCTCTTGGCCTTAGAGGGTGGCCCCGGAGTCACCCTGCTGTGCTGACTGCAGGCACGCCTCTAGGCCTCGGAGGGTGGTGCTGGTGTCACCCTGCTGTGCTGACTGCAGGCACGCCTCGAGGCCTCGGAGGGTGGTGCTGGCGTCACCCTGCTATGCTTACTCCAGGCACGCCTCGAGGCCTCGGAGGGTGGTGCTGGCGTCACCCTGCTGTGCTGACTCCAGGCACGCCTCTAGACCTCGGAGGGTGGTGCTGGCGTCACCTTGCTGTGCTGACTCCAGGCACGCCTCTAGACCTCGGAGAGTGGTGCTGGCGTCACCCTGCTGAGCTGACTGCAGGCACGCCTCTTGGCCTCGGAGGGTGGCCCCGGAGTCACCCTGCTGTGCTTACTCCAGGCACGCCTCGAGGCCTCGGAGGGTGGTGCTGGCGTCACCCTGCTGTGCTGACTGCAGGCACGCCTCGAGGCCTCGGAGGGTGGTGCTGGCGTCTCCCTGCTGTGCTGACTCCAGGCACGCCTCGAGGCCTCGGAGGGTGGTGCTGGCGTCTCCCTGCTGTGCTGACTCCAGGCATGCCTCTAGACCTCGGAGGGTGGTGCTGGCGTCACCCTGCTGTGCTGACTCCAGGCACGCCTCTAGGCCTTGGAGGGTGGTGCTGGCGTCACCCTGCTGTGCTGACTGCAGGCACGCCTCGAGGCCTCGGAGGGTGGTGCTGGAGTCACCCTGCTGTGCTGACCGCAGGCACGGCTCTAGGCCTCAGAGGATCGAGCTGGCGTCACCCTGCTGTGCTGACTGCAGGCACGCCTCTAGGCCTCGGAGGGTGGTGCTGGCGTCACCCTGCTGTGCTGACTCCAGGCACACCTCTAGGCCTTGGAGGGTGGTGCTGGCGTCACCCTGCTATGCTTACTCCAGGCACGCCTCGAGGCCTCGGAGGGTGGTGCTGGCGTCAACCTGCTGAGCTGACTGCAGGCACCCCTCTAGACCTCGGAGGGTGGTGCTGGCGTCACCCTGCTGTGCTGACTGCAGGCACGCCTCGAGGCCTCGGAGGGTGGTGCTGGAGTCACCCTGCTGTGCTGACCGCAGGCACGCCTCGAGGCCTCGGAGGGTGGTGCTGGAGTCACCCTGCTGTGCTGACTGCAGGCACGCTTCGAGGCCTCGGAGGGTGGTGCTGGAGTCACCCTGCTGTGCTGACTCCAGGCACGCCTCGATGCCTCGGAGGGTGGTGCTGGAGTCACCCTGCTGTGCTGACTGCAGGCACGCCTCGAGGCCTCGGAGGGTGGTGCTGGAGTCACCCTGCTGTGCTGACTGCAGGCACGCCTCGAGGCCTCGGAGGGTGGTGCTGGAGTCACCCTGCTGTGCTGACCGCAGGCACGCCTCGGAGGGTGGTGCTGGAGTCACCCTGCTGTGCTTACTCCAGGCGCGCCTCTTGACCTTAGAGGGTGGCCCCGGAGTCACCCTGCTGTGCTGACTCCAGGCACGCCTCTAGACCTCGGAGGGTGGTGCTGACGTCACCCTGCTGTGCTGACTCCAGGCACGCCTCTAGGCCTCGGAGGGTGGTGCTGGCGTCACCTTGCTGTGCTGACTCCGGGAACGCCTTGGAGAGTGGTGGGGTGAGGGGCACAGGCATGAGGAGAGTAGCTGGGGGGGGGCGGGTGCAGTAAGGATTGGCAATGTCTGTCCATCTAATCTGGCCTGGCCCAAATCTAGACCAGGAGCGGAAAGAGAGGGGCGACCCGGCGAACACAGGGCCAGATGTACTAACATTAGGTATGTCGAGTTCCTAATCGTTATTCTCTCTGATTCACAATTAAGAAATCGGTATTCCTAATGTATAAAACGTTTTTGAGTTCATTAGTGATTCCTAGTGAAACGCAAATACACCCGCCTCATGAATATTAATGAGGTTCATCACAATTGGCGATCCAAGATGAATCACACCCACCACAGGGATGGGGCCTGCAGACGACAGCAGACCACCATGTCTGTGATTGCTTTTTAATAAAGCAATCAATTGTTTTTTTTAATGCAGGCGTTTTATTAAAGGAATATTGGATGTGTTTAAAATGGAAAAAAAGGAAACTTTGCAGTTTCATTTTTTAAGAGTAGCCAGCATTTATTTTTCATTCTCAAAGGGAAAAGGCTCCTCTGGACATCCCTTCCCATGTGCGAATGGTTTACCACCTCCTTCAAGGAGTCAGTAAAATATGAATGCTTTGAGAGCATAATTCGGTGGCAAAACATTCATACATCCCTTTCAGATTCAGCATTTGGAATGGATGCCGCCCACAGTGCTGTCCCCTGGGCCAATCACTGCGGGCGCACTGACATTTAAAAAAAGGTGGTTGTTCTGGGATCCTGCTTACCTGGGATGTTTTCCGTCACCTGATGATGATGTGGCTCAGAGAGGCCGGGCCTGGTGGGAGTTTATTTATTCAGCGAAATGCTGTGGATAAAATATTACAGCGTTAAGAGCTTTGACAAAGCCTATGGCTCAACACTCCCGGTCCCATCGCGTGAGCCCACGATGGCTGGCCTGGGCAGCCGGCAGTGCAGCAGTATGGCAGTGAGAAGATGCTTTTCATATTTTATGCGGCACTTCGCAGGTCCTCTTGGAGCTAAAATATGCATGACTAATGCATTTCAGTGCGGTGATGCGTACACCAGCATTGAAACGCACTAGTCTAACGCCTGATGCGTGGTACCTAGCAGGGATGATTGGTAACTGGTATTGTCCCTGCGCCCACGTCCTTTTCCCAAGTATTACTCTAGGGGTGGACACACCTCATGAGAAGAAAAACAACAGGAAGTGTAATGGCCATAACTTTGCCAATCCCACTGGTAGTTATATATGGGATTAAATACCCCGCCATATATTATAAGAATATTTCAAGTCTCTAAGGAGTACCATGATCATATACAGTAACAAGGCTGAAGGGCGAGTGCTTTTATAGAGTTATTAAACTCCAAGATGATTTGCAATATCCTTATCATGGTAAACAGACATAATATCGAATAAAAAATATCGACTGGACAGGATATCGAGTTTTTAATATAGAATGGACAGAATATCGAATTGCCAAAATATAGTGGTGAAGAATATCGAAAATCAGGTAAGAAATATCGATTTAAATAATATAGAAGTAAATAATATCGACAGTCATAATATAGTTGTTAAAAATATCAATTTTTTTATAGTGTTTTAAGTGTTAGTATATGTGTTAAAAGTATGTATTAATATCGAAATGTATGTTTGAATATTTTTAAAGTAATGAATTTTATGTTTTTTTAATTTTTGTGTAATTTAATTCCGTAGAGGGTTGTGGGTTTATAGGGGATTAGGGTGGGAAGTAATTTAATTATAGTACATTAAATAATAATTTTTAGGAATTATTAATTATTTTTAATTTAATTTTGCGTTTTACTTCTGTAGCGGGTTGTGGGTTTATAGGGGAATAGGGTGGGAAGTAATTTAATTGTTATTAGGTAATTATTAATTGGTATTGAAAATTAATTGGTTGTTGATTAATTATTAATTGGTAAATAATTTGTATTAATTGGTAATTAATTTGTATTAATTGTTTAATTGATAATTATGTTAATTGTATTAATGTATTATTTGTAGCGGGTTGTGGGTTTATAGGGGAATATGGTGGAAAGTAATTTAATTGTAAAAAATTAATTATTGAAATATTTTTTGTATATTGATAATTAATTTATTAATTAATTAATAATTGGTATTTGTTATTATTAATTTTGGGTATTGAAAATGAATTGGTTGTTAATTAATTATTAATAGGTAATTAATTAAACAAAACCTTATTGGCATTCATAATTAATTAATTATTAAATATTGTGTGATTGGTAATTAATTTTAATACTTTTTTGGTATTAATAATTAATTTATTTTTTAATAAAATATTAAATTATTATTTTCCCTCCTATTGCACTCACTGGAGTGGGAATAGTAATTTTTACCCCTACGCTATCCAACGCTTTCCCTACTGTTGCACTCTCTGGAGTGGGAATAGTAATTTTTACCCCTATGCTATCCAACGCTTTCCCTACTGTTGCACTATTTGGAGTGGGAATAGTAATTTTTACCCCTACGCCATGTGACGTTTTCCCTACTGTTGCACTCACTGGAGTGGGAATAGTCAATTTTACCCCTACGCTATCCAACGCTTTCCCTACTGTTGCACTCTCTGGAGTGGGAATAGTAATTTTTGCCCCTACGCTATCCAACGCTTTCCCTACTGTTGCACTCTCTGGAGTGGGAATAGTAATTTTTAGCCCTACTCTATCCAATGCTTTCCCTACTATTGCACTCTTTGGAGTGGGAATAGTCATTTTTACCCCTACGCTATCCAACGCTTTCCCTACTGTTGCACTCACTGGAGTGGGAATAGTAAATTTTACCCTCCCGCTATCCAACGCTTTCCCTACTATTGCACTCTCTGGAGTGGGAATAGTAATTTTACCCCTACGCTATCCAATGCTTTCCCTATTATTGCACTCTCTGGAGTGGGAATAGTAATTTTTACCCTCCCGCTATCCAACGCTTTCCCTACTGTTGCACTCTCTGGAGTGGGAATAGTAATTTTTACCCCTATGCTATCCAACGCTTTCCCTACTGTTGCACTATTTGGAGTGGGATTAGTAATTTTTACCCCTACGCCATGTGACGTTTTCCCTACTGTTGCACTCACTGGAGTGGGAATAGTCAATTTTACCCCTACGCTATCCAACGCTTTCCCTACTGTTGCACTCTCTGGAGTGGGAATAGTAATTTTTACCCCTACGCTATCCAACGCTTTCCCTACTGTTGCACTCTCTGGAGTGGGAATAGTAATTTTTAGCCCTACTCTATCCAATGCTTTCCCTACTATTGCACTCTTTGGAGTGGGAATAGTCATTTTTACCCCTACGCTATCCAACGCTTTCCCTACTGTTGCACTCACTGGAGTGGGAATAGTAAATTTTACCCTCCCGCTATCCAACGCTTTCCCTACTATTGCACTCTCTGGAGTGGGAATAGTAATTTTACCCCTACGCTATCCAATGCTTTCCCTATTATTGCACTCTCTGGAGTGGGAATAGTAATTTTTACCCTCCCGCTATCCAACGCTTTCCCTACTGTTGCACTCTCTGGAGTGGGAATAGTAATTTTTACCCTCCCGCTATCCAACGCTTTCCCTACTATTGCACTTACTGGAGTGGTAATAGTAAATTTTACCCGCCCGCTATCCTACGCAAAAAATATTGAATATTTGTAATTAATATTACGTTAATATATATGTCTTAATTTTTTTTTTTTTACTTACGTTAATTATTTAATAATTTGAATGTTTGTGAGGGATCCTTTTCCCCGGTCCCCAACCCCTCACGCACACCGCCTGGATTACCTCCTCTACGGCGTTATCCCTTTCAGGACACACAAAACCGAAGGATCAACAAAGCGTCCGTGACAACGGAGTCCCCGCCCTTCTCTCTCTTTCAGGGTCCAATCAGGAGTGACGGCGGAGCGGAAGGACTCAGACGGTGTGAGGAAATATGAATTTTATGACCAGTTATGTCCCCTATCTTAGACCCCAACGGCTCCATGTACATGCTACAAGTACATGTATGTTCCCTCCAGTTCCAGCTATGAAGACGCAAATGCATGTGCGTCCAACGTCAACATGTCCTCTTTCAGATCCGCCATGAATGGGTCGAATATTCCATTCCTAAGTATGATTGGCCACCGACTTTATATGGTTCACCTTTCATGTTTTACAGTTCAGGCGAGTAGGCCCTGAATTCTGCCATCAAGCCTTTTCCTGCTTCTGCCTCTGAAATGCTCCAGCTTGGATCTGCATCCGTATCCATGAACTTTGTCCTACTCCCTGCGCGGCTAACGGTGCCTGACGCGGCCTGTTGCCTGCCAAAAACTGTATTCAGCCTTCAAGTTATCTGCTCCGCTCCTCATCCAATGCATTCCTGTCTAGTAGTTTAGGTAAACATCCTTCCAGCTACCGAGCAAAGGGCTCGGCCTCGCTGTCTTTATGCAAGTAATTCATAGCCCCTGTTACCATGGAAGATTCCTGCCCCCTCGCATCCCATGTAGACACATAGACGCTTGTACATGCACTAACAGCCAGTATAGAATAGATTCCGTCCGAGAGACCTTTCCTTTTGGATAAAACAGTTCTTTAAACAAAGATATTAGATACGATTTGGGATTAGGTTGACCTGACCACCCAGACTTCTGTCTCCACATGTAGAGCTAAATGTCAATTCCCCTTCACCCTCTAGTTGCACGTCAATCACACGTCATGCGGCTGCGCGCGCATCTCTGCCAAATATTTCTGCTGACACTGCAGGATTCTCTTATGGATCCACCCACTTGTGACATCATTTTAAATGACGTTTCTAGTATACGCCTATTATTACGCCTATTTTCATTACGTATGTGTATTCTTATCTGTATTATCAGCTGTTACGCCTCCTGCATCTGTCTTAATGCAATGCTTTTCGTATATATACTATTACTTGTCAATAATGTATTGCCTATCCCTTCCTGAACCTTCGTGGTGATGGAATAAGATTGCCTGGTTCGAACCATAATTCCTTTGTAAGGAATAAAGCCCTTTTCAGAACCTCTAATACCACGGATTCTGCCTCTTATTTTGACTGAGTTATTCTTACTAGACTTTACCGCATAAAAAATAGTACAGGTAATTTAAATATTTACCACAGGTGCCCCGGAAGTCCCGCCCACCTACAAATGGACGACAACAGGAAAGGCGGAACAGAAGAGACGGAAGAGGTCGAAAGATCGTGGCAGGACCTCTCAGCTGGCGATACGGCGGAAAAAGAAGACGGAAGCGGAGAACTCGAGGAGTGGTCGGAAGACTGGTGGAGTCCTCCGGAGGTAGCTGAAGAGCGTCCGTAACTCGGAGGAGAGTTACGGCGGAGCGCGTGAGTACTGTACACCACACCCTAGACCCATTAGGTGCTCTGTGTAAATACGTAAAACCCCCCTTATATATAGAGTCCCTCTCTTTTTTCACTCCCATCCGGCCACCTTGTGCATTATATACAGCACTTCGCACTGTGTGAGTCCCGTGTTCTCACGACCATTTCCGAGCACCCTTACTGTACCAACCCCTTGCCTTTCCCCTTCTTGCCCCTTTTCCCACACGATCTCTTTCCTCTTCACCACCTTTTGGTCTCGGGGACGGTATCTTCGGCGGAGTCCCGGCAGGACTAACGGTTCCTTTTTTCTTTCTCTTCCGGTCCTCCGAGGAGCACCCGGTCTACCTTCACCGATTGCCACCAAGGAGAACACGTCCCAGAAGTACCGACCCAGACGACCGCGATGAGAGACCCTCACCCTGCTTCTCATAAACCTGCAAACCCATGTGAACGGAACTTGTGTTCATTAAAGTAACACTATAGCCCACTATATCTGGCCTCCTCGTCTGACTTTCCAGCCCGCCACACCCACACGACCACAGGTGGTGTCAGAAGTGGGATCTGCTGGAGACATGGAGGCTGTACTGCAGAGGATGGCTGCCTCCCAAGAACAATTAGGGACATTGATGGAGCGTTTCCTGAAAACAGCCGAAGATGACCGCGGGCAGCTCCACGACGTCCTGAAGGGCCAGGGGGACACCCACGAACAAGCAATGGGAAAACTGACCACGGTTCTGGAGCAGCAGAGACCAACAGCCTCCCTACCCTCGGTGGTCCTCCAGAAGTTCGTGCCGGGAGAAGACCCGGATTTCTTCTTTACGAATTTTGAAAGGTTAGCCCAGGCTGCATCATGGCCTATCGACCGTTGGGGCCATTACCTGGGGCCATCACTGACTGGAGACTTACAGGCCGCATATCAACAAGCAAACGTACACGGCACCACTCCATATGCAGACATCAAGACGTGCATATTGGAACGATTGGGCATCGATGCTGAGGCCTACCGGGTGAGGTTACGTCAGGTCAGAGAAAGACCACAAGAAACTCCCCGAGCCCTGTCATTCCGAATCAAGGACCTGACCTCTCGGTGGCTAAAACCCGAAACGTCCACTAAGGAGGAGATTCTAGAAAAGATACACCTAGAACAATTTCTGTCCTCTCTACACCCCGGTACCCAAAGGTGGGTACGTCAGCATGCCCGCCTGTCTTTGGACACCGCCGTGGAAATAGTAAGTGACTACAGTCGAGCACAGGAGACCCCCCGAGGCAAGGAGGAGCATCCCCAGAAACCCCCTCTCCCCACAGGCCTCAGGCCTCTCCGCCCCCTTCTACCCAAAAGACCAGTCCTGACCCCTTTGTTTCCTACACCGATGCCCACGCAACCTACCAACCCTGGACCCCAATGTTATGGGTGTGGGGGCTTTGGACACATCGCTCGAATGTGCCCCCACAAAGAAGAACCCATGGAGATTGGCCTGGCCCGAAACTATGTGTGTTCGGTTCCTGGTACTGGCCTGCCCTCATTCCACCGTCCCGTGAACATAAACGGACAAACCCTCACGGCTCTGGCAGACTCTGGATGTCGACAGAGCGTTCTCCGGCCCCAGATCATGCAGACCCCAGTGGAAACCCCCTCAGGTATGGTCGCCATTCAATGTGTGCAGGGCGACACAAAGAGATATCCAACCACCCAAGTCCAAGTCCAACATCCAAGATCCGGGAACCACCCTCACCGTAGGACTCATTCCCTCACTTCCAGAAGAAGCCATATTGGGGAGTGACTATCCCGGTCTACCCGGACTTCTGCAGGACACAACGGATTCCCTAAACAAATGGTGGGAAGAAGCTCCCTTGCCGCAGGGGCTATCCTCTCCAGCAACCCAACCCAAGCTCCCGAAAACCAAAGCACAGAAAAAGAAGGAGAAAAGGGACTATGTCGACGTCTTCCCAGCGATCCCGGACGAACATCCCTGGCAGATAGACCAAGAATTCAGAGCAGCTCAACAAGAAGACCCCGTCCTGCAGGAAGCCTGGGCTAAGGTGTTAGAGCACGAGGATCCTCTTACCGTAGGTCCCTACTTCTACAAAAAACAGGGGTTGTTATACCGCAAGGGAGGGGCACAACAAAAGGGCCAACTGCTGATCCCCGGCCCTTTCCGAGAGAAGGTCCTGTTTCTCGCCCATAGCCATCTCCTGGGCGGACATTTTGGCGACGAGAAAACCAGCCAAACCATTTTGGAGAGATTCTACTGTCCCGGGGTCCACCAACAAGTTAAAACATACTGCAGGGAGTGCCCGGTGTCTGAAAAACAGCAGATATCGACCCCCTCGGGTACCCCTGCAGCCCCTCCCTATTATTGACATCCCGTTTAGTAGAGTAGGGATGGACATCATAGGCCCCTTTTTGCCCTCTCGCAGCGGCTGTCGCTATGCCCTAGTCCTCGTGGACTATGCCACGTGCTTCCCGGAGGCTTTACCCCTGCGACAACCGACTACCCAGAACGTAGCGAAAGCCCTCATCTCCGTGTTCTCTCGGGTAGGATTTCCCCGAGAGATCCTAACCGATCAGGGCACACCCTTTGTATCGGCCTTAATGAGACAGGTCTGCTCACAACTAGGGATCAAACAGATCCGGACCTCGGCATACCACCCACAAACCAATGGGCTGGTGGAGCGTTATAACGCCACATTGAAACAAACCCTGAAGAAGCTATTGGGGTTAGAAGCCAAAAGGTGGGAAGATATGCTGCCCCTAGCATTGTTCGCTATACGTTGCAAAACCCAGAGCAGCACCGGCTATTCACCCTATGAGTTGTTATATGGCCGACCACCACGTACCCTGTTAGACATGGCCCAGGAAGCCTGGGAAGCCGAACCCAACCGCACTCGCCCCCTCCCAGAATACATATCCAACCTGCAAACCCACTTGGCAATGATGAGAGATATCGTACACCAAAACCTGGAAAATGCCCAGAATAAACAGAAAGTACAGTATGACAAGGGGACAAAAACCCGGAACTTCTCCGTGGGGTATTTGGTTCTGTTGATGATGCCGTCCTCCGATCATAAACTCCTAGGGCAGTGGCAGGGCCCGTATTCCGTGCTTCGACAGATAACCCCTGTCACTTATGAGATAGAACTGGATCCTACACGAGCCACTAAGCAGATCTTTCACGTGAATCTGCTGAAAAAATGGGAAGGCCCACGTCCCGTCCTCTCTAACACCGTAGAGCAGGTACCCCTTTCCTTTGCCACCTGTATAGACTCGGGGCTACCACCCCACCACTGTCACGACCTCAAGAACCGCCTATACCCCTTACGTCAGGTGTTTTCCTCGGTACCTGGTCATACGACCATCACCGAACACACCATACAAACGGTACCCGGGAAGGTGGTCAGACAAAGGCCATATCGAGTCCCTGAAGCCCGTCGGGCTGTTATAAAAAAAGAAACAGAACTAATGCTGAAGATGGGCATAATAGAACCCTCAGTAAGCGACTGGAACTCTCCAATCGTCCTCGTTCCCAAGCCCGACGGGTCAGTCAGATTTTGCATCGACTTCCGGGAAGTCAACAAAATTTCATCATTTGACACTTATCCTCTGCCGCGCGTCGACGAGATGATCGAACGCATAGGGAAGGCACAGTTCATCTCCACGCTAGACCTCTGTAAAGGATATTGGCAGATACCCCTCAGGAAAGAGGACAGGAAGAAAACAGCGTTTTCCACCCCTGAGGGGTTGTACCAGTTCCTTGTTCTCCCGTTCGGCCTTCACGGTGCCCCCGCCACATTTCAATGAGCCATGAACCGCGTCTTGAGACCCCATACCCCGTATGCGGGGGCATATCTAGACGACATAGTCATCTATAGTGATAGCTGGGAGCAACACTTAGACCACCTTCACAAGGTCATCACCTCCCTTGGGTCATATGGCTTCACGATCAATCCCGCTAAAACCACCCTGGCTGCGCAAACAGTACAATATCTGGGATACCTCCTAGGAGAGGGTCTCATCCGACCCCAACATACTAAAATCGAAGCCATCCATTCTCTCCCCTTCCCGAAGACGAAAAAGGATCTCCGTGCATTTCTAGGCCTCCTAGGGTATTATCGGAGGTTTGTACCCAATTTCTCACAAAGAGCGGCACCACTCACAGACTTGTTAAAAAAATCCGCAGCCACTGAGACATTGCTCCGAAACCCAACACCCTCGCTGTAGCAGGCCTTTTCCGACCTCAAACGTGCTTTGACCTCTGATCCCGTACTAGTGAGTCCTGATTACACACGAACCTTCCTTTTACAGACAGACGCCTCGGAACAGGGGTTAGGGGCAGTGTTATCACAAAAAGACCCGTTTGGTAACGAGAAACCCATTCTCTACCTCAGCAGGAAGTTATTTCCCCGAGAACGCAATTATGCTGTGGTAGAAAAAGAAGCCCTGGCTATTAAGTGGGCAGTGGAAAGTCTCCGCTATTACTTAGATGGTCGGGAATTCATCATTTACACCGACCACGCCCCCCTGGAATGGATGGCCCGGAACAAAGGACATAACGACTGGGCCCTTCGCTGGTTCCTTGCCCTACAACCCTACCGCTTCACCACAGTACACCGAAAAGGGGCGGACCAAGGAAACGCGGACTACCTGTCCCGGTATCCCATGTCCTCACCCGGTACACGAAAGATACCTAGGGGAAGGGGATGTGAGGGATCCTTTTCCCCGGTCCCCAACCCCTCACGCACACCGCCTGGATTACCTCCTCTATGGCGTTATCCCTTTCAGGACACACAAAACCGAAGGATCAACAAAGCGTCCGTGACAACGGAGTCCCCGCCCTTCTCTCTCTTTCAGGGTCCAATCAGGAGTGACGGCGGAGCGGAAGGACTCGGATGGTGCCCCGGAAGTCCCGCCCACCTACAAACGGACGACAACAGAAAAGGCGGAACAGAAGAGACGGAAGAGGTCGAAAGATCGTGGCAGGACCTCTCGGCTGGCGATACGGCGGAAAAAGAAGACGGAAGCGGAGAACTCGAGGAGTGGTCGGAAGACTGGTGGAGTCCTCCGGAGGTAGCTGAAGAGCGGCCGTAACTCGGAGGAGAGTTACGGCGGAGCGCGTGAGTACCGTATACCACACCCTAGACCCGTTAGGTGCTCTGTGTAAATACGTAAAACCCCCCTTGTATATAGAGTCCCTCTCTTTTTTCACTCCCATCCGGCCACCTTGTACATTATATACAGCACTTCGCACTGTGTGAGTCCCGTGTTCTCACGACCATTTCCGAGCACCCTTACTGTACCAACCCCTTGCCTTTCCCCTTCTTGCCCCTTTTCCCACACGATCGCTTTCCTCTTCCCCACCTTTTGGTCTCGGGGACGGTATCTTCGGCGGAGTCCCGGCAGGACTAACGGCTCCTTTTTTCTTTCTCTTCCGGTCCTCCGAGGAGCACCCGCCCGGTCTACCTTCACCGATTGCCACCAAGGAGAAGACGTCCCAGAAGTACCGACCCAGACGACCGCGACGAGAGACCCTCACCCCGCTTCTCATAAACCCGCAAACCCATGTGAACGGAACTTGTGTTCATTAAAGTAACACTATAGCCCACTATATCTGGCCTCCTCGTCTGACTTTCCAGCCCACCACACCCACACGACCACAATGTTATTTAAGTATTTTTAAGTATGTGTCAGTTAATTATATGTATTATTTCATTAATTTTACATTACTTTTAAGACATTTAAAAAATTCGATATTTTGACTAACTATATTTTTCACAACGATATTTTGGATTCTATATTTTTGTACTTACCTGTTTGGAGATAGGGATTCGATATTTTGGCATTCTATATTTTTTCCTCGATATTTTTGTAGGTGATATTCTTCTTCTCGATATTTTGTCAGTGATCCCCCTATCATGTATGGCAGGGGGCAGTTTATTCCTTATAATACATAGGCACACCCCCACCTTTCCCACAAATCACTTAAATCCTTGGTGTGTAGTTCTTTCATATGAAAGAGAGAGCATATTTGCAAACATGAAGAATAAAAATAGAATCTTTAGTGCAAAATGAAACACATCAAAAAACCTGTTAGATATTTGTTGCAAAAAGATATTAGAATACGTTTAATACGGGTACGTTTTTTTAAAAAAAAGACGCAGTAGCTCGGAATGTGCCGAAACATAAAGAAAGAGTATAACTTTTCTAAAATTACCTTAGGAGTGCAAAGAATAGACATTTTGCCATAAATATTTCTGCTTGTCACTGGTAACATGAAAAAAAGAGCATAAGCAAAGAAAAGTCACATTTCTTTTCCATTCCTTAAACAACCTGCTTGTCCCCTGGAATGCTGGCTCTCGCGACAGGTATGCTGCCCACGCAGCGCGCCCTTCATTCAGTAATAATTAAGTATCTGTTGGTGGTCCTGGGGTTTCTGTGGGAAATCACAGGGAAGCTATCCAGGAAGCTCCAGCGTGTAAGACTCTTCATCCTACAGGTCCAGCTCCCCTCCTCCTCCTCCTAAGCGGTCAAGGAGGACAAGGGGAAGAGAGGAGGACCATGGTGAGGGCAGAGGAGAAGTGCTAAACTAGCGTCCTCAATGTGCCCCCCCCCGCAAACAACGGCGAGCTGACCAGGCACACGATCTGGAGACTGACTCTGGGTCAAAGGCTGAAGACCTGAAACCCACAGGTACAGAGTGAAAAGGAAGTATGAAGACAAGAAGATGGTTCCTGAGATCCTTGGAAGAATTAGAGTGTAGGGCCTTCTTCTAAGGAGCACCCTGGCACCTCTTCAGAGATTTTGAGGCGCTTTCATCTCGCGCCTGCTTCGGGACTGCCATTGCACCAGCATGTTTCGGGCGTGATATATTGCGTCAGTGGAAGGATCCAGACCAGATAAGCATCCCAAGATTCATGTCCAGACTTCCTCCATGGATGAGAGTATTCCAGAACCTGCTTCTTCCGACTCCGCGGTGCCCAGCCTGGTGGGGAGGACGTCAGTCACAGAAGATAGAGTGTTGGAGGAAGCAGTGGATGAGAAGATTGGCTCTGCCCTGATGAAGCCCTGTGCTGGTGCTGATCGCTCCACGACAGCTGGTATGTGTGCAGCAAAGCCATGATTCCTGTTCTTAAAGAGCTTTTAAAGCCATTTAGGAGGAGACAATGTTTTCAGAGCTTCTCAAGTTTATGGAAACACAGGCCGAACTCCTCTCATACATCATGTTCGGTGTGGTGAGAGCATCTGCTCAGTCACGAGGAGCTGCGATTGCACTTAGAAGCTATGTCCACCTAAGAAATTGCCATACAGGTGCACACAGAAGACCGCAGCCCTGCATTTACACTTTGAGGCCGTAAAGTTGTTTGGCAGAGAGGCGAAAGGAACCATACATCGCCTTTTTAGGGAGAAGAAGCTCTCTTTCTCCTTCCGCCAATCATAGAATCCTAAAAGGTTACATACAAACATTGACTACACCTTCCTTTCGTCACATCAACCTTTCAGGAGACAACAGGCTCAAGGGAAGAGACAGGAGGCAAAAACTTGAACCAGAAGGGCAAATGTTCTTAACCCGCAAATTGCAGCGCTCCTAACTATGTCGTAGATGGCCAAAACTCACCAGTTGGGAGCTAGATAAGGCGCTGCAGAACAACTTAGGAACAACCCGCTTCAGAAACCTGCGTTCTGAAGATTATCAGAGAGGGCGACCAGGTTGAATTCTCTAGTCTTCCTCAAGAGGCTGAGATCCTTTGTACTCCTGGTCTCTCCAGTTCGATCGAGCTGCAAGCAGAAAGAGCAGAGGTCCATTCACTGTTGGGAGAATTCTGGGCCAGGCGCCACCTCTCATCCCTGTCAGCGGAGCCTATCAAGGGAAAAGCAACTTGCAAGCAGACTGGTTCAGCAGAATCTCTTTCTATCTCTGTCAATCTGCGGAGAGATATGCCGGAACCTTGGAGATTGATGAACACACACCTTCCAGGTGTCTGTACTAGGTTTCCGACACCAGGAGCATGAGGGTTGGATACCCCAGCTCTACCTTGTCCATCTCGTCTACTCTTTTCTTTTTCTCATTTTCCAGTCGTAGCTCATCTGCCTCCAGGAATTCACTGGAGAAGCGTCGGAAGCAACCGTGACGATTCCATTCTGGCCACACAGGGCTTGGTTCCTTCTGCTGCAGTCCATGTGTCTCTCTCCAATTCCACATGCTCCCTTTCCTCTTTGAGCTCAGGGATGTCTTCCCCGCCAGTGCCTTTCTCATGTGGCATGGAGGCTGGGACTCTCAGGGTCCAGAGTCAAGGGATCCTGCTTCACACAGCCGAAGATGCTCCAATCCATGGGTGATCTGCTGTTCTTAAGGCGTGTTTGAAACACCAAGATGGCTTTCAGATGTGGCATTACGACAGAGCCGTCGCTCCAACTAAGTTCAAAGTATCTTCAATTCTTCAATTTCTGGATGATGTTTTGAAAGGAATTTGGAGGTGTAAACCCCGACGTCTTAGTGGGAGGTAACAAGTGTTTTCTGAGCCTGAGGAGGGTTAGGAGAGCAAGAGATTCAGGGGTTTACAAGAGTCAAAGGATGTTTTGTAGCTAGGACCTTAGTGAGACCCACAGTTCATCTCTGGGGTTCACTGTTACTTTGAGAAAACATTCTAGGTGATCTATGATCTTTTCAGTTTTGTGTCACTAAAATGTCTTACATTAAGGTGACTGTAGGAGATTGTTTTTTTTAAATTGAGGAGGGTGAACCCCCTTCTCAAGCAGCAACCTCAATCCTTGACAGGGTGAACCCCCAAAACAGTCACAAAATGACCTGTGTCTGGTCCTCTGATAGTTTGGCACAAAGGCAGTCAGACTTAGTTTAGAGACACTATGTTAAGCATTTATGCAGCACACAAACAGTAATAAAGTGAAACGACAACAAAAGACATCCCACACCAATGGAGGGAAAAAGGAGTACAATTTAATAGAGAAAAAGCAACCAAAACAACAAAAATCGAATTAGTAGAACCAGAGATATGTAATTTATTTCTTTTTTAACCGTCATTATTGCATTAATTTTCCTCCCACACCCCCATCCAAGCATATCAAAAGCAAAAAATGCAAATAACCAAATACAGGTTGAGTAAGTACCCGCAGATATAGCAAACCTCACATATATCGTATCATAGCAACCTCAAAACATATCAAACGTGGAGACGTGCAAGCGCATGAATCAAAATGGCCGCCACCTGGTGAGCTCCTCCGCATTTTCGCCCGTTTTTCGTTTTAAAACGACAAAATTCTATCAGAATATTGTTTTAAATGAGGTCGCTGCTTTAAATAAGAAACTACCTGCAATGTAATGAGGATTCAAGCTTATTTGGACGTCAGAAGTGGTGTTTCTAGCTCCCTGGTTCCTGCTCCCAGCTCTGCATTAAGGTACTGCCTGGATTGTCTGTCAAGGGTATACTTCAGGAAAGGGCCTGGCTTGGGGCTAGCCACACCCATAGTCCAGTTTAGCTGCTGCACCAGTCCTTTTGAGGATTGCTTCGTATCTTTTGCTATATTTACTCATAAACTGTTCATCTTTCTTCAAATTGTATTATTTATTCACAAAAATGGAAAATAAAATCCTCTCAACAATAAAAGGAGACAGCAGGTATCACCTCCTCCAATAAAATCCAAAGTAGTAGAGTCATCTGAACCTTCACTATCTTTAATTCTGGAAGAAATTCAGGCACTTCGTGCTAATACAGATACTATTGCGCCAGAAGTTAAAAATGTGCGAAAAGAAATGGCGAGTATGTCAATGAAAATATCTGATAACTCAATTAAAATACAAGATAATAAAGTCAAAGTGGACGCTTTTACCCCACTTGTGGCGAAAATATCACCTATGTGTTCACATCTTTTGGATATGGAAAATCGCAATAGACAATACAACCTTCGCATATTTAATTTACCAGAAGAGGTTGAGGGAACTAACTGTCGACTATACCTGGAGAACTTAATTCCTGGTCTTTTAAATATCAAATTTCCAGAAAAATTTGAAATTGATAAGGCTCACAGAATTCCTTCACATCGCAACCCTCAACATACCAAGCCTAGACAAATGATATTTAAAGTTCTTCGTCACCATCATTTGGTTCTGATCAGAAAAGCAGCCAGAGAAATTCCCTCATTGATGGTCAATGGTCATAAAATCTTTATTCATCAAGATTTTGCTAAGGAAACTGTTGCAATACGTAAGGAATTTACTGATCTTCTCCCTCAATTAAGAAGCCTTGGATACCAATGCGGCCTGTTTGATCCATCAACAATGTGCATTTGGAAAGATAATTTTTCAAAATTCTTTCAGCGTCCTGAAGAACTGCAACATTTTCTAGATCATCAATTACAGCATTCAATGGACACTCATAGCCCTACTACTTGACTTTTTTCCAGTATGATCTTTTCTGACAGATTTATAAATAATTCATCGTATTTTGGGCTCCAACGGTTCCGGCCATGCTTGTAGAGCGAGTGTGCGTTTCACTGTTCATATTTATGTATTTTGTTTGTCTCTTTTTCTATGTTATATTTTCTCCTTTCCCTTTTGCGTGTTCTGGAGCTACTTTCTTCTTAACATTTGTGCCTTTTTCTTACTTTCCTCTTCTTAACCTTTCTCTCCTTTACTTCTGTTATGGCTAATATTAAAGTAGTTTCATTAAATGTTAAAGGTTTACGCCATCCAGTGAAGTGTACAAAGGTTTTAGATTATTTAGGTAGTTGCAAAGCTGACTCATTTGTTTTACAAGAAACTCATATAGATGATAAAATTTTAGATTTTATGAAGAAAAAATGGGTTGACAAAATTGTTTCTTCTCCTGCTAATGGCAAGTAAAATGGTGTAGCTATACTATTTGCAAAAAAATCGCATTGCCAAATTTTGAGCAAAATTACAGATACGGATGGTAGATATTTAATCGTTAAAGTTAAAGTTCATGATTCTATTATATTTTTCTTAAATGTTTATGGTCCTACTGCGGATGATCCTGTTTTTTGGACTAATCTTTCAACTGAGGTTTTAAAAATTGGTGATGTGCCTTTAATTGTTGCAGGTGATTTTAATATCATATCTGATCCTTTATTTGATAGATTATCTCGAACTAAATTCCATCCTCCTAAGGTTTATTTTGCTTTTAAATCATTTCTTCAAACCACTAAGTTCGTTGATATCTGGCGTCTACATTTCCCAACAGAATTTTTTTAAACTTTTTTTTCAAACCAACACAATTCTCATTCTAGGATTGATTATATATTAGTTACAAGACAGCTGATTAACTCTGTCACTACTCCTAAGATTGGTAACATTGATGTCTCTGATCATGCTATGATTTCTTGTATTTTAAATTTAAATTCAACCTTTACTAAACAATCTAGATGGAGAATGAATTCTGGTATAGCACTCAATGAACATAATAAACCAAAACTCCTCTCCGCCAATCATGATTATTTTCAGTTTAATCCTGAAGGTTCTACTTCAATGGTTAATAGATGGGATGCTTTTAAAGCTTATATTAGAGGGGTTACTATTTCTATTATGGCCCACGAAAATAAGACCTTTAATGCTAATATTAAAAAGTTAGAAAAACAAATAGCGAAATATGAATGACTTTTTATAACGTCTAAGGATCCTCAATATAGAGTTAAGCTGTAAAAGCTTTGCTATGAATTTAATACAATTCTTAGTAAAAGACCTGGCATTCAGATTTCTAAGGCCAAAGCTAAATTTAGTTTTAATGCAAATAGATCTGGAAGACTTTTAGCGAATTACCTACGTATTAAAAAAGACAAAACTTAAATCAACTCTATTCATGACCCCAATGGTAAAACTCCTTTATCTCATACAGATATTGTTAATGAATTTTTGGATTTTTACTCTAAGTTATATGATAAACCTGATTTTCATGATGATTCTTTAGTTGATTCTTTTCTGTCCTCATGTGGTCTAACTAAGATTTCTCAATCAGATAAAATTGGGCTTGACTCACCCATTACAAAGGATGAAATTTTATCTGCTATAAAATCTCTCAAAAAAAATAAATTTCCGGTTCCTGATGGTATCCTGGCGGAGTTTGTGTCTAGCTGTTATGTCTACAAATTGACACCTGTTAAACCCCTCCCCACCTCCCCTTTTCTTCCCTATAAAATCCCTGATCTGTAAAAATTTAAAGAATTTGTTATTCCCTAGGGGAATTTGCTCCTCACATTTTTTAAAGTTGTGAAACTATTGTCAAAAAAGAAATCCCCAAAGATAAATAGGCCTAGGTTTGTCCTCCATCGTTTAATATAGGAGTCGTAAAATATATCAGGTAAGGGAGGGTTATCAAAAAGAGGGGTCTAGAAACTAAAGCGACCAATCCCGAGGCTTTTCCTAACGTTAGTCCATAGTCTGAAAGCATATATAAGAGTCTTAAACCTGACTTTTTTGAAATAGCCAAATTCCAGTTGCCGGAACAATGAGCCACGAACTGAGGCTCCAATGGTTAATTAGACCGTATTTTGACTGATCTCTTCATGTCGAGGATCAAACAGCATTGGTGTTAATTGTTGTAGGGCCGAGGCCCAGTAGTACAAGCGAAAGTTTGGAATGGTCCACCCGCCACGTTCCCTGGGAAGGGATAGAAACTTCAAAGCCCTCCGGGGCCTGGCATATGCCCCAAAAAAACGCCCAATTATACTTTCCAAGGCCTTGAGCCAAGAGTTATCTACCTCCAAGGGTATAGCCAGAAATACAGAACTCTTGGAAGGAGCATCATTTTAATTAAATTGCACCTTCCTACCAGGGAGAGTCTGAAATTGTTCCATCTTGAGAGCTTGACTTTGGTTTCGCTGATTAATGGGCCCAAATTGCCCTTGATCATATCATCAGGATCGGCACTAATACTAACGACCAGGTATGTTGCGTAGGGGCCAACCCGTGTATCTTCAAACTTAACATACTCATTTGCAAGTATTTGTGTTTTGTCTTTATTAAGTCTGTATCCTGTGAAGTGTCCAAAGCAGTCGGCCTCCTTTTCAATCTTCCTAACTGCTGCACTTGGAGCGGGGGTAACAATCGCAAGATCGTCTGCATAAGCAAGAATTTTTGTCTCCCAGCCCCTGGTAACCATCGGTGAAATAAAAGCATTACCTTGAATCCAGAAGATTAAAGGGTCTATATAGAGTGAGAATAATAAGGGGGAGCACGGAAAACCCTGCCTTGTCCCCCGCTGGATCTTAACGAACTCCGACTGTCCACCCATTAGAGATATTTTAGCCGTAGGTTTGATGTACAGCATCTTCACCCATGATATAAAATTCGTATCTAGACCCTTCTTCTCAAATATCACCCACCGATAGGGCCAGGAGACCCTATCAAATGCCTTCTCAGCATCTAATAACAACAGCACCCATAGGGTCTCCTTGGATTTTGGCCACATCACATAGAGTGATTACCCGGCGGATGTGGTCTGTAGTGCCCATTCCTGGGATGAAAAACCATGTTGAACAGAAGACACAATTTTTTTGAAAACCTTGGATAGTCTTGAGGCTAAGATTGTAGGGAAGAGCTTAGTGGCTGAATTAATTAATGTGATGGACCGATAGGATTCTAGTTGATTCACTGGTTTTCCCTTTTTAGGGGATACTACCATCCTAGTTGCAGCCCATGAATCAGGAAGAGAGTCCCCCTTCTGTACGGCCAGGAATACCTCCAGTATAAATGTATTAAGGGTAGAGGGGAAAACTTTATAAAATTCCCCCGGGATAAATTCTGTTCCAACTGCCTTTCCCGAAGCTAATCCCAACACAGATGCTGAGACTTCTTCAATTGAGATAGGAAGATCTAAATGCTCCCGATCCTCCCTGCCCAAACTACCCATAGTCACTCGATCTAGAGATGACTCTATCCCTTCCCAATCCGATTCCTCGTCAGCACATGGTTTCTGGTAGAATCTTTGGCAGGCGGAGCGTATCCCCCCTGCTTCAGAGATGGGGCCCAACTCAGGACCTAAAGTTAGTTTGATATTGTTACATGTTATCTGCTGTCTAGCCTGAAGTGCTAAGTTGTGCCCCACCTTTTCGCTCAGCCATAGGCTTTATTTTGCCATACAGTGTATTTTTCGGCCGTTTTTTTAGCAGAGATATCCCCTATAGCTGATTTAGCTAGTATAACCTGACGTTGGGCTACTTCAATATCAAGGCCCCGGATAACAGCCTCCACCAGTCCAGCATCCACTTTTTCTAGACCCTGGTAGAGTCCCTGCAGGTGATGTTTTGCTGTTTTCTGCTTATCCCAGCTGTATCTCGTAGTTTCCCCACGGATTCCGGCTTTACAAGTGTCCCACACTTCCTCAATGGGAGCAGTCCTTAGATTTTCAGCCATGAATAGCCGTATCCACTCCCTAATATATGAAAAATACTCCTCAACCAGCAGTAAAACCCTTTCGAATGCCCTTCCCAATTAGGTTGTAAAATTGCATGATTATCAAGTTCTAATACAAGGGGTTATGGTCAGACATCACCCGTGGGTACTTAAATATACAAGAGGCAAAGACCAACCTACTGGAGATAAAAAAGTAGTCTACACGTACATGGACCTGATGAAAGGCGGAATAATAGGTATATCCTGTGTCTTGTGGTTCCTTATCAGCCCATACGTCAATTGGCCGACTAGGAGCAAGTTGGCCGCCGCCTAAGTCTTCACCAGTAGCCGCTTCCTTACCCGCTCCAAGGTGCCGGCACCGATGCGGACACTTACAGCGCTTCCTGAGCATGCCGGTGTGCAGCTCCTTCACTACCTAGACTTCACGCTCAAGCTGTTGGCTTCAGGCAGAAACGCCTGGAGAGTGTCGTATTCCGGCTGCATTGCTCTTGGGCAGCTACGACCATCCTGTGTGTTGCGGAACCTTGGAATGCCCCCGAAAACTGGAAAATCTTTGTAGAAGCGGGCAGAGCTCCTGGGGGGCGCCACCTGTTCTGCCTGTTGTGCCAGCTCGCGCAGCCTCCACAGCAAGAGGATGACAGCTCGCAAGGCAGAGGAGACAGCTGGAGCTGCAACCCCACCTGGAAGGCCCCTCAATGGCAAAGAGGGGCTGAATGAGGGAGTGAAAACGGATGCCACATTAAAAAGTCAAGGAGCACTTGCTTTTTCAGGGAAAGAAAGGCAACCATCAATTCCAGAGATCTTCTCTGGGAAGTGCAATGGGCTGCACCTAAAGGAGCTGGGTAATTACACCCTCCATGTACTCCCCGCTGCCCTTCTCCCCCTGGCTACACCAGGGACAACTTAACAGAGTGCTTTTGCAGAGACTGTGGAAGCTGGTTCATTGTGCCAGGGGGGATTGAGAAAGGAAAGGGAAGACCTCACGGATAGGGGAGAAACAGAGGGGGGTGAGACCCGGGCCGGGACACAGGGGCTGACATCCAGCACTGATACATTATGTGTTGATGGGGGTGATGGATTGAGTAAAGGTGACAAGCACTGTCCCCCAGTGACGGGTCTGGATCCAGAGGCAGTAGGAGGATCTCCCAAAGAGGCCGAGAAACTTTATTCTTTGACCGATGATTCTGACCTATCAGGCATTAGTGAAGAAATGACGGATGATGATTTGGTTCCCTACTCATCGGGGGATAGTCAGAGTGGGGGAATGGAGAAACCCTCGATGCAAAAACATCTCTCAGTATCCAAGAGACAGAGTGAAAGAGCAAGAAGGGGTGAGAAAGACTGGACCGAAGTTTAACACCTGCAACAGTTGAATGGGACTACTCTGCAACTCGTCAGGTCTATAGCGATGAGGAAGGAGAGAGATCTGGTACACTATGAGGGATGCCATTATCTGACACAAATTCTGCTACCACATTGGACACAATCTTCTTTATGCTGAAGCAGATGCAGTCAGAGGCAAGGATGGAACACAAGAAAGCACATCTAGCCACAAAGAAAATACAAGGTGCAGTACAAAAAGTCACCAAAATTTGCTTTGAGATGGCAGAACGTGTCACCTTGGTGGAGGAGCGGACAGCGGCAGCAGAGGAAATAGTGGCAAAATTGGAGAAAGAAAACTTCAAGAAACACAGCTAGTCAACGTGATGTGGACGATCGAGGATTTTGACAACCGGCAGCATAGAAACAACTTGCGGTTTCTCGGCCTCGCAGAGAATGTAGAGGGAAAAGATATTAGACACTTCATGATTAAGCTGCTTAAGGGCGCCTTTCCAGAGCTTTCTCGATGGGACTGAGAGGTTGAAGTTCAAAGGGTTCATCGATTTCCACTGACTCCCAGGAAAAAACCCTCTCGCCAGCCAGATCATCCAAGAGCCATCCTGTTTTACTTCAGTAATTTCCTTCTACGCCAGGTGATCTTTGACGAGGCAAGGCTGGGGGCAAAGAGATCATTCGATGGTCATACCTTCTTCTTCCGCCCGCATTTTTGCCATGTGACAGTCGAAAGGAGGTGGAGACTCCGGCTGCTATTCTCTCCCTTTCAACAGGCTGGATGCCAAGTATTTTTGCTAAATTTGGCCCGTCTCAAGGAGAGCTTTAAGGGAAACACCCGGACCTTTCTTTCAGAAGTCAAGGCGCAAGAATATCTGAAAGAAATATCCAACGAAGCTGGGCTTACCGGATAAAAGACTTCCCCTTTGTATTTTCGCACCTCCAGCATCAAATGAACACTGTGCTAGATAATACTGCCCTTTTCCCTATAGGGGGACCCTTCCTATATGTCTTGAAGATTCCTATAAGGCCTTTCTAGGCTTATTGTGTGGGGGACCTCTCCTCGATGTTGTTGAATGTTTCCTTTTTCTAATTTTTCCTTTTTTTCTTTTCTCTTCCTTTTTTATCTTTTGGTATTGACAAGGGGCAAGCGATTCGGGGGGGCACTGGAAGCGGTGGCGGCATTTGGGTTTGCACCATCACGAGGGTCAGGATTGACCCTATTGCTTGTGGAAGGGGGGAGGGATAGGATTTGAGAGGTGGGGGGGGCAGAGGGGATCCAAGCATGGTCGGGGTTGAGTTTGTGGTCGGCAAGCTTCAAGTAGTTATACTTTGTATTAAAGAATGATTAGTTTAAGAATAGCCTCAGTTAATATATGTGGCTTAAATAATTTCTGGAAAAGACAGAGGGTTAATATTGATATACAGTATCTAAAACCGATATACTTTGTATCCAGGAAACCCACGTGGAAGGGTCTCTGAAACAACTATTGGAACTTACGGGGTATCAAGTGATTTCTAGAACGTTGCAAGGCACCCGTATGGGAGGGGTGGCGATACTAGCACTTAAGGGCAAGATTAGATTTACTAGATCTAAGGCGGATACATTCGGGAGATATGCATATATGATGGAGAGGGATTTACACTCTGCTCTATATACGACTCTGCATTATTGGAATGGATCAGCACTGAATTGGTGGGGTGGGCCATGCCTTTAGTATTATGTGGGGATTTTAATATTAATTTAAAAAGGGAGGCCTTGTTATCAAGTCCTGCAAGGTATAAAGGGCGAAAGCTCAAGGTTTTCCGAGCACTGGCCCAGTTGGTTAATTTACACGGGCTATTTGAGAAATATGTAATTTTAAAGGTCTAAGTAAAAATAGCGCCAAGAAGAAAAAAAACACTCATCGAGGGTATCTGGTCACACTAGACTGGGATGAAGTCACAAATTCAGGCAAACCGCAATGGAGTGCAGGCTGAATACAGAGACCAGGTAAGTCCTACTGAAAAAAGTTACCTTGTCAAAGTCTGGCATGCAGGGTTCAAAGCTTCAGGATTCCACAGGAGGAGCTCAACTGATGCCAGCCAAGGGCCCAGGGCCTGGAGATGCACCTCTTGGGGATCAGGCACTCACTCCACCAGGGGTCAGCAGTTGCAGGTCCAGGCAGGTCCAGTTGCAGGTCCAGGCAGGGCCAGTTTACCTGGTCAGCTGGGCAGTTGTAGGGAAGCCTCTGGGGCTTGTTGTGTCCCTGTAGCTCAGAACAGAAGGTCAGCCAACTGACCTTTGGAGCCACTCTGGTAGTACTGGGATAAGGCAGGAAGGCAGGCCTCACGCAGCATGACAGAGATCTCAGAAGCAGTGCAATCCACTGAAGTACAAGGCAGCCCTTCTCAGGGTCCTCTTCAGGTTTGGGTGTGCACTGATGAGTGGCTTAGGAGGCCCAATATTTATACTTGATGCCACCCTTTGAAGTGGGGAAAGCCTCTAGTCCACCCCACTGGAAAGTTCTTTCCTTCCCTATTCTTCCCCTGCCAGTCTCCAAGAGATCTAGGGTGACAAAATGCTAGCGTCAAGTTCCTTTGTGAGTGTGCTTGAGGCAGTCTTTTGAAATCTGAGTGGGGCATAGAACAGTTCCACCCCTCCCATCCTGGGAGGGTGGCCCTTTCCCACCTAGGCCCAGGTCCAAAGGTTCACTGTCTGGGCCAAATCCACATTCCTGGCAAGGAGAGCAATTTACAGACCAAGACAGCTAAAACTCCTAGAAACCCTCAAAAAAATTAGGGCAGGAAAATGATAGCTTTCTAAAAGGGGATTTTCAAAATTGTAATCTAAAATATGACTTTTTCTTTAAAGAAGAGGACTATAAATTGAAAATTAGTTGAGTCCAAACGTAACATTTCTACCTGCTTTCAATCAAAGGTTAGCACTCATTAAATGTAATAAGGTAACCCAATGTTATCCTAGGAGAGAGGTAAGCCTTACAGTAGTGAAAAATGAATTTAGGTGTTTTGCACTATCAGGACATGTAAAACTTAAAAACATATGTCCTACATTTTAAATATGATGCATTCTGCCCCATGGGCTGTATAGGGCCTACCTGAAGGCTGACTTATATGCATTCAGAAGCGGGGTTTAGGCCTGGCAAAAGATTGATTTTGCCAGGTCAAATTGGCAATTTAAAACTGAACTACTGGCTGAAATGGAAGGCCTGAGACATGTTTAAAAGACTACTGAAAGGCAATGAGTACTGCTGCCCATTAAGACCATTTAATTTACAGATCCTGGGCACCCATGGTACCATATACAAGGGACTTACACATAAATTGAATGTACCAATCAAGTGTAAGGCGATTGTACTATATTTTAGGTGGAGAGCACAAGCACTTTAGCACTGGCTAGCAGTGGTAAAGTGCACAAAGTACTTAAAGAAAATAGGAGGAATAAAGGCAAAAGTTTGGTATGACCATGCAGAGAGGGCCAAGTCCAACAGTTGTGGTTTTGGTAGGCATCACATCAGCTAGGATAATTGAGAACTTTGTAAACATGTTATTAACAAATTCTTGATGACGGGATCATCTTGAAACCAGACCCAAAGTTTATACCCATGGTGTCATTTATGATTCCCAGGGATCAGGGTGTTGTGCACTGTTCCCAAGAAGGCGGGCGCCCGCGCGCACGTGCACTTCTCTACCCCCGAAGGGGCAGTCCCATGTGTGGAGCGCGCACAGACCGCACATCCCGCGAGAGTATTCGCGGCGCCGCTTTTAAAAGGCGCGTGGCGCGAAAAACTGGCTTTTCCAGATTACGGAGGACAGCGGCGAAAGTGACAACTCGGGAGCGGTGGTAAGTGTTATAATGTGCCCACTTGTTTTTTGTTTCTGCCGCATGTGCTTTTGGATTGCCCTCAGGTGCACGCACTGTTTGTTTGCTGTATTGTTTTATTACTAAAGCGAGGCTGCGGGGGAGATTGTGTGCGTTTCTTTAAGTATTCATGTTAATTGCAGCCCCTTCACGAGCTGCGATTAACATGAATACTTAAATAAAAGCACACAATCTCTCCCGCAGCCTCGCTTTACTAACAAAACAATACAGCAAGTTTAAAAACACGGCATGTGTTTTTTTAGGCTAATCTGCCTTGTTTGCAGACTTGCTATGTTGTTTTGTTAGTAAAGCGAGGCTGCGGGCAGATTGAGTGCTTTCGTTTAAGTATCCATGTTAATCACAGCTCGTGAAGGGGCTGCAATTAACATGGATACTTAAATAAAAGCATTTTATCACACTGCGGTTTTTCCCTTGAGTTTTAGCAAATTTCAAGAAGAGCATTCCTCCTGTGTTAGCTTCTGAGTGAGTTTCATTATCGCCCTGAACCCAAAAGTGAATAGACTCATATTATCTTTTGATTACAAAAATACAAAAGCTACGGACTTGTTTTATAGGTATTATTCACTGCATACTGAAGGGTTTGGTTAGATTTTACATTTCTCATATCAAATGACAAGATATGTATTCTTTCAAAGACATCCTGCCAATTTTGGAATTACTGTAAAATCTGCCAGGGAATCACGATCTTCGATTTGCATGTATGTGTCCAAGTTGTTCTAAAATCAACAGATCCGTGATAGGCAAATGTTTGATATATAGTTCTGATAGAGTAAGGAAACTAGGCATTTAGGAAGATGTGCACATATATGACAGCCGTGAAAAATGCACGTTTGTGTTCCTCTAGTGTCAGTCAAACCACCTGTGAGTTAGCCACCAATTCCAGCATTTGCAGGCAGCATTACATCAAAGGTACCACGTTTTATATTCAGGTTCAACTAAAACAATACTTGGGAAATGCTAACTAGGCCTCAGCTAGGCCTCAATGCCGTCTTCTTCAATGTGGATGTCTCATCATAAGTTGTGATTTGTTTATTATTTATCATGTATAGTTTTCGCTTATTCGATATTTCTTGTAATATGTACAGCAGTGATGGGTGTCATCTCCGGTCTAGTGGTGCATAATTGACACACTGAACAGTGGTGATGGGTGTCATCTCCAGTCTAGTGGTGCGTAATTGACACATTGCACAGTAGTGATGGGTGTCATCTCCAGTCTAGTGGTGCATAATTGACACATTGCACAGTGGTGATGGGTGTCATCTCCGGTGTAACGGTGCATAATTGACACATTGCACAGTAGTGATGGGTGTCATCTTCGGTCTAACGGTGCATAATTGACACATTGCACAGTGGTGTTGGGTGTCATCTGCATAATTGACACATTGCACAGTAGTGATGGGTGTCATCTCCGGTCTAGTGGTGCATAATTGACACATTGCACAGTAGTGATGGGTGTCATCTTCGGTCTAACGGTGCATAATTGACACATTGCACAGTGGTGATGGGTGTCATCTGCAGTCTAGTGGTGCATAATTGACACATTGCACAGTGGTGATGGGTGTCATCTGCAGTCTAGTGGTGCATAATTGACACATTGCACAGTGGTGATGGGTGTCATCTGCAGTCTAGTGGTGCATAATTGACACATTGCACAGTGGTGATGGGGTCCTCTACGGTCTAACGGTGCATCATTGAAACATTGCCCAGCAGTGGTGGGTGTCATCTCCAGTCTAGTGGTGCATAATTGACACATTGCACAGCAGTGATGGGTGTCATCTCCGGTCTAGTGGTGCATAATTGACACATTGCACAGTGGTGATGGGTGTCATCTGCAGTCTAGTGGTGCATAATTGACACATTGCACAGTGGTGATGGGTGTCATCTGCAGTCTAGTGGTGCATAATTGACACAGTGCACAGTGGTGATGGGTGTCATCTGCAGTCTAGTGGTGCATAATTGACACATTGCACAGTGGTGATGGGGTCCTCTACGGTCTAACGGTGAATCATTGACACATTGCACAGCAGTGGTGGGTGTCATCTCCAGTCTAGTGGTGTATAATTGACACATTGCACAGTAGTGATGGGTGTCATCTTCGGTCTAACGGTGCATAATTGACACATTGCACAGTGGTGATGGGTGTCATCTGCATAATTGACACATTGCACAGTAGTGATGGGTGTCATCTCCGGTCTAGTGGTGCATAATTGACACATTGCACAGTAGTGATGGGTGTCATCTTCGGTCTAACGGTGCATAATTGACACATTGCAGAGTAGTGATGGGTGTCATCTCCGGTCTAGTGGTGCATAATTGACACATTGCACAGTGGTGATGGGTGTCATCTCCGGTGTAACGGTGCATAATTGACACATTGCACAGTAGTGATGGGTGTCATCTTCGGTCTAACGGTGCATAATTGACACATTGCACAGTGGTGATGGGTGTCATCTGCATAATTGACACATTGCACAGTAGTGATGGGTGTCATCTCCGGTCTAGTGGTGCATAATTGACACATTGCACAGTAGTGATGGGTGTCATCTTCGGTCTAACGGTGCATAATTGACACATTGCACAGTGGTGATGGGTGTCATCTGCAGTCTAGTGGTGCATAATTGACACATTGCACAGTGGTGATGGGTGTCATCTGCAGTCTAGTGGTGCATAATTGACACATTGCACAGTGGTGATGGGTGTCATCTGCAGTCTAGTGGTGCATAATTGACACATTGCACAGTAGTGATGGGTGTCATCTGCAGTCTAGTGGTGCATAATTGACACATTGCACAGTGGTGATGGGTGTCATCTGCAGTCTAGTGGTGCATAATTGACACATTGCACAGTGGTGATGGGTGTCATCTGCGGTCTAGTGGTGCATAATTGACACATTGCACAGTGGTGATGGGTGTCATCTGCGGTCTAGTGGTGTATAATTGACACATTGCACAGTGGTGATGGGTGTCATCTGCGGTCTAGTGGTGCATAATTGACACATTGCACAGTGGTGATGGGTGTCATCTGCGGTCTAGTGGTGCATAATTGACACATTGCACAGTGGTGATGGGCGTCATCTGCGGTCTAGTGGTGCATAATTGACACATTGCACAGTGGTGATGGGCGTCATCTGCGGTCTACTGGTGCATAATTGACACATTGCTCAGTGGTGATGGGCGTCATCTGCGGTCTAGTGGTGCATAATTGACACATTGCGCAGTGGTGATGGGCGTCATCTGCGGTCTAGTGGTGCATAATTGACACATTGCACAGTGGTGATGGGCGTCATCTGCGGTCTAGTGGTGCATAATTGACACATTGCACAGTGGTGATGGGCGTCATCTGCAGTCTAGTGGTGCATAATTGACACATTGCACAGTGGTGATGGGCGTCATCTGCAGTCTAGTGGTGCATAATTGACACATTGCACAGTGGTGATGGGTGTCATCTGCAGTCTAGTGGTGCATAATTGACACATTGCACAGTGGTGATGGGTGTCATCTGCAGTCTAGTGGTGCATAATTGACACATTGCACAGTGGTGATGGGTGTCATCTCCGGTCTAACGGTGCATAATTGACACATTGCACAGTAGTGATGGGTGTCATCTTCGGTCTAACGGTGCATAATTGACACATTGCACAATAGTGATGGGTGTCATCTGCAGTCTAGTGGTGCATAATTGACACATTGCACAGTGGTGATGGGTGTCATCTCCGGTGTAACGGTGCATAATTGACACATTGCACAGTAGTGATGGGTGTCATCTTCGGTCTAACGGTGCATAATTGACACATTGCACAGTGGTGATGGGTGTCATCTGCATAATTGACACATTGCACAGTAGTGATAGGTGTCATATCCGGTCTAGTGGTGCATAATTGACACATTGCACAGTAGTGATGGGTGTCATCTTCGGTCTAACGGTGCATAATTGACACATTGCACAGTAGTGATGGGTGTCATCTGCGGTCTAGTGGTGCATAATTGACACATTGCACAGTGGTGATGGGTGTCATCTCCGGTGTAACGGTGCATAATTGACACATTGCACAGTAGTGATGGGTGTCATCTTCGGTCTAACGGTGCATAATTGACACATTGCACAGTGGTGATGGGTGTCATCTGCATAATTGACACATTGCACAGTAGTGATGGGTGTCATCTCCGGTCTAGTGGTGATAATTGACACATTGCACAGTAGTGATGGGTGTCATCTTCGGTCTAACGGTGCATAATTGACACATTGCACAGTGGTGATGGGTGTCATCTGCGGTCTAGTGGTGCATAATTAACACATTGCACAGTGGTGATGGGTGTCATCTGCGGTCTAGTGGTGCATAATTGACACATTGCACAGTGGTGATGGGTGTCATCTGCGGTCTAGTGGTGCATAATTGACACATTGCACAGTGGTGATGGGTGTCATCTGCGGTCTAGTGGTGCATAATTGACACATTGCACAGTGGTGATGGGTGTCATCTGCGGTCTAGTGGTGCATAACTGACACATTGCACAGTGGTGATGGGTGTCATCTGCTGTCTAGTGGTGCATAATTGACACATTGCACAGTGGTGATGGGTGTCATCTGCGGTCTAGTGGTGCATAATTGACACATTGCACAGTGGTGATGGGTGTCATCTGCGGTCTAGTGGTGCATAATTGACACATTGCACAGTGGTGATGGGTGTCATCTGCGGTCTAGTGGTGCATAATTGACACATTGCACAGTGGTGATGGGTGTCATCTGCGGTCTAGTGGTGCATAATTGACACATTGCACAGTGGTGATGGGTGTCATCTGCGGTCTAACGGTGCATAATTGACACATTGCACAGTGGTGATGGGTGTCATCTGCATAATTGACACATTGCACAGTAGTGATGGGTGTCATCTCCGGTCTAGTGGTGCATAATTGACACATTGCACAGTAGTGATGGGTGTCATCTTCGGTCTAACGGTGCATAATTGACACATTGCACAGTAGTGATGGGTGTCATCTCCGGTCTAGTGGTGCATAATTGACACATTGCACAGTGGTGATGGGTGTCATCTCTGGTGTAACGGTGCATAATTGACACATTGCACAGTAGTGATGGGTGTCATCTTCGGTCTAACGGTGCATAATTGACAAATTGCACAGTGGTGATGGGTGTCATCTGCATAATTGACACATTGCACAGTAGTGATGGGTGTCATCTCCGGTCTAGTGGTGCATAATTGACACATTGCACAGTAGTGATGGGTGTCATCTTCGGTCTAACGGTGCATAATTGACACATTGCACAGTGGTGATGGGTGTCATCTGCAGTCTAGTGGTGCATAATTGACACATTGCACAGTGGTGATGGGTGTCATCTGCAGTCTAGTGGTGCATAATTGACACATTGCACAGTGGTGATGGGTGTCATCTGCAGTCTAGTGGTGCATAATTGACACATTGCACAGTGGTGATGGGTGTCATCTGCAGTCTAGTGGTGCATAATTGACACATTGCACAGTGGTGATGGGTGTCATCTGCAGTCTAGTGGTGCATAATTGACACATTGCACAGTAGTGATGGGTGTCATCTGCAGTCTAGTGGTGCATAATTGACACATTGCACAGTGGTGATGGGTGTCATCTGCAGTCTAGTGGTGCATAATTGACACATTGCACAGTGGTGATGGGTGTCATCTCCGGTCTAACGGTGCATAATTGACACATTGCACAGTAGTGATGGGTGTCATCTTCGGTCTAACGGTGCATAATTGACACATTGCACAGTAGTGATGGGTGTCATCTGCAGTCTAGTGCTGCATAATTGACACATTGCACAGTGGTGATGGGTGTCATCTCCGGTGTAATGGTGCATAATTGACACATTGCACAGTAGTGATGGGTGTCATCTTCGGTCTAACGGTGCATAATTGACACATTGCACAGTGGTGATGGGTGTCATCTCCAGTCTAGTGGTGCGTAATTGACACATTGCACAGTAGTGATGGGTGTCATCTGCGGTCTAGTGGTGCATAATCGACACATTGCACAGTGGTGATGGGTGTCATCTGCAGTCTAGTGGTGCATAATCGACACATTGCACAGTGGTGATGGGCGTCATCTGCAGTCTAGTGGTGCATAATTGACACATTGCACAGTGGTGATGGGTGTCATCTGCAGTCTAGTGGTGCATAATTGACACATTGCACAGTGGTGATGGGTGTCATCTCCGGTCTAACGGTGCATAATTGACACATTGCACAGTAGTGATGGGTGTCATCTGCAGTCTAGTGCTGCATAATTGACACATTGCACAGTGGTGATGGGTGTCATCTCCGGTGTAATGGTGCATAATTGACACATTGCACAGTAGTGATGGGTGTCATCTTCGGTCTAACGGTGCATAATTGACACATTGCACAGTGGTGATGGGTGTCATCTCCAGTCTAGTGGTGCGTAATTGACACATTGCACAGTAGTGATGGGTGTCATCTGCGGTCTAGTGGTGCATAATCGACACATTGCACAGTGGTGATGGGTGTCATCTGCAGTCTAGTGGTGCATAATCGACACATTGCACAGTGGTGATGGGTGTCATCTGCAGTCTAGTGGTGCATAATTGACACATTGCACAGTGGTGATGGGTGTCATCTGCAGTCTAGTGGTGCATAATTGACACATTGCACAGTGGTGATGGGTGTCATCTGCAGTCTAGTGGTGCATAATTGACACATTGCACAGTGGTGATGGGTGTCATCTGCAGTCTAGTGGTGCATAATTGACACATTGCACAGTGGTGATGGGCGTCATCTGCAGTCTAGTGGTGCATAATTGACACATTGCACAGTGGTGATGGGCGTCATCTGCAGTCTAGTGGTGCATCATTGACACATTGCACAGTGGTGATGGGCGTCATCTGCAGTCTAGTGGTGCATAATTGACAAATTGCACAGTGGTGATGGGCGTCATCTGCAGTCTAGTGGTGCATAATTGACACATTGCACAGTGGTGATGGGCGTCATCTGCAGTCTAGTGGTGCATAATTGACACATTGCACAGTGGTGATGGGCGTCATCTGCAGTCTAGTGGTGCATAATTGACACATTGCACAGTGGTGATGGGCGTCATCTGCAGTCTAGTGGTGCATAATTGACACATTGCACAGTGGTGATGGGCGTCATCTGCGGTCTAGTGGTGCATAATTGACACATTGCACAGTGGTGATGGGTATCATCTGCAGTCTAGTGGTGCATAATTGACACATTGCACAGTGGTGATGGGTGTCATCTGCAGTCTAGTGGTGCATAATTGACACATTGCACAGTGGTGATGGGTGTCATCTGCAGTCTAGTGGTGCATAATTGACACATTGCACAGTGGTGATGGGTGTCATCTCCGGTCTAACGGTGCATAATTGACACATTGCACAGTAGTGATGGGTGTCATCTTCGGTCTAACGGTGCATAATTGACACATTGCACAGTAGTGATGGGTGTCATCTGCAGTCTAGTGGTGCATAATTGACACATTGCACAGTGGTGATGGGTGTCATCTCCGGTGTAACGGTGCATAATTGACACATTGCACAGTAGTGATGGGTGTCATCTTCGGTCTAACGGTGCATAATTGACACATTGCACAGTGGTGATGGGTGGCATCTGCATAATTGACACATTGCACAGTAGTGATGGGTGTCATCTCCGGTCTAGTGGTGCATAATTGACACATTGCACAGTAGTGATGGGTGTCATCTTCGGTCTAACGGTGCATAATTGACACATTGCACAGTAGTGATGGGTGTCATCTCCGGTCTAGTGGTGCATAATTGACACATTGCACAGTGGTGATGGGTGTCATCTCCGGTGTAACGGTGCATAATTGACACATTGCACAGTAGTGATGGGTGTCATCTTCGGTCTAACGGTGCATAATTGACACATTGCACAGTGGTGATGGGTGTCATCTGCATAATTGACACATTGCACAGTAGTGATGGGTGTCATCTCCGGTCTAGTGGTGCATAATTGACACATTGCACAGTAGTGATGGGTGTCATCTTCGGTCTAACGGTGCATAATTGACACATTGCACAGTGGTGATGGGTGTCATCTGCAGTCTAGTGGTGCATAATTGACACATTGCACAGTGGTGATGGGTGTCATCTCCGGTCTAGTGGTGCATAATTGACACATTGCACAGTGGTGATGGGTGTCATCTGCAGTCTAGTGGTGCATAATTGACACATTGTACAGTGGTGATGGGTGTCATCTGCAGTCTAGTGGTGCATAATTGACACATTGCACAGTAGTGATGGGTGTCATCTGCAGTCTAGTGGTGCATAATTGACACATTGCACAGTGGTGATGGGTGTCATCTGCAGTCTAGTGGTGCATAATTGACACATTGCACAGTGGTGATGGGTGTCATCTCCGGTCTAACGGTGCATAATTGACACATTGCACAGTAGTGATGGGTGTCATCTTCGGTCTAACGGTGCATAATTGACACATTGCACAGTAGTGATGGGTGTCATCTGCAGTCTAGTGCTGCATAATTGACACATTGCACAGTGGTGATGGGTGTCATCTCCGGTGTAATGGTGCATAATTGACACATTGCACAGTAGTGATGGGTGTCATCTTCGGTCTAACGGTGCATAATTGACACATTGCACAGTGGTGATGGGTGTCATCTCCAGTCTAGTGGTGCGTAATTGACACATTGCACAGTGGTGATGGGTGTCATCTCCAGTCTAGTGGTGCATAATTGACACATTGCACAGTGGTGATGGGTGTCATCTCCAGTCTAGTGGTGCATAATTGACACATTGCACAGTGGTGATGGGTGTCATCTGCAGTCTAGTGGTGCATAATTGACACATTGCACAGTGGTGATGGGTGTCATCTGCAGTCTAGTGGTGCATAATTGACACATTGCACAGTAGTGATGGGTGTCATCTTCGGTCTAACGGTGCATAATTGACACATTGCACAGTGGTGATGGGTGTCATCTGCATAATTGACACATTGCACAGTAGTGATGGGTGTCATCTCCGGTCTAGTGGTGCATAATTGACACATTGCACAGTAGTGATGGGTGTCATCTTCGGTCTAACGGTGCATAATTGACACATTGCACAGTGGTGATGGGTGTCATCTGCAGTCTAGTGGTGCATAATTGACACATTGCGCAGTGGTGATGGGTGTCATCTGCAGTCTAGTGGTGCATAATTGACACATTGCACAGTGGTGATGGGTGTCATCTGCAGTCTAGTGGTGCATAATTGACACATTGCACAGTGGTGATGGGGTCCTCTACGGTCTAACGGTGCATCATTGACACATTGCACAGCAGTGGTGGGTGTCATCTCCAGTCTAGTGGTGCATAATTGACACATTGCACAGCAGTGATGGGTGTCATCTCCGGTCTAGTGGTGCATAATTGACACATTGCACAGTGGTGATGGGTGTCATCTGCAGTCTAGTGGTGCATAATTGACACATTGCACAGTGGTGATGGGGTCCTCTGCGGTCTAACGGTGCATCATTGACACATTGCACAGCAGTGGTGGGTGTCATCTCCAGTCTAGTGGTGCATAATTGACACATTGCACAGTGGTGATGGGTGTCATCTGCAGTCTAGTGGTGCATAATTGACACATTGCACAGTGGTGATGGGTGTCATCTGCAGTCTAGTGGTGCATAATTGACACATTGCACAGTGGTGATGGGGTCCTCTACGGTCTAACGGTGCATCATTGACACATTGCACAGCAGTGGTGGGTGTCATCTCCAGTCTAGTGGTGCATAATTGACACATTGCACAGCAGTGATGGGTGTCATCTCCGGTCTAGTGGTGCATAATTGACACACTGAACAGTGGTGATGGGTGTCATCTGCAGTCTAGTGGTGCATAATTGACACATTGCACAGTGGTGATGGGTGTCATCTCCGGTGTAATGGTGCATAATTGACACATTGCACAGTAGTGATGGGTGTCATCTTCGGTCTAACGGTGCATAATTGACACATTGCACAGTGGTGATGGGTGTCATCTCCAGTCTAGTGGTGCGTAATTGACACATTGCACAGTAGTGATGGGTGTCATCTCCAGTCTAGTGGTGCATAATTGACACATTGCACAGTGGTGATCGGTGTCATCTCCGGTGTAACGGTGCATAATTGACACATTGCACAGTAGTGATGGGTGTCATCTTCGGTCTAACGGTGCATAATTGACACATTGCACAGTGGTGATGGGTGTCATCTGCATAATTGACACATTGCACAGTAGTGATGGGTGTCATCTCCGGTCTAGTGGTGCATAATTGACACATTGCACAGTAGTGATGGGTGTCATCTTCGGTCTAACGGTGCATAATTGACACATTGCACAGTGGTGATGGGTGTCATCTGCAGTCTAGTGGTGCATAATTGACACATTGCACAGTGGTGATGGGTGTCATCTGCAGTCTAGTGGTGCATAATTGACACATTGCACAGTGGTGATGGGTGTCATCTGCAGTCTAGTGGTGCATAATTGACACATTGCACAGTGGTGATGGGGTCCTCTACGGTCTAACGGTGCATCATTGAAACATTGCCCAGCAGTGGTGGGTGTCATCTCCAGTCTAGTGGTGCATAATTGACACATTGCACAGCAGTGATGGGTGTCATCTCCGGTCTAGTGGTGCATAATTGACACATTGCACAGTGGTGATGGGTGTCATCTGCAGTCTAGTGGTGCATAATTGACACATTGCACAGTGGTGATGGGTGTCATCTCCAGTCTAGTGGTGCATAATTGACACATTGCACAGTGGTGATGGGTGTCATCTCCAGTCTAGTGGTGCATAATTGACACATTGCACAGTGGTGATGGGTGTCATCTGCAGTCTAGTGGTGCATAATTGACACATTGCACAGTGGTGATGGGTGTCATCTGCAGTCTAGTGGTGCATAATTGACACATTGCACAGTAGTGATGGGTGTCATCTTCGGTCTAACGGTGCATAATTGACACATTGCACAGTGGTGATGGGTGTCATCTGCATGATTGACACATTGCACAGTAGTGATGGGTGTCATCTCCGGTCTAGTGGTGCATAATTGACACATTGCACAGTAGTGATGGGTGTCATCTTCGGTCTAACGGTGCATAATTGACACATTGCACAGTGGTGATGGGTGTCATCTGCAGTCTAGTGGTGCATAATTGACACATTGCACAGTGGTGATGGGTGTCATCTGCAGTCTAGTGGTGCATAATTGACACATTGCACAGTGGTGATGGGTGTCATCTGCAGTCTAGTGGTGCATAATTGACACATTGCACAGTGGTGATGGGGTCCTCTACGGTCTAACGGTACATCATTGACACATTGCACAGCAGTGGTGGGTGTCATCTCCAGTCTAGTGGTGCATAATTGACACATTGCACAGCAGTGATGGGTGTCATCTCCGGTCTAGTGGTGCATAATTGACACATTGCACAGTGGTGATGGGTGTCATCTGCAGTCTAGTGGTGCATAATTGACACATTGCACAGTGGTGATGGGGTCCTCTACGGTCTAACGGTGCATCATTGATACATTGCACAGCAGTGGTGGGTGTCATCTCCAGTCTAGTGGTGCATAATTGACACATTGCACAGTGGTGATGGGTGTCATCTGCAGTCTAGTGGTGCATAATTGACACATTGCACAGTGGTGATGGGTGTCATCTGCAGTCTAGTGGTGCATAATTGACACATTGCACAGTGGTGATGGGGTCCTCTACGGTCTAACGGTGCATCATTGACACATTGCACAGCAGTGGTGGGTGTCATCTCCAGTCTAGTGGTGCATAATTGACACATTGCACAGCAGTGATGGGTGTCATCTCCGGTCTAGTGGTGCATAATTGACACAGTGAACAGTGGTGATGGGTGTCATCTGCAGTCTAGTGGTGCATAATTGACACATTGCACAGTGGTGATGGGTGTCATCTCCAGTCTAGTGGTGCATAATTGACACATTGCACAGTGGTGATGGGTGTCATCTCCAGTCTAGTGGTGCATAATTGACACATTGCACAGTGGTGATGGGTGTCATCTGCAGTCTAGTGGTGCATAATTGACACATTGCACAGTGGTGATGGGTGTCATCTGCAGTCTAGTGGTGCATAATTGACACATTGCACAGTAGTGATGGGTGTCATCTTCGGTCTAACGGTGCATAATTGACACATTGCACAGTGGTGATGGGTGTCATCTGCATAATTGACACATTGCACAGTAGTGATGGGTGTCATCTCCGGTCTAGTGGTGCATAATTGACACATTGCACAGTAGTGATGGGTGTCATCTTCGGTCTAACGATGCATAATTGACACATTGCACAGTGGTGATGGGTGTCATCTGCAGTCTAGTGGTGCATAATTGACACATTGCACAGTGGTGATGGGTGTCATCTGCAGTCTAGTGGTGCATAATTGACACATTGCACAGTGGTGATGGGTGTCATCTGCAGTCTAGTGGTGCATAATTGACACATTGCACAGTGGTGATGGGGTCCTCTACGGTCTAACGGTGAATCATTGACACATTGCACAGCAGTGGTGGGTGTCATCTCCAGTCTAGTGGTGTATAATTGACACATTGCACAGTAGTGATGGGTGTCATCTTCGGTCTAACGGTGCATAATTGACACATTGCACAGTGGTGATGGGTGTCATCTGCATAATTGACACATTGCACAGTAGTGATGGGTGTCATCTCCGGTCTAGTGGTGCATAATTGACACATTGCACAGTAGTGATGGGTGTCATCTTCGGTCTAACGGTGCATAATTGACACATTGCAGAGTAGTGATGGGTGTCATCTCCGGTCTAGTGGTGCATAATTGACACATTGCACAGTGGTGATGGGTGTCATCTCCGGTGTAACGGTGCATAATTGACACATTGCACAGTAGTGATGGGTGTCATCTTCGGTCTAACGGTGCATAATTGACACATTGCACAGTGGTGATGGGTGTCATCTGCATAATTGACACATTGCACAGTAGTGATGGGTGTCATCTCCGGTCTAGTGGTGCATAATTGACACATTGCACAGTAGTGATGGGTGTCATCTTCGGTCTAACGGTGCATAATTGACACATTGCACAGTGGTGATGGGTGTCATCTGCAGTCTAGTGGTGCATAATTGACACATTGCACAGTGGTGATGGGTGTCATCTGCAGTCTAGTGGTGCATAATTGACACATTGCACAGTGGTGATGGGTGTCATCTGCAGTCTAGTGGTGCATAATTGACACATTGCACAGTGGTGATGGGTGTCATCTGCAGTCTAGTGGTGCATAATTGACACATTGCACAGTGGTGATGGGTGTCATCTGCAGTCTAGTGGTGCATAATTGACACATTGCACAGTAGTGATGGGTGTCATCTGCAGTCTAGTGGTGCATAATTGACACATTGCACAGTGGTGATGGGTGTCATCTGCAGTCTAGTGGTGCATAATTGACACATTGCACAGTGGTGATGGGTGTCATCTCCGGTCTAACGGTGCATAATTGACACATTGCACAGTAGTGATGGGGTGTCATCTTCGGTCTAACGGTGCATAATTGACACATTGCACAGTATTGATGGGTGTCATCTGCAGTCTAGTGGTGCATAATTGACACATTGCACAGAGGTGATGGGTGTCATCTCCGGTGTAACGGTGCATAATTGACACATTGCACAGTAGTGATGGGTGTCATCTTCGGTCTAACGGTGCATAATTGACACATTGCACAGTGGTGATGGGTGTCATCTCCAGTCTAGTGGTGCGTAATTGACACATTGCACAGTAGTGATGGGTATCAACTCCAGTCTAGTGGTGCATAATTGACACATTGCACAGTGGTGATGGGCGTCATCTCCGGTGTAACGGTGCATAATTGACACATTGCACAGTAGTGATGGGTGTCATCTTCGGTCTAACAGTGCATAATTGACACATTGCACAGTGGTGATGGGTGTCATCTGCATAATTGACACATTGCACAGTAGTGATGGGTGTCATCTCCGGTCTAGTGGTGCATAATTGACACATTGCACAGTAGTGATGGGTGTCATCTTCGGTCTAACGGTGCATAATTGACACATTGCACAGTGGTGATGGGTGTCATCTGCAGTCTAGTGGTGCATAATTGACACATTGCACAGTGGTGATGGGTGTCATCTGCAGTCTATTGGTGCATAATTGACACATTGCACAGTGGTGATGGGTGTCATCTGCAGTCTAGTGGTGCATAATTGACACATTGCACAGTGGTGATGGGGTCCTCTACGGTCTAACGGTGCATCATTGACACATTGCCCAGCAGTGGTGGGTGTCATCTCCAGTCTAGTGGTGCATAATTGACACATTGCACAGCAGTGATGGGTGTCATCTCCGGTCTAGTGGTGCATAATTGACACATTGCACAGTGGTGATGGGTGTCATCTGCAGTCTAGTGGTGCATAATTGACACATTGCACAGTGGTGATGGGTGTCATCTCCAGTCTAGTGGTGCATAATTGACACATTGCACAGTGGTGATGGGTGTCATCTCCAGTCTAGTGGTGCATAATTGACACATTGCACAGTGGTGATGGGTGTCATCTGCAGTCTAGTGGTGCATAATTGACACATTGCACAGTGGTGATGGGTGTCATCTGCAGTCTAGTGGTGCATAATTGACACATTGCACAGTAGTGATGGGTGTCATCTTCGGTCTAACGGTGCATAATTGACACATTGCACAGTGGTGATGGGTGTCATCTGCATAATTGACACATTGCACAGTAGTGATGGGTGTCATCTCCGGTCTAGTGGTGCATAATTGACACATTGCACAGTAGTGATGGGTGTCATCTTCGGTCTAACGGTGCATAATTGACACATTGCACAGTAGTGATGGTTGTCATCTGCAGTCTAGTGGTGCATAATTGACACATTGCACAGTGGTGATGGGTGTCATCTGCAGTCTAGTGGTGCATAATTGACACATTGCACAGTGGGGATGGGTGTCATCTGCAGTCTAGTGGTGCATAATTGACACATTGCACAGTGGTGATGGGGTCCTCTACGGTCTAACGGTGCATCATTGACACATTGCACAGCAGTGGTGGGTGTCATCTCCAGTCTAGTGGTGCATAATTGACACATTACACAGCAGTGATGGGTGTCATCTCTGGTCTAGTGGTGCATAATTGACACATTGCACAGTGGTGATGGGTGTCATCTGCAGTCTAGTGGTGCATAATTGACACATTGCACAGTGGTGATGGGATCCTCTACGGTCTAACGGTGCATCATTGACACATTGCACAGCAGTGGTGGGTGTCATCTCCAGTCTAGTGGTGCATAATTGACACATTGCACAGTGGTGATGGGTGTCATCTGCAGTCTAGTGGTGCATAATTGACACATTGCACAGTGGTGATGGGTGTCATCTGCAGTCTAGTGGTGCATAATTGACACATTGCACAGTGGTGATGGGGTCCTCTACGGTCTAACGGTGCATCATTGACACATTGCACAGCAGTGGTGGGTGTCATCTCCAGTCTAGTGGTGCATAATTGACACATTGCACAGCAGTGATGGGTGTCATCTCCGGTCTAGTGGTGCATAATTGACACAGTGAACAGTGGTGATGGGTGTCATCTGCAGTCTAGTGGTGCATAATTGACACATTGCACAGTGGTGATGCGTGTCATCTCCAGTCTAGTGGTGCATAATTGACACATTGCACAGTGGTGGTGGGTGTCATCTCCAGTCTAGTGGTGCATAATTGACACATTGCACAGTGGTGATGGGTGTCATCTGCAGTCTAGTGGTGCATAATTGACACATTGCACAGTGGTGATGGGTGTCATCTGCAGTCTAGTGGTGCATAATTGACACATTGCACAGTAGTGATGGGTGTCATCTTCGGTCTAACGGTGCATAATTGACACATTGCACAGTGGTGATGGGTGTCATCTGCATAATTGACACATTGCACAGTAGTGATGGGTGTCATCTCCGGTCTAGTGGTGCATAATTGACACATTGCACAGTAGTGATGGGTGTCATCTTCGGTCTAACGGTGCATAATTGACACATTGCACAGTGGTGATGGGTGTCATCTGCAGTCTAGTGGTGCATAATTGACACATTGCACAGTGGTGATGGGTGTCCTCTGCAGTCTAGTGGTGCATAATTGACACATTTCACAGTGGTGATGGGTGTCATCTGCAGTCTAGTGGTGCATAATTGACACATTGCACAGTGGTGATGGGGTCCTCTACGGTCTAACGGTGCATCATTGACACATTGCACAGCAGTGGTGGGTGTCATCTCCAGTCTAGTGGTGCTTAATTGACACATTGCACAGCAGTGATGGGTGTCATCTCCGGTCTAGTGGTGCATAATTGACACATTGCACAGTGGTGATGAGTGTCATCTGCAGTCTAGTGGTGCATAATTGACACATTGCACAGTGGTGATGGGGTCCTCTACGGTCTAACGGTGCATTATTGACACATTGCACAGCAGTGGTGGGTGTCATCTCCAGTCTAGTGGTGCATAATTGACACATTGCACAGTGGTGATGGGTGTCCTCTGCAGTCTAGTGGTGCATAATTGACACATTGCACAGTGGTGATGGGTGTCATCTGCAGTCTAGTGGTGCATAATTGACACATTGCACAGTGGTGATGGGGTCCTCTACGGTCTAACGGTGCATCATTGACACATTGCACAGTGGTGATGGGTGTCATCTCCGGTGTAATGGTGCATAATTGACACATTGCACAGTAGTGATGGGTGTCATCTTCGGTCTAACGGTGCATAATTGACACATTGCACAGTGGTGATGGGTGTCATCTCCAGTCTAGTGGTGCGTAATTGACACATTGCACAGTAGTGATGGGTGTCATCTCCAGTCTAGTGGTGCATAATTGACACATTGCACAGTGGTGATGGGTGTCATCTCCGGTGTAACGGTGCATAATTGACACATTGCACAGTAGTGATGGGTGTCATCTTCGGTCTAACGGTGCATAATTGACACATTGCACAGTGGTGTTGGGTGTCATCTGCATAATTGACACATTGCACAGTAGTGATGGGTGTCAGCTCCGGTCTAGTGGTGCATAATTGACACATTGCACAGTAGTGATGGGTGTCATCTTCGGTCTAACGGTGCATAATTGACACATTGCACAGTGGTGATGGGTGTCATCTGCAGTCTAGTGGTGCATAATTGACACATTGCACAGTGGTGATGGGTGTCATCTGCAGTCTAGTGGTGCATAATTGACACATTGCACAGTGGTGATGGGTGTCATCTGCAGTCTAGTGGTGCATAATTGACACATTGCACAGTGGTGATGGGGTCCTCTACGGTCTAACGGTGCATCATTGAAACATTGCCCAGCAGTGGTGGGTGTCATCTCCAGTCTAGTGGTGCATAATTGACACATTGCACAGCAGTGATGGGTGTCATCTCCGGTCTAGTGGTGCATAATTGACACATTGCACAGTGGTGATGGGTGTCATCTGCAGTCTAGTGGTGCATAATTGACACATTGCACAGTGGTGATGGGTGTCATCTCCAGTCTAGTGGTGCATAATTGACACATTGCACAGTGGTGATGGGTGTCATCTCCAGTCTAGTGGTGCATAATTGACACATTGCACAGTGGTGATGGGTGTCATCTGCAGTCTAGTGGTGCATAATTGACACATTGCACAGTGGTGATGGGTGTCATCTGCAGTCTAGTGGTGCATAATTGACACATTGCACAGTAGTGATGGGTGTCATCTTCGGTCTAACGGTGCATAATTGACACATTGCACAGTGGTGATGGGTGTCATCTGCATAATTGACACATTGCACAGTAGTGATGGGTGTCATCTCCGGTCTAGTGGTGCATAATTGACACATTGCACAGTAGTGATGGGTGTCATCTTCGGTCTAACGGTGCATAATTGACACATTGCACAGTGGTGATGGGTGTCATCTGCAGTCTAGTGGTGCATAATTGACACATTGCACAGTGGTGATGGGTGTCATCTGCAGTCTAGTGGTGCATAATTGACACATTGCACAGTGGTGATGGGTGTCATCTGCAGTCTAGTGGTGCATAATTGACACATTGCACAGTGGTGATGGGGTCCTCTACGGTCTAACGGTGCATCATTGACACATTGCACAGCAGTGGTGGGTGTCATCTCCAGTCTAGTGGTGCATAATTGACACATTGCACAGTGGTGATGGGTGTCCTCTGCAGTCTAGTGGTGCATAATTGACACATTGCACAGTGGTGATGGGTGTCATCTGCAGTCTAGTGGTGCATAATTGACACATTGCACAGTGGTGATGGGGTCCTCTACGGTCTAACGGTGCATCATTGACACATTGCACAGTGGTGATGGGTGTCATCTCCGGTGTAATGGTGCATAATTGACACATTGCACAGTAGTGATGGGTGTCATCTTCGGTCTAACGGTGCATAATTGACACATTGCACAGTGGTGATGGGTGTCATCTCCAGTCTAGTGGTGCGTAATTGACACATTGCACAGTAGTGATGGGTGTCATCTCCAGTCTAGTGGTGCATAATTGACACATTGCACAGTGGTGATGGGTGTCATCTCCGGTGTAACGGTGCATAATTGACACATTGCACAGTAGTGATGGGTGCCATCTTCGGTCTAACGGTGCATAATTGACACATTGCACAGTGGTGTTGGGTGTCATCTGCATAATTGACACATTGCACAGTAGTGATGGGTGTCATCTCCGGTCTAGTGGTGCATAATTGACACATTGCACAGTAGTGATGGGTGTCATCTTCGGTCTAACGGTGCATAATTGACACATTGCACAGTGGTGATGGGTGTCATCTGCAGTCTAGTGGTGCATAATTGACACATTGCACAGTGGTGATGGGTGTCATCTGCAGTCTAGTGGTGCATAATTGACACATTGCACAGTGGTGATGGGTGTCATCTGCAGTCTAGTGGTGCATAATTGACACATTGCACAGTGGTGATGGGGTCCTCTACGGTCTAACGGTGCATCATTGAAACATTGCCCAGCAGTGGTGGGTGTCATCTCCAGTCTAGTGGTGCATAATTGACACATTGCACAGCAGTGATGGGTGTCATCTCCGGTCTAGTGGTGCATAATTGACACATTGCACAGTGGTGATGGGTGTCATCTGCAGTCTAGTGGTGCATAATTGACACATTGCACAGTGGTGATGGGTGTCATCTCCAGTCTAGTGGTGCATAATTGACACATTGCACAGTGGTGATGGGTGTCATCTCCAGTCTAGTGGTGCATAATTGACACATTGCACAGTGGTGATGGGTGTCATCTGCAGTCTAGTGGTGCATAATTGACACATTGCACAGTGGTGATGGGTGTCATCTGCAGTCTAGTGGTGCATAATTGACACATTGCACAGTAGTGATGGGTGTCATCTTCGGTCTAACGGTGCATAATTGACACATTGCACAGTGGTGATGGGTGTCATCTGCATAATTGACACATTGCACAGTAGTGATGGGTGTCATCTCCGGTCTAGTGGTGCATAATTGACACATTGCACAGTAGTGATGGGTGTCATCTTCGGTCTAACGGTGCATAATTGACACATTGCACAGTGGTGATGGGTGTCATCTGCAGTCTAGTGGTGCATAATTGACACATTGCACAGTGGTGATGGGTGTCATCTGCAGTCTAGTGGTGCATAATTGACACATTGCACAGTGGTGATGGGTGTCATCTGCAGTCTAGTGGTGCATAATTGACACATTGCACAGTGGTGATGGGGTCCTCTACGGTCTAACGGTGCATCATTGACACATTGCACAGCAGTGGTGGGTGTCATCTCCAGTCTAGTGGTGCATAATTGACACATTGCACAGCAGTGATGGGTGTCATCTCCGGTCTAGTGGTGCATAATTGACACATTGCACAGTGGTGATGGGTGTCATCTGCAGTCTAGTGGTGCATAATTGACACATTGCACAGTGGTGATGGGGTCCTCTACGGTCTAACAGTGCATCATTGACATATTGCACAGCAGTGGTGGGTGTCATCTCCAGTCTAGTGGTGCATAATTGACACATTGCACAGTGGTGATGGGTGTCATCTGCAGTCTAGTGGTGCATAATTGACACATTGCACAGTGGTGATGGGTGTCATCTGCAGTCTAGTGGTGCATAATTGACACATTGCACAGTGGTGATGGTGTCCTCTACGGTCTAACGGTGCATCATTGACACATTGCACAGCAGTGGTGGGTGTCATCTCCAGTCTAGTGGTGCATAATTGACACATTGCACAGCAGTGATGGGTGTCATCTCCGGTCTAGTGGTGCATAATTGACACAGTGAACAGTGGTGATGGGTGTCATCTGCAGTCTAGTGGTGCATAATTGACACATTGCACAGTGGTGATGGGTGTCATCTCCAGTCTAGTGGTGCATAATTGACACATTGCACAGTGGTGATGGGTGTCATCTCCAGTCTAGTGGTGCATAATTGACACATTGCACAGTGGTGATGGGTGTCATCTGCAGTCTAGTGGTGCATAATTGACACATTGCACAGTGGTGATGGGTGTCATCTGCAGTCTAGTGGTGCATAATTGACACATTGCACAGTAGTGATGGGTGTCATCTTCGGTCTAACGGTGCATAATTGACACATTGCACAGTGGTGATGGGTGTCATCTGCATAATTGACACATTGCACAGTAGTGATGGGTGTCATCTCCGGTCTAGTGGTGCATAATTGACACATTGCACAGTAGTGATGGGTGTCATCTTCGGTCTAACGATGCATAATTGACACATTGCACAGTGGTGATGGGTGTCATCTGCAGTCTAGTGGTGCATAATTGACACATTGCACAGTGGTGATGGGTATCATCTGCAGTCTAGTGGTGCATAATTGACACAGTGCACAGTGGTGATGGGTGTCATCTGCAGTCTAGTGGTGCATAATTGACACATTGCACAGTGGTGATGGGGTCCTCTACGGTCTAACGGTGAATCATTGACACATTGCACAGCAGTGGTGGGTGTCATCTCCAGTCTAGTGGTGTATAATTGACACATTGCACAGTAGTGATGGGTGTCATCTTCGGTCTAACGGTGCATAATTGACACATTGCACAGTGGTGATGGGTGTCATCTGCATAATTGACACATTGCACAGTAGTGATGGGTGTCATCTCCGGTCTAGTGGTGCATAATTGACACATTGCACAGTAGTGATGGGTGTCATCTTCGGTCTAACGGTGCATAATTGACACATTGCAGAGTAGTGATGGGTGTCATCTCCGGTCTAGTGGTGCATAATTGACACATTGCACAGTGGTGATGGGTGTCATCTCCGGTGTAACGGTGCATAATTGACACATTGCACAGTAGTGATGGGTGTCATCTTCGGTCTAACGGTGCATAATTGACACATTGCACAGTGGTGATGGGTGTCATCTGCATAATTGACACATTGCACAGTAGTGATGGGTGTCATCTCCGGTCTAGTGGTGCATAATTGACACATTGCACAGTAGTGATGGGTGTCATCTTCGGTCTAACGGTGCATAATTGACACATTGCACAGTGGTGATGGGTGTCATCTGCAGTCTAGTGGTGCATAATTGACACATTGCACAGTGGTGATGGGTGTCATCTGCAGTCTAGTGGTGCATAATTGACACATTGCACAGTGGTGATGGGTGTCATCTGCAGTCTAGTGGTGCATAATTGACACATTGCACAGTGGTGATGGGTGTCATCTGCAGTCTAGTGGTGCATAATTGACACATTGCACAGTGGTGATGGGTGTCATCTGCAGTCTAGTGGTGCATAATTGACACATTGCACAGTAGTGATGGGTGTCATCTGCAGTCTAGTGGTGCATAATTGACACTTTGCACAGTGGTGATGGGTGTCATCTGCAGTCTAGTGGTGCATAATTGACACATTGCACAGTGGTGATGGGTGTCATCTCCGGTCTAACGGTGCATAATTGACACATTGCACAGTAGTGATGGGGTGTCATCTTCGGTCTAACGGTGCATAATTGACACATTGCACAGTATTGATGGGTGTCATCTGCAGTCTAGTGGTGCATAATTGACACATTGCACAGTGGTGATGGGTGTCATCTCCGGTGTAACGGTGCATAATTGACACATTGCACAGTAGTGATGGGTGTCATCTTCGGTCTAACGGTGCATAATTGACACATTGCACAGTGGTGATGGGTGTCATCTCCAGTCTAGTGGTGCGTAATTGACACATTGCACAGTAGTGATGGGTGTCATCTCCAGTCTAGTGGTGCATAATTGACACATTGCACAGTGGTGATGGGCGTCATCTCCGGTGTAACGGTGCATAATTGACACATTGCACAGTAGTGATGGGTGTCATCTTCGGTCTAACGGTGCATAATTGACACATTTCACAGTGGTGATGGGTGTCATCTGCATAATTGACACATTGCACAGTAGTGATGGGTGTCATCTCCGGTCTAGTGGTGCATAATTGACACATTGCACAGTAGTGATGGGTGTCATCTTCGGTCTAACGGTGCATAATTGACACATTGCACAGTGGTGATGGGTGTCATCTGCAGTCTAGTGGTGCATAATTGACACATTGCACAGTGGTGATGGGTGTCATCTGCAGTCTAGTGGTGCATAATTGACACATTGCACAGTGGTGATGGGTGTCATCTGCAGTCTAGTGGTGCATAATTGACACATTGCACAGTGGTGATGGGGTCCTCTACGGTCTAACGGTGCATCATTGACACATTGCCCAGCAGTGGTGGGTGTCATCTCCAGTCTAGTGGTGCATAATTGACACATTGCACAGCAGTGATGGGTGTCATCTCCGGTCTAGTGGTGCATAATTGACACATTGCACAGTGGTGATGGGTGTCATCTGCAGTCTAGTGGTGCATAATTGACACATTGCACAGTGGTGATGGGTGTCATCTCCAGTCTAGTGGTGCATAATTGACACATTGCACAGTGGTGATGGGTGTCATCTCCAGTCTAGTGGTGCATAATTGACACATTGCACAGTGGTGATGGGTGTCATCTGCAGTCTAGTGGTGTATAATTGACACATTGCACAGTGGTGATGGGTGTCATCTGCAGTCTAGTGGTGCATAATTGACACATTGCACAGTAGTGGTGGGTGTCATCTTCGGTCTAACGGTGCATAATTGACACATTGCACAGTGGTGATGGGTGTCATCTGCATAATTGACACATTGCACAGTAGTGATGGGTGTCATCTCCGGTCTAGTAGTGCATAATTGACACATTGCACAGTAGTGATGGGTGTCATCTTCGGTCTAACGGTGCATAATTGACACATTGCACAGTGGTGATGGTTGTCATCTGCAGTCTAGTGGTGCATAATTGACACATTGCACAGTGGTGATGGGTGTCATCTGCAGTCTAGTGGTGCATAATTGACACATTGCACAGTGGTGATGGGTGTCATCTGCAGTCTAGTGGTGCATAATTGACACATTGCACAGTGGTGATGGGGTCCTCTACGGTCTAACGGTGCATCATTGACACATTGCACAGCAGTGGTGGGTGTCATCTCCAGTCTAGTGGTGCATAATTGACACATTGCACAGCAGTGATGGGTGTCATCTCTGGTCTAGTGGTGCATAATTGACACATTGCACAGTGGTGATGGGTGTCATCTGCAGTCTAGTGGTGCATAATTGACACATTGCACAGTGGTGATGGGATCCTCTACGGTCTAACGGTGCATCATTGACACATTGCACAGCAGTGGTGGGTGTCATCTCCAGTCTAGTGGTGCATAATTGACACATTGCACAGTGGTGATGGGTGTCATCTGCAGTCTAGTGGTGCATAATTGACACATTGCACAGTGGTGATGGGTGTCATCTGCAGTCTAGTGGTGCATAATTGACACATTGCACAGTGGTGATGGGGTCCTCTACGGTCTAACGGTGCATCATTGACACATTGCAAAGCAGTGGTGGGTGTCATCTCCAGTCTAGTGGTGCATAATTGACACATTGCACAGCAGTGATGGGTGTCATCTCCGGTCTAGTGGTGCATAATTGACACAGTGAACAGTGGTGATGGGTGTCATCTGCAGTCTAGTGGTGCATAATTGACACATTGCACAGTGGTGATGGGTGTCATCTCCAGTCTAGTGGTGCATAATTGACACATTGCACAGTGGTGATGGGTGTCATCTCCAGTCTAGTGGTGCATAATTGACACATTGCACAGTGGTGATGGGTGTCATCTGCAGTCTAGTGGTGCATAATTGACACATTGCACAGTGGTGATGGGTGTCATCTGCAGTCTAGTGGTGCATAATTGACACATTGCACAGTAGTGATGGGTGTCATCTTCGGTCTAACGGTGCATAATTGACACATTGCACAGTGGTGATGGGTGTCATCTGCATAATTGACACATTGCACAGTAGTGATGGGTGTCATCTCCGGTCTAGTGGTGCATAATTGACACATTGCACAGTAGTGATGGGTGTCATCTTCGGTCTAACGGTGCATAATTGACACATTGCACAGTGGTGATGGGTGTCATCTGCAGTCTAGTGGTGCATAATTGACACATTGCACAGTGGTGATGGGTGTCCTCTGCAGTCTAGTGGTGCATAATTGACACATTGCACAGTGGTGATGGGTGTCATCTGCAGTCTAGTGGTGCATAATTGACACATTGCACAGTGGTGATGGGGTCCTCTACGGTCTAACGGTGCATCATTGACACATTGCACAGCAGTGGTGGGTGTCATCTCCAGTCTAGTGGTGCGTAATTGACACATTGCACAGCAGTGATGGGTGTCATCTCCGGTCTAGTGGTGCATAATTGACACATTGCACAGTGGTGATGGGTGTCATCTGCAGTCTAGTGGTGCATAATTGACACATTGCACAGTGGTGATGGGGTCCTCTACGGTCTAACGGTGCATTATTGACACATTGCACAGCAGTGGTGGGTGTCATCTCCAGTCTAGTGGTGCATAATTGACACATTGCACAGTGGTGATGGGTGTCCTCTGCAGTCTAGTGGTGCATAATTGACACATTGCACAGTGGTGATGGGTGTCATCTGCAGTCTAGTGGTGCATAATTGACACATTGCACAGTGGTGATGGGGTCCTCTACGGTCTAACGGTGCATCATTGACACATTGCACAGCAGTGGTGGGTGTCATCTCCAGTCTAGTGGTGCATAATTGACACATTGCACAGCAGTGATGGGTGTCATCTCCGGTCTAGTGGTGCATAATTGACACAGTGAACAGTGGTGATGGGTGTCATCTGCAGTCTAGTGGTGCATCATTGACACATTGCACAGTGGTGATGGGTGTCATCTCCAGTCTAGTGGTGCATAATTGACACATTGCACAGTGGTGATGGGTGTCATCTCCAGTCTAGTGGTGCATAATTGACACATTGCACAGTGGTGATGGGTGTCATCTCCAGTCTAGTGGTGTATAATTGACACATTGCACAGTGGTGATGGGTGTCATCTCCGGTCTAGTGGTGCATAATTGACACATTGCACAGTGGTGATGGGTGTCATCTCCGGTCTAGTGGTGCATAATTGACACATTGCACAGTGGTGATGGGTGTCATCTCCAGTCTAGTGGTGCATAATTGACACATTGCACAGTGGTGATGGGTGTCATCTCCAGTCTAGTGGTGCATAATTGACACATTGCACAGTGGTGATGGGTGTCATCTCCAGTCTAGTGGTGCATAATTGACACATTGCACAGTGGTGATGGGTATCATCTCCAGTCTAGTGGTGCATAATTGACACATTGCACAGTGGTGATGGGTGTCATCTCCAGTCTAACGGTGCATAATTGATAATATGTATTGTATACTTTTTAGAAAAAACAATATTGTCTACAATGCTAAATGCTTTAAACAATGTAACTGAGAACCGTTGCATTGTAAATGCTTGTTCATTCATGCCACTCCCTTCGGCAGAGTCTCTTTTCCTGGAGATATCTGATGTTTCCCATAAATGCTGCACTCGGTGTGTGGTGCTGTGTCCCCATTCGTGCCACTCCCTTTGGCAGAGTCTCTTTTCCTGGAGATATCCGATGTTTCCCATAAATGCTGCACCCTGTGTGTGGTGCTGTGTCCCCATTCGTGCCACTCCCTTCGGCAGAGTCTCTTTTCCTGGAGATATCTCATGTTTCCCATAAATGCTGCACCCTGTGTGTGGTGCTGTGTCCTCATTCGTGCCACTCCCTTCGGCAGAGTCTCTTTTCCTGGAGATATCTGATGTTTCCCATAAATGCTGCACCCTGTGTGTGGTGCTGTGTCCCCATTCGTGCCACTCCCTTCGGCAGAGTCTCTTTTCCTGGAGATATCTGATGTTTCCCATAAATGCTGCACCCTGTGTGTGGTGCTGTGTCCCCATTCGTGCCGCTCCCTTTGGCAGAGTCTCTTTTCCTGGAGATATCTGATGTTTCCTATAAATGCTGCACTCGGTGTGTGGTGCTGTGTCCCCATTCGTGCCACTCCCTTTGGCAGAGTCTCTTTTCCTGGAGATATCTGATGTTTCCCATAAATGCTGCACCCTGTGTTTGGTGCTGTGTCCCCATTCGTGCCACTCCCTTCGGCAGAGTCTCTTTTCCTGGAGATATCTGATGTTTCCCATAAATGCTGCACCCTGTGTGTGGTGCTGTGTCCCCATTTGTGCCGCTCCCTTCGGCAGAGTCTCTTTTCCTGGAGATATCTGATGTTTCCCATAAATGCTGCACCCTGTGTGTGGTGCTGTGTCCCCATTCGTGCCGCTTCCTTCGGCAGAGTCTCTTTTCCTGGAGATATCCGATGTTTCCCATAAATGCTGCACTCGGTGTGTGGTGCTGTGTCCCCATTCGTGCCACTCCCTTTGGCAGAGTCTCTTTTCCTGGAGATATCCGATGTTTCCCATAAATGCTGCACCCTGTGTGTGGTGCTGTGTCCCCATTCGTGCCGCTCCCTTCGGCAGAGTCTCTTTTCCTGGAGATATCTGATGTTTCCCATAAATGCTGCACCCTGTGTGTGGTGCTGTGTCCCCATTCGTGCCGCTCCCTTCGGCAGAGTCTCTTTTCCTGGAGATATCTGATGTTTCCCATAAATGCTGCACCCTGTGTGTGGTGCTGTGTCCCCATTCGTGCCGCTCCCTTCGGCAGAGTCTCTTTTCCTGGAGATATCTGATGTTTCCCATAAATGCTGCACTCGGTGTGTGGTGCTGTGTCCCCATTCGTGCCACTCCCTTCGGCAGAGTCTCTTTTACTGGAGATATCTGATGTTTCCCATAAATGCTGCACCCTGTGTGTGGTGCTGTGTCCCCATTCGTGCCACTCCCTTCGGCAGAGTCTCTTTTCCTGGAGATATCTGATGTTTCCCATAAATGCTGCACTCGGTGTGTGGTGCTGTGTCCCCATTTGTGCCACTCCCTTTGGCAGAGTCTCTTTTCCTGGAGATATCCGATGTTTCCCATAAATGCTGCACCCTGTGTGTGGTGCTATGTCCCCATACATGCCGCTCCCTTTGGTAGAGTCTCTTTTCCTGGAGATATCTGATGTTTCCCATAAATGCTGCACTCTGTGTGTGGTGCTGTGTCCCCATACATGCCGCTCCCTTTGGCAGTGTCTCTTTTCCTGGAGATATCTGATGTTTCCCATAAATGCTGCACCCTGTGTGTGGTGCTGTGTCCCCATACATGCCACTCCCTTTGGCAGTGTCTCTTTTCCTGGAGATATCTGATGTTTCCCATAAATGCTGCACTCGGTGTGTGGTGCTGTGTCCCCATTCGTGCCGCTCCCTTCGGCAGAGTCTCTTTTCCTGGAGATATCAGATGTTTCCCATAAATGCTGCACTCGGTGTGTGGTGCTGTGTCCCCATTCGTGCCACTCCCTTTGGCAGAGTCTCTTTTCCTGGAGATATCCGATGTTTCCCATAAATGCTGCACCCTGTGTGTGGTGCTGTGTCCCCATTCGCGCCACTCCCTTCGGCAGAGTCTCTTTTCCTGGAGATATCCGATGTTTCCCATAAATGCTGCACTCGGTGTGTGGTGCTGTGTCCCCATTCGTGCCACTCCCTTTGGCAGAGTCTCTTTTCCTGGAGATATCCGATGTTTCCCATAAATGCTGCACCCTGTGTGTGGTGCTGTGTCCCCATTCGCGCCACTCCCTTCGGCAGAGTCTCTTTTCCTGGAGATATCCGATGTTTCCCATAAATGCTGCACTCGGTGTGTGGTGCTGTGTCCCCATTCGTGCCACTCCCTTTGGCAGAGTCTCTTTTCCTGGAAATATCCGATGTTTCCCATAAATGCTGCACCCTGTGTGTGGTGCTGTGTCTCCATTCGTGCCACTCCCTTCGGCAGAGTCTCTTTTCCTGGAGATATCCGATGTTTCCCATAAATGCTGCACTCGGTGTGTGGTGCTGTGTCCCCATTCGTGCCGCTCCCTTCGGCAGAGTCTCTTTTCCTGGAGATATCTGATGTTTCCCATAAATGCTGCACTCGGTGTGTGGTGCTGTGTCCCCATTCGTGCCGCTCCCTTCGGCAGAGTCTCTTTTCCTGGACATATCTGATGTTTCCCATAAATGCTGCACCCTGTGTGTGGTGCTGTGTCCCCATTCGTGCCACTCCCTTCGGCAGAGTCTCTTTTCCTGGAGATATCTGATGTTTCCCATAAATGCTGCACCCTGTGTGTGGTGCTGTGTCCCCATTCGTGCCACTCCCTTCGGCAGAGTCTCTTTTCCTGGAGATATCTGATGTTTCCCATAAATGCTGCACTCGGTGTGTGGTGCTGTGTCCCTATTCGTGCCGCTCCCTTCGGCAGAGTCTCTTTTCCTGGAGATATCCGATGTTTCCCATAAATGCTGCACCCTGTGTGTGGTGCTGTGTCCCCATTCGTGCCTCTCCCGGATGTCACATTTCCCAGATACATATGTTCACATGCCCTGCGGGTGTAACCCTTTGCAAACCATACAAAGTCTGTGCCAGGTCCCCCGAGTCTTGTCTCTTCTACAGGAGATTTGCCTTTTTCCAGAGTTGTTAACCCCTTGTGTAACAATTGAGGCAAAACACACCCGTCCCAGCACAAGCTAGAGGGTCACTTCTAGAATGTTCTCTCAGCTGGTACAGAGGTCTGCGCGTTCACCCACAAGGGCCTCTTGGCGCTGAATGACAGGTGTTTATTGTTACCCAACAGTTCTCATTTTATCCACCTTATTAGGATGAAAGGCTGAGTGGGCCAGCCAGGATTTGAAACTGTGACCATGAGGTCAAACACAGGCCCCTACAGTGGGCGCATCAGTCCACTGAGCCACCAGACAAAAAGCCACACAAGGTAGTGGCGGATGCGAGGTCGCACTTCAAAAAAACCACCGGACCCTGGGGTATTATAGTCAATTAAACGTAATTATCTTAAGAACCATAAATACAATCGGTGCCACTCAGGGTGAGACACCCCGCTACCCAGAGTATTAATGCCACAAGACACAGAGTGACTTGTACAATGTATTCAAAATGAAACCCCGGCACTCCGAAGGTTTTCACATTGAAATATGTATAATAGTCCCTAAAGCAAAGAAACCCAATGATGAGAAGAGATACCTCCCCTTCCAGGACACACCAGAGACATCAATCGATCTGTCATTGAAGTGATGTGTTTTCTGATAACACCAAAAACACAAAGACTGGCCCTAAATCCTTTGTTGGTACATTCCTAAAGTGATTGTTCTGTGATGTGTCTGGTAGTCCAATCCTTGTGTCGAGCATCGGAAACAGCCGAGGCGCGTTTCGTCACCGCCGTGACTTTCTCAAGGCGTAAATGGCGCTTGAACGGGGCCAGAAGTTTCATGGCCTCCATAGTCTCGCACACACAAAGCCTCTCGGATCCATATTCCAAGTTCTGAAGTCTAGTTTGGTCTTTTCTTCCGTATTTTAGGTCATGGAGCAGGAGATTTGTGCTTCAGCAGACGTGTCAGTTCGTGTGCACGTTCAAGCTGTTTGAAGCTCATAGAAGCCGGTTCCAGTCTCTACTGGCTCTGCGATGCGACCGTTCGGCAGACATGACTCTTAGTCGCGTCATCAAAAGAATAGTCAAATCCAAAATCTAGGGCACCATAAGACCCTGAATGACTGCTCCGTCCGTCCACAGCAACCTCCTCGCACCGTCTCTTCTACCGAGACAGTCACACATACAGACAGCCAGACTGCTGGGAGGAAACCTTACCTCGCTGAAAGCCTCATTGTGGTGAAACCTCAAAGCACGAACAGCCTCCAAATACCGCCGGGCGACAATCGACCGAAAACACAGACCGGAAGAGACAGGTGACACTCAGAGACTCGGGCAACAGTGTGACTTTGGGGAAAAGAGACGCAGAGACGCTCCCTCCTCCTCTGCCCACCTCCATCACGGCCCGTCTCCATCACTGCCCACCTCCATCACAGCCCACCTCCATCACTGCCCAGTGCCCACCTCAATCACTGCCCACCTCCATCACGGCCCATCTCCATCACTGCCCATCTCCATCACTGCCCACCTCCATCACTGCCCACCTCCATCACTGCCCACCTCCATCACGGGCCACCTCCATCACGGGCCATCTCCATCACTGCCCAGTGTCCACCTCCATCACTGCCCACCTCCATCACGGCCCACCTCCATCACTGCCCAGTGTCCACCTCCATCACTGCCCACCTCCATCACGGCCCACCTCCATCACTGCCCACCTCCATCACAGACCACCTCCATCACTGCCCAGTGCCCACCTCAATCACTGCCCACCTCCATCACGGCCCACCTCCATCACTGCCCATCTCCATCACTGCCCACCTCCATCACGGGCCACCTCCATCACGGGCCACCTCCATCACGGGCCATCTCCATCACTGCCCAGTGTCCACCTCCATCACTGCCCACCTCCATCACGGCCCACCTCCCACCTCCATCACGGCCCACCTCCATCACTGCCCAGTGTCCACCTCCATCACTGCCCACCTCCATCACGGCCCACCTCCATCACTGCCCACCTCCATCACAGCCCACCTCCATCACTGCCCAGTGCCCACCTCAATCACTGCCCACCTCCATCACGGCCCACCTCCATCACTGCCCATCTCCATCACTGCCCACCTCCAGCACGGGCCACCTCCATCACGGGCCACCTCCATCACGGGCCATCTCCATCACTGCCCAGTGTCCACCTCCATCACTGCCCACCTCCATCACGGCCCACCTCCCACCTCCATCACGGCCCACCTCCATCACGGCCCGTCTCCATCACTGCCCACCTCCATCACTGCCCACCTCCATCACTGCCCACCTCCCACCTCCATCACTGCCCATCTCTGCCCACCTCCATCACTGCCCACCTCCATCACTGCCCACCTCCATCACTATCCACCTCCATCACTGCCCACCTCCCACCTCCATCACTGCCCATCTCTGCCCACCTCCATCACTGCCCACCTCCATCACTGCCCACCTCCATCACTATCCACCTCCATCACTGCCCACCTCCCACCTCCATCACTGCCCATCTCCATCACTGCCCACCTCCATCACTGCCCACCTCCATCACTGCCCACCTCCATCACTGCCCACCTCCATCACTATCCACCTCCATCACGGGCCACCTCCCTCACTGACCACCTTCTAGGCACTGCAGTAACAGATTGAAGTCTTCATTGATAAACGTGAAGAAAGCGCTACATCCTCGAGTCGAGGCGCGCCTGCAGAAGCACTGTGAGGGCGGCCAGCATGCCGAAACATGTCATCAAAGACAGCGAGTGCATTAACCGTGGAGTGCCCGAGGAGCCGCATGTCTGAGAGTGAGCGGACGCAATGTTTGGTTTATTTCAGGTGTCGGGGTCGGGCACAGGGGGGCTGGCTTGTATAGCAAGGAGCTGTGACGCTCGTCCTTGGGGCCGTCTCTTTTCTGGTGGAGTCCCTTTTCCAGGAGCGGCTTCAAGGCGCCTCTCTCGGCCTTTGCATGGTGCTCCTTGGCGTGGGGTGTCTCTTTTAAGGTGGATGTCTCTAGTCTCTGGGCTGTCTCTTTGTTGTCACGAGGTTGCCTCTCTGGGCGGGCGAAGTGTCCTATTCAATGCCCCCAGACAGACCCCTTGAGCCATCACCCGACGGTCCGACGGAGGTCATGGGGCAGGGCGGGGGGTCTCGGTCTTCTGACCGAAGGGGCACCACCGGTTTTGACTCCTCTCCTGGGGGGCGGGGGGGGAGTCTCTTGTTCACAGGGTTGACCGGCCCTTCCCTTGGCTCCTCCCCTTAGGGGGGCCGTGTCCAGCCCCGAGGCTGTCAGGCTCCGTCCTTAGGGGGAGGTCTCTCCGCACTGGGCAGTATCCTGGGGGCAGTATCCAACACCAGGGCTCCTCCCCCGGGGCAGTCTGTTGCGCACAGTGCTCCCTGGCTCCTCCCCCAGGGGGCAGTCTCTTGCGAAGGGGGTTCCTGGCTCCTCTCACAGGGGGTCATGCTCCATCGCCCTTCCATCAGGCTCCTCCCCCAGGGGCAGTATCCAGCCCTGTCCTTCAAGCTCCTCCCCTTCCCGCCCCATCTTCCAGGCTCCTCCCCCAGTGGGGGGCATGCTCCGTCTCCCGTCCATCAGGCTTCTCTCCCAGGGGGCAGTTTATGTCGCCCGTCCATCAGGCTCCTCCCCCGAGGGGGCATGCTCCATCCCCCGTCCATCAGGCTCCTCCCCCAGGCACCGCCCCCTCCCTCATGCTGGGTCTGTCCCAGTCTCTCTCCTCCAGATTCCCAAGGTTTCTCCCGCTGCCGGAGCTCCCAGGACTGAGGGCGAGGCACCTGCACTGCGCCCCTCCGGAGCCCCCCCCCCCCCCCAGAGCCCGTGCCCCGGCGCTCCTGACCCCCTGCAGCACCCCCTCTCCCGGATCCTACCCCGGACCTGCTCTCCATCGGACCCGGGATGTTGGGCTCTCTGCTCCTGGCACTTCTTGGCCTCTCAGGTAAGAGCACAACTTTTCTGTATAATTCGAACCGCCGGCACATGTGGAGCCCCCCCCCCCCCCCCCCCGAACAAGGATTGATTCTTACCACACTCCCTGCCCCCCACATGCAAGTCAGTCGGACACCTGAAGTGAGTGAGAGACCCTCTAGGAGTGAATCTACACACACTCCCTGCCCGCCCCCACCCCCATGGAAGAGTGTCTGATATCTCAGATCGACCCCCCCCCCCCCCCCTAGGATTGATCCTAACCACACTCCCTCTCCCAGGCAACCTCAGTGAGAGTCCCTAATGTGTGAGTCCAAGCGCACCACCTGCCCCCCGCCCCCCCCCCCCCATGGAGGAGTGCCTGACATCTGAGTGAGAGACCCCCAAGGATTGAATCTTACCACACTGCCTAACCCCACATGCAAGACAGTCGGACACCTGAACTGAATGAGAGACCCCCAAGAATGTAATCTTACCACACGCCTTGCCTCCCCCCCTCACCCGCACCCCCATGTAAAGAGATTTAGAGCCTCGTGCTGGAGCGGCAGCCCCTTCAATGAGAGAGCACCCAGATACAGGATAGACCCCCCCCCCACCCAGATACAGGATAGACCCGCCCGCACCCAGATACAGGATAGACCCCGCCCCCCCGTACCCAGATACTGGATAGCCCCCCCCCCCCCCCCCGCACCCAGATACAGGATAGACCCCGCGCCCCCCGTACCCAGATACAGGATATACCCCCTGCCGGCACCCAGATACAGGATAGACCCCCCCACCGCACCCAGATACAGGATAGATACCCCGGCACCCAGACACAGGATAGAAAAGGGACCCCCACAAATAGAAACTTTAGCCTCGTACCTCAGAGACACTCTAGCCGCCATGCAAGAGGGTCTCGCACCCCTGAGAGCCCCCTTAATATAGAGCAGGCTTCTCCAACGAGTAGCTCTCCTTCTGCCTGTGAGTAGCTCTCCATCTGCCTGTGAGTAGCTCTCCATCTGCCTGTGAGTAGCTCTCCATCTGCCTGTGAGTAGCTCCCCTTCTGCCTGTGAGTAGCTCCCCTTCTGCCTGTGAGTAGCTCTCCTTCTGCCTGTGAGTAGCTCCCCTTCTGCCTGTGAGTAGCTCCCCTTCTGCCTGTGAGTAGCTCCCCTTCTGCCTGTGAGTAGCTCCCCTTCTGCCTGTGAGTAGCTCCCCTTCTGCCTGTGAGTAGCTCTCCTTCTGCCTGTGAGTAGCTCTCCTTCTGCCTGTGAGTAGCTCTCCTTCTACCTGTGAGTAGCTCTCCTTCTACCTGTGAGTAGCTCTTCTGTGTAGTCCAGCCTACTAACGTGGAAGCTTTTGCTGGGCTGAATTCATCTGTATACCAAAATTAAGAATGTGTGTTCGAGACGAAATTGTGTGTATTTTCAAAAGTCTTCTGTTGGTGTTTACATAAAAATGGCTGAATTCCCAAAATCAATTCAAAGCTCATTTGTGAAAGATAAAATCCTCGTGCACAGGGAGGACTCGCTAACATCATCGCATGGGTAGCAGGCACATTGCAGGTATGGGGGTTGTGCGTTACCCATGGGGTGTCATTCAACATTTACAATTTGTTTGCTGTTGTAGTTAATGCTGGGACCTCTGTCTGGTGCGCCAACTCAATCGCTGCCTGCAGCCTTTTATTTATTTATTTATTTATTTATAACGTTTTATATAGCGCTAACCAGATCCCGAGGGACAACAGAGCGCTTTACAATATGATGAGAGGTAGGACATAAATGCAGTATCAATAAACGAGTAAGTGAGCGTAGCCCTCTTAGGGTAACAATTTGATCATAAGGAATCACTTAGCTTCCAATTTGAAAGCCTTCCTTGAAGATCTTCCACGTACTTCCGGTGGAAGAAAGTTCCAAATCTTTGGTGCAGCGCCGGAGAAGGCTCGGTGACAGGTTCTTTTTTTGTTAAGGATGAGTGGTCTCAGGAGAAAGGTACTGGCACTTCTTGAGGCTCTAGGACCACAGGATAGTTCTAGTTTTTGCGCAAGGTACCTGGGAGTGTTGAAGTGAAGGGTTTTGTGAGCCAGAACAGCAATCTTTAACTGAATTCGAGCTTCGTAGGGCAGCCAATTTTAGGACTGGGGATATATGATCGTATCTTTTGGTGCCTGTGACCAGTCTAGCCGCTGCGTTCAGAGTTGACCATAGTGGAGCCAGGGCGTATTTGGGGAGGCCACCGAGAGTAGCGCAGCCGTAGTCAAGCCTCGGCAAGACAAGCACTTGGACTACCCGCTTGAAATCCTTAAGTGGAAGGAAAGGTTTGATATTTCTGAGTGACCTCAACAAGTGGTTTGCTCCCTTACATACATTGCTGATATGATTTTTCATATTCAGGTGCTTGTCCATGGTGACTCCGAGGGATTTTGCTGAGTCAATGATGAGAGGAGTGCAATTGAAAGCGGTGAGGTGACTCAGCCATAGGTCAATCTTGGGGATGTGGTTCGGGGGGGGGGGGAAGATGAGCAGGAATTCCATTTCGGAAGTGTTAAGCATGAGATGGTTCTCCGTTAACCAGTGTTGAGTAGACGTTAGCGTAGTGCTGAGGGAGATGATGTTATCCAAGGGTCAGATTTTCAAATAGAGTTGCGTGTCGTCGCATACACGTGGAAGAGAATGTTCATGGAGTTTCTTGAGTTAGTGAGAGGTTCCAGGAAAAGGTTGAATAGGATGGGAGATAGGGGGGACCCTTCAGGGACCCCCGTGAGTACAGGAGAGGGCTGGGAGAGGGAGTGGTTTGCCTTGACTCTTTGTGATCGGTGATGAAGGAAAGACGAGAACCATTGTAACACCTGATCAGCAAAGCCCGTTCTATTTTGCAGGATGGATAGAAGGTTGTCATGTTTCACCGTATCGAAGGCGGAGGAAAGGTCACAGAGAATCAGGAGGCAGGATTCGTTTTTGTCGAGCATTTTTAAAATGTCATCCATAAGGTGGGTGAGAGCTGAGTCGGTGCTGTGTCCCTTTCTGAAACCAGATTGATGTTGGTCTAGAAGCTGATAGTTCTCTATGTGATCGCAAAGTTGAGATTGAACACATTTTCCTCGGAATTTCGCTAGGGGGGGGGGGATGTTGGAAATGGGGCGGAAATTATTGAGATCAGATTTGTCAGCGTTTGTTTGTTTTTTTTAATCAGTGAAACCTGAGCTGCTTTTAGGCACCTGGGGATCGTGCCTTGTGAGAAAGAAGCATTTACGATCCTCGTCCAGGTGGGGACGAGTGTATTCTTGATTTCTTTGAAGATAGCCGGGGGCAACGGGTCACTGGAGCGGCTGGAGGGATTGATATTCTGAAGAATCTTTTGGATGTCATTTTCACTAAAAGGGGTAAAGGTACCCCACGACACCTTGTTCTTAGTGGTCAGTTTGTCCTTATCAAAGGGGTGAAGGGGGGAGGCAGCACCTGAGGGAGGCAGTAGAGCCTTCTTAGAGGCGAGGTCAGCAGAGATGAGTCTTGATTTCTCCGAGAAGAAAGTGGCGAGATCATTGCATAGGGCGGCCACTCATATAATCTAGTCCCTCTTACAACGCGAATAGTAACTGAATTGTTTCAATGAACGTAAGTAGCTCTTTTGACTGAAAAGGTTGGAGACCCCTGAATTATAGACTAAAGCCCCCAGAGGGTCTGACACCTCAGAGTTACCCCATAATAAAGACTAGAGCCCCCCCAAGAGGATCTGCCACCTCCAAGGACCCCCCAATATAGACTAGAGCCCCCATGAGGGATTGACACATCAGAAAGACCCCTTAACATAGAAAGAGCCCCCCAAGAGAGTCTGACACCTCAGAGATACACCTTAATAAAGACTAGAGCCCCCCTACCGTCCCCCTTTCACGGAGTCTCAGTGCCCCGAGCTGAGAATGAGTCCCGTACAGTGAGTCTGTGTGGCTAGTACTGGGAGGGGGGTATGCATGCCCCCCTCCCCCCACACCTTCGACTGTGGGACCTGGTTCTGGTCACATTTTTTCCTTTCGCTCTTATAATCTGTATCTCTCATTGATTGACTCTCGAGGGAGTCGCCCCTCCCCCCTTAGTGACCCCAAAGAACTCCAAACCTGGATGAGGGCTTTCTAGTGTGGTCTCATGCTGGAGGGACGGGTGGGTGTCTTTTTTGACTCTGAACATAGGAGGGTGTCTTGTGTATAAGGCACAGGAAAGGAGGGTGTCTCGTATGTAAAGGCACAGGAGAGGAGGGTGTCGGATCGGTGTCGTAAGCAGATGTCCATTCTTGTGCACTGATGCTCTTCTCATGGTCCTCCATGAATGCGACTTGGTAGTCATCCTACTCACTGGGTACCGGTGCTGCTTCCATGGTGGCTGAGGAAATCTGCAACCTTGTTCCTTTGGCCAGGTAAGTATTCCACGTCATACACAAAGTCAAGGCGTTTCAGGGACATTTTTGCGATGCGCGGGGTGGATGTGGCATGGCCGCTGGATGTTAGGACCTTTATCAGCGGTTTGTGGTCCGTGTGGAGGCTTCAGTACTATCTTGTGCGTAAATTTGGATAGTTGGCCTATGGTGCCTCAAAAGACGCTGGGAAAGTCTTTCCTCAAGGTGTCCACGTCTGGGGTGGGCGTGTTGTCTTTCATGGGGACTTGAATGTCGCCACTGGGATTGAGTTGTATGCCTAGCACGCCCTGGTCAGCCCATCCCAAGAGTGTGAGGGGCCCTTTTCTGCGACATATAGTTTGCCTGTGGCAACCCTGCCTTTGAACTCAAATGTGAGGGGTCTGAACCCTACCATGGGCATCTTCTCACCAGTGTAAGTGACTGGGTGGATGTCTGTGGGGTGTAGCTGTTGCCCTATGGTGTTGGCAAAGTCAGAGTCCCAAACCGCCCTTTGTATAAGGGTAAATGGGGAACCTGAGTCCGCTACCATTGAAACTTGGACACCCCAATGGTCACTATGCACGAAGGTTTCTTTTTAGTGTTGCAATCAATGCCCCAAATCTGGTCGTCCACACATAGGAAGCAGTCTTCATCTCTATCCCCTTCCCCCACATCGGATTCAGTCGTACATGACACACTTCACGGACGTGTTGCTAGGTCTCCTTCGGCAGGCTTTACCAAAATGTCCCACTATGCCGCAGAAGGAGCACTTAACACGATATGCAGGGCAGCGTTTGTTGTTGGCCATGTGGGCGAAGCTGCCGCATCTGTAGCAGGAACCCTTCTTGTCCGGGTGGGTGGGGCCTGCGCCGCAGTAGTCCGAGTGGGCCGCCTGTTCTGTCGGTATGTTGTGGGAGCGGGGGCTTGTCCTTTGATCCAGTGGTGTTGCTGACTTCACAGACAGCAGGTTTCGTCTCTGCTTCCTTCTTGGCCGCAGCCACACACGTTTGGAGAGTTCGGCCTTTTTGACAATGGCTATGATCTCTTGGAGGGGTGCTTCGCCACTCACACATAACTTTTCCTGAACGTTGGTACTTGTCGTGTGCATTATTATTTGGTCTCGTATTAAGTCGTCGTGAAGGTGGCCAAATTCGCAGTTGATGGCTAATTTCTTAAGTGCAGCCACGTAATCTTGAAGCGTTTCAGTCTCGTTTTGTTTCCGCTGGAAGAAAGTGTACCTATCAATTGCCGTACAGATGACCGGCTGGTAGTGGCTGTCTAAGTCCTCCAACGCGTGTTGGAACACATTTTCCTCTGTCGCGGCTCTCGGTTTCTTTACCATGTTTTTGTAGTCTCGCAACCCTTTGGGTCCTAGGTTGTGCAGCAGATTTTCTTCCTGCGTTGGCTGGAGAATATTTATATATATATTGTAGGAAGGTGGATATCTGACTATGGTTACCCCCAAATTTTTGCCTAGTGTCTAGCTGGTTTTTCGACTTAGTTGGCCTGAGATCCTGCCATTCAGGCTCTCAGGCTATCTGCTCTCTCTGTAAAATGGACTCCATGTACCCTAGGTACATACCCAATTGGTTGGATCACCCTGTCCGCCCCTGTACCAGTGTACACTAGGTACCCAGGGCATTGGTGTACCCAAGGCCTGCCAAGGGCTGCAGCATGTATTATGCCACCCCAGGCTTGGCCTAACAATTTGACACAACTGGCTGATCACTCAGCTGGGGTAAGTTGGTGTAATCACCTCTTACTTAGGTGTAGTATACCTATACCTAACCTTAAATGGGACACCTGGTAACCTATAAGTCACTCCTATGGCAGGCCTTAACAATCCTGAAGGCAGAGTGCTTGGTTCCATGTGAGATGGTGCTCTGGCATGAGCTGAGCCTGTCTGCAGTGGTCGGAACAACTTCCTTCTGCTGTTTCCAGATATCGTCATACCATATACTCTTAAGTGCATTATGAACCTCGCGGTTAAATGCTATCTTTGGTTTGGCTTTATCAAAACATGTCGAGTAAGGTGTCATACGAATTGGAATACTAACCCCTCGCCAATTCTGGCGACGGGGTTAGCATTCCACCCTTCTAGAGGGACACGACATGTACAGTACCTGAAACCCGGGTAAAATCAGACATAGCCTCAGCTCCACAAAATGGATGCTGCCACCACAGACACAAGTCTGCCCTCCTGCTGCTGGGAGTCCTTCCAGCTTGGGAGGTGTGGACAAAGGGTTTCCTGCCAGGGGAGGTGCGTGCACCACCCCAGACAGGATTTTGTGTATTGGTCAGGTAGGGCTTGAAAGAAACCAGACATGCCTGTGGCTCACAAGGAGCCTCGGTGCATATGCCAGTTCAAACCGGTCCTGGGGCACACCAGTCCCGGGCCTGGGGCGAGCTGGACAAAGGATTGGGGGTGTAACCACCCCCCTTCCTGGTCCCACCCATAGGGAGGGACCTAGCAGGTAGTCCGGCCCCTAGAATCCGAATAAAGGTAGGAGCTGTGTCCTAAGACTTCAGACATCCTGGAATCAACTTGAAACTAAGAAGAAGACGGGAACTTCGACATTCTGCTGCACAGAAGACTGAAGAAAATCTCCCCTGTGGTCAGGGAGTGACCACCTTGCTAACGCAAGCACCATCCAGCGAATCACCGTCTGCTTTGCCGCCGCCTCCCGCCGGAGCCCGAGCCCAGAGACTGACAAGACCTGGACCTCCAGACCTCTCACCGCCCGATCCACAGTCCCTGAAAAGAGGAGACCCGTGGAGGCACCGAGACACGTGGAGCCAGCCATCTTGGAACGACTACGACAAGCTGACCAGTGCAACAACCGAGGCTCCCTCCAAGTTGTGCTTTGGGTCCTGAGAAGCCCAACCCTCGAGCAGCATCTGCACCAAAGGTGAGCCCTCCAGCATCTCCACGATCTGCGTGGGGCCCTTCTGCATTTTGCCACTCGACGCGCCTAACCGGTTGCTGGCCCGCTGGCTAGTGGCCATCTTGGCGACGAAATCTACGACAAACACCGCTGGTCTGGTTGCTCCAGACTGGCCCTTGCTCCCCTCCAAAGGAGCAATCCCTCTGACCTTGCTGGTCAGAACCAACAGCTGATTTCCGAATCCTCCTGCAATTGCTTTTGCCAAGGCTTGTTTGCTTCGATCAAGTCGCCGACACCGCCGACAGCGAGAACCTGCGTTGGACAGCTCGTGAGCCGACTCCTGGACGTCGTCGACCTTCAGGGACCACGTGGCTGCGGAGACAAGCTACCCCTCATCACCTGTTTGCACCCGACATCGCCTGGTACCCACCTGGTGCCACGCTGGTCACTGGCTAGTGACTGTGAACACTGTCCCCTCTGCTTACAGGTCTTCAACATCTCCGATCCACCCTTGGATCCACCGCATCTCTACCGGACCGACCGCCTGCAGCATCTTTGTCCCAGGCTCAACGGAACAGATAGAAGAAACCCGACGCACTTGGAGGCCTATGCACCCGCTTCCTGTGGGTGAGGTAAAGCTGGTACTCCGGTGCCCATGTGTAGTAATACATCTCTAGTGCCTGTGTTCCAAATCTTAAGTTCCTAGTCAACCCGGAAGATCTCCTTTGCAGTAACTTTGTACTTTTTACGCACCCATTGAAACCTATGGGAGCACGCGTGTGACTATTTGCTCTGCACACGCCACCCGTGGACCTCCTGGTCACTAACTGACGTTAGCTCCTTGTAGGCCCAGCGATTCTAGAGGCCCTAGGCCTTTTCCCTTTTCTGTTCGTGGTACTTATACCACTATTTTAGTATATGGTTTGAGTGGCCACCAGGGCCTATCCATATAACGTGCAACTTCTGTGTATTCTGTGATAATCTTGTTTGACGATTTGTGCTCCTGTGCTCATAAAGAGACTAGGGGTTACTTTGAGAAATAAATACATATATATTTTGAATATATATCTGTGTGGTGTCCTTTCATTGGTATAAAAGGGGGTTGCATTTGGTAAAACAGCTGGCTTAACACGCATCACGAGTTTAGCCTCAAAGACTGCTTAGCCTACGCTACCACTAGGGCAGCTAGTCCGAAAAGGTTGACTTACAACCACACCATAAGGGTTGCTTGGCATGGTACAAGGTGGTCACTAGAACTAGTGAACAGCATATACCAGGCCAACTTCTCACATTGGTGAGCAGCGGTTGGATTTGAGCTTGCTGTGTTTTACCATTGTAATCTCTTGGTTACCAATTGAAAGATCACATAGGTACCTGTAGGTACATATAAAACAAGATTAGATATACTTAAGTTCTACTGAACTTAGTTGTTGTAGAGCAAAGGGAGTAGCACACCCTGACTACAACTACTAGATAGGTTTAGTAGGTAAACCCAAGTGTAGGTAGATTGCAACACATCCACCCACACTTAAGAGCAATGGCCGGGGCAGAGGGGTCCACTGTACCCATCTCTGTTGAGAGTGACCCCCAGAGGGCACCATCCAGCTTTGCTACCCTTAATCAGAATGAGCTCAGGCATTTGGCAACTCTTAGAGGCCTTAAACAGCCCAAGAACCCAAACTCTGCTGAGCTCAGAGAGCTCTTACAGAATGATGAGAATCAGAGAGCACTCAAGAAAGCTTCCCAGTTAGCCCCCTTAGGGACAGGAACAGGAGGCCCCCCTTCTGAAGATGCCACTGAAGTACCCCTTCCCAATAGTCACCCCTTAGATGGGATGCCTACCACAGAGGAAGAAAGTGATGGGGATACAGATGTGAGTGGGGATGAAGGGAGAACTAGCCCAGTGCCAAGTGTTATACTTGGCCCAGCTAAACTAAGGCTATTGGGGACTGACAGTGGGTTCACCCCATTGGATCTCCCCAGTGGACTTAACACAGGGCTTGGAAGGCAAAGGAATCGCTCAGGTGACTCCAATGCTTCCCATGGCTCTAGAGGCTCTCAAGGTCACTCCAGAAGGAGACTGACCACCCCTCAGAGGAGGGAACATGAGGCCAGAATGCAGGAAGCCCAGCTGAGGATCAGGAAGCAGGAGCTAGAAGTAGCCCTGATGGAAGAAAAACTGAGCAAGGCTAGGCAGCATAGAGAGAGTGGGTCTATACCCACTGGTGGCAGCAATGTCCCTAGGGACAAAGATAGGGTCTTTGACAATAGGAACCTGTCCAAGATTGTGCCCCCCTACAAAAGTGGGGATGACATCCACAAATGGATGACTGCTCTTGAGAGAGCCTGCAAAGTGCAGCAGGTTCCTGAAGACCAGTGGGCAGCAATCTTATGGCTCTCCTTTGAGGGGAGAGGCAGAGATAGACTCCTCACTGTTAGAGAAGAGGATGTCAGAAATTACAGAGTCCTGAAGAGTGTCCTAGTTGATGGGTTAGGCTTAACCACTGAACAGTACAGGTTAATGTTCAGAGACACCCAGAAGACACAGACTCAGGACTGGTCTGAATATGTGGAATGTGCCACTAAGGCTTTGGAGGGTTGGTTGCTGGGAAGTAAGGTGTCTGATTATACAGGATTGTACAATTTGATGATGAGAGAGCAGATTTTAAGTAATTGTCAAAACCAGCTTCTCCATCAACACCTGGTAGACTCAGATTTGACCTCTCCCCAAGAATTGGGAAAGAGGGCAGATAAATGGGTCAGGACCAGGATCAGGCCTAAAAACCAGGGTGGTGACCAAAAGAAAGATACCACCAAGCCTCAAGAGAAGGGTGGGGATAAAGAAAAAGAGAAACCTTCCTCAGGGCCCCAAAACTCCACACAGGGTGGTGGGTCCCAAGCTCCCTCCTCTACCACAGCTAAAAAGCCCTACTGCCATGAGTGTAAAACTCCTGGGCATTGGAAAACTGACAGCGGTTGCCCAAGGGCTAAAAACAAAACTGTTCCTCCAATTACTCCTGTCACACCACCTATTACTGTCAGCAGTAATCCCCCAGGTGGTGGGAGTGCCCCCAGAAATCTGGGTGGGTTTACTTGGGGAACACAGGGGGACCCTGGCTTAGCCAATTCCCCTACAGCAACCACTCTTGTCTGTGATGGTGGCATGGGGTTTGCCAACTTCACTGCCTGTCCCAACACTTTGGGTAGGTACAGACAGGAGCCCTACATCAATGGTACAAAAGCTGAGGCCTACAGAGACACTGGGGCTAGCATCACAATGGTGGCCCATTGGCTAGTTCCCTCTGAGCAGCTTTTGCCCGGTTTCTCCTACCAGGTGACTAACATTGATGGCAAACAGAACAGTCATCCCATGGCAGAGGTATGTCTCAGCTGGGGAGGGGTCACTGGCCCTAAAAGGGTAGCAGTGTCCCCAACCTTGCCTGTAGACTGCTTACTGGGGAATGACTTAGAACTCTCAGCTTGGGCTGGAGTTGAACAAGACACCCATTCTAAAATGGTAGGCCTTTCACAAAAGGGTAGGGGGGTTGTGCCATTCACAACCCCTGTCCAAATAGATTTCCTCCCTGAAAAGGTTGGAAGGGCAGTGGTAGCCACAGCCCAGGCACAGACAGACTTCCCTGTAGGGACTGGCAGAGCTGTGACAGTCACAGCTCAAACACAAACTGAGTGCCCCCCTGAAAAGGTTGGCAAGGCTGTAATGGTCTCAGCCTATACTCAGACTGACATAGGTGTAGTGAAGCCTGAAACAATGGATCACTCCACACAAACTGAGAGTAGTGGGGAGGAAGAAAAGTCTCCCTCTCCCCAGACATTAGGAAAAGGTCAGCCTCCTCAGGGATCTGACCTCACCCCTTGTGAAGGAACTGCCCCAGAGGTAGCCAGGCCTGGCCTGGCAGAGCCTCTGATGTCAGTGGCCCCTTCCAAGGTGGGATCCAGTCTGGTGCAGGTAGCCTGCCTCTCTCTACCCTGCCTCAGTCAGCCCAGGGCTGCAGAGGTCAGGGAGGCCAGTGGACCCCCAGAGGGCCCCTGTCCACAAGAACCCCCCCATCAAAAGAATGAGGATTGCCTGGCTAGTAGCCCTAGTCAGGTGATGGGTAAAAACATTCCTGAGGGATCTCCTTTACAGGTAGTTAGGGACCTCCCCCAGGGGGATTCTGTTGGGCACAGGCAAACATGGGACCTTAGGGCCCCAAACCTGACCTGTCCCTCCAGTAAGCCCACAAAAGGGACCCAGCCTCCAGCTTTAGGTAGCCAGAGGCTGACCCTGAGAGCACAGTGCAACTCAGTTAAAGAAAGAAAGGCATCCATGGTGGAGGATGATTGGAGGAAGCTGAGGCCTCACTTTGAGGACACTCACTTCAGTACTCCATCTCAACACCAGCCTTTTACTTTGCCAAGACACACCACAGGTAGAGATTCCCTATGGTGGAGACCCTCTGATACCCTTAGGGTGAGGGATTGCTTAGTGGACCATGAGACAGGGGGTAACCATGCCAGTGCTGGTTCCTCCTTATATGGCCACTTGGGCAATATAGGCTTACCTGGTCAAGGTCAGCCTTATCTCCCTTCGTTTGGGGGGGGGTTGTGTAGGAAGGTGGATATCTGACTATGGTTACCCCCAAATTTTTGCCTAGTGTCTAGCTGGTTTTTCGACTTAGTTGGCCTGAGATCCTGCCATTCAGGCTCTCAGGCTATCTGCTCTCTCTGTAAAATGGACTCCATGTACCCTAGGTACATACCCAATTGGTTGGATCACCCTGTCCGCCCCTGTACCAGTGTACACTAGGTACCCAGGGCATTGGTGTACCCAAGGCCTGCCAAGGGCTGCAGCATGTATTATGCCACCCCAGGCTTGGCCTAACAATTTGACACAACTGGCTGATCACTCAGCTGGGGTAAGTTGGTGTAATCACCTCTTACTTAGGTGTAGTATACCTATACCTAACCTTAAATGGGACACCTGGTAACCTATAAGTCACTCCTATGGCAGGCCTTAACAATCCTGAAGGCAGAGTGCTTGGTTCCATGTGAGATGGTGCTCTGGCATGAGCTGAGCCTGTCTGCAGTGGTCGGAACAACTTCCTTCTGCTGTTTCCAGATATCGTCATACCATATACTCTTAAGTGCATTATGAACCTCGCGGTTAAATGCTATCTTTGGTTTGGCTTTATCAAAACATGTCGAGTAAGGTGTCATACGAATTGGAATACTAACCCCTCGCCAATTCTGGCGACGGGGTTAGCATTCCACCCTTCTAGAGGGACACGACATGTACAGTACCTGAAACCCGGGTAAAATCAGACATAGCCTCAGCTCCACAAAATGGATGCTGCCACCACAGACACAAGTCTGCCCTCCTGCTGCTGGGAGTCCTTCCAGCTTGGGAGGTGTGGACAAAGGGTTTCCTGCCAGGGGAGGTGCGTGCACCACCCCAGACAGGATTTTGTGTATTGGTCAGGTAGGGCTTGAAAGAAACCAGACATGCCTGTGGCTCACAAGGAGCCTCGGTGCATATGCCAGTTCAAACCGGTCCTGGGGCACACCAGTCCCGGGCCTGGGGCGAGCTGGACAAAGGATTGGGGGTGTAACCACCCCCCTTCCTGGTCCCACCCATAGGGAGGGACCTAGCAGGTAGTCCGGCCCCTAGAATCCGAATAAAGGTAGGAGCTGTGTCCTAAGACTTCAGACATCCTGGAATCAACTTGAAACTAAGAAGAAGACGGGAACTTCGACATTCTGCTGCACAGAAGACTGAAGAAAATCTCCCCTGTGGTCAGGGAGTGACCACCTTGCTAACGCAAGCACCATCCAGCGAATCACCGTCTGCTTTGCCGCCGCCTCCCGCCGGAGCCCGAGCCCAGAGACTGACAAGACCTGGACCTCCAGACCTCTCACCGCCCGATCCACAGTCCCTGAAAAGAGGAGACCCGTGGAGGCACCGAGACACGTGGAGCCAGCCATCTTGGAACGACTACGACAAGCTGACCAGTGCAACAACCGAGGCTCCCTCCAAGTTGTGCTTTGGGTCCTGAGAAGCCCAACCCTCGAGCAGCATCTGCACCAAAGGTGAGCCCTCCAGCATCTCCACGATCTGCGTGGGGCCCTTCTGCATTTTGCCACTCGACGCGCCTAACCGGTTGCTGGCCCGCTGGCTAGTGGCCATCTTGGCGACGAAATCTACGACAAACACCGCTGGTCTGGTTGCTCCAGACTGGCCCTTGCTCCCCTCCAAAGGAGCAATCCCTCTGACCTTGCTGGTCAGAACCAACAGCTGATTTCCGAATCCTCCTGCAATTGCTTTTGCCAAGGCTTGTTTGCTTCGATCAAGTCGCCGACACCGCCGACAGCGAGAACCTGCGTTGGACAGCTCGTGAGCCGACTCCTGGACGTCGTCGACCTTCAGGGACCACGTGGCTGCGGAGACAAGCTACCCCTCATCACCTGTTTGCACCCGACATCGCCTGGTACCCACCTGGTGCCACGCTGGTCACTGGCTAGTGACTGTGAACACTGTCCCCTCTGCTTACAGGTCTTCAACATCTCCGATCCACCCTTGGATCCACCGCATCTCTACCGGACCGACCGCCTGCAGCATCTTTGTCCCAGGCTCAACGGAACAGATAGAAGAAACCCGACGCACTTGGAGGCCTATGCACCCGCTTCCTGTGGGTGAGGTAAAGCTGGTACTCCGGTGCCCATGTGTAGTAATACATCTCTAGTGCCTGTGTTCCAAATCTTAAGTTCCTAGTCAACCCGGAAGATCTCCTTTGCAGTAACTTTGTACTTTTTACGCACCCATTGAAACCTATGGGAGCACGCGTGTGACTATTTGCTCTGCACACGCCACCCGTGGACCTCCTGGTCACTAACTGACGTTAGCTCCTTGTAGGCCCAGCGATTCTAGAGGCCCTAGGCCTTTTCCCTTTTCTGTTCGTGGTACTTATACCACTATTTTAGTATATGGTTTGAGTGGCCACCAGGGCCTATCCATATAACGTGCAACTTCTGTGTATTCTGTGATAATCTTGTTTGACGATTTGTGCTCCTGTGCTCATAAAGAGACTAGGGGTTACTTTGAGAAATAAATACATATATATTTTGAATATATATCTGTGTGGTGTCCTTTCATTGGTATAAAAGGGGGTTGCATTTGGTAAAACAGCTGGCTTAACACGCATCACGAGTTTAGCCTCAAAGACTGCTTAGCCTACGCTACCACTAGGGCAGCTAGTCCGAAAAGGTTGACTTACAACCACACCATAAGGGTTGCTTGGCATGGTACAAGGTGGTCACTAGAACTAGTGAACAGCATATACCAGGCCAACTTCTCACATATATATATTACCTACTGGCGGTTGCCAGTAGATAGTTATAGTTAGGACCAAGTTTCCATTGGAAGAGCATTTTTTGTTTTGCTTATAACTTTGACGTCGTTTGATGAATCTTCATGAAATTTTCCAAACTAATTCTTTGTTCACATCAGCTCCTATGTGGGAAGTTTGGGGGTGATTTGTCAAGGGGGGCCGAGAAAAAAGGGGGGTCACAAAACGTGTTTTCTCCATGTTAATTTCCATAGGAAACTTTAGACAAGGCTACAGGTCGAACGGGTGAACGGAATTACCCCAAATTTGGCAGGGAGAAGGGACTTGGTCTAGAAAGCACGCTTTTGTTTATTTGGTGTAAATCTGTTCAGTAGTTTTTGAGACTTATAGAAATTTACAGATATTGATATTTGGGAATTCTGCAATCTGATTGGCTGAGGCGTTACAAGCACGAGCTTGCTGCTTATTGGTTGTGAGTGGTTGCAACTAGGAAGTGTTGGCCGCCATTTTGTAATTCCGTTGAAGCGAGTAAGGGGAAAAAAGGGCGAAAAGAGTAGGAAAGAGGAGGGTAGGAGCACTGTGAGGTCTGTGGGGTGGTTAGGGTGTGATATACAGGGAGTGAGAAGCGATGTATTCACCCCTACTGGTGTGAAAGTGCTGTTTTGCCCAGAGTGAGATGCCAGTATACTTGGGAATGAAACCGTGAGCTGATTGGTGTAAACTGATGTGATGGTGAAATCAGGTGTGTTTAAGAAAGTGGCTGTGTGGGATAAAGCGATGGAGTCTGCAAGGTATATAAAAAGTGTCTTTATGTAAGTGCCAAAAATGGAACCACTGGTGCAAGAGCTATGACTTTTTGATCTTGATTGCCAGCTCGTGAACAGAGGCTGAGTATGAGCTAATTTGTGTGAAAGGGCTTCGTGGATAAGAGGCAGGCAGAGAGATGTGTGTACAAAGAATAGATATGGTTTCAAAATGGATGTCGAGTTTAGGCTAATTTAGCAAGTAAATAGCGTATTTGCATAGGCCATCCCTGGTTAGTGTGGAGAGGTAAGAGACAATAATAAAAACAGAGTTCAAATGCCTAAGCATACTTAGAAAGTTATTATATGAAAATAGTTCAATTGAAGTGTATTAAAAAATTTAACAGGAAAAAGTTGGAAAAAATCAATCCAAGAATCAAGCACATTTCTTACAAGTCTTGGAGATTGCAATCCGGAAGTTCAGCAGCTTGAGATGCGTAATGTTCCAAGAGGCGATTGTTGCCATCGTGTGAGAAAAGCGAAGCGATCCAATTCGTATCCTCGAAGGGACTGTAATGTTCCTCGAATGTTGGAGCAGCAATTTGAATTGGCAGGCAATCTGCGATGTTGTCAAAGGTCGCACATTGCAGGAGATCTTTCGCGGCTGCGCAGAAATCCCATTCCGCCAGGATACCTTTTTGCGTTGCATCCGCCATTGCTCCACTGCCCGAACAATCAAGCTCATGGTTTTCAAGATACTCCATTACCTACTGGATATCGGGAGCGTTTGCTGGGATGTTGGCAAGGCATAGATCCATTCGCCAGTCGTTTGGGCAAGTTTTGCAATAAAAAGATGGTTGCACGCAGATTGTATATGTGTAAATAAATGTCATGTTGTAGCTGGGTCCAATAATAGATGGAGGCAGGCAGCCGAAAATTGTTCCATTTTTTCACGGTATTGATGTAGCTTCGCATAGAGGCGTATTCTGTCGGACATGCTTGTTACCACAGGGAGCGTAGCCATTTTTAACAAGCTAAAATAGTAGTAGGATGGCCGCAAACATAGCGAGAGTTATGGGCACTGTTGCTGTTATTCCATAGATGATCGAATGAATGAAGTCTGGTATTGAACTAAAAACAGTTTGAAAGCCTGTGAGAAGGCCGGAGTAGACAATGTTAAAAAAGTGTGCCAGACCTTAAATGTCAGATGTGTTGAAAATTGTGTAACAATTCACAAAGTGTAATAGGAGGTTCGTATTTAAAAGGGAGTGTATTTTACTTGAAGTTCGTGCTATCTGCAGTCGATAACTTACTTTTGGAGAAGTGAGGGACACTTCTGTTTGAAACAAAAGTGCTTTCAGTTTGCTCCGTTTAATAAAATCTGTTTTCAAAGTAGGTATTGAAGGCCAAGTTGAACTTTGGGCGTTACTTTGTGTGGGTGGGAATAGACATTGCCACAGGAAGTTACTCGGTTTGAAACAGTAAGGACATACGGTATGCCAGCTCACATTGCGTAGCAGTCCATGTTATTAAGAAGCAGATAACTGCTGTTAGAAATCTGTATGAATATTGGTCTGATTGTGGGAGTTGGCGTGCTTTTTAGAAAGCACGCAAGATTGGGGGCTGCAAGCTTAGAAGCGTCGTGCAGTTGGACATTCTTGCATAGTAATGAATGACTGCCATTGTGGTCGCACTGTTCACCTGTGGAAAAAAAAACTGTATCCTCTTTAAGACAGCGATATGTAATGGGGAGAAACCACTGCTCGTAAATAAACGCACTACCTTATATAATCACATACAACATGTACACCTAGCAGACACAACAACATTACGTACTGTGGGAACCATGGCTAGCCGTGTACACAAACCAAACATGGCATGGCACCTGTGCCACACAATGCAGAATGCGGGGAGAGATGGGAGCAAAGTATGTGCAAAGGTGGCAAGTGATTCTGGATTATAAAAGTATACAATGCAAAGTGTTGAGGGGATGTGCCGGAGAGACTTGAGTATGCAGAGCACAGACATTTACATGTCAACATACACTGATGGTCTATTGAGTGAAGTCGACCGTGGACGCAACCATTATAGTACAGTCAGTAGGAAAGATTATGAAAACATAGCGCGTATGTGCCCCCTACCCCCAAAATCTTTAACGTAGTGGGCTGGCTTGGCGTACGCAAGGCTAGCATAGGGCTATGAATAAAAGGCACATTTCTCTGGGTGTGGTTCTCTTCCGGAATGGCGAACATGTCTGTAAGGTTTGCACAGCTTACACTGCCACGAGGCTGACGCCGTGAGCGAGGGTGGCTGCGGTAATCATGCTCTCAGCCTGCTGCTATCTAGAAACCGTCATGGCCGCTGGGACGCACATATGCCACACAGTTCACCTTTCGACACCGTCGTATGCAAAAGAGGGCCCACCACGTGCCGGTGGAAGCTTTTGCGCCGAGGGCTGCGAGCTGGGAAGGCTCCTGAGATCAACGCTGGCTACCGTGACACAGGCACACAGCGCCCAGCCTGAGGCCCAGCACCGTGAAGTGCTCTGTATACTATTAACACAGTAGTCGAAGAGGTACCAACAGTGGAACGGTGTCTTGATCCCACAATGGATGATGTTAGAACTGCATCTGAGAGTGCAGATGAAGGTACTCCCTTCGACCAGGTGCAAGCAACTCTAGGTCCCAACAGTGGAACGGGGTCTTGATCCCACAATGGATGATATTAGAACTACATCTGAGAGTGTAGATGAAGGTACACCCTCCGACCAGGTGCAAGCAACTCTAGGTCCCAACAGTGGAACGGTGTCTTGATCCCACAATGGACGATGTCCGATATTACCTGCTGCTTGTGAATTTTCACAGAAGTCCCTGCGTTGACGTGCCTCAGACTCTGTGCTTCCGTAGCTAAGTGCTGCACATGATCATTGGGCTTGGCTGACTGCAGTCGGTGGAGTACACCGCGGTACAGCAGGTCGGAACAGTGAACCGGGGTCTTGATTCTGTGATTGAGGATTTCAGAAGTTAAAATCTGTGATGATTTCTGTGTACCCCTCCGATCAGGTGCAACCAACTGCGTGCTTCTGAATCCAACGGCACGTGGCTGTGAGGCGTTACTGACCACAGCCTCTGGCCTACAGTGCAGTCAGCAGGGCTCACAATTCAGATCGAGTGGAGATTGTTTAATTACAGAATCCAGTAGGCAACTAACTACAACGTCTATTGAAATATACACAATAGCCTTTTAGTATACTTGCTTGAAGAACTTTTTTTAGATGACTTATAGGTCTAGTACAATGACCAAGTTCTTCTTGGTAGTGGTAAAGAACACTGAATAACAGTGTACACAGTGGACAGCAGAGATCGCAATTCGAATTGTTTTGATTTATTTATTGCAGAGTTTTTTGTAATTTATGTTGTTGTATTTTGTGAAGAGGACGTGAGAAAAAGTATTCATGGAAGACTGTGCTCACTACTGCCTTCAATTTACCCTGCAGACAGCAGTGTTCACAATTCAGATCGAGTCGCTATTGTAGATGACGCTGTCCTGTAGGCAAAAGACATTGCTCAAGTGCGCTCTGTCCGCATCACGCATACGCATCATCACAGGGCCCGCACACGTTTTTTGTTGCTTCGCGTACGGCAAACTGGGCAGCTCAAGTCAACGCCACGTGGCTGTGGGCCCTTGCTGACCGCTCTCTGGCCTACACTGCAGAGAGCAGTGTTTACAATTCAGATTGAGTCGCTATTGCAGATGATGTAGTGTTGTAGTACGGCCTGCCCGCAGCACGCATCGTCGCTGGATGTGCACATGCTGAATGCTTTTGATGTGGCTATCTGAGTGCACTAGACCTGATGGACCCTTTATGATACAATCTTTACGTATATTATTTCAGATCTACTGCTTGTATCTCAGTATACCACACGTTATGGTTATTTTACGATAGAATCTCTTCTGTAGTATTTCACATCTAGTGTCCCTACCTTACTGCAGCACAAACTATTGACCCTTTTATTATTGAATCTCTGTGTGTGATCCAATGATTACTGTTGTAGTTGATGCTAGCAGCAACCATTCCCTGAGGGCTGGTTTACACTCTCCCCACACGCATCCAGCACAGACGTTACTGGATATGTGACCCTGGTAATCAAAAGGAGTCGAGCGCACGTGCCCGTACCCACTTCCACTATCTACCTGTGTCCGTGTGTTCATTATCTATGCATGATACTGCCCCTGGGCCGTACCACATTACATTGTGCTGTGGACAGCGTATGCAACCATGTTACCTCTGGCAGTGGGGAAAAGTTCAGTTATGTAGCTTTTAGATGCATGGCTATCACAGGTGGAAGGCTACTTCACAGAGCATGAATATTGATGAAGATGACGGTTGCATGTTGTGTGTACTGTCAGATATGTGTACATAGCAACAAGTTTTCAAAAAAGCTCTGTAAGCAGAAGGGTCCTCCAACTGTTACAATGGGAAATGTTATGAACCAATCAAATGGTTTTCTTTAAGGTCACATGGCAATCGCGCAGCGAGCGCACAAGGAGGCCGCACCCGATGCGATTTTGGGAAAATATTACCATAATATAAGTTTATTACAGTTAGAAATATATAAATGTTTTAAATATTTTAGATTATCGCTGGTTCTCATATACATTTTAAACTTCTTTAGATATAGTTTTGAGACAAAAAAAATGAGAGAATTGCGTTCACGGCGCGTCACCATATGTCTATGATGTAACACAGGGCCTAGCAGCATGCACTCGTCTCATACGCAATGCGCAGCGGGCGTGACCCCATGCGTACATGACATAAGGCATGGCTTGGTACTGCGTACCCGTCGCATACCAAAGTAGCAGTTGGCACGACCACATACGTATATGATGTTACACGGGACGCAGTGCAACAAACCCGTCGGATACGAAATGCGCATCCTTTACGAGTTTAGCAATATGGCGGATAGGATTGGCGTGCTGATGGAGCTTGGTACACTACTGGTACGGGACTTCAGTTTTCTCAACAACAAAAAAAGATATACATACTTTTTTTGAAGATATAAAACATTACATATTTTTCAAATTAAAAACAAAAAAGAATAATAGAGTTTCAAAATATGAATAAAAAAATAGAAAAAATATAGGTTTTATAAATATTAAAATATGAAATTAAGATTTAAAAAAACCTTCTAAATTCACTGAAACAACCATAGGTTTTACATCCGCTATAGTTAGGAATTTCAAAAAACAAAGGAGCTGCCAGTGCTGCCCATTATTTGGCACATATTTTCATTCAAAGTGTAATCATTGGAAAATTAACACTGATGACTTCTTTTTCTGTCAGATTTAATCATAAATGACTTGAATTATAAAAAACACATAACACTACATTGTACCACAAACCTAAAGACTCATCTTAAAGTGATGTACATAATTTTTTGTATACATATTTGACTTTTTGCAAAAGACACAACAGAAAAACTTTTGTCTATACAGGACAAACATTAAATACGTCACTCATACCCATTCATCCAAATCATATCTGGACAAACCAAACTATTTCATAATGAATTATAAAGGCCATCAATACAAATTATATATAATTCATAAAGAACTCTATTTTGATTTAGCTCGGGGATGCGTCACATATTGCATCACTCATGACATGGTCAGTGACATCATTGATGACATCACTGATGACATCTCAAATGACATCACTGATGACATCATCCACCTGATAATCTGATTCACATACTGATGGCCTAATATAAACTGTGATACATGCACTCTAAAATACAGACTACTATTTTTGAAACCATACACACAACAATGCTCAGATACTACATACCACCCACTATTTCCTAGGTCTACACTCACATCCACTCACTAATACATGCAGTTACTCATCAATACCGTACTATAATATGCATTCATGCACTCATACACCTATACATACAGTCACAGTTCGCCACTCATCCATAGTTACTCACACACCTAGTCAGTCATGCAAAGAATCAATCACATACCCATTTACTCATGTATACAGTTATACACACCAACTGCGTTATTTATACACACACCACATCACTTATTTATGCAGATACTAATACATACTTACTGTATTATACAATCACTGATACAAGCAGACACTTTTATACACCCACTCCTTCGAATAACTTACTCTCACGTATAGTCATTTATATACTCCAAAACTCACATATACTGCCTTAAAACATATGTAGTTACTCACACATATACCAGTGAGACATTCATTCATTGGGGAAGAGGTGTGGCGTCACGGCCAGGGCGACTGACTCCGGAAACTGGGGATCACGGTTCGATCCCCGGTGCCGGTGGCAGATTAGCCCAGCACCATGTGACTCTGGGCAATAGCTTGCTTAATCTTCCCGACGGCCCCCAGCGCCTAGAGACCCTTACGGGTGATTGTTCGCGCTTTACAAATGTGGATATTATTATTCACTCACCAACACACCCATACACACAATAACTCACCCATACAGCCCTTCCCAGATGTACTTTTGAATCCATACAACCAGTGAATCACCCACTCAGACTTGTATGCACAGTCACACACCCCCCCACCCACCCACACAGACACTCAGGCACTCATACAGATACTCAGACAACAATTCAATAACCCATATAGACACTCATGTAGCTACTCACCAACACATGCAGCTGCTTATACACCAACTGAGACACTAATACAGACTTTCAGACAGTTTAGTCACTAACCCATACATTTAGTAACACATATTCAACTACTCAGTTATACAGTCGGACACGCTTCTACTAAATAATCCATTCAGGGACTTGTAAATTCACTCTTTCTTCAATACACCTTGGCATAGATATAAATGAAAAATATTTAAACTTTACAGAAACACACATTCACTGGATGATATCATCTGTGATGTCATCAGTGATGTCACTGACCATGTCATGAGTGATGTAATATGTGATGTCATCACCAGTGCATTGCGGGCACGCGAGTTATAGTTTGCTCAACTAACTATAACGAGCATATTTCTCTGGTTTTATATGAGTCAAATGTCCAACTAACTATAACGTCCCTGAAATCTATGGTTTTTTCAGTGAATTTCTAAGGTTTTTTAAATGCTAATTCCTAACTATAACGTCTGTAAAACCTATGTTTTTTTCAGTGAATATATATACAATGGCTCTCTATTCAATAATGGCATTGTTGTAAGGCATCAATATTTCTAAGTTCATGTTGGAAAACGATCACGTTTAATAAATGCCTCTCAATGCAGTGTTATAATCGGATGTGCTAAGGTGTGAAGCTTCTGCTTGTTGATGAAATGCACTTTTTTTGGGATAATCATATTTTTATATGTTTTTCGTAAGATGCCTTTAAAAAAGAAGGTATCCCTGAAGATAAATGGTTCAGGACATGTTTTTGCTTTTGTTTCTTTTACTTCAGTTAACATGTAAATACATGATTGCTGTTTGTTTAGCATATATCGAAATGTTAGTTCTCAGTCAAGTAAACATCACCCCAGTGCTGCTGTTCACCAGGGGGCTGCATGTAAAAGTTAGGAGGGCTGCAAGCGGCCTCAAGCTGTACTTTGAGTATCCCTGTTCTAGCTTGTTGGTGTTACACTAAGTGCTACTTCTTCAGGATTGGGATACTTACTCTGTTTTATTCCCAGACCTTCAAGTGAGTAATAGCCATATTTTCTACATTCTTTTAAATTCCAGATGAATTACAGTGGCCTGCATCTTTACTGGGAGTGAATGGCATAGTTTGTTACTCAGTGAATTAACTTGACGTCTAGCCAAGTTTATGTATCAAAAGTAAACATGTTAGCCAAAACGCATTGAAAGTGGAAACATTAACTCGGAGTAAAATGACAAAAGTCTGAAATTGCTTTCTATAGAAGCCTGTTGCAGCTGCTAGTTTCATCCAGTCAATAAGGTACTGTTAAAATTATTGGGAAGACAAGAGAGTATTGGGCCCTGTGCCCATGAGAAGCCCAAACCACGAGTGAACGTGGTTGGTTTAAGATGTTAGGGTTAGCCTATCTGGTTACCTCCTATGGTTGTGGCTGGTAAGCAGCTGTGCGGTAAAGATGTGTGCTAACCTTGGCTGGGTGGAGTCGCCTCTGAGAAGTCGATGCTGGAGCTTAGCTCTACCTATTCCTAATCCTATCAGTGGAGCAGGCCAAGATTGGTGGGGAGGAGCCTCTGAAACATCAACTCATACTCCAACTCAATGGCACAATTCTCAAATATACTCCTCCTCTCTCACTCTGCCCCCCGAGTGTATGACATCCCATCGTCAGAGGTGGCTTCAAATGTCATTGGACATGTCAAAACATCAAAGAGCGCACTTCCCATGCTTGATGGTGGGCTGCTCTCTGTGCTCGGACTACTGCGGAGAGGCATCTTTCATTTGAAGGTCAAGGTTTGCATCACATAAACCCCCAAATCAGAAGCCTCTCTGTACTTTGTGTGTGAAACCCATTCTCTTGTAAAAATACACACAAGCAGTGCTACACCATGGGTCTTTATTAAAAATGCACTTGTGTGTGCTGCAGTGAAGACATTAGGAGAAATGCACTTGGGCGCGTGCTGCACTCTGTGTCGTTAGGAGAGATGCACTCAGGCGCGTGCTTCACTTGGTGTCTTTAGGAGAAATGCACTGAGGCGGGAGCTACACTTGGTGTCATGAGGAGAAATGCACTCAGGCGGGAGCTGCTTTCAGTGTCATGAGGAGAAGTGCACTCAGGCGGGAGCTGCTTTCAGTGTCATGAGGAGAAGTGCACTCAGGCGGGAGCTGCACTCGGGTAGAAATACAGTGGGGTAGGAGTGAAGCCCACTGGGACCGGACTTATGTCACACCTCCAGTGGCGTCACTAGAGGGGGTGCGGACCGCACCGGGTGACACCATCACATGGGGTGACACCGTGACAGCAAAGCAAGCAGACACAGTGACAGTGCCACAAGCTCACACTAGGAGACACTTGCAGACAGACACACAGACAGGCAGTGGAAGGGTCATAGAGATGCAGACAGGGTCATGGACAATCTGCTTCCCAGAAAGACGGGGTGACAGAAAAGCAGTCAGGCGGAGACTGTGGCTGCGGAGCCCCCAGACAGGGTGAATGACAGGCAGACCCCCAAGAGAGGCGCAATGAAACACACACCCATGCACAGAGCCAGCCAAACCCTGGGGGGGGAGCAGCACTGCCTCGGTGTGTACTTGTCGTCCGGCTCTGTGTCCGTGTCTGCGGCCACGGCCACGGCTCACCCTAGAGGGGCCGGTGATCTTCCACTGTGGCACTGGAGGGCCTGGGAGAGGTGCACAGAGCAGAGATTGTGTGCGCGGCAAGGCAGGCATGGAAGTGGGCAGGGGAGGGTCGGCCCGCGGTCCCTGCCGGTGTTAGACCGGTGCAGCTTGCACCGACGGGGGGGCCGCAGCGACTGGTGCAGAGCCGGCAGATCCGCACCGTCGGCCTAGACATGGGCTGTGCTCTGAGCTCTGCTTGGAGAGGCAAACTGAGGCCAAGTGACACGAAAGAAGGAGAAGAGAGGAGGAGGCCTGCACAAGAGCAGACACCGAGCAGACACCGAGCAGACACCAAGGAGCAAGCTTCAGATCCGGGAAGGAGCCCGAAAGAAACGGACACAGTAAGGCGCAGTGGCGTCACTAGGGGGTGCACTGGGTGACACTCCGCGCGCGGGTTCAGGTACATATGCGCCACGTGACATCCATAGGGCTCGCCACGTCATGGACGTCAAATCACCGAAATGCCACAGGTAGCAGAAGTGACCACACACGACCACCCTTTGGCCCATTAACATCACAGGAAGTGACATCATAGCATTTTTGAGCGTGTATCCTTCCGAGAAGTGAGGTCACGTGACCTTAGTCACAACAACTTACTTTGCTGAAGTTAATGTCCATTTTATAGTGCACCTGCGTTTCACACAGCCTCATATCATTGACTTGGACGTTACAGACATCTCTTTTTTTCTGGCAGAAAACTATCGATAATTGTTGGAGAGATGACTTTAAAGCCACACACCGTAAATAACACTGTGAAGCCAAATTATTTAGAATTCAAACATTCGCAATTTTAATATTTCCCTAATGTTTAACTCAAACATAAAACTTTTCGTGAAACTACTGAAACAGAAAAAGATTAACAAAAAAATAGTGTTTTCCACCGTATTTCCGCCTGTAGATCAATGTGAACAATTGTATTAACATAAATCGCTACTCGGCGTTTTCAAACCACTTGGAGTCGCAGCACTTGTGAGGCGGCGTTGTTAACGCACATTGATCAGCGTCACTTGTGAGGCGACGTTGCCGATGCACATTGATCAGGTCACTTGTGAGGCGGCGTTGCCGATGCACATTGATCAGCGTCACTTGTGAGGCGGCTTTGCCGATGCACATTGATCAGCGTCACTTGTGAGGCGGCGTTGTTAACGCACATTGATCAGCGTCACTTGTGAGGTAGCGTTGTTAACGCACATTGATCAGCGTCACTTGTGAGGCGGCGTTGCCGATGCACATTGGTCAGCGTCACTTGTGAGGTAGCGTTGTTAACGCACATTGATCAGCGTCACTTGTGAGGCAGCGTTGTTAACGCACATTGATCAGCGTCATTTGTGAGGTAGCGTTGCCGATGCACATTGATTAGTGTCACATAAGGCAGTGTTGTTAATATACTGTGATCAGCGTTTCTTTTAATAGTCAGCGTTGTTAATGCCCTGTGATCACCGTCGCGTGTAAGGCAGCGTTGTAAATGCACGTTGATCAGCGTCACTTGTGACGTAGCGGCGTTAATGCAGGCAGCGTTGTGTCACTTTCAATAGTCGGCGTTGTTCAGCATCACTTTTGAGGTAGCGCTGTTAATGCCTGTTGATTAGCGTCACTTGTAAGGCAGCGTTGTTAATGCACGGTAGGTAATCCGTCTCACTTGTAACGCAGTGTTGTTAATGCCCTGTGATCAGAGCCACTTGTAAGTCAGCGTTGTTAATACACGTTGATTAGCATCATTTGTGAGGCACGTTTGTTAATACACTTTGATCAGAGTTACTTGTGAGGCGGCGTTGCCGATGCACATTGATCAGGTCACTTGTGAGGCGGCGTTGCCGATGCACATTGATCAGCGTCACTTGTGAGGTGGCGTTGTTAACGCACATTGATCAGCGTCACTTGTGAGGCGGCGTTGTTAACGCACATTGATCAGCGTCACTTGTGAGGCGGCGTTGTTAACGCACATTGATCAGCGTCACTTGTGAGGTAGCGTTGTTAACGCACATTGATCAGCGTCACTTGTGAGGCGGCGTTGTTAACGCACATTGATCAGCGTCACTTGTGAGGTAGCGTTGTTAACGCACATTGATCAGCGTCATTTGTGAGGTAGCGTTGCCGATGCACATTGATTAGTGTCACATAAGGCAGTGTTGTTAATATACTGTGATCAGCGTTTCTTTTAATAGTCAGTGTTGTTAATGCCCTGTGATCAGCGTCACGTGTAAGGCAGCGTTGTAAATGCACGTTGATCAGCGTCACTTGTGACGTAGCGGCGTTAATGCAGGCAGCGTTGTGTCACTTTCAATAGTCGGCGTTGTTCAGCATCACTTTTGAGGTAGCGCTGTTAATGCCTGTTGATTAGCGTCACTTGTAACGCAGTGTTGTTAATGCCCTGTGATCAGAGCCACTTGTAAGTCAGCGTTGTTAATACACGTTGATTAGCATCATTTGTGAGGCACGTTTGTTAATACACTTTGATCAGAGTTACTTGTGAGGCGGCGTTGCCGATGCACATTGATCAGGTCACTTGTGAGGCGGCGTTGCCGATGCACATTGATCAGCGTCACTTGTGAGGCGGCGTTGTTAACGCACATTGATCAGCGTCACTTGTGAGGTAGCGTTGTTAACGCACATTGATCAGCGTCACTTGTGAGGCGGCGTTGTTAACGCACATTGATCAGCGTCACTTGTGAGGTAGCGTTGTTAACGCACATTGATCAGCGTCATTTGTGAGGTAGCGTTGCCGATGCACATTGATTAGTGTCACATAAGGCAGTGTTGTTAATATACTGTGATCAGCGTTTCTTTTAATAGTCAGTGTTGTTAATGCCCTGTGATCAGCGTCACGTGTAAGGCAGCGTTGTAAATGCACGTTGATCAGCGTCACTTGTGACGTAGCGGCGTTAATGCAGGCAGCGTTGTGTCACTTTCAATAGTCGGCGTTGTTCAGCATCACTTTTGAGGTAGCGCTGTTAATGCCTGTTGATTAGCGTCACTTGTAAGGCAGTGTTGTTAATGCATGGTAGGTAATCCGTCTCACTTGTAACGCAGTGTTGTTAATGCCCTGTGATCAGAGCCACTTGTAAGTCAGCGTTGTTAATACACGTTGATTAGCATCATTTGTGAGGCACGTTTGTTAATACACTTTGATCAGAGTTACTTGTGAGGCGGCGTTGTTAATGCACATTCATCAGCATCATTTGTGAGGTAGCGTTGGTAATGCCCTAAGATCTGCGTCACTTGCAAGGCAGCATTGTTAATGCCCTGTGATCAGCATCACCTGTAAAGCAGCATTGTTAATACACACTGATCTGCATCACTTGTAAGGCAGCGTTGTTAATGCCCTGTGGTCAGCGTCACTCATAAGGCAGCGTTGTTAATGCCCTGTGATCTGCGTCAAGTCTGTGGAAGCCGGAGGCCGCCAAATCCCTGCCAGGGGCCGCCACGAATATGTATTGTATCCCAGTGGCGTCACTAGGGTTGGTGTCACCCGGTGCGGGTAACTCATGGTGTCACCCCCTCACGACTTACCGCATGGACCTCCTCCGCTCCGATTCCGCCAGTGGACACAGTTGGCAAATAACGGGACCATACAGAATCCTTAGTAATGTTTGTAAATGTAGGTCCTAGATTTACAAAATGTGCCTGTTAACAACATTGTGATAATAACTCATTCATCAGGTTGTACAGTGGGCTACCTGCTAGTCAACAGTTTATTGGAATTTATAATATCATAGGTATGGTACTTTTACTGGTGTGGTGTGCCCACTATCCAGCAACACGATATATCAGTGGTCGAAGTGGGGGAAAAAAAGTAGGGGAACTGTGGGCGGAGAATCAGAGGGCGGAATAACCCAAGGATTGCATCAGTGGGCGGAGCCAGAGGTGTGACCAGAATGCGCAAACATCCCAATTTTTTGTATTTGTTTGGTTTCACTGCCCAGTTTTATCAACCAATGGATATACATGATTATTTAAGGTTATAAGGAGTTATTGACAGTAAAATGTATTCACAAAGTGGGATATGCTTCTAATCACAGAATGTCCCCAAATACGATAAAATGTGGAAGCACAAGCCATTCGTCTCCGAGCCATGGAGTTTGTCATCAGCACTTCTCCCTTTTCCAAAACAGGAAAAGGCTAAACATCCTAGTTTGCAAATGTTTTCTAAATAATAATGGCTCTGCCATATTTGCCTCATAATGCAAGATCTGCTGCATGATCTGACCATTTAAACTAATAAATTGTTTGTAGCTCAAACGTATCAAAAGTTAATAAAAAATGTGACTTGTGTTGCTGCGGAGTAGATGACAGTTAATAGCTCACTGTTCTATGTTAGGATTTTAACTTATAAACTGCAAGTAACAAAAGGATCTCTCTGACAAAAGCAGTAGCCCACTGGCCTATTTACATTATGTGCACTTTGTGATCTGCATGGTACATGTTCTTTGCAGCAGGTACATTAACCCTCTGAGCTACCTTTCCATGAGTCAAATCTTCCATTAGACAAAATTCCGATCTCTCTCAAGGAAGAACATTAATGACCAGTCATCATGACATTTTTATTGTTACCGAAAATTGCTGGAGGCCAGGAAGGAGGCAGCAAGCGCTTTTAAAACCATAATATACTTGCAAAAATGATGCCTCCACCTAAAGTGAGCACCTGGTGCGGTCACACCGGTTGCACTGCCCTAGAGCTGGCCCTTCTCAAGGGTCCTGTGATCTCAGTGACAGGGTCACTGGTCTAGGGTGTACTGCTTCATAGGCCTGCCGCAAAACTGGAGGTGAACTTCAGTATGAATAGTGGTGGACAAGCCTTGAAGGTTAACCTACACTTGTCATGCTAGGGTCCACCTGCTGGTGCTACGACACCGGGGCTTCTAATGTCTTGCGAAGCCTTCTAAGGTCTAGCATGAGATAGTGCTCTCTCAGGAGAGTGGTCTGGCGGACTGGTTATTAAGGCTGAACCTGGTTCCCCAGTTCCAAATTCAGCAGCTCTGGCCATAGTGCCACATCCTCTCCTCCACTGAACACCATACTGTCCCACTGAGAAAAACTCAGACTGCCTTCAACTACAACCCAATTGTTGCCAGCTATAAACACCTGGATGCGGCTCAATTTAAATTACGCACTGGGCAAGAGCGATATGTGGCCTACAAAAAAAAGTGACAGCATCCTGGAAAAAGCAAACACTCATAGGGAATGCAAAATTTTGCAAACCATGTGAAATGTAAGCAGGAACAACATGGCTACCTTAACGCTTTTACACTCACTGTTCAGATATCAGTGAGTGCTTTTGCCTGGAATGTTAAGGACATGACAACAGGGCCCTGAATGGACCCATTTCAATGGCCATTGCTTATATCCTTACAAAACGTAAGCAGTATGGTAAAAAAAGACAACATCCCTAGATGCAGAGCAGCAGTACAAATTTTGTTTTTCAATCCTCACATTGTAGTACCTCCAGGATTGGTGCACTAGTTGCAAGCCCAGGGAAAACAAAGCCAAGACAACAAAAATAGCGCTTCACTGGCAAACTCTGTAAAAGTGGCGCTAATGTGTTTAGGTGTGAATAAAATCAATCTGGCCAGTTTGCTACCACTCTGTCTTACTTTATTTAGTTATTTATTTTTCCTATTTTTAAACTTTTATTCCCGATGCTGCACTTTGGAATTAAATGTCAGAAAAATACGTCATAGATTTCCTAGCAAAAGTGATTTTCTTTTTTGGATCCATTTCACAGGGAAGCAAATAAAAGAAAGGAGAGGAAAGAGAGTGAGAACCCCGTCTTGCAGCCACTGTTTTTAGTAAGAGAAGAACTGCCGGGCTAGCAGGCGGGAGGCCTCAGCTTGTACACAGAGCTGCTGTGCCTGAAAGTCGTCTTCACGGCGGCGCTGTTGTATCAGATTCCTCGAGTCGTGGCGGCCCTGTACTGGTGCACAGCTTGCACATGCCTAAGGCCGCCCCTGATGCCAGGGGTCGCAGCGCCGACTCCCGGCGTCCCATAGATGACCCCTAGGGTTCTCGTGGGTGAGACCATACATGGTGTAGGGTTTGCAATGGGGCAGTAGCCCTCCGCCCACTCGTCCCTCCCCCCGGACCCCTTGTGCATGTGAATCTGCACAGAGGCACCTGTACTGTACAGGTGCTGGTGTCTGACTGACGTGCAAAGCTTTCTCTCTCGCGCATACCTTGAACACCCACTGGGTGCTGACATCCATCCTTCTGGACACGCATGCACACCATGGGCACAATGACATGACTCTTCCCACTTACACCAAAGACTGCCTTCCTGCCCTTACCCAGATTGTAATAGGTCATGCCTTGGTGTGCCAACCTTCGGGTACAGCTGGGCCTCGACCTCTTATGACGTCATACTCTGGAAGTGAAGTACCTGTCGCGCATGTGGAGTGCCTGTCGCGCATGTGGAGTGCCTGTCGCGCATGTGGAGTGCCTGTCGCGCATGTGGAGTGCCTGTCACGCTTGTCACACTCCTCTGTCGGACGGTTTCGATATGCAGCCCGCTAGGGTTAACCCGAACTAAATACAGGTGTTTCCGCTGTCAAAGAACATTAGTAACGTGAGCATTTGTGTGATTAAAATGATTTTCGATGAATGAATGAATGAATGAATATTTGATGGGTGCAGCTCCTAAGCATCACTTCGGGGCGCATGCTCCGCCCATGGCGTCGGCAGTGCTTGGACAGGCCATGTCTCAGACTGGTGGGGGGGGGGGGTCTCAGTCGCACGTGTCCAGGGAAGAGAGGGTCGGTCACCTGTCTTAGGGAGTGAATGCCCGTGTCCTGTCTCTGGGGGTTGGCGGTCAGTTGCTATAGGAGAGTAGGATCTGCTTCACATGGGTACCCCCACTTTTTGCTGGTGTTTCACTGTTTTTCGACCTTAGTCTGGCTGTGGCCCTGCTAATCAGGACCCCAGCCTAGCTGCTTCCTCTCTAAAATGGATTCCATGTACATTAGGTACATATATAATTGGATTCTGGAGTGCCTTATAAATCCCTAGTATATGGTATACTATGTACCCAGGGCATAGGTACCTCAGAGGCCTACCAGGGGCTGAAGCATGTATTATGCCACCCCTGGGAAGCACTCCAAAATGACACCACAGGTGTGCTACTGCAGCCTGGGTAAGGGTGTGCTTGCACCCCTTACTGTGGTGTAGGCTACCTATATCACTACCATCGCACACACATATAAAACCTATAAGTCACTCCTATGGCAGGCCTTAACAATCCTGAAGGCAGAGTGCTTGGATTTTATGTGAGAGGGTGCCCCTCTGCAGCATTCGGAGTATCTCCTCTGATGCTGTTTGTGGTGCAGCCTCACCATATACTCTTAAGTGCATTATAACCTCGCGGTAAATGCTAACTTTGGGATGGCTGCATGGAAACATGTTGTGTTTGGTGTCAAACGGTTTGGAATACAAACCCCCACCAGCTCTCGTGTCGGGGGTAGCATTCCACCCTTCTAGAGGGAGACACATGTTCACACTGGTCTACCCGGTAAAGACTTTCTACAACACTGGCATCCCAAAATGGATGCCACTGCCACAGACATGGGTCTGGCCTCCTGCTGCTGACCGAAACTCTGGCAGGGGAGTTCTGGGCAATAGGTTTCCTGTCCCAGGGAGGTGTAACCACCTCCCCAGACAGGCAGATGTGTATTGGGGCTGGGTGGGAGCACTCTCTGGTGGTTTGAAGTCCTGCACTGGGGGCACACTTGGTGTCCCTGTGCATAGTCCAGTTCAAACGGGTTGCAGGGGCTACCTGCCCTTGCTCTGGCGTGAAACTGGACAAAGGAAATGGGTGTAACCACCCCTCTTTCCAAACCCTCCCATAGGTGGGTTGCTAGAGTATGTCCAACCCCCAAACCCTAAGTATGGGAACCCAGTCCATGCGACTTTAGATTACACTGGACGAAACTCCGCAACATATATCCTGGTCCTTCGACGTTCTACTTTTACTAGAAGACTGAAGAAATCTCTCTTGGGGTCAAGGAGTGACTCCCCTGCTTGGCAGGCACCAAAGAAGCAACTGTCCGGTCTGCAATTCTGAAGCTCCCGCCGGACGCCGAAGTCTCTGCATCCCCGGAGGTGGATTTCCAGACTTTCCCGAGGCTACCCTGAGTTCACAGCAAAGCTGAGACCCGTGGCTTTCGTGGGTGATGTGGAACCGTGACCCCTGGACACCGTGATGTTTTGCTGATCCATCGTCACCATGGTCTTCCTTGAAGTTGTGCTTTGGGCTCCGAGTAGCCCCACCCTGGAGCACCTCCTGCACCGAAGATTGTTGGCCTCCACTCCACGAGTGACTCGTGGGCCAGTTTCCAGTGCGACCGCTCGAGGCTCCTTCACGATCACTAGTTTGTTGACTAGTAGGTCCCCGCGAAGGCAACTCCTCTTCTGATTGGGCTTTCCTGGTTGCTCCAGACGTGCCCTGACTTACCCTCGCAGGGTGAGTCCCCCAGACCTTGGTGGTCTGCACCGACGTCCTTTCTCTGATTCCAAGTGACTTGCCGTTGCCAAGGCTTGTTGGGTCCAATCTGGTCGCCGACACCGCAGCACTCAACAGACTTCGTGGGACAGCTTGAATCCGGCTCCTGGACTTCGTCGACGCCTCCTGGACCTCGCGGCTGAAGGCTACACCCGTCAACTCACCTGAAGCATCCGACATCTGTGGGCATTGGACTATCGTGCCCTTGGTCACTCGATCTGGCCTTGGATTGCTTCGGACACTTCTCTTCACGGCAGCAGCACTTCCTGAGCAGCTTCCATTGAAAACAGCGACACAACCCAACACCATTTGCCACCTATGAACCCGGCTTCCCAGGGTGAGGTAACTCGAGTACTCCGGTGCTCCCGTGGGTGTTGGCCCTAGACACCTCCAAGTCCAAAAGGGTTCGCTCGTAGACCTCCTCTAAGTGTCCTTAAACTCTTAATTCCCAACCGCGACTTTCCCCATAGAAGTTAACGGTGATTCGCGGCTGTGTTCTCACACTGCACGCGTCCCCCGTGGGTCCCCTGTGTCACTACCTTGGGTGGTTCCTTGTGGTCCAAGCACTTCTACAGGCTCTAGACCTTGTGTCTAGTTCAGTCGTGGTTCTTATACCACTTTATTGGTATATGGTTTGGTACGCCCCTAGGGCCCAAATGTGTATTTGTGCTAATACTGTTGATTACTGACTTGTAACTTAAGTACCTCGAACTCCAGTCTCATAAAGAGACTAAAGCGGTGTGTTTTATCTTTAATACATATATTTTAAATATATACGTGGTGTGGTTCTTTTCATTTGATCATTCAAGAGATTATAGGCTGGTAAAACAAGCTGATTTACATTCCTTCAAGACTTAGCGTGAAGGCTGCTCTCCATAGCTACCACTAGGATAGCTTTCAATAAAAGTGGTCTTTAACCTATCATCATAAGGGGTTGTTTGGACTTATACAAGGTGCCCACTATAACTAGTAGACATCATATATCAGGCCAACTTCTCACAGTTGCCTATCCCCAGGAATGTGTGGGCCAGTCTACTGTCTCTAGGGAAGTGAAGGGCGCTCGCCTGTCTCTGGTGTAGTGAAGGTCAGTCACCTGTCAATGGTGACATGAGGGTCAGTCCCCTGTCTCTGGTCTGGTGAAGTGAGTGTCAGTCGCCTGTCTTCGGTGAAGTGAGGGTCAGTCGCCTGTCTTCGGTGATGTGAGGGTCAGTCGCCTGTCTCTGGTCTGGTGAAGTGAGGGTCAGTCGCCTGTCTTTGATCTGGTGAAGTGAGGGTCAGTCGCCTGCCTCTGGTGAAGTGAGGGTCAGTCGCCTGCCCCTGGTGACGTGAGGGTCAGTTGCCTGTCTCTGGTGACGTGAGGGTCAGTTGCCTGTCTCTGGTCTGGTGAAGTGAGTGTCAGTCGCCTGTCTTTGTTCTGGTGATGTGAGGGTCAGTCGCCTGTCTCTGGAGAAGTGAGGGTCAGTTGCCTGTCTCTGGTGAAGTGAAGGTCAGTTGCCTGTCTCTGGAGAAGTGAGGGTCAGTCGCCTGTCTCTGGTGAAGTGAGGGTCAGTCGCCTGCCTCTGGTGAAGTGAGGGTCAGTCGCCTGCCTCTGGTGAAGTGAGGGTCAGTCGCCTGCCTCTGGAGAAGTGAGGGTCAGTTGCCTGTCTCTGGAGAAGTGAGGGTCAGTTGCCTGTCTCTGGAGAAGTGAGGGTCAGTTGCCTGCCTCTGGTGAAGTGAGGGGCAGTCGCCTGCCTCTGGTGAAGTGAGGGGCAGTCGCCTGCCTCTGGTGAAGTGAGGGGCAGTCGCCTGCCTCTGGTGAAGTGAGGGGCAGTCGCCTGCCTCTGGTGAAGTGAGGGGCAGTCGCCTGCCTCTGGTGAAGTGAGGGGCAGTCGCCTGCCTCTGGTGAAGTGAGGGGCAGTCGCCTGCCTCTGGTGAAGTGAGGGGCAGTCGCCTGCCTCTGGTGAAGTGAGGGGCAGTCGCCTGCCTCTGGTGAAGTGAGGGGCAGTCGCCTGCCTCTGGTGAAGTGAGGGTCAGTCGCCTGCCTCTGGAGAACTGAGGGTCAGTCGCCTGTCTCTGGAGAACTGAGGGTCAGTCGCCTGTCTCTGGAGAACTGAGGGTCAGTCGCCTGTCTCTGGAGAACTGAGGGTCAGTCGCCTGTCTCTGGAGAACTGAGGGTCAGTCGCCTGTCTCTGGAGAACTGAGGGTCAGTCGCCTGTCTCTGGAGAACTGAGGGTCAGTCGCCTGTCTCTGGAGAACTGAGGGTCAGTCGCCTGTCTCTAGGGAAGTTTGGGACAGTCTACAGTCTCTGCAGGAGTGGGGGGTCGATGGCCTGTCTCCGGGGGAGGTGGGGGGGGGGGGTGTCGCCTTTCCCTGGGGCAGTGCTGTGTATTTTACACAGTATAATGTGCAAGTGTGTTGACCACTCTCTCCCGTGTGACCCCCATCTCCACCCCCTGTGTCACCAGTTCACCTCTTTCGTCTTTTGCCAATTGGGGCATTTGCCGAACGCCCTTGTCTTGTGAGTCGGAATAGGACTCCCCATGCCCTCCCTCTCCTCCCCGGGAGCGCATACAAAGCCGAGTTTATGATTGTATGAGCTCCGGAATTTAAAGGGCGGTTATTTCAATACTCTGCCCCTCCCGGCCCGGGTCGGATCGGGCCACCAGAACCCCGCTCTGTCCTAAAGGGTGGGGGTCGGCTTATGAGGTCTGGTGACTGATGAAGGGGTCAGAGGGAGGTCAAAAGTGCTCTAGGAGGTGGGACAGACATGGAGGTCAAGTGCACCTGAGGTTAGAGGTCAAAGGGCCAGGTCAAAGGACCACTCTCTGCATCCTGCCCTTGACTGGGTCTGGGGTCCCTCCGATCTGGGGTTACTTCGAGGCTACCACAGCACGTGGTCACAGGTACCCCAGATCCCATGTGACTTCTGGGTGTCTCAGCACAGAGATGGGTGGACAGGACCCACAGATCGTATCACAGCTCGAGGCGGGAATAGTCAAGGTCTGGAGTAACTTCAGGGGTAACTGTGCATCCGGCCCTAGCTTGGGCTAGGCCTATCCAACGTCTGGGGTAACTTCAGGGGTAAGTGTAAATACGGTCCTAGCTTGGGTTAGGCCTATCCAACATCTGGGGTAACTTCAGGGGTAACAGTACATCCGCCCCTAGCTTGGGTTAGGCCTATCCAAGGTCTGGGGTAACTTCAGGGGTAACCGTCCATCCAGCCCTAGCTTGGGTTAGGCCTATCCAAGGTCTGGGGTAAGTTCAGGGGTAACCGTACATCCTGCCCTAGCTTGGGTTAGGCCTATCCAAGGTCTGGGGTACCATCAGGGGTAACCATACATCCGGCCCTAGCTTGAGTTAGGCCTATCCAACTTCAGGGGTAACCGTACATCCGGCCCTAGCTTGGGCTAGGCCTATCCAACATCTGGGGTAACTTCAGGGGTAACCGTACATCCAGCCCTTGCTTGGGTTAGGCCTATCCAACGTCTGGGGTAACTTCAGGGGTAACCGTACATCCGGTCAGAGCTTCAGTTAGGCCCATCCAAGGTCTGGGGTAACTTCAGGGGTATCCAGGCCTCCGTCCCTAGTTTGGATTAGACCTATCCAAGGTCTGGGATAACTTCAGTGGTCAGAGCTAGGATCAGGGTTCTCCAAGGTCAGAGTGAGCAGAGGTGAAAGGCCTTGCCCCTGTGTGGTTTAAGGGCCCCCTACCCTCGGGGGCCACCGATCAGATCAAGACATTTACAATCTTGTGTGTGGAATTTACACAAATAATAATTTGTTCGGTTATAAAGCGCCTAGCGCTGCATTTATACTTGGAGCTGCAAACAAGACTTGTTATTTTTGACTTTTATTTTTAGAGTTTTCTATCGCGCGAACAAGACCCAGATTAGGGTATCGGAGTGCTCACTAAAAAACAGAGTAGATGTAAAACATTTGTAAAAGAAAGCAGACATAGTATCAAAAGCATTTCTTACTGAAGCGGGAGGGTTTCAGGAGAAGGTTGTCGGACTCCTGGAGTGTCTGTTTCCTCCAGATAAAGTGAGTTTCTGGTATAGGTACTGGGGGTGTTGTGGTGAAGAGCTTTGTGGGTGATGCAGGCCATTTTTAGGTGTATTCTAGCTTCGTAAGGCAGCCAGTTGAGCACCTTTAGGTGTGGTGATATGTGGTCAAATTTCCTAGATCCTGTTAGGAGTCTTACTGCTGAGTTGAGACAGGCCTTTAGAGGGGCTGTAGAGATTTTGGGCAGTCCCGCGAGGGTAGTACAGCCGTTCTCCAGCCTCGATATTACTTAAGCCTGGACTGCAATTTTGGGGTTCGTTTTCTCGATGAATGGTTTCATTTTTCTGAGATAGCTGAGGTGAAAGTGGGCATTTTTAGCCAACAGGTTGATGTGTGTTTGCATGTTAAGGTTTTTATCCAGTGTAATTCCAAGCGATTTGGTGGAGTCCATCAGAATCGGCGTGCAATTTAGAGCAGAGATCATCTTGGTCTTTTCCTTTATCTCCAGAGAGTTTTTAGGAGGGGAGATTAAGAGAAATTCATTTTTTTGCGAGTTTAGCTTAAGGAAGTTGAATGTTAACCAGTGGACGGTCTTTTCGAGAGCTTGATTCATCGTCTTCAACTCTTCAATGGAAGTTATCTTGATGTAAAGTTGAGTGCCGTCCGCGTACATGTGATATGAGATATTCACCTGCTGTAGTAGTTCGGTTAGTTGTTCGGCATAAAGTTTGAATAGCGTTGGGGAAAGGGTTGAGCTTTGTCGTACTCCCAGTAGGTTGGGTGAAGTGGAAGATGTTTTTATTCACTAAGAACAATTAAGTTCTGTTTTCCAGAAAAGATTTGAACCATTGATGACTGTGCCAGAGAAGCCCATCCTGTTTTCCAGTCTTGTTAAAATTTAGTCGTGATTGACTGTGTTGAAGGCGGAAGAGAGGTCGAGCAGTACTAGTAGGCAGGTTTCATTGCGTTCTAGAGCGAGGAGGGTGTCTTCTACTATATGCAGAATCGCTGTTTCTGTGCTATGACCAGGTCTGAAACTCGATTGGCAGTCGTTCAGTAGTTTGAAATCTGTGATGTGTGGTTCACTTGTTGCAGAACACATTTTTCCATACTTTGGCTAGCATGGGAATGTTGTTTATAGGTCAGAAGTTATTAGGGTCGGAGGGGTTTGCTGTCATTTTTTAGGTCTGGCTGAGTCAGCTCATGCGCTGCTCTGCGAGACATTTAGTGTGTGGGTTTACAAAGTGCTGCCACAGGCTTTTGGCGGCCTAAAGCTTGCGTGCACGCGCGCATCCGCCATCGGTCTGCCTCTCTGTTTTTCTCGCGCAAACTCCCTCCCCCCTCCCTCACCACTCCTTGGAGTCTGCAGTCTATGGAGGCAGTCTCCTCTCGATCAGTGAGCCCAGAGCTGAATCCCACGTGCTCTGTTTGTATCACTTTTTGAATTAATGTCCTAATCGATTAAAACTCATCTGGACAAACCTAGCCTAATGTGTTCCCTTCTTGGACTCATGGCATTGCTGAGAGTGTATATGCTGTTCGCTTGGATTGAGTGACTGCTAACCAACCCCTTTCCTCGCTGTTCAGGTCTCTGAGTATATGTCAATTTTTTTTTTAAAAGGGACGTGATGTTGTTTACCTTTTAAACATTCAAGCTGTTTTTACAAGTGACCGCACAACACACACGCGTGGCTTCCCGCCTCCTCATGGGGCATCCGGCGGCTCCCAGGGTCTGGATTGCTGCAGTGCTTAGCTCAGCTCCGAGTGGCCTTGCAGTGTCCCTCGCGCCGCGCTCCTCTGCAGACACTGCCGTTGGGAACCCTGTAAGTTCAAGGGCAGTAGACCCGGCCTCCTACGACACCTACCTTTACTTGATACCATTTCTTGAACGCCCCCCTCCTAACATTATATTCTTCTGACTAAACTGTACTTGGGTAATGTTTCTGAAGAAATTTAACAATGCCTCCACAATTGCCTTCATTTGGGTGACTCCACGTTGTCAGCAGTGTATTTTAGCTTGGGCACGGACGGTAAACAAATACACAAGTAACAAGCATTGGCATAGCCAATAGGTCTCGCCTTTGAGAGCTTATAAGTGTTTAACCATGCAACAGTTGATGTTGTTGCACCATGGATATTGTACTGGATAACTAAACACTTATAAGGTCCCAAAGGCGAGACCTATTGGCTATGCCAATGCTTGTTTAGAATAGGGGTGACGACCAATTTTTAAGCAATCTGGGATGTGGGCTTGAGCTAGTGAGGCATTGATGATCTTAGTCCAGAGAGGGCAGGTAATGTGGTGGATGTGGGGTACGGGTTTGTTGAAGTGGTTATTTGGTTTGATAGTAGCTAAGGTTTTGTGATGTCTCTGGTATCGTAAAGTTTGAAGGTAGACCAGTGAGAGATTTTTGGGCAAAGGTAGATCAAGTTGATTAGAATTTTTAACTTGAGTGTTCTTTAGGGTTGCTGAGTTAATTGCTGCTGTCCTTAGCTCGAGTTGGAGGGAGTTGGTTTTTGCTGTGAAGAACGAGGAAAATTCTTCACTAATAGGTTGTGAGTTCGAAGTCAGGAGAGCGCTTTTGGCCAATTTGTTAGATTGTTGTTTAAGCAGTTCGAAGAGTTTCTTCGGTCTATTTTTGGCATTGTCTAGTTCTGATCTGAAGAAGTCTTTTTTTGATTGAAGGATACTCTTGTTGTAGGAGTTTCTAGATTTCCTGAGGAGTTTGAGATGGAGGGGGGAGGGATGTTGCCTTTATTTATGTTCAGTTAATCTAAGTTTGTCTTTCTCCGTTTAGGGTTCCATTGAACCATGTGTTTTTGTCTTTGTCCGGTATTCTTTTGAGTTTTGGGGGAGCTACAAGGTCATAGACTGTGGTCATCGTGGAGTTGTAGTGAGCAGTGAGGGAATGGACGTCTGACATGTTACTGGAACAGGGAGAGCTTTCTCACAGTGGGAAGCCAGGTTGTTCCAGTTGAGGTTTTTTCGTGTCTCTTATCCAGTGTTTAGGCTTGACTAGCTGCGGGTGAGTTTTCTTTCTTGGGAAGGTAATAATGTGATGGTCTGACCAATAACAAGGGGTGATCGAGATGGATTCAATCGTTTTTTTTAGAAATGATCCAATCAAGTGTAGCACCTTTGGAGTGAGGGGGCTTTGAGATGGTTTGGATCAAGGAATGGTCTGTTAGGAGGATTTTGATAGCGTTGACCTGCTTGTCTAGGGGATCTCCCCAATGGAGATTGAAGTCGCCAAGGAATATGTCATTGGAACGAGGGGTCGAGTTTGTTGTAATGATTTCCATAAGTTGGTCTGTGAATAGAGCATTTTTACCTGGGGGATGGTAGAGTGTATGCAGTTTGTGGGAGTTATGTGAGGATTTTAAAATAATTCCGAGGTATTCACAGGACTCGGGGGGGTTCGGAGTGAAAGTTAAAGATAGTGATGTCGGATCAATAAATGCAGGTGATGCCTCCGCCTTTTTTATGATATCTATCTGATCTTATGATGTTGTAGTCTGGGGGGACTTGATGGTCTAGGCATGGCGAGGAAGATTCTGTGAGCCAAATTTCCATGAGGATTCTTACATCCATTTTCAGATCCAGAATGAGGTCGGCGATGTCGGAGGCTTGTTTTTGGGCTGAGCGGCAGTTTAGAAGGAGGCAGGAGATCTGGTTTGAGGCATTCTCTAATGCAGGTTCGTGAATATCTGAGGCAGGGGTTATTGTTTGAAGGTTATTCAGGTTTATCGTTCTGTGATTCGGTTGGGATGTTCTGTTCGGGTTGATGGGGACTGGGAGAATAGAGAATTCTTCCTTACTTGTGATGGGGCAAGTAGTGGGAGGAGTGGGAGTATCGTAGAGATGAAGTACGGTTTGAATTTCCAAGTCTGTTAAGTAGTTGGAGTGTTTGTGTGTACGTAAAAGTCGATTACTCTTTCCAAATCTACCAAACTAGTAAGGATGGATGGCTGCACTCACTGAGCTATCTCACCAGAAAATATAGCATTTATGGTCCACTCATGACCTCTCTTGCAGAGGATCACATCCTTCAGTGTTGCACTGCTGGGACCATCCGATCATCATCTTCTAAAGTGCGGAACATAAATTAGCTCGGATAGCATCAGTGTAAGTCAGGACTATTCCGGGATAGGACCGGTGCTGAGCGCGGGCTATACTAGGATAGGACCAGTGCTGGGGCCGGGCTATTCTAGGATAGGACCAGTGCTGGGGCCGGGCTATTCCGGGATAGGACCAGTGCTGGGGCGCGGGCTATCCCGGGATAGGACCAGTGCTGGGGCGCGGGCTATCCCGGGATAGGACCAGTGCTGGGGCGCGGGCTATCCCGGGATAGGACCAGTGCTGGGGCGCGGGCTATCCCGGGATAGGACCAGTGCTGGGGCCGGGCTATCCCGGGATAGGACCAGTGCTGGGGCGCGGGCTATCCCGGGATAGGACCAGTGCTGGGGCCGGGCTATCCCGGGATAGGACCAGTGCTGGGGCCGGGATATCCTGAGATAGGACCAGTGCCGGACCAGGGCTATCCGGGGATAGGACCAGTGCTGGGCGTGCACTATATTAGGATAGGACCAATGCCGAAGAGGAACAAAAAACCAATACGGCAGCAGGCCTTCTCCATCTCTGCACCCAGGGTCTGGAACAACATCCCTGCGTCCATCAGGACCGACCCAGCATCTGTGCACCCAGGGTCTGGAACAACATCCCTGTCCATCAGGACCGACCCAGCATCTGTGCACCCAGCATCTGTGCACCTAGGATCTGGATCACCATCCCTGTGTCCATCAGGACTGCCGCAGCATCTGTGCACCCAGGGTCCGGAACAACATCCCTGTCCATCAGGACCACCCAGCATCTGTGCACCCAGCATCTGTGCACCCAGGATCTGGAACAACATCCCTGTATCCATCAGGACTGACCCAGCATCTATGCACCCAGAATCTGGAACAACATCCCTGTGGCCATCAGGACCAACCCAGCATCTGTGCACCCCGGGTCTGGAACAACATCCTGTGTCCATAAGGACCGACCCAGCATCTGTGCACCCAGGATCTGGAACAACATGCCTGTCCATCAGGACTGACCCAGCATCTGTGCACCCAGGATCTGGAACCACAATCCTGTCCATCAGGACCGACCCAGCATCTGTGCACCCAGCATCTGTGCACCTAGGATCTGGATCACCATCCCTGTGTCCATCAGGACCGCCGCAGCATCTGCACACCCAGGATCTGGAACATCCCTGTGTCCATCAGGACCGCCCCAGCATCTGTGCACCCAGGGTCTGGAACAACATCCTGTGTCCATCAGGACCAACCCAGCATCTGTGCACCCAGGATCTGGAACAACATCCCTGTGTCCATCAGGACCGACCCGGCGTCTGTGCACCCAGGGTCTGGAACAACATCCCTGTGTCCATCAGGACTGCCCCAGCATCTGTGCACCCAGGGTCTGGAACAACCTCCCTGTGTCCATCAGGATCTGTGCACCCAGGGTCTGCTGCCGTCCAGGCCCTTCTCTTTGGTTCTTCACACGGTCTTCTCTGCTGCCGGCCAGGCCCTTCTTTTTGTTTCTTTACATGGTTCTCTCTGCTGCCGTCGAGGTGCTTCTCTTTATTTTATCACATGCTCCTCTCTGCTGCCGTCCATGCATCTATCTTTGTTTTATCACATGGTTCTCTCTGTTGACGTCCAGGCCCTTCTCTTTATTTTATCACAGGGTCGGCTCTGACGCCTTCCAGGGCATGGGGGTGGGGGCTCCGGCCCCCTCCCCCGGCGCCCTCGCTGTGGGCAGTCGGTCTGGGGGCACAGAGTATAAACGCTGCCTCTTCCCAAACAAGCCTCGGCCTGCCGATGTTTGTTCGGTGATTTGGAAGAGCAAACTCCACATTCCTGGCGTGTTCGCGTTTCCCAGCAGCCCCCCCCTCACCTGGGGCCCTCTCCTGTTTACCTCCGGATCGTCCCCCGCCCCCCCCTCACCTGGGGCCCTCTCCTGTTTACCTCTTGATCAGCCCCCCTCCCGTCCATCACCTAGGGTCCTCTACTGTTTACCTCTGGTCAGCCCCCCCTCACCTCTCACCTGGGGCCCTCTCCTGTTTACCTCTGGTCAGCCCCCCCTTCCCCCTCACCCTGGGCTCTCTCCTGTTTACCTCTGGTCAGCCCCCTGTTCCCCCCCTCACCCTGGGCTCTCTCCTGTTTACCTCTGGTCAGCCCCCTGTTCCACTCCTCACCTGGGGCCTTCTCCTGTTCACCTCTGGTCATGCCCCCCTCACCTCTCACCTGGGGCTCTCTCCTGTTCACCTCTGCTCAGCCCCCCCTTCCCCCTCACCTGTGGCTGTCTCCTGTTTACCTCTGGTCAGCCCCCCTTCCCCCTCACCTGTGGCTGTCTCCTGTTTACCTCTGGTCAGCCCCCCCACCTCCCTCACCGGGGGCCCTCTCCTGTTTACCTCTGGTCAGCCCCCTGTTCCCCCCCCTCACCTGGGGCCCTCTCCTGTTTACCTCTTGATCAGCCCCCCCTCCCGTCCCTCACCTAGGGTCCTCTACTTTTTACCTCTGGTCTGCCCCCCTCACCTGGGGCCCTCTCCTGTTTACCTCCGGATCGTCCCCCCCCCCGCCCACCCCCCTCACCTGGGGCCCTCTCCTGTTTACCTCTTGATCAGCCCCCCCTCCCGTCCCTCACCTAGGGTCCTCTACTTTTTACCTCTGGTCTGCCCCCCTCACCTGGGGCCCTCTCCTGTTTACTTCTGGATCAGCCCCCCCTCCACTCCCTCACCCAGGGCCCTTTCCTGTTTACCTCTGGTCAGCCCCCATCACCTGGGGCCTTCTTCTGTTTACCTCTGGATCAGCCCCCCCTCAACTCTCACCTAGGGCCCTCTCCTGTTTACCTCTGGTCAGCCCCCTATTCCCCCCCTCACCTGGGGCCCTCTCCTGTTCACCTCTGGCCAGCCCCCCCCCGTTCCCCCCTCACCTGGGGCCCTCTCCTGTTTACCTCTGGTCAGTCCCCCTCCCCCCTCACCTGGGGCCCTCTCCTGTTTACCTCTGTATCAGCCCCCCCCCCGTTCCCCCTCACCTGGGGCCCTCTCCTGTTTACATCTGGATCAGCCCCTCCCTCCCCACCTCACCTGGCGCCCTTTCCTGTTTACCTCTGGTCAGCCCCCCCCGTTCCCCCCTCACCTGGCGCCCTCTCCTGTTTACCTCTGGTCAGCCCCCTGTTCCCCCCCCTCACCTGGGGCCCTCTCCTGTTTACCTCTTGATCAGCCCCCCCTCCCGTCCCTCACCTAGGGTCCTCTACTTTTTACCTCTGGTCTGCCCCCCTCACCTGGGGCCCTCTCCTGTTTACCTCCGGATCGTCCCCCCCCCCGCCCACCCCCCTCACCTGGGGCCCTCTCCTGTTTACCTCTTGATCAGCCCCCCCTCCCGTCCCTCACCTAGGGTCCTCTACTTTTTACCTCTGGTCTGCCCCCCTCACCTGGGGCCCTCTCCTGTTTACTTCTGGATCAGCCCCCCCTCCACTCCCTCACCCAGGGCCCTTTCCTGTTTACCTCTGGTCAGCCCCCATCACCTGGGGCCTTCTTCTGTTTACCTCTGGATCAGCCCCCCCTCAACTCTCACCTAGGGCCCTCTCCTGTTTACCTCTGGTCAGCCCCCTATTCCCCCCCTCACCTGGGGCCCTCTCCTGTTCACCTCTGGTCAGCCCCCCCCTCCCCACCTCACCCAGGGCCCTTTCCTGTTTACCTCAGCCGCCCTCCCTACGTCACCCAGGCCCCTCTCCTGTTTAACTCTGGCCAGCCCCCCCCCGTTCCCCCCTCACCTGGGGCCCTCTCCTGTTTACCTCTGGTCAGTCCCCCTCCCCCCTCACCTGGGGCCCTCTCCTGTTTACCTCTGTTCAGCCCCCCCCCCCGTTCCCCCTCACCTGGGGCCCTCTCCTGTTTACATCTGGATCAGCCCCTCCCTCCCCACCTCACCTGGCGCCCTTTCCTGTTTACCTCTGGTCAGCCCCCCCCGTTCCCCCCTCACCTGGCGCCCTCTCCTGTTTACCTCTGGTCAGCCCCCCCCCGTTCCCCCCTCACCTGGCGCCCTCTCCTGTTTACCTCTGGTCAGCCCCCCACCTCCCTCACCGGGGGCCCTCTCCTGTTTAACTCTGTATCAGCCCCCCCCCTCCCCACCTCACCCAGGCCCCTCTCCTGTTTAACTCTGGCCAGCCCCCCCCCGTTCCCCCCTCACCTGGGGCCCTCTCCTGTTTACCTCTGTATCAGCCCCCCCCCTCCCCACCTCACCCAGGCCCCTCTCCTGTTTAACTCTGGCCAGCCCCCCCCCCGTTCCCCCCTCACCTGGGGCCCTCTCCTGTTTACATCTGGATCAGCCCCCGTTCCCCCTCACCTGGGGCCCTCTCCTGTTTAACTCTGGTCAGCTCCCCCCTCCCCACCTCACCCTGGGCCCTCTCCTGTTTAACTCTGGTCAGCCACCCCCCCCCCCCGTTCCCCCCTCACCTGGGGCCCTCTTCTGTTTAACTCTGGTCAGCTCCCCTCACCTGGGGCCCTCTCCTGTTTACATCTGGATCAGCCCCCCCCCGTTCCCCCCTCACCTGGGGCCCTCTCCTATTTACCTCTGGTCAGTCCCCCTCCCCCCTCACCTGGGGCCCTCTCCTGTTTACCTCTGTATCAGCCCCCCCCCTCCCCACATCACCCTGGGCCCTCTCCTGTTTAACTCTGTTCAGCCCCCCCCCGTTCCCCCTCACCTGGGGCCCTCTCCTGTTTACATCTGGATCAGCCCCTCCCTCCCCACCTCACCCAGGGCCCTTTCCTGTTTACCTCTGGTCAGCCCCCCCGTTCCCCCCTCACCTGGCGCCCTCTCCTGTTTACCTCTGGTCAGCCCCCCCCGTTCCCCCCTCACCTGGCGCCCTCTCCTGTTTACCTCTGGTCAGTCCCCCTCACCTGGGGCCCTCTCCTGTTTACCTCTGGATCAGACTCCCCCCCCCCCCCTTCCCACCTTCCCACCTCACCCTGGGCCCTCTCCTGTTTAACTCTACATTCAGCCCCTCTCCCAGGCCAGCCAGGCCTCGGGTGGGAAGCACAAAGGTGCGCCTCGTGTCTTTATTTACAGCACTGGGATGGGCCTCGGCGCATGGCTCTTAGCTCGCTCACTGTGTGATCTTGTTTTATCTCCGTATCTTATCAGCATAGTAAAGAGGGGTTAGGAGACGGGTCTGGCTGCGAGCCTTAGGAATGTGTAGCGCCCCCACCCCCGGGGCAGCCGTGTTTACGATGAAAGCAGGGGCGACTGATGCAAGCAAGCTGTAGGGGGGGGTGGTACAGGCGAGCGCACTGAAGCGCGGTCGAGGTGGTGTGGGCGTGGTTAGTCCATGGTCGAGGTGAATGCTCCTGGCCTGGCATCGGAGTGCGCGGTTAGTATTTAGCACTCGGGCGAAAGATCCAGGCTTGGTGGACAGGGGGGGAGTTTGTTTTGGCTTAGTCACGTGATGGTGAATAGAGAAGTGTGAGTGAGCGGTCCAGGCTGGGAGTGAGCGGTCCAGACTGGGAGTGAGCGGTGGGGTTGGGGAAACGGTGAATGGTCCAAGTTGTAGTGAATGGTCCAGGCTGGCAGTGTGGGCGAATACATTATGCTGGGGAATGGGGGGCCAGTACGGTTAGTGGTTCATGCTGGCAGTGAGTGGTTCATGCCGGGGTGTTTGGTTGATACTGGGGTGAGCAGTCCATGCTGGGGTGAGTGGTGGTCCATGCTGGGGAATGAAGGGTCCATGCTGGGAATGAATGGTCCAGGCTGGGGTTGGAGGATCCTGGCTGTCGTTGGAGGGTCCTGGCTGGGGTTGGAGGGTCCAGGCTGGCAGTGAGTGGTCCAGGCTGGCAGTGAGTGGTCCAGGCTGGCAGTGAGTGGTCCAGGCTGGCAGTGAGTGGTCCAGGCTGGCAGTGAGTGGTCCAGGCTGGCAGTGAGTGGTCCAGGCTGAGAGTGAGTGGTCCAGGCTGAGAGTGAGTGGTCCAGGCTGGGAGTGGGGTGAATCATCTAGGCCGGGAGTGAGTGGCCCAGGCCGGGAGTGAGTGGCCCAGGCCGGGAGTGAGTGGCCCAGGCCGGGAGTGAGTGGCCCAGGCCGGGAGTGAGTGGCCCAGGCCGGGAGTGAGTGGCCCAGGTTGGGAGTGAGTGGCCCAGGCTGGGAGTGAGTGGCCCAGGCTGGGAGTGAGTGGCCCAGGCTGGGAGTGAGTGGCCCAGGCTGGGAGTGAGTGGCCCAGGCTGGGAGTGAGTGGCCCAGGCTGGGAGTGGTGTGAATCATCTAGGCTGGGAGTGAATGGCCCAGGCTGGGAGTGAATGGCCCAGGCTGGGAGTGAGTGGTCCAGGCTGGGAGTGAGTGGTCCAGGCTGGGAGTGAGTGGCCCAGGCTGGGAGTGAGTGGCCCAGGCTGGGAGTGAGTGGCCCAGGCTGGGAGTGAGTGGCCCAGGCTGGGAGTGAGTGGCCCAGGCTGAGAGTGGGGTGAATCCTCTAGGCTGGGGGCTACAGTGAATGGTCCAGTCTGGGATTGAATGGTCCAGGCTGGGAGTAAGAGTGAATCATCTAGGCTGATGTGGGTAGGGTGATTGGTCCGTGCTGGGTGTGAATGGTCTAGGCTGGGGGCTATGGTGAATGGTCCAGGCTTGGAGTGAAGGGTCCAGGCTGGGTTGTACATGAATTGTCCCTGTTTGGGTGAATGACTCATTCTGGGGTTGAACGATCCTGCTTGTAGGAGTGAATCGCCTGGCTGGTGTGAGTAGGGTGAATGGTCCATTCTGGGAGTGGGGTGGATCGTCTAGGCTTGAGGGGGTACGGTGAATGGCCTTGGCTGAAGGGATAGGTCCGCAGTTGGGTTGTTACGGGTTAATAGTCTTCAGTGGGGTGAATGGCATAGGCTGAAGGGATGGGTCCGGAGTGTGGGAGGCAGGGGTGAATGGTCCACTCCAGGGTAAATGGTCTAGGCTGGAATGATTGGTCCGGAGTGTGGTTGGTAGGGTGAATGGTCCACGCTGGGGTGAATTTTTTCAAATGTATTTATTATTTTATTTTTAGAGTTTTGTATGGCGCGAAGAAGACCCAACATAGGGTAACAGACCGCTTCACAGTAAAGAGTAAAACCAATTCAAGACAGTTTAGTAGGGTCCTAGATAGAAAGATATCAGACATATATGAAGAACGGATAGGTACAATACGATAAAAACATGCTAAAAAGACACGGTACTTCAGTTTGGTGCATTAAGGGAAATTAAGTACAAACAAATCTTATTTGTCAAGGCCGTCTACACAAGGAATCGTAGAGATGGGTTTAGAATAGCGGGGTAGGTAAGATGTAAGCAGAGATGTAAACGATGGTGGAATTTCCTCAGGAAACATAGTGATTGAAGAAGTGGGGAGAGTCACTCGAGAAGGGCAAGTCCAAAGGATATCAGTTGAAATTGAAAGAGTCGAGGTGGGTGGGGAATGCTAAGGATTTAAGGGAGACATGTGCTCATCAGAAAGGTCTCCGCTTCCGTTTGAGTGTTGTCCTTGAAGAGATTCTTCTGATGCTTGGGGGAGAGAGTTCCAAATTCTTCGTGCAGCTCAGAGAATGTTCTATCAAAACATTTGTCTGGCTGAAGCAAGAAGGTTTTAGGAGCAGATGGTCAGAGCTCCTAGTGAGTCTGTTTCCACCCGATTGTGTAAGTTTCTGGGCTAGGTATTGGGTTTTTTGTAGTGTAAGGCTTTGAGTGTTGCAGGCCATCTTTAGCTGTATTCTCGCTTTGTAAGGCAGCCAGTTGAGTGCTCTCAGGTGTGGCGAGATGTGGTCAAATTGTCTCGAACCTGTTAAGAGTCTTGCGGCTGCGTAGAGTCAAGCTTTTAAAGGGACAGTTGAGATCTTGGGAAGACCCGATACCGCTGTGCTTCCATATTCCAGCCTCGAGATGACGAACACCTGAACTGCTGTTTTGAGGTCCGGGATCTCGATGAATGGTTTCATTTTTCTGAGATCGCTGAGGTGAAAGCGGGCATTTTTAGCTAGCATGTTGATGTGTGTTTGCATGTTTAGGTTCCATCCAGCGTGGTTCCAAATGATTTGGTGGAGTCCACTAGGATCGGGGTACAGTTTAGAGCGGTGATCATCTTGGTCCAGTCTATTAATGTTGCAGAGTTTTTTTTTGGGGGGGGGCAAATTAAAAGGAATTCAGCTTTTTGCGAGTTTAGCTTAAGGTAGTTGGTGGTTAGCCAGTGGATGGTCTTTTCAAGAGCTTGATTCACCACCTTGATCTCTTCAAGGGAGGTGACCTTCATGGACAACTGTGTGTCATCTGTGTACATATGGAAGGAGATATTTGGCTGCTGTAGTAAATCAGTTAGGGGTTCGACATAGAGGCTGAATAGCGCTGGGGATAAAGTAGAGCCTTGTGGTACTCCTAAAAGATTAGGAGATGGAGGAGACATAATTTTGTTCACTATAAACCTTGTCCTGTTTTCCAATAAGGATTTGAACCATTGAAGGACTGTGCCCGATAACCCCATCCTGAATGCCCTACGCAGAAGGGATAGGTCCGGAGTGTGCTTGGTAAGGGTGAATGGCCCACACTGAGGGTGAGGTAGAATGATCCATACTGTGGTGGGTAGTGTGAATGGTCCACTTTGAGAGTAAGGTAGATTCATCCAGACCATGGTGGGTGGGGTGAATGGTTCAATCTGAGGGTGAGGTAGAATGATCCAGACTGTGATAGGTGGGATGAACAGTCAATCTCATGGTGAGGTAGAATCATCCAGACTGTGGTGGGAGGGGTGAATGTTCCCAACTCGGGGTGAGCTACACTCATCCAGACTGTGATGGGTGAGGTGAATGGTTCAATCTGAGGGTGAGATAGAATCATCCAGACTGTGATGGCTGAGGTGAATGTTCCACACTCGGGGTGAGCTACACTCATCCAGACTGTGATGGGTGAGGTGAATGGTTCAATCTGAGGGTGAGACTGTGATGGGTGGTGGCAATGTCCAGACTGGAAGGAATTTTCACCGCTGACGTCAGGCGTTGGCTGCCCTGGCAGGCTCTGTGCCACCCTGCTGTGCATGGCACTGGGCTGGCTTCCTCCTTGGCCGGACTCAGGGCGGCTCCTCTTAAAGTGCATTCTGAGTGTGCTGTGCCCTGCCCAGGAAGTGAAGGGGGGGGGGGGGGGACGCTTGCAATTAGTTGGTAAAACACGTCTTTTCGTGAGAGGATAAAAAACGAAATCATACCAAAAACAGAAGCGCACGTCAGACTCCAGGCGGCTTTTTGGTGGGGGGTGGGGGGTGGTGGGAGTGGTCACTAAATAGTAGACGTCATTTAAATAACAGTGAAGCACCGAGCGGGCCTCATGACCCCGCCCACTAAACACACCCTCCACCTCTGAAATGCGCTTGTTTTGCCCATCACTTGTCCCGGGAGACTGGGGGGACAGGACAGACAGACAGACAGGTGGGCACAGCATCTTTGATGAGGGGGGGTGGGGGGGTCACCTGATACTTCAGCTCTGGGGCACTCTCTGAGACTTGAGAGTAAGAGAGACATGCCAGCAGCAGAGAGAGACATGCCAGCAGCAGAGAGAGAGACATGCCAGCAGCAGAGAGAGAGACATGCCAGCAGCAGAGAGAGAGACATGCCAGCAGCAGAGAGAGACATGCCAGCAGCAGAGAGAGACATGCCAGCAGCAGAGAGAGACATGCCAGCAGCAGAGAGAGAGAGACATGCCAGCAGCAGAGAGAGAGAGACATGCCAGCAGCAGAGAGAGAGAGACATGCCAGCAGCAGAGAGAGACATGCCAGCAGCAGAGAGAGAGAGACATGCCAGCAGCAGAGAGAGAGAGACATGCCAGCAGCAAAGAGAGAGAGACATGCCAGCAGCAGAGAGAGAGAGACATACCAGTAGCAGAGAGCGAGAGATACCAGCAGCAGAGAGAGAGACATGCCAGCAGCAGAGAGAGAGACATGCCAGCAGCAGAGAGGGAGACATGCCAGCAGCAGAGAGGGAGACATGCCAGCAGCAGAGAGAGAGACATACCAGCAGCAGAGAGAGAGACATGCCAGCAGCAGAGAGAGACATACCAGCAGCAGAGAGGCATGCCAGCAGCAGAGAGAGAGACATACCAGCAGCAGAGAGAGAGACATACCAGCAGCAGAGAGAGAGACATGCCAGCAGCAGAGAGAGAGACATGCCAGCAGCAGAGAGGCATGCCAGCAGCAGAGAGAGAGACATACCAGCAGCAGAGAGAGAGACATACCAGCAGCAGAGAGAGAGACATACCAGCAGCAGAGAGAGAGACATGCCAGAAGCAGAGAGGCATGCCAGCAGCAGAGAGAGAGAGACATGCCAGCAGCAGAGAGAGAGAGACATGCCAGCAGCAGAGAGAGAGAGACATGCCAGCAGCAGAGAGAGAGACATGCCAGTAGCGGAGAGAGACATGCCAGCAGCAGAGAGAGACATACCAGCAGCAGAGAGGCATGCCAGCAGCAGAGAGAGAGACATACCAGCAGCAGAGAGAGAGACATACCAGCAGCAGAGAGAGAGACATGCCAGCAGCAGAGAGGCATGCCAGCAGCAGAGAGGCATGCCAGCAGCAGAGAGGCATGCCAGCAGCAGAGAGGCATGCCAGCAGCAGAGAGAGAGACATACCAGCAGCAGAGAGAGAGACATACCAGCAGCAGAGAGAGAGACATGCCAGCAGCAGAGAGGCATGCCAGCAGCAGAGAGAGAGACATGCCAGCAGCAGAGAGAGAGAGACATGCCAGCAGCAGAGAGAGAGAGACATGCCAGCAGCAGAGAGCGAGACATGCCAGCAGCAGAGAGCGAGACATGCCAGCAGCAGAGAGAGAGACATGCCAGCAGCAGAGAGAGAGACATGCCAGCAGCAGAGAGAGAGACATGCCAGCAGCAGAGAGAGAGATGCCAGCAGCAGAGAGAGAGATGCCAGCAGCAGAGAGAGAGATGCCAGCAGCAGAGAGAGAGATGCCAGCAGCAGAGAGAGAGATGCCAGCAGCAGAGAGAGACATGCCAGCAGCAGAGAGAGACATGCCAGCAGCAGAGAGAGACATGCCAGCAGCAGAGAGAGACATGCCAGCAGCAGAGCGAGAGACATACCAGCAGCAGAGCGAGAGACATACCAGCAGCAGAGAGAGAGACATGCCAGCAGCAGAGAGAGAGACATGCCAGCAGCAGAGAGAGAGACATGCCAGCAGCAGAGAGAGACATGCCAGCAGCAGAGAGAGACATGCCAGCAGCAGAGAGAGACATACCAGCAGCAGAGAGAGACATACCAGCAGCAGAGAGAGACATGCCAGCAGCGGAGAGAGACATGCCAGCAGCAGAGCGAGACATGCCAGCAGCAGAGAGCGAGACATGCCAGCAGCAGAGAGCGAGACATGCCAGCAGCAGAGAGCGAGACATGCCAGCAGCAGAGAGCGAGACATGCCAGCAGCAGAGAGCGAGACATGCCAGCAGCAGAGAGCGAGACATGCCAGCAGCAGAGAGCGAGACATGCCAGCAGCAGAGAGCGAGACATGCCAGCAGCAGAGAGCGAGACATGCCAGCAGCAGAGAGCGAGACATGCCAGCAGCAGAGAGAGACATGCCAGCAGCAGAGAGAGACATGCCAGCAGCAGAGAGAGAGACATGCCAGCAGCAGAGAGAGAGACATGCCAGCAGCAGAGAGAGAGACATGCCAGCAGCAGAGAGAGAGACATGCCAGCAGCAGAGAGAGAGACATGCCAGCAGCAGAGAGAGAGACATGCCAGCAGCAGAGAGAGAGAGACATGCCAGCAGCAGAGAGAGAGAGACATGCCAGCAGCAGAGAGAGAGAGACATGCCAGCAGCAGAGAGAGAGAGACATGCCAGCAGCAGAGAGAGAGAGACATGCCAGCAGCAGAGAGAGAGAGACATGCCAGCAGCAGAGAGAGAGAGACATACCAGCAGCAGAGAGAGGCATGCCAGCAGCAGAGAGGCATGCCAGCAGCAGAGAGAGAGACATGCCAGCAGCAGAGAGAGAGACATGCCAGCAGCAGAGAGAGAGACATGCCAGCAGCAGAGAGAGAGACATGCCAGCAGCAGAGAGAGAGACATGCCAGCAGCAGAGAGAGAGAGACATGCCAGCAGCAGAGAGAGAGAGACATGCCAGCAGCAGAGAGAGAGAGACATGCCAGCAGCAGAGAGAGAGAGACATGCCAGCAGCAGAGAGAGAGAGACATGCCAGCAGCAGAGAGAGCGAGAGATACCAGCAGCAGAGAGGGAGACATGCCAGCAGTGGAGAGAGACATGCCAGCAGTGGAGAGAGACATGCCAGCAGTGGAGAGAGACATACCAGCAGCAGAGAGAGACATGCCAGCAGCAGAGAGAGAGACATGCCAGCAGCAGAGAGAGAGACATGCCAGCAGCAGAGAGAGACATGCCAGCAGCAGAGAGAGAGACATACCAGCAGCAGAGAGCGAGAGATACCAGCAGCAGAGAGCGAGACATGCCAGCAGCAGAGAGCGAGACATGCCAGCAGCAGAGAGAGAGACATGCCAGCAGCAGAGAGAGAGACATGCCAGCAGCAGAGAGAGAGACATGCCAGCAGCAGAGAGAGAGACATGCCAGCAGCAGAGAGAGAGACATGCCAGCAGCAGAGAGAGAGAGACATGCCAGCAGCAGAGAGAGAGACATGCCAGCAGTGGAGAGAGACATGCCAGCAGTGGAAAGAGACATGCCAGCAGCAGAGAAAGAGACATACCAGCAGCAGAGAGAGAGAGACATGCCAACAGCAGAGAGAGAGAGACATGCCAGCAGCAGAGAGAGAGAGACATGCCAGCAGCAGAGAGAGAGAGACATGCCAGCAGCAGAGAGAGAGACATGCCAGCAGCAGAGAGAGAGAGACATGCCAGCAGCAGAGAGAGAAAGACATGCCAGCAGCAGAGAGAGAGACATGCCAGCAGCAGAGAGAGAGAGACATGCCAGCAGCAGAGAGAGAGACATGCCAGCAGCAGAGAGAGAGACATACCAGCAGCAGAGAGAGAGAGAGACATGCCAGCAGCAGAGAGAGAGACATGCCAGCAGCAGAGAGAGAGACATGCCAGCAGCAGAGAGAGAGACATACCAGCAGCAGAGAGAGAGACATACCAGCAGCAGAGAGAGAGACATACCAGCAGCAGAGAGAGAGACATACCAGCAGCAGAGAGAGAGACATGCCAGCAGCAGAGAGAGAGACATACCAGCAGCAGAGAGAGAGACATACCAGCAGCAGAGAGAGAGACATGCCAGCAGCAGAGAGAGAGACATGCCAGCAGCAGAGAGAGAGACATGCCAGCAGCAGAGAGAGAGACATGCCAGCAGCAGAGAGAGAGACATACCAGCAGCAGACAGAGAGACATACCAGCAGCAGAGAGACATGCCAGCAGCAGAGAGACATGCCAGCAGCAGAGAGAGAGTGAGACATACCAACAGCAGAGTGAGACATACCAACAGCAGAGTGAGACATACCAACAGCAGAGTGAGACATACCAACAGCAGAGTGAGACATACCAACAGCAGAGTGAGACATACCAACAGCAGAGAGAGACATACCAGCAGCAGAGAAGGAGACATACCAGCAGCTGAGAGATACCTAGAGACGTATCAGCAGCGAAGAGAGATGCAGCAGAGAGAAAGACTTACCAGCAGCTGAGAGAGACTTACCAGCAGCTGAGAGAGACTTACCAGCAGCTGAGAGAGACGTACCAGCAGCTGAGAGAGACGTACCAGCAGCTGAGAGAGACTTACCAGCAGCTGAGAGAGACTTACCAGCAGCTGAGAGAGACTTACCAGCAGCTGAGAGAGACTTACCAGCAGCTGAGAGAGACTTACCAGCAGCTGAGAGAGACTTGCCAGCAGCTGAGAGAGACTTGCCAGCAGCTGAGAGTGATGCGCCAGCAGCTGAGAGAGACTTGCCAGCAGCTGAGAGAGACTTGCCAGCAGCTGAGAGTGATGCGCCAGCAGCTGAGAGTGATGCGCCAGCAGCTGAGAGTGATGCGCCAGCGAGAGAGAGAGAGAGAGAGAGGGAGAGAGAGGGAGAGAGAGGGAGAGAGAGGGAGAGGGAGAGAGAGGGAGAGGGAGAGGGAGGGAGAGGGAGAGGGAGGGAGAGGGAGGGAGAGGGAGAGAGGGAGAGGGAGGGAGAGGGAGGGAGAGAGAGGGAGAGAGAGGGAGAGAGAGGTAGGGAGAGGGAGAGAGAGGGAGAGAGAGGGAGGGAGAGAGAGGGAGAGGGAGAGACTCTTGCCGCTGCGCGTCCTGATTGCCGTGTAAAGAGCGATAGCGCGATTCAACAACGCGATTTTTGCACACAGTGACACTGCAATTTTTTATGTTAACTTTTTAAGTGCTTTTAAACTACACCGTGTTTGAAATTTACCTGTGGTAGAAATCTTGTACCGTTGCACACGTACTTGTAGCATGCACTCGCACTTAAACTGGCCAAGGTGAGCTGGTGTACTCCGCCTGTTAGAGCTGTTCACCGAGCACACGCCATCTTGGTCAGCGTTCCAGTCGAGTTCCCACAAAACACTTCTCCCTATTTAAGCGGAAGACGCGCCAAAGGCAAGCCCGTCTGCACACGTCCGCGCACCAACCGCGCACAGCGCGAGCCATGCTGTCGGGTCGGAGTATCGTCCAAGTGGGAATGTCAAACTGTGCTATACGAGGGAGCAACTTCTTGAGCAAGGTGGCGTGGGACACAGAGGTAAAGAATTAAGAGAAAGTAGGGTCCCCCGACCACTGTGTCATCAGACAGCCTCAAGTGCGGCCTAATCAACGTGAGGTCTCTAATCAAACATCATCAGGATATTTATGTGTTACTGGAGGGCCTCGATTTGGATGCCCTGTTCGTAACAGAAAACTGGACACGGTCAGACTCAGAGGTCGAATTGGGGCTAGTTTGCCCCTCGAAATACAAAGTGTTCCATAAACCGAGACTAAGTGGAAGAGGAGGAGGGGTGGGTGTAATATACAAAGAGAAATTGAATTTTCCCCTTAAATATTGACGCAGTAGAGGGCATTGAAATGTTGGGATTCTCCCTTCAAGATACCAAGGGACAAGTGGTCTCTGGCATAGTGTGCTAGAGACCCCCTGGAGGACTAAGCCCTCACTACCGAGCCCTCATTGACACCATATATAAGTGGTCACTTACTCATTGCAGAATGATTATCTTGGGTGATCTTAACCTCTGGGAATATGGGAATTCTGGCCTTGAAAGAAATAATACAAGCATGTGCGAGTATGAACATGCATCCACTGGTGCATGTGCGAGTATGAACATGCATCCACTGGTGCGAGTATGAACATGCATCCACTGGTGCATGTGCGAGTATGAACATGCATCCACTGGTGCATGTGCGAGTATGAACATGCATCCACTGGTGCGAGTATGAACATGCATCCACTGGTGCATGTGCGAGTATGAACATGCATCCACTGGTGCATGTGCGAGTATGAACATGCATTCACTGGTGCATGTGCGAGTATGAACATGCATCCACTGGTGCGAGTATGAACATGCATCCACTGGTGCGAGTATGAACATGCATTCACTGGTGCATGTGCGAGTATGAACATGCATTCACTGGTGAGAGTATGAACATGCATCCACTGGTGCGAGTATGAACATGCATCCACTGGTGCATGTGCGAGTATGAATATGCATCCACTGGTGCATGTGCGAGTATGAACATGCATTCACTGGTGCATGTGCGAGTATGAACATGCATCCACTGGTGCGAGTATGAACATGCATCCACTGGTGCGAGTATGAACATGCATTCACTGGTGCATGTGCGAGTATGAACATGCATTCACTGGTGCATGTGCGAGTATGAACATGCATCCACTGGTGCGAGTATGAACATGCATCCACTGGTGCGAGTATGAACATGCATCCACTGGTGCGAGTATGAACATGCATCCACTGGTGCGAGTATGAACATGCATCCACTGGTGCATGTGCGAGTATGAACATGCATTCACTGGTGCATGTGCGAGTATGAACATGCATCCACTGGTGCGAGTATGAACATGCATCCACTGGTGCGAGTATGAACATGCATCCACTGGTGCGAGTATGAACATGCATCCACTGGTGCGAGTATGAACATGCATCCACTGGTGCATGTGCGAGTATGAACATGCATTCACTGGTGCATGTGCGAGTATGAACATGCATTCACTGGTGCATGTGCGAGTATGAACATGTATCCACTGGTGCGAGTATGAACATGCATCCACTAGTGCGAGTATGAACATGCATCCACTGGTGCATGTGCGAGTATGAACGTGCATCCACTGGTGCGAGTATGAACGTGCATCCACTGGTGCAAGTATGAACGTGCATCCACTGGTGCGAGTATGAACGTGCATCCTCTGGTGCGAGTATGAACGTGCATCCTCTGGTGCGAGTATGAACGTGCATCCTCTGGTGCGAGTATGAACGTGCATCCACTGGTGCGAGTATGAACATGCATCCACTGGTGCATGTGCGAGTATGAACATACATCCACTGGTGCATGTGCGAGTATGAACATGCATCCACTGGTGCGACAACCAGCATATCAAGGAGGTCCAGTCTTAGAGCTCTTATTTGCAAAGCACATGGAGGTAGAGATGGGAGAAATATTACCACTGTGTCGGACTGATCATTTTTTAGTTCAATCCCTGCTAATACTTCCTAAACCGACCAATTGACTCTCTCATTCGAGTGCTACCCGGCAGGGAAGGGACTGGGCTAAATGGCGGAATATTAAGCAACGTTCGTTATGCTCTGAAAACAGCCCTTTCGATACTAATAAATCTGTGGAAGAAAATTACCTTCATTTCCATTACCAGATTAAGCACACGCTTGACCAACTGATCCCAGTAAAAGATCTAAAAAACTGGGATAAACCATCAGCCCCATGGTATAATGTGGAGCTAAAGGCACAAAGGAAAAAAAATAAGCCGGCAGAGAGGAAATGGAGGACATGCTATAAGGAAAGCGACAAAATAGCCTTGAAAATAGCACTGAATTCATATAAAGGAGCAATTACTAAGGCCAACGCCGAATACTATGAGAAAGTGATCTTGCAGGCACCCTAAAGGGTTTCAACCATATTCAGCTTAGTGAAGGATTTATCCAAAGCTGAATGTGTGAAAAATAAGATTGTAGCTACGCAAGGACTGTGTGATGACCTTGCAGCGTTCTTCGAGGAGAAAATTAACAAAATCATTGATGGCCTCGATCCCAACAAAGGAACAGAGTTGGATAACACAAATGGATCACCGATATTAGCAACGGAACAGATGCAGGAAGAGGGAGCAGATCAAGCCGAACGGGAAATCTTGGATCCGTTTTCTGTCCCTACGATGGAAGAGTTCAGCAAGTAGCACCAAGGGTCTCCTCGGGTCTCCACTGGACCTGCTCTCACATAGGCCGTGGAAAGAATTTATTATAGAGCTTTTTCCCTTGGCTTTATCAAATTTTCTGCCAGTCACTCGGTAGCGTCATGGTCCCTGGTTGTTGGAAGAAGGCTATGGTGACTTCCCCCCCCCCCCCCCCCCTTATTGAAAAAAGACACACTTGATCGTCTTTGCCCATCGAACTAGAGACCCATCTCTCTGTTGCCCTACCCAGTAAAGATTTTGGAGCGGCTACTTAGTAAAGGCCGATCACAATTTTTAGAAGAAAAACATCTATTAGATGAGTTTCAATTTGGGTTTCGGCTTGCACATGGCACCGAGACAGCTTTGGTCACAGTCCTAGAAGAGCATAAGAATGCGTGCTGATACCGGCCAAGCGGTCATATTGGTCTTACTCGAAATGTCGGCTGCTTTTGATACAGTTAATCATCACATTTTATTGAACCAGCTTAAGGCATCCGGAGTTGATGGCGCGGTGCTTCAGTCATACCTGTCAGACGGGCAGCGCGGTGCTCAATTGGCTTCAGTCATACCTGTCAGACGGGCAGCGCGGTGCTCAATTGGCTTCAGTCATACCTGTCAGACAGGCAGCGCGGTGCTCAATTGGTTTCAGTCATACCTGTCAGACGGACAGCGCGGTGCTCAATTGGCTTCAGTCATACCTGTCAGACGGGCAGCGCGGTGCTCAATTGGTTTCAGTCATACCTGTCAGACGGGCAGCGCGGTGCTCAATTGGCTTCAGTCATACCTGTCAGACGGGCAGCAGGCAGTAACCATCCCACCTTTTGTATCAAGTAATCCCTCCACGCAGCACGGAGTTCCCCAGGGATCAGGCATCAGCCCGATTTATTTAACATCTACCTGCGCCCGCCTTTCTCTATCAGTAAATCCTTTGGAATTGAGGGGGTGAATTATGCGGACGACGGGCAGCTCGTGTTTTCATTAGAAGGATCTCAAGCAGATTTCATGTGTGTATGTTAAGAACAGCAGACCGGCTCCGGGACCATTCGCTACAATTTAATAGAGATAAAACTGAGACTGTACTGCACAATGAGCCGGATTTCTCGCTCACTCCCGGACGATTTCTGGCTACTCCGACAGACGACCCACTGACTCCATCGAAGGCTCTGCGTAGTTTGGGGGTAGTATTTGACACTAGTCTACAGCTAGACCTACAAGTAAACAGAATAGTTGGTACCTGTGTATCCTTGATCAGAGCTTTACGGAAAATACTACCACTATTGCCTGCTTCCGCCAGGTCACAGGTGGTGAGGAGTGTCATCCTGAGCAGGCTGGATTACTGCAATGCCCTGCCTCTTGGAGCACCACCGTTTCGAATTAAAAAGCTACAGAGAACTCAGACTATTGCAGCCAAGCTGGCTTTAAAGAGACAGCGCAGGTCCTCGGCCAAGCTGGCTTTAAAGAGACAGCGCAGGTCCTCGGCCAAGCTGGCTTTAAAGAGACAGCGCAGGTCCTCGGCCAAGCTGGCTTTAAAGAGACAGCGCAGGTCCTCGGCCAAGCTGGCTTTAAAGAGACCGCGCAGGTCCTCGGCCAAGCTGGCTTTAAAGAGACAGCGCAGGTCCTCGGCCAAGCTGGCTTTAAAGAGACCGCGCAGGTCCTCGGCCAAGCTGGCTTTAAAGAGACAGCGCAGGTCCTCGGCCAAGCTGGCTTTAAAGAGACCGCGCAGGTCCTCGGCCAAGCTGGCTTTAAAGAGACAGCGCAGGTCCTCGGCCAAGCTGGCTTTAAAGAGACCGCGCAGGTCCTCGGCCAAGCTGGCTTTAAAGAGACAGCGCAGGTCCTCGGCCAAGCTGGCTTTAAAGAGACAGCGCAGGTCCTCGGCCAAGCTGGCTTTAAAGAGACAGCGCAGGTCCTCGGCCAAGCTGGCTTTAAAGAGACCGCGCAGGTCCTCGGCCAAGCTGGCTTTAAAGAGACAGCGCAGGTCCTCGGCGTCTCTAGCGTTGAGGATACACGTTGGCTGCCAATTGTGCAGAGTGAGAAAATTAAAGCACTCTGTATTGTTCGTAGGGCACTACATACATCTGGATCTAAACCACTCTAGAACAAATGCATCTGGTATACTCCAACTAGAAATCTTTGCTCATCCACTGCAAAACTGGTGTGTACAGCCAGATTCAAACATACACGGCTGGAGGCAGGTCACTTAGCTCTGTAGCTTCACGTCTGTGGAATAAACTACTGTTTGACCTCAGACAAACTGAGAATCTGCTGGATTTCAGAAAGAAGTTGAAAACATGGCTCTTTCCTAGAGATTAGACAGCCCTGTCTTTGTCTTCAGTCATTTTTAGCTTTTAAGACTGTAGCCAAGTCTGCGCCAGGAAACCCGTTGGGTGATATTGCACTATATAGATCCTCAATATAATACAGCAGAGAGAGACATACCAGCAGCAGACAGAGAGACATACCAGCAGCAGACAGAGAGACATACCATCAGCAGAGAGAGAGACATGCCAGCAGCAGAGAGAGAGAGAGACATACCAGCAGCAGAGAGAGAGACATACCAGCAGCAGACAGAGAGACATACCAGCAGCAGAGAGAGAGAGAGACATGCCAGCAGCAGAGAGAGAGAGAGACATACCAGCAGCAGAGAGAGAGACATACCAGCAGCAGAGAGAGAGACACCAGCAGCAGAGAGAGAGACATGCCAGCAGCAGAGAGAGAGACATGCCAGCAGCAGAGAGAGACATGCCAGCAGCAGAGAGAGAGACGTGCCAGCAGCAGAGAGCGAGAGATACCAGCAGCAGAGAGGGAGACATGCCAGCAGCAGAGAGAGAGGGAGACATGCCAGCAGAGAGAGAGAGAGAGAGACATGCCAGCAGCAGAGAGAGAGAGAGACATACCAGCAGCAGAGAGAGAGATACCAGCAGCAGAGAGAGAGACATGCCAGCAGCAGAGAGAGACATGCCAGCAGCAGAGAGAGAGACGTGCCAGCAGCAGAGAGCGAGAGACATACCAGCAGCAGAGAGGGAGACATGCCAGCAGCAGAGAGAGAGGGAGACATGCCAGCAGAGAGAGAGAGAGAGAGAGAGAGACATGCCAGCAGCAGAGAGAGAGAGAGACATACCAGCAGCAGAGAGAGACATGCCAGCAGCAGAGAGAGAGACATGCCAGCAGCAGAGAGAGAGACATGCCAGCAGCAGAGAGAGACATGCCAGCAGCAGAGAGAGAGACGTGCCAGCAGCAGAGAGCGAGAGATACCAGCAGCAGAGAGGGAGACATGCCAGCAGCAGAGAGAGAGGGAGACATGCCAGCAGAGAGAGAGAGAGAGAGACATGCCAGCAGCAGAGAGAGAGAGAGACATACCAGCAGCAGAGAGAGAGAGAGACATACCAGCAGCAGAGAGAGAGATACCAGCAGCAGAGAGAGAGACATGCCAGCAGCAGAGAGAGAGACATGCCAGCAGAGCGAGAGAGACATGCCAGCAGCAGAGAGAGACATGCCAGCAGCAGAGAGAGACATGCCAGCAGCAGAGAGAGAGAGAGACATGCCAGCAGCAGAGAGAGAGACATGCCAGCAGCAGAGAGAGAGACATACCAGCAGCAGAGAGAGACATACCAGCAGCAGAGAGAGAGAGACATACCAGCAGCAGAGAGAGACATACCAGCAGCTGAGAGAGATGTACCAGAAGTGGAGAGAGATGCACCAGCAGAGAGAGAGAGAGAGACATACCAGCAGAGAGAGAGAGAGAGACATACCAGCAGAGAGAGAGAGAGAGACCTACCAGCAGCAGAGAGAGAGACATACCAGCAGCAGAGAGAGAGAGAGAGAGATGTATACCAGCAGAGAGAGACAGGCCAACAGCTGAGAGAGAGGGAAGTACCAGCAGCAGAAAGAGACGTGCCGGCAGCAGAGAGAGAGACATACCAGCAGCAGAGAGAGAGATACCAGCAGCAGAGAGAGAGACATACCAGCAGCAGAGAGAGAGATACCAGCAGCAGAGAGAGAGACATACCAGCAGCTGAGAGAGATGTACCAGAAGTGGAGAGAGAGCGAGAGAGAGATGTACCAGCAGAGAGAGAGAGAGAGACATACCAGCAGAGAGAGAGAGACATACCAGCAGCAGAGAGAGGGAGACGTACCAGCTGCACAGAGAGCTAGAGAGAGAGAGAGAGAGAGAGAGACGCACCAGCAGAGAGAGAGAGAGAGATGTATACCAGCAGAGAGAGAGAGAGAGAGAGAGACCTACCAGCAGCAGACAGAGACAGGCCAACAGCTAAGAGAGAGGGAAGTACCAGCAGCAGAAAGAGACGTGCCGGCAGCAGAGAGAGGGAGACGTACCAGCTGCACAGAGAGAGAGAGAGAGAGAGAGCGAGAGAGAGAGAGAGAGAGAGAGAGAGAGAGAGAGAGAGAGAGCGAGAGAGAGAGAGACGCACCAGTAGCACAGAGAGAGAAGTACCAGCAGCACAGAGAGAGAGAGAGAGAGCGACATACCAGCAGCTTAGGGAGACACACCAGCAGCAATGCAGTATCGCACACACTGGTACAGTGCACTCACTGTCTCTTGTGCCCACTTCACTGTCCAACATCTCCTCTCAGGGTGGGAATGTCCCCTGCATGGGATACATGTGTGTTCTTTTGCCCTGAGTGCTCACCTGCATGTGAATCTCTTATCACAAATCGTAGTTTGGTCCTGGCATCATGCTAATCTAGTGTGCCCTAGACCTAGGCATGACCCTGAGCATGTGTCCTTCCTAGGATCTCAGGGTACCAAGCGTGTCGTCTCCTCTCCCCTGCCCTGGCTGGAGCACGAGCGGCAGCTTACAGTCTCTTGTAATTCACACTCAACCGGCATTTTGTATCTCTGTTAGTGAGTGTGCGCACTTCTCACCACTATGGTGTACAGCCTTTCTACTAAGTGAACAGAGAACCTTCAACGAACATCACAAGTATGTCGAGTGTGTTATAGTGAACCTGTGATGCCCAGTGTGGTAACAGGGCTCGGAGCGTGTATAGTGAGCCTGTGATACCTTTGTGGTAACAGAGCTCGGCGTGCGTGTAGTGAGCCTGTGATACCCGTGTGTGTAACAGGTCTTAGTGTGGGTATAGTGAACCTGTGATGCCCATGTGGTAACAGGACTCATAGCTTGTGTAGTGAGCCTGTGATACCCGTGTGGTAACAGGAATCGTAGCGCTTGTAGTGAGCCTGTGCTACCCGTGTGTGTACAGGGCTCGATGTGCGTATAGTGAACCTGTGATGCCCGTGTGGTAACAGGGCTCAGCGTGCGTATAGTGAGCCTGTGATACCTTTGTGGTAACAGAGCTCAGCGTGCGTGTAGTGAGCCTGTGATACCCGTGTGGTAACAGGGCTTGGTCTGTGTATAGTGAGCCTGTAAGTCCCGCGTGGTAACAGGGCTTGGTGTGTGCGTGTAGTGAGCCTGTGATACCTGTGTGGTAATAGGGCTTTGTGTGCGTGTAGTGAGCCTGTGATACTCGTGTGGTAACAGCGCTCGGTGTGCTGGTAACAGGACTTGGAGCGCATGTAGTGAGCCTGTGATACCCATGTGGTAACATCGCTCAGTGTGCGTGCAGTGAGCCTGTGATAACCGTATGTGTAACAGGGCTCGGTGTGCATATAGTGAGCCTGTGATACCCGTGTGGTAACAGGACTTGGAGCGCGTGTAGTGAGCCTGTGATACCCATGTGGTAACATCGCTCGGTGTGCGAGTAGTGAGCCTGTGCTACCCGTGTGTGTACAGGGCTCGATGTGCGTATAGTGAGCCTGTGATACCCGTGTGGTAACAGGGCTCAGCGTGCCGTCTAGTGAGCCTGTGATACTCGTTTGGTAACAGGGCTCGGTGTGTGTGTATAGTGAGCCTGAGATATCTGTGTGGTAACAACACTTGGTGTGCGTGCAGTGAGCCTGTGACACTTGTGTGGTAACAGGGCTTGGTGTGTGCGTATAGTGAGCCTGTGATACCTGAGTGGTAACAGGGCTCGGCGTGTGTATAATCAATCAATCAGGGGATTGTAAGCACGCTACTCACCCGTGAGAGTCTCAAGGTGCTGGGGGGAAGGGGGTGGGGGGGGGGTCAGCTGGTCTGTTTAGCTGAAGAGCCAGGTCTTGAGGGTCTTCCTGAAGGTGTTCAGGGAGGGGATGCTTCTCATGTCTGCCGGGAGCTTGTTCCAGGTTTTGGCCACCATGTGAGAGAAGGATCTTCCACCTGCTCTGGTTCTGTGGATGCGCGGTGTTCAGGCAGTGCATGGTTGGAGGATCGGAGGTTTCTTTTGGGTACGTGGAAGTTGTTTCTGTCATTAAAGTATTTGGGTCTGGTGTTGTGTAAGCATTTGTAGGCGTGGGTGAGGATTTTGAAGGTGACTCTCTTCTCCACAGGGAGCCAGTGGAGCCCTCGTAGGTGTTGGCTGACGTGTTCGTGCTGGGGTATGCCGAGGACGAGTCTGGTGGCGGTGTTCTGTATCGTCTGGAGTTTGCGGAGTAGCGCCTTGTGTATGCCAGCATAGAGTGCGTTACCATAGTCCAGTCTGCTGGTGATCAGTGTGTGGGAGACTGCCTTCCTTGACTCCGGGGGCATCCATTTGAAATACTTGCGGAGGTTGCGGAGGGTGTTGAAACAGCTGGAGGTGATGGCGTTGACCTGTCGGTTCATAGTGAGGGATGAGTCGAGTACGATGCTGAGGTTTTTGGCGTGGTCCGAGGGGGGCGGTGGGCTTCCGAGGGCTGTGGGCCACCATCTGTTGTCCCATGCTGAAGGGGTGGTTTCAAGGACGCAGACTTTTGTCTTCTCGGCGTTGAGCTTTAGGCACCTGTTGGTCATCCAGATTGCGACCTCCTGCATTCCTTTGTGGAAGTTGAGTCTGATGTTTAGGCCATGTTGTCGGACGATGGCAGCAGGGTCAGACTCAGTGATGACCTTTGTGGGACTCCACAGGTGATTTTCGTGGGATCGGAGAGGAAGGGCGGTAGTCTGATCCTTTGGCTTCTTCCGGTGAGGAATGATCGGATCCAGTCTAGGGCTGTTCCTTGTATGCCGGCGTCGTGTAATCTTGCGATGAGTGTGCGGTGGGGGACTGTGTCAAAGACTGCTGATAGGTTGAGTAGGATAAGGGCTGCCTGTGATACCCATGTGGTAACAGGGCTCCGTGTGTGCATGTAGTGAGCTTGTGATACCCGTAAGGTAACAGGGCTCCGTGTGTGCATATATTGAGCCTGTGATACCCGTGTGGTAACAGCGCTCGGTGTGTATAGTGAGCCTGTGATACCTGTGTGGTAATAGGGCCTGGTGTGCGTGTAGTGAGCCTGTGATACCTGTGTGGCAACAGGACTCGGAGCGTGTGTAGTGAGCCTCTGATACCTGTGTGTTAACAGAACTTGGAGCGCATGTAGTGAGCCTGTGATACCCGTATGGTAACAGCGCTCGGAGTGTGTATAGTGAGACTGTGATACCTGTGTGGTAACCACGCTTGGTGTGCGTGTAGTGTGTGGTAACGGCACTCAGTATGCATGTAGTGAACCTGTGACACCCGTGGGGTAACAGAGCTCAGCGTGCATATAGTGAACCTGTAATACCCGTGTGTTAAGAGCGCTCGGTGTTCGTGAAGTGAGCCTGTAATAGCCGTGTGGTAACAGCGCTCGGGGTGCCTATAGTGAGCCTTCGATACCTGTGTGGTAACAGCGCTCAGTGTGTGTTTGTGCGTGTAGTCAGCCTGTGATACCAGTGTAAAAGAACTCCATCTTTCAATATTGGAACTCGGAAACTGGAAGTAGTGGAGACTTTTCCTTACTTAGGGGTATTAGTCCATAAAAAACAATCTTGGTCACACATGGGGGATAGCAGGGCATTAATAATGTAGCGAACAATGGTGGCGGTCTCTAGCTTTATTAAGAAATCGGGCTCAAAACCCATCGCTACCATAAAAAAGATCTACATTTCTAAAACAATTCCAGCTACAACATATGGGGCAGGGCTGTGGGAAACAGCCTCAAAAGACTCCTGGCTCATTTTCTACCTTTGTTTGCCAGTTAGAATTAGACCTACCCTATGTTACTGACATCATAAGACTAACCTCTAGTATGTTATGGCACTCAATCTGGAAAATAAGTGTTTAGTCATGCAACAGTTGATGTTGTTGCTCCAAGGATATTGTGCTGGATAACTGAACACTTATAAGGTCCCAAAGACGAGACCTATTGGCTATGCCAATGCTTGTTTAGGACTTGTGCCCTGGTGCTGGCCAGGACAAAGGCCGCGCATTTCACTGGAGCTCGCAAGATCCCAGATCTGGCTCTGTAATAACTGCCAGTTCTGGATCCCGATGGATCTCCTGTATTTTGAGCACTGCTTGCAGTTACGTGCTATGCCCCCTATCTATTTAGAAGGAGGAGTTAATGATTAGGACACAACAGGGTGACCAGATTTAGCGGAACCCATATTATCTTGGCGAGAGAACAGCACCCTTTGACCGGTAAGCGTACTCGGACGTTCTATAGGTACTACATCTTCACTTAGGATGCAGTGGTGTATCCTCAAGCACTTCTGACACTTCATGTCGGAAATGTTTTTAGACCCACCCCACTTTAACTCTCACTTTGAACAGGCTACTGGTGTGGCTGGTCTCTCACTCCGTGGGCATGACAAATGTCTATAATGACACGACCAATCCACACTGTTCAATTCCCCTTTCTTTCAGTGTGTTCTCATACAACAACTGTCACACGGCTTTATTCCTACCGCTCACTCTCGCTATGATTCTCTTCCCTTGTTGATTCATTTCCCGCCTTAGTTTCTCCGTTCCCTATGCTCTTCCAGCACGAGTACTTGAGACTAATTGCCACTTCTATATGCACACTACAACTTTTTCACCGGTTGAAATTTTAAACATGTACATGTTGTAGGAGATTACAGCCCTGAAGAAGCCCATGTTTGGGCGAAATGCGTTGGCTGTGCATCTATGAAAAATCCAGCATTTCTAGAATAAAGACACACCAAGGCTGCAAACAACAAAGTGGACTCGTTTTTTCATTAACTCACGCCCTTTCATCTACTGTGTATACATGTTGCCTCTCATACTCCTTGTATGAATGACCAGATTTTGATTTTAAAAAATGGACTTTACATAAACATAGAAGTAGGACTACATCGACTTAGTGACACAGAAGGACTTAATTGACAGTGCTACAATGTAGAGCTGAAGATGTTTCATGATTGAGCAGTGTTTATAACGAAGCCTCCCGCTTTTCAATTTTCTGATTCTTTCATTTAAATACAGACAGAAACAATTTTTTGACCTATCCGTATTCAGGAGGTACGTCTTCCTTCGAGTCACTGTCTTGGCTGTCAGCCATAACTGCGATGCCAATAGCAATGCAAATTGAAACCACGGGAAGTTTAAAATGCAAATTTTCTTAAATAGATGCAGATG